>NC_035109.1:228523836-229137376 GCF_002204515.2 Aedes aegypti | reverse complement strand
CCTCTCTTGTATCTTAGGAAAAAAATGATATAAAAAAAAATGAGACACTGAGGTCCATTCATTTACTTATTTATTCAACAAAAAACTGAAAGAGATAAAAATTTGTTTACGATGATTCCTATGGAATTTTTCTTCAAGGAGCAACAATATAAATTTTTGTTCTGGTATGACAAATTTTTGAAATATCCTCCTTTTTCAAAGCCAGTAAAGCCAGTCCTCCTTTCTGAAATATTCTTCTGGTAAACCTAAATGAAGTAGGAAAAGTACTACCTTGTTATGGTCTTGTATCATGAATGTAAAATACTGGATTTCATCAAAATTTGTTTGTTGATCGGTAATGTGTGAAAAATTGGGTCGTAATGATACGACACTTACACTGAATTGAAGGATAAATAAACCCGCTTCATTCTTTTCAAAACTTTCAAAGCTTTTGAAGAAGTTACCTAAACACTTGCTTGTACCCAGCTATTCTTTCGAACAATCTTTGGTTTATGGAACAGAGCAGTAAATTTCGTTTTAGTTATTAAGTGCTCACAATTTTTGAAACAGTTAGATAATAATATTTACATATTTTTTTAAGCAAAAGTGTAGAAAATCATGTTTTGATTATATGATCTCAATTTATGTATTTGACGAGGGACTTCCAGAGATCGGCGACGTTACACATTTTTGGGCCAATTTATGGGAGAACCCAACTGAACACTACAGCGATGGGATGTGGTTAGCAGAAGAAGAGAGACAGTGTAATAACATTGGAGACATGGCCGCGGTCGTGGTAATCTCTCAGGATTAACGTGAGGCTACCCGCCATACCTGGAATTGGGCTGCACCAGGACCTGATTTTGTGCACAATTTTTGGTATAATAAACTCATAACGATCCATGCGTGAATGGCGAAATGGTTTATTACGGTACTATGAGAACCCAGAGAGCTACCGGAATTCATAACCAGGGGTGTCACATTTCTTCTGCTAAAGGACCAAAACACAGCTGACCCAGCAAAGTACAGACCTATAACGAGCTTTTCCAGTCTGTACAAAGTGCTATCGTCGGTAATAACGAGAAGGGTGCAAGACCATTGCGACCCAACAACGTGATGACCGAGGAACAGAAAGGTTGTCGCAGAAACACACAAGGCTGCAAAGATCAGGTCATCATAGATGCAATCATTGTAGGACAAGCTACCCAAAAGCAAAGGAACCTGAGTATGGCGTACATCTACTACAAAAAGGCATACGACTCAGTACTGCACTCGTACCTTCTCAAGGTACTGCAGTTGTATAAGGTAGACGGGAACGTCATCAGTCTAACGCAACACGCGATGGGGATGTGGAGCACATCCCTACACATTACCGATGGTACAGCTGTGTTACGGTCCAGGACTCTCAGTATTAGGAGGGAGATTTTCCGCTGTGTCCGTTGTGGGTTTGCCTGGCAAAGCACTCAATCAATGCAACTATGGCTACCAACTGAAAATGGGGAAAGGAGTACAAAAGCTACCCACACCTTTTATATGGACGACCTTGAGCTATTTGCGGACATTCAGTAACGACATCCGGATGGAGTTTGGTATTCACAAATGCCGGTCGGAGTCAAGTTATGGATGCCACCTATTTCCGCGTCAACGAGCAGGAGGAGATTCGGAATATGATTGAAGGCGAAACGTATAAATACCTCGGATTAATGCAACTTAGAGGTATTCACCACACGATGATCAAGAAGGAGTTGCAGGAAAAGTTCTCGTCTCGTGTCAACTGTCTTTTGAAGAGCTTTCTCTCTGCCGACAACAAGGTGAAGGCGATCAACACGTTTGCTGTGCCCCTGTTGACGTATAGTTTCGAGGTGGTTAAGTGGACCAAGACTGACTTGGAGGCGATAGAACGAGCAGTACGAGTGGCGTTCACCAAGCACCGAATGCGCCACCCAAAATCGTCCATTGAGAGAGTCACCCTGCCACGTGCAGCAGGAAGAAGAGGCGTCACCGATATTCAAGCACTTTTTATCTCCCAGATCCAGCAGCTTCGGACAAATTTCGTAAAAAACCAGAACCGCCACGAAGTTTAGCGCACTGTATGAGAAGCTGACCACGGTTTCAGCGCTCTGCATCTGGCACAGGAGGATTACCAGCTGAGCTGCGACATCAAAACCGTCGATGAGATGATCGCAATGTGGAAGCAGAAGAAGGCTGCATGGAGCGCACCCCAATCAACTGGAGCTTGAGCACATTGATAAGATGGCGTCAAATACGTGGCTGGTGCTGGGTGACCTCTTCTCAGAAACAGAATCTTTCATGGTAGTCATCCAGGACCGGGTAATTGCGACGAAAAACATTAGCACTACATATTGCACGAAGACGTGGAGGTCCGCTGTAGGAAGTGCAATTCAATTGGGGGTACTATCGAGCAGGTCGAAGCCGGCTGTTCAGTACTAACTGGATCAGCTTACCTAGATCGTCACAACGAAGTTGCCAAGATTGTGAACCAACAGCTTGCACTTAAGCACAACTTGGTGAACCGATTTGTGCCCTACAACAAATGCCTGCCTGACCCGATTCTGGAAAATAGTTGCATAAAGCTGTACTGGGATCGCGAGATCATAACGGACTCCCTCATCCGTGCCAACCACCCTGACATTGTAGTCTACGACAAAAGGATGGAACGAATAACACTCATCGACATCGCTGTACCGTTGGACCACAATGTTCAAACAACGTTCACCAACAAGATAGCAAAGTATCATAACTTGGCGGAGGAGTTGGAGCAGATGTGGCACCTAGAGGACGTTCGTTTAGTTCCGGTAGTCCTTACAGTAACCGGAATTGTCCCGAAATCTCTCCTAAGCTGGAATTGAAGAAGGACCTACACATCACCCAAAAAGCGGCGATTCTTGGAACCTGTAGTATAATGAGACGGTTCCAGAACCACCACAACTGAGAAGTTCATCTAGCAGACTCATTAGGATAAGTAAAACCGATAAATGAGGTCTACAAAGCCTAATCCATTTTGGCATACAGATTGCCCAAGGAAGGTGAAAGTTTCCAGCACTTTTTGCTGAGAAGTGTAAAACTCTATATAAAAGATAATAATAATCTAAATTGCATATATGTCAATTATATATTTGTCATGGAAATCTTGTTACACAGTTGTTTAGTACAACTAAGATAACACATACAGCAAATCAAAACTTTTTAATGAAATGTTTCGAATTCAGTCAATTCTTGAGTTGAAACTTGAGAGGTGCTTATTTCACCTCGCACCAATTTTTTTTTCATGAATCTGTGCTAAAATGTACAAGTGTACTATTTTGATTTCGCTGAGTGTATAACGAAGGCCTGGATTTAAAATGCATCATATTGTCTACTGTCTACCGGATGGGCTATGGCCAATCGTCAAATCCGAAGTAATTGACTGATGAAGTAATCATTTAACCGAACCAGAAGAATAAACACCACGCTATTTAATTGCCCTTTCCGAAACCGATAAAAATCGAAACAAATACCACGCTGATAGAATAACAAAAGCGCAAATCGGACCGACTATCAAGTACCTGCCATATGTGGGATAAGGCCAATTTACTGTATGAATTCAGCGCACAATGCACTAAGGTAGGAGAGGGGCAAGACGCTAGAAGGCGCACAGTACTGGCGACGTGGGCATTCCGAAAACATATACCGCTTCCGTGCGTTTAGTTTAGTTTGTTTGTTGCAGCCCGGATTCGTTGCAACCCGAAATTGATTGGTGCCGTGGTCAATGAAGCAACTTCAAGTTCCAATCAGCCGTTTAATCGGACGCACGGGGCCGGTTGTTGGCTAGGTTTCCAATCGATTTGATGGACCCGAGCGCGGAAAATTGATTGGTTGGTCAGCTTTGGTTCGCCGAAATGGTTGTTGGGTATTGGGTTTCTGGTAAGAGATGTGATAAACTGTGATAAACTGAGCTATTCAATGCCATAACTGGCCTGCGAAATTAGTTGTCGAATATAACCTCTCAAAGATGGATAATACTCTCCGAAAAAAATATGATCGTCATGACGAAAAACAGATTTAGTATTTATCTTTCTTACTAGATGTTTAAAGCATTATATTTTACAATCAAGTAAATTTTATGTTTTTTAAATAAATATAGATGAAGATGGAGGATTCAAACAGAAAATAATTTAATTTAATTCGATTTTAATTAAAGTATGGGTTTCCTTGCAATGATCTTTTTTTAATAAGTATTTATCAAATTGCGAATGAAAGCTATCAAAGAATAGACCCTAAGTTAGAAGAAAAAAGATATTTCAGTCTATGAAAAGGCACTTAAGCCATAATATTTGTTATAAGATAAACAAAGCAAACCAAGAATACCTTACTACTGATGCAAATTCGATTATCTACATATCATTCTAAGCAAACAAGATGTACAACAAAGGACAGAAAATGTCAGGTTCTTCCCTCTTACTTATCTGCCACATTGATACGAATCATCAAATGCACCGAGATAGAAGTTGAAACGCAACGGCAGTGGCATCAAAGGTTTACCGACTGATAACCATCTCGAAAAATGAACCTGTTCACACGATACGACAGCTCTCTACCTTCCGACTTTTCTTATCAATTTCAACAACCGTGCTGACGACGGTAACCGGGGATTCATCACCTCCGATTTAGGTTCAGAAATCAGTTACTCTTGTGACTTTTCCTCCCCTCAATGTTATTTTCACACTGCGCATCCCGACACCCACTCGAGCTCACCAAACAAACCGGAGTTGCTTTTCCACTTCTCGTTGAGTGGGGTACCCCCAACGAGATAATGTATTCTGATTAGCACCACCATCGTCTTCATCATCATCACGAACCAGAAAACGAGGGAGTTCACTTTCCGACACGGTAACGATAATGAGATGATTATCAATCTCTTCTTTTTTTTTCGGATCCTATATCAATGATATGAGTGCTTTGGAATGGGGTCCATCTCAATATCCCCATGATTTGTTGGCAGAGGGGTGGGGATAAGGCGGAGATTATAGATTTTCTTCTGCAAATATTGCTTTTTCCTTCGATAGAATCAGTAGCCTCATACGATTGTTTATCATGGGCGTAGAAAAAGGGAACAATTGCATGATGATAAGTTTATTGGGACTTTCTTGGAGTCCATCGAAACAAAAGGAAATAATTCCAGAGTTTTAACAACAGTTTGAAATGCATCCTAAGTCTGTTTCACTTAGAATTCGGCTGCTCAAAATATTATTTCTCTAAGAGGGAAAACGTACAAACAGCAGAGCAAGACTCAAGCAAGGATTGGTGGCTACCTACATACATACATACAAGAGGGAAAACGTACAAATATCTAAGCAAATCCTTTTGCATTATATGGAAAAAAATAGACGTTTCTCTTTGAACCTTGTTTAAATTTGTTTGTTCAAAATTTTTCTGAAGCCTGCTTTTTCATAGTAATTCCTATACAAATTTTAAAAGGTTTGTGCAGTCTCAATTTTCATTCGAATTGAGAGGACACTCAGAATTGGATCTAGAATCGAATGAGCAATGTGGAGCAAAAATGATTTTTGAACCGAAAATGAATTTCTTTGGGGAACTGCAGATGCAAATTCCGAAGGAATATTCAAGAAATTTGGGATGAGCTCCTACAAGAATTTCCAAACGAATTTCTAGAGCCATAGGAACTACAAGATGTACTTCTGGGGGAACACCAAAAGGAACTCCTACAGATACAGGGAAATTCTTAGCACAATTGCCGAAAAAACTCATGGGTTGACTTCTAGAGGAGCTTCTGGGAAAACTTGCGGAGGAACCCCTAGCGAAACTTCCGGAAAAATTCTTTGCGGAACATCTGAAGCAGCTCCTAACTAAACTTCTGAGGGTTTTTGTGGTCGTTCTTACCATAAAATCCCGCAGACAAATCCCCTACGTTGTGTTTTCTCGTTGAATTTCTATTTTTCACCCACAGGGTGGCGAGGACTGGCGATCGAATGGCATCACACAGGTAAGTATTCTTCTCTCTTTCACAGGTCTTCGAATGGCACCGGTTCCGGCGATAGGACACAGATAAGTATTTTTGGCAGTTACCTCAACTGGCCAACTTCACAATAGATCACACAAATTTGCAGAAAACACTCATCCGTTTAATAGCACACTTTTCCAATACATAACGCAATTTATTCTGGAGACACAATTCACTACAATCTATTCTAGACCTGCTCTTCGTGCTAGTCAAAATAACTCTGACCTCGAACTTGAACTTTCACTTTCTACGGACCGACACAGCTCTCAGTGGTCGGCTAGTGGAAATAATATACATGGAGCCGGTCAGATCGGCGGTGTTCGGGTACAGTGCTGCCGGTTAATCTAAATTTTAATATAAAAGTAGCGCATTGTACACCGGTTATACCGGGAGCCGCGGTGTAATTCTAAGCAAAACTGCTACGATCGAACAAGAAGCTTCTGGAGGAACTCCTTGACAAACTTTTGGATTCCCAGCAAATTTCAGGAAGAACTCTTCGGATAACTTCTGGAATATATCCTGGGGAAGGAACTCTGAAGAAAACTTGGAGGAACTTTCAGAAGAAATATTAGAGAAAGCTCCGAGGGAATTTCAGAATTGGAGATACTTCCGGAGGATCTCCTTAGTGAAATTACAAAGCAACGCTTAAGGAACCTTCCAGGTGAATTCGTTGCGGAATTCAAAGGAATTTCCGAAGGAACATCTACAGAACTTATGGAGGGTTTGTTAGCGGAACTTCCATAGAAAATCCTGGAGAAATTTTGAAAGGAGCTTCCGAATGAATTTCTAATGGAATTTCCTGAAGAACTTGTGAAGAATTTCCTAGAGAAACTTTAAGAGGAACTTCCAGAGGAACTTCTTTAAAACTTTCCGGAAGAACTTCAAGTGGAACATCCGGAAGATTCCGAAGATATATGTTCGGGATAAACTCTACCGCACCTTCCAGAAGAACTCCAAGTAATCTCTCAAAAAAAAAAAAAAAAAAAACTTTTAGATAAATTGCTACAAGAAGTACCGGATGAACTCTGCAGGAACTTCCAGAGGAACACCTACAAGAACTTCTGGAGGAAATCCTGCAAGAACTTCTGGAGGAACTCTTACAATAACTTCCGAGGGAACTCATGCAGGAACTACCAGATGAACTCAGCTGCAATAACTCCCGGAGGAACTCCCACAGGAAATTCCGGAGAAAATTCTACAGAAACTTCCAGAAGAACTTCTACAGGAACTTTGGGAGGAACTTTCTAAGAAACTGCTACAAGAAATTCCGAAGGAACTCCAACAAGAACTACCTGAGGAACGGCTACAGGAACTTCCGGAAGAGTTATTACAGAAACTTCCTTAGGAACTCATAAGAGAAACTACTATAGAAGCTTCCAGAGGAACTCCTACATGAACTTCTGCAGTAACTTCCGAAGTAACTTCAATAGTAATTTCCAGAGGAACATCTGGAGGATTTCCTACAGAAACTTCCAGAGTAACTTCCGAAATAACTCCAATTAGAACATTCAAATAAACTCCTATACGGACATCCGAATAAACTCGTACAAGAAATTCTGAAGGAACTTTTTCAGGAACTTCTGGAGGAGCTTCCGGAGAAATTCATACAGGAACATCCAGAGGAACTCCTACAGGAACTTTCATCCACTAGTATAGGAACTTGCAAAGGAACACAAACAAGAACTTTCTAAGGAACTCCTACAGGAACTTTCAACAGAGTTACCACAGAAACTTTCATAGGAACTCTTACAAGAACTTTCGGAGGAACTCCTACAGGAACCTTTGCAGTAACAGCCGACTTCAACAATAACTTCCAGAGGAACTCCTATAGGAACTTTCGGAGGAACTATTATGGAAATTACAGGAACATCTGCAGTAACTTCCGAAGCGACTTCAACAGTAACTTTCAGAGGAACTCCTACAGGAACTTTCGGAGGAACTATTATGGAAACTACAGGAACATCTGCAGTAACTTCCGAAGCAACTTCAACAGTAACTTTCAGAGGAACTCCTACAAGGACTTTCGGAGGAACTTCTGTAGTAATTTCAACAGTAATTTCCAGAAGAACTCCTACAGGAACTTCTGGAGGAACTACGACAGGATATTCTGGAGTAACTTTTACGGGAATTTTTGGCGTAACTTTTACTGAAACATTCAGAGGAACTCCTGTGAGAAGTTTCAGACGAATTTCTTCAGGAAATTCTGGCTGAACTTTTACATAAACTTCTGGAATAACTCCTACAGGAACTCCTGCAGGAACTTCCAGAGAAACTTTCGAAATAACTCTTATAGGAACATCCGAATAAATTTGTACAGGAATTCTCGGAGGAAATCGTACTGGAGTTTCTGGTGGAACTTTTACAGGAACTTCCGGACGAATTTCAACAGTAACTTCCGGAGGAACTCCTACAAGAACTTCCGGGGGAAATCTTATAGTAGCTTCCAGAGAAACACCTACAGGAACTTCTGGCTGAACTTTTACGGAAACATCTGGAGGACTCCTACAGGAACTTCTGGTCATGTTTTGTTTTGTCATTATAAAAAAGTTTGTACAAAATGTAAAGCATTGATTTACATACGAATAAATCCAGTGTTTTCTCAAGGACTCCTCCTATTTTTTATTCTTTCAAATTTCCATATAGAAATTTCCTGGAAAAACATTATGAATCATTTAAAAGATTCTTCACATTCTTTTACACACTTCAAAGAATCCGTACATAAGGATTGTGCCGAACTAAACTTGGAAAATTTGAGGTCCTATATCTCTTTTCTTTGATTTAATTCCATTCTTTAAACGTGGAATAATAGGGACATCCATATTATAAGCATAAACTGTATTTATTACCATTTAAAAAAAATCAAAGTTCATTCAACGAAAAAAAAACAAGTCCCGATATTTGTCTATAAAAACAATTTTTTTAGTATAACTTTGAATAAATTATGTTATCTGTTACTTTAAGGCTTTTTTTCTTGAGCGTGTTTTGGGCTTTTGAATTATCGAATCTTGTGGTTCTGTGTTCATAGGTCATGTGGTTCTGTATGTTTTTTGTCGCCTCTTTTGTCACTTATTGGAAATGAAAGAGCTCATAAGAGCACTAAGCTGAGAAGCAGGCTCTGTCCCAGTTGGGACGTAACGCCAGAAAGAAGAAGAACAGGACGTTTGATATCAAGATAGCCTATATTACGTAATATCAGCTCTAGTCTGAGAGTAGTATTGAATCAAAATAAGTTTGAAATATTTAACAATTGTTTTATTTTTTCACTTAAACCATGTCGGTGCTTAAAATTGACAGTCAATTTGAGGAAATATTTTTTTTGAACGTTCTTTTTGATCTATTGACACAGCCAAACAGATCTAAAAGAGGGCTCCATTAATACATTTTATTATTACTTATTAAATGGAATAATCCTGAATTGCATTGGTTTCAAAAATATCATTGTTTAAATTTTACAAATTAAGTTTGTCACAGTCTTTAGATGCTTCAAATTTCATCACTGAAATAAACCCAAAAGTACCTCGAAAAGAACTCCAAGATTTTCATCTAAGATGAATCGTGAGGAATTTCGTCAAACAATTATTTCTAGGATTCTTCAAATGATGAACCCAATCGCAAAATTCTACGGCTCTAAAACTTTTCAATGGCATTTATAGGTGATTGCCTTTTTAGCTCCCATGCATTTGGTTTAGAATAAAAACTTGCCGAAAAACTTCATAGTCGATTTTCTTAAAACTGGGTTTTCGTCACTTACACCCCTTTGTCTCTTACGCCCTTAAATGTCTACATCAGTTATTATTGCAAAGAATATTTTTAAGTACAATTGCTTTTCAAATTTATGGAGAAGTTCCTAAGAGAATTGAATTTAAGACTGATTCAAGGAAAAATCTTGTAGAAACTGCTCGATTTTTACAAACTGCTTGAATGCATTCCATAAAAAATAATTTATTAACACGTTTTCGCTGATATTCGGCAGCGCTTCCCTTAAAAATTTACAATACGAGCGATCAAACGAATGTCGGACATAAACATGTCAATCGACTGCCTGTGTGCAGTGTTGTGAGAAACTCAATTTCTCATAACTCATGCTTGAGATTTTTCATGCGTGATTGACAACAGTTGTCAATCACGCAACTCAGCAGTCAAAAAATCATGGATGAGTTGGTTCACCTTTTTGACTCATTGTCTTCTAATTCCACAGTTTACTCACACGTGGCAATAATTTCTTGAAAGTCTGGTAGAATTATAGTAATCCTTTCTAACGTAAGTAAAACATTAGGGTTTCACGAGTTTTGCGACTAGCCATTTTTACGGTTTGAGTTGACTGAGTGATTTGGCATCAAAATCTCAAGCGTGAGATTTGTGAAGCAGATCTCTAATGAGTTTGCTCTCACGGGAGAGCGTGTTGATAAAATTTGAGTTTAAGTCTTTCAACACTGTATGTGTGTAACATTAGACATAACAAGCAAGATAAAAACTATCCATGTTGTTTATGATTCGATATGTCTGAATTCCATGCAAAACTTATGATTTATGCTAATGTCATCGTGTCAGACAATAGTGTTTCTCAAAGTTCATTCTACCGCTTGTGTTGTGTGTAAAAGGTGACGGTAGCGGTTGAATGCAGAAAAGTAGAATGACGGCTGACCATGGCAACAAATCGAACGTCGCGAAAAGTGTCGAATGTTTACAGCACTGCTTACAAGAGTTACCAGGGCTTATATAAAAAAAAAACATCCAATGGATATCCCAAAAATTGGATGAATTTTGGAAGAAATTTTGTTTCCTGAGAATTGCTTTTGGAGTATCCCTAGTAGAATTCTTAGAGGAATCCTGGTTTATATGCTTGCAAAAATAGGAGGAAATAATTTGCTACAGGTATTTGCCACTTCACATTATAAACCAATTTGCGATGGAATTAGAAGTTAATAGCTTAGTGCTCATCAAATATCGGTAAAATAATGTGGCAACATTCTCAGAACTTTCAAAATTTGCATGAAAAATAAAAGAAAAATATAATTTTCCCCAAAAATTTCAGCTTTCCTGCACCACATTCGCTATGGAGCTGTCAATGAGAGAACTGTTATATGAGAATGTTTTCAAAAATTTCTGGGGTACTGATTTGGTAGAAGAGCAAACTTATATTTAACCCTCTAATACCCAAATTTTCATTTTCGATTTAAGTAGGGGGAGATCCCCCAGTACCGGACAGCACCCAATACCGGACAAAGTCGAAACATTGAGAAATCATGGTCCAATCAAGATGGTGTATTAGTAGTAAAGGAAGCTATTATGGAGACTAATGTTTGCGTAGAATAACACATCCTTGAAATATGCATGCCTTTTTAAAAAAGTACAAAAGATTGAAAATTTCAAAAAAATTGACGTATTGCCTTAATTTTGAGCCTATTTAGTAATTATTTTGAATATGAAAAAATACTTTGGATCACGCAAGCATATTCGAACATAATCCTAATTTGATAGTATGAATGTATTTTGTACCATAATTGGACTAAATATGGACAAATTACAATTTTGTTTAAGCACCTCCTGTCCCCCAGTTTCGGACAGCCTGATTTGTTATATGATATCTTTGTAATTATTGCACGAGTGTCTCAAAATACATTCATTTTTCATGGATTCCGTCGATCATGGTATCAAACATGCAATAAAATTAAGAAAAATGAACATTCAGTACAACATCGTAAAATGTGCTATTTTTCATCATATAAGAAAGAGCTTTTTGATGGACATCTTGCAAACTATGATATACTCAAATTGTTCTAGTAAATGTTGCAAATGCAATGAATTGACAATTATATACTATTCCTAAAGTAAACACATTCAATGATGTTCAAATTTACAGAATTCGAGGCATTTCCAGATTGTGTCCGGTATTGGGTGCCACCTTTCAAGATCGAACAATTTGGTACTAAAATACATCATCAAAATGCAATGTCAAAATTTATATTTATATTTTCAAATTTATTTTTGTACACTATAAAAATGATAATATTTCTCTTAAATGGGTAACACGAGCACATAAAACTAATATTTTTTGAATTATGATTTTAGTGGCTTAAGTATCCGGTACTGGGGGATCTCCCCCTATTATTTTTCATTATCTAAAATCGTTCCAAACACGTTTTGGGCATTTATTTGTTTTTATTCACAAATTTTTAAATTTTGGTTTTTGATTTTTATAATTTTTATTTTTGAACATCCCTAGCTTTTTTCATATTTTCTTGAAGCCTTTTCTAGTTGTTGTTTTTTGGCAATAATAAAAATTTAAATTGTTACGGTATTTTTAAAAATATGAAATTTTTAATTTTTTTTCGGAGCGTATTTTATTTTCCATGTAACTAACGGAAAAAACAGGTTTGAAATGATTTTAATACCACCAGGCTCTTCTTTTGTGATAGGTTAATCGTAGAAAAATATAAAAGGTACGATTTTTTATATTACACGTTAAATGAAGCCCAGGCATTTGTAGGTTATATAAGAATGCAATTTTTCAAACAATTTCTAAAAATACAAAAAGTTTCAAAAGTCATAAAAAACTTTTCTTATATGCGTGTTATGAGTCAATGTATAAGCCAAAAATAAAATCATTTTAATTTCCGAACTACGAAAAAATACACAAAATTCCAAAGCGTACCCCGTCTAAAGGCGGGGTTGGGTATTAGAGGGTTAAAAAAAGAAAACAAGAATAGGAAAACCCCTGGCGATGAAGAAATTTTTCTTCATCTTCATCACGAAACTACCAGAGAGTAGCATATCATTCTTGGTTTATATTTACCAAATGTTTTCAGTTTCTGACAAATGGGAAAATTTTAACGTTTCAATTTTAAAACCGGACAAAAATCCTGCAGAAGCTTCCAGCTATCGTCCAATCAGCTTGCTCTCATCCATCAGTAGTTTTAATGAACATATCATTTTGAACAGAATAATGGTTTGAAAAAAAAAACAGTTTTTGATCATTGGCAAAATTGATTTTTTTTTTCAGATTACGATATGGGCATTCGACCACTCATCAGTTTTACAAGTAACAAATTTGTTTCTTTCCAACAAATTCGAAGTCCATTCTATTGGTTTTGGTCTTCTAGGCAAAGAAAAAGACAGTGTTTTGATGATGAGGTTTGATTGTAAAATAGAAAAAAAAAATCTAACACACATTGTTCGATCTGCCAAATCGTACTGTCTCAGAGATGTCAAAAATCTTTGTTTGTGGATGACACAGGTCTCTCCGCCAAAGAACGAAGGCTGTGTATCCAATGTTGAATCATGTCAAATAACATTATTAAATTATTTGTGTGTGTGTGTGTGTGTGTGATCCATCTAACCCCCACTGTCCGGCAGTGGTATTATGGAAAAAAGTTTTCAGCAAAACTGCTTAGATCCTACATTTTTGCAAAAAACTTCAGTCCGGGAGTTAGAAGGTGATAGCTCTATTGCAGACCCTGTGACCCATTTCAGAATGGCTGGAGAGACACGTCCATTCAGAAGTCACTTTCACTAACAACAAGCCCCGCATGTATGCATAACCGTTATCAAATGGATAATGATAATGCATACACACTTCCTGTTTCAAAGATGTTTGCTTTGAAACTGGCGCGTATTTAATATTTAGGTATCGATAAATATGTAATCAGAACAATCTCACCAAAATCCATCCAATGCGGCGTTGTCATCAAAACCACTCAGCAATCGATTAGGTATCTATTTCCTTCTCCTCGTGGCACATATAATATTTGTCGGTGGTAGACCACATTGGGTTTCTTTCCATCACCATTTCTATTTCTTACTTTCACAAATTTATAAAACTTTACCACTTAACATAATCACAAAATCATAATTTTGTTTTTATTCCTCCGAACCATCCGTCCGGAGGGCGTAGTACCGTCAACCGAAACACAATCGCAATCGGGAAAAAAAATCACGTGGATGCACAAATATTAACAAAGCCAATTAGCCAAAGCGACATCACACTGAACGCGTCTGAGTGGTTTATTCACTTTTTAATATCTACGTTTTTTGAATATTCACTTCCGAATTGAAATCCGGATGGCGTAGCACTAGTTAAGTTATCGGCAAAATCGCGAAAACGAGAGAACGAAAAAAAAAGCGTGGAGCAAAACAAAACACAACCGTTCGCGGGCAACGCCTACTGCGATCTCTTCAAATAACATTATTAAATTATTTAAGACAAAAATCGTTACAATCTTCTTTGCCACGATTAATGCATTATATATTTTGGTTTAGTTGGGTTAAATTAATTGGACGCGTTTTTTTTTTCTTAATTCAACTGTACAAATTCTGAACTGCTACGGCAGATGAAATTAGGGGCGAAGAAAATATGTTAATTTACTTTTGAGGTCGCTTGACCGTCTCCTGAACTGAAATCCTGGCTACGCCTATGATGGTCAGAAGCAACAATGGTTGGAAGGAATAGGTATTATATTTTTCTTCGATCAAATATAAATCTCATTAGGAAAACAATAACGATATCACCTCAGAATTTCTATGAACCTATACATTCTGCATGCGTCTTTCAAGCGCATTCTTCAACTGAAGCATAAAAATGCTATAAATCAACCATCTCCCATCTCCGTCAGCCCTTTCCTAGATTTCACATTCAACCACCCGTCTGCATGCTTAGTGGGCTGAAATAAAAGAGCAGAAAATTGATTAAACTAAAGTGAACGGGAGCCAACCGCGTAGTAATTAAAGCAAATTAAACAATTATACCATCACATCACTCGCTGCTTTCACTATTGCGCCCAACGAGCCCCGTGCAGCAGCAGAGTGGGGGCAGAAGAATGGCTTTATCATTAGTTTCTGACAGTTATTTGAGTGATTCTGCCACTTAGCGTTCTTGCCTGCCAGCCAGCCAGCCAGCAGCCCGCTAAATGAACAGCTCACGCGAGAATCGTTTTGACAGTGCTGCAATCACGCGACAACGACGGTGACGACCACGTCCAAGTGCAAGTCCAGACTGGGAATGTGGAATTGACTGCCCTCAAAAAATATTATAATATCATAGATTTGACTGTACATTTTTTTTGCAACAGGTTAATTATAAAACGGAACGGGTTTTTTTTACAATTTACTCACAATCTGTTTTTTTTTTGTACAATTGAACTTTTTTTGTTTATTTTTTAACAAAAGCGGAAAAATTGTGTTTTTACATGGCAGCTTCAAGTTTTCTGGCAATATGCCGCCCTTATTTCAATAAATAGCGGTAATTTTGGTGCTTTAGACAAACACGTGTTCCGCAGTGCTACATTACTGGTTTTATGGTGTTTGAATAGGTTCAATCATTGAATTAATTGCAAATTTTTATTCGGCCACCAGCATTGAACCAGTCGTCGTCACCGGTCTTCAGACTACTGAACGGCGTATTACTTCGGTTCGGTTACTTCTGTTGCCACAGTCGTACCAACTAGCGTTCAAAGAGTGGAGTGCACTCACTTGAAATAATTACGTTTGAAATGTTTAATTTTAGTGCTCTCTCCACTCTTTTCAAGTCCACTTTTTTATATTTTCATTCCATTTGATGAAGAAATGGAACACTTTTCAGGCTGCTGCTACCACTGCCAGCCAATGGGTAAACTACTGGGGAAGTTCAAGCTGTATGGTAGTGACGATGGCGATGACGGGGTCGTGAAAAGCGCTTTACGCTTCCTTTCAGAGTGCTAACGGAGCGGAAGAAAGCTGTTTAGAGACCATTTCTGCAAGCTGCAATTTGGAATACAAGGATTCCAGTTTCACAAAACTAAATTTAGCATAAAGTTAGCGAAAAGCACTGGTTCACCAATTTATATTATGGATCATTTCTCGCTCAATGACGGTTAGTTGATATTTAGCATGTGTACTTCTGAAAATCAAAAATTAAACATTGTAATCCTTTCATTATGACGCGGATTATCAACTTATAGGCTACTAATAACTTTATTCTAGGAGTTGTTATGAACTTGAAGCAAATAGAAAATAGTAAGTAGACGTTGATCACGGTACTAGAGTTCATTATAGTGGCAGTAGCATGTTCAAAAGATAATTTCAAGTTCTCCAAGAACCAGAAATGTAGATTCGATATCTTGGTAGATGTATGTTGTCATGGCTATGTCCTTGATCACCAGCAAGGCAAGTGGACAATACTATAAAATACCATGTCTCTTCGGCTCTCAACCATGAACCGTTCATATGAACGCTATTATCACAAATGTCACAACATTTCTCAACTGCGTATTGAAATGAAAATCCAAAGCCTCTGAATCAAAATAACCTTATTCATAACACCAACACTTGACCATCTAATTAATGAGACCAATCATACTTCAAACTCATTTTCCCCAGCTTACGAAACTGCTTATTACCTAGCGCCACATATCCAAACGAATCTAGGTCCTCCATGCTGGGGCAAACATATCGCCTGTCGGTCGTCGCCATCACCATCCGTTTGATATGCACTGCTCTTCCTCCACCCAATTCTGATGTAATAAATTTCCAGTGGGTAAATAGTCCACCAGTCGACCGACAGTCTGAGTCCACCCAGAGTGGTGGTGGTCCAAGTAAAATGGGGCTGCAATAGCGGAAAAATTACTCAACCACACCGTGTTGCACTACAGCTAGCGGTAGTCACAGTATGGCACTAGCAAGTGCAGTCTTCAAACTACGGTTAGGTCTCGAATTAGATGCTGCCACACACTTTATGACCATCGCAATTTCACTGAAAATGGCTGAGGAATTGGCGTCTTATAGGAGACCTGACTGTATACCAGCACCGCGAGCGTTCATGTTTGCTCTGGCGAAAGAATACACACACCTCCTACGAAATGGTCAGCGCTTAAGTGGGAAATTTGAAAACTCTCAATACGGCTAGCACCTCATCTACTCTACACCCGACCACCACCACCAGACTCCAACCTTCCCCAGGCAAGCAGCCACTTGATTCTCGATTCCCATTAATCTTCTCAATCACCAATGGATCGTGTGGGTGCCTGCCTGCCTGCAAACTCTACGTGGAACCGTAGCTTCCGGATAAGCAGACGACTTGCCAAGTAGAGGAGCGTTCCATCGGAATACAGCAGTCCTGGTCCTGGTCAAGCAAGTGATTGAATCGTTTGAAAAATGGTGATGGAAGAACTCTTTCCATCATTCAAAAACCATGTGCGATTGGTACACTGCACTGCACTGGTGCGAAATGTGTGCTTTCGGTAGGGACGGATCTGTTGGATTTTCATCTCGCCTCGGCTGACGAGTTCAAATATTGACTGGGAGCCGCGATTGATGGAATAAATTTGACACTCAGAATAAAAGTTAGGTTTTTTTAAATGTTTTGGGAAACCTTTAACGTTACTTTTATTAACGTGATTTTAATGCTTTATGTAATGTTGATACATAAATGGAGCAATCGTTTAGCGCATTATATTTTGTAAATTCGGAATAACCAAAGGATCATCTTGGGGGTAACTTAATGCGGATCGAAGATATGTATGTCTTCGTGAACTCAAGAACATAAGGAATTTGATATTTAAGGGTAACCAGTGATCATCACAAGACTCATCATAGCAGTCCATAATCATTCAAGTTTTGAGTTGAACGTTTATTAGCACTTAGCACTTCGTGGAAATCGGACAAGACGCACAGTTGTTCTCAAACGGCCTAAGGGTTTTACGGACAACCCCAAAGAAGTAGCGTAAGAACTAACGACGTACTACGGCGAAAGATCGGCAACGTCCAGCTACCCTCCATTCTTTCAAATGGCGAAAATGGCAGCTGTGAGAGAGTCCATAGATATTTCGTCTAAAACCGGCGACGCATATAACGTTGACATCACCCTAGCCGAACTTCTGTGGGCTCTCAACAAAGGGCGAGGTGCCTCGGTAGGTACCGATGAGATAAGGTACACGCTGCTTCAACGTCTTCCCGCGTCTTTAAAGTTTGTACTACTGGAGCTGTTGAACGGTGAGTTTCCAGCCAGCTGGCGGAATGCCCTTGTCGTTTCTAATCCGAAGCCGAACTGACAAGATTCCGGTCCTGATGCATTCCGACCTATTTCGCTGACCAGCTGCATGCCGAAGACACTCGAGCGAATTGTCAACCGTCGTTTAATCACGGAGCTGGAGTCGAAGGGACGACTTAACAAGCGTCAGCACGCTTTTCGACACATACTTCGCCGAGCTGGAGAGGTCAATACCGAACGCCAACGAACACTGTTTGATAGCGTCTCTGGATTTGTCAAAGGCATACGACACCACCTGGCGACACGGTATTCTTCGCACTCTGAAATCATGGCGGATACGTGGACGGATGATTAACCTTCTGCAAAGCTTCCGCTCGGAGCGAACGTTTCAGGTGTCGTTGGGTGGTTACACGTCCAGTGAACGCAAACTGGAAAATGGTGTGCCGCAAGGATCAGTGTTGTCCGTAACACTGTTCCTGGTGGCGATGCAGCCCATCTTCCAGATACTGCCGAATGGAGTCGACATACTCTTGTACACCGACGACATTCTCCTCGTCGTTAAAGGGACAACGAGCGAAGGGCTACACACGAAGTTGCAGGCCGTCGTTAAGGCTGTATGTAAGAGTGGCGGCTTCGCAATGTCTGCTGCCAATTCGCATTTGTGCAGCCCAAAAGCACGCCGAGAGCCGGCGCGGAATTTCATTGTAGACTAAGTTTCTGTCCCAAAAAGCAACCGGCTGAGGGTTCTAGGTGTCACTCTCAATCGCACCTTGACATTCAAACCGCATTGCAAAATGAATAAAAAAAAGAATTTGATTCACGTCTGCGAATACTCCAGATGATCCGAGCCAAACTACCGCAAGGCAATCGGACAAGTCTGCTGCAAGTCGGATCGGCCTTTGTTACCAGCCCGATAATTTCGGTCATGGCCGAAGCGGGCACCTTACCGTTTGAACTGATAGCGGTTCAGAGCATAGCGAGGACAGCCATCCGCATTCTAGGGTAAAACAGCTAAAATAACTCTCTCTCCTTGATTCGGCACGTTTCGGATCGTTTGGAGGAGTTCATAAGCACGACACTCCCTGCTGTCGGTCAACTTGTGAGGCAAGGCGAACGTGCTTGGAACGAACGGAAACCCTCGATTCTGTGGGACGTGAAAGGAGTATACGAGCCGGGGACCCACCGGAGAAAGTACGTCCAGTCGTCCAGCAACTTTTGTCAACCCGCTTCCACAACTCGACTGTCGTTTATACCGATGGTTCAAAGTGTGAAGACACGGTAGGAGCCGCTTTTTGTAACAATGGCATCTCCGGAACTTTTAGTCTTCCAAAGGAGTGCAGCGTTTTCTCTGCAGAAGCGTTTGTGATAAATAAAGCGGTTTCAATCCCAAACATTCGAAACGAGGTGGTAATCCTAACAGATTTGGCGAATTGCCTGTAGGCCTTGGAGCCAGAATTTTCCAAATACACAGGATCCAAGAGTTTCTACTACCCGGTTTCCTCATGATCTTTGATTAGCCAGACGTCTCGTGATCTGCTTGATGCATACAGTACTGCTGGACTCTCAAACGAGTGATTGGGATTGAAATTGAACACAATCGGATGCTCGATCTGGGTTTTGTTAGCGATCAATTATTGGAGAGCTGCACGGTTAATCAAGCCCCATCGTCCCCGTCAAACTCTGCAGACATCACCCCCCGTGTTGTTGAATTTCCAGATGTATCCAATTCGTCACTTCCACAACACTACCGAAAGCATATCTTACGATTTTAACAAGGCTAATTTTGACGGTATAAATGCTTTTCTTGCGCACGTTAATTGAGACGAGATTCTTCGGGACTATTTACGATGCCAACCAAGCTGAATTTTGCCGTACGCTATTGACCGTTTTGTTCCCGTTATATACAAACCTGAGCCGGAAAAATCTCCCTACTCAAATACTCATCTTAAAAACCTGATAAGAGTGGAGAGGGCTGCACTTCGACAACACAGCAAGTTTCGTACACACAATACGAGAGCTAGCTTTATGAAGGCGAACCATGAGCAGCAACTTAACGACCATCTGTACAACGCTTACCAAAACCGTATGCTAAGTTGACGTTGCACTAATCTCAAAAGCCTTTGGCGGTACGTCAACGATCAACGGAAAGAATCCGGAATACCTTCAACAATGAACGACGGTACCTCGGACGTCGATTCCATCGGTGGCATTGTCGACCAGTCTTCCCAAACGAACACCGAACACGTTGGTTCAGGCGGTTTCGGTACTTTCCTTGTACTCTGTTTTCGTGTGCAAACCGGTTCTCCGACATTACCCGGAAAACCATTACCCGGAATGCAATTTACCGGAAGACCATTACCCGGAAAACCATTTACCGGAATGAACCATTTACCGGAAAACCATTACCCGGAAGGACCATTTACCGGAAAAAAAAATATATCTCCATTTCTCGACTTTTTTCATTAACGTCCGTTAAACCGTTTTATGGTCATACATGTCAGTATGTTAACTTAAAAATATTTAAAATGACCACAAAGGATAAGGTTCTTAGTTAAAAATGCACCAGAGAGAGTCCTAAGATATCTTTATACTTGATCATGTCAATATGCACCATAAGACTGATGCAAATTTTGAAGTTTTTGCTCCCCTATGCTTAAACGGTGTCAATTATGATGAAAAACATTCTCCCAAAATTTGAACTGATTTGGAAGAAATTTGGTTGTGCTCACGCCATTTGATATTTATATGGGAATTACTATGGAAAAGACAAACCTTTTGTGTTCAGTCCTCTAACTGCTCGTCGTAAAAATCTATAGAAAAGTGAACAAACTCTGCTTATGTGAAATTTTCTCAGCTTCAACTTTGCCGAAGTGCATATTTTGATGGGACGTAAGGATAATTTGTAATAA
The DNA here is from genome assembly GCF_002204515.2 of Aedes aegypti. Classification (NCBI taxonomy): domain Eukaryota; kingdom Metazoa; phylum Arthropoda; class Insecta; order Diptera; family Culicidae; genus Aedes; species Aedes aegypti. The sequence continues at coordinate 229,116,504 of NC_035109.1, read as the reverse complement.
TCGATTCCAAAGTGTAGATCATGCTGAGATGATCATTCAATTACTTTCAGAGCAACACTGCTTTTTGCTGTAGGTAGAACATACAGGGGGTTGTCAAAATAACTGGGACAGGCAAAAATTGGTCCAACTTTGGAATGCTGTAACTTTGACAAAAATTGATCGATTTCAATTCTTTAAGAAGTAATAGACGGGACAACTAATCTAGTTTTGAGGTGCATCCACGGAGATGAACTATGACCACCGGATACCGGTAATAATCCGGATTTCCGGAAGCATGTCTTATGCAGTAAAATTATGACGTATTTTTAGCAAAGATATCGGATAAAAAAACAAAAATTTACTGCACATGAAGATAGAAGATCAAATTCTGAAGCGATTGGTGCGCCAAGTATTAAGATCGGTCCAGAAATAATCAAGATATGGCCATTTCCCCGGATTCGGTGCCGTTAGTGGATCCGAATTGGGATCAATCAAATTATTCACTCAAAATATGTCGCGCAATATTGTTTTCTCTCTAGCTTATCATAAAATACCCTATTATAAGTTGAAAATGAGTCTTGTACAGATTTGGCCACTCATGGCGCCGCCAAGTGCCCCGGGGGAACTTTCCATAGGGGACATTTCGATTTTGACAACAAAACATATCATGCGACGGCTCATTCTTCATGTCTTGTCGTAAATAGGGCAACTGTAGACTCAAAATGTAAAGTAACTGTAGGTCTTCGGCAAAGTTATAGCTAGGAAGATTTCACATGAGCAGAGTTCGTTCACTTTCCCACAAAATATTATGGCGAAGAGATAGAGCGCTGAACACAAAAGGTTGGCGTTATCCATAGTAATCTCCATATAAACTTCAAATGGCATGTGCACAGTCAAATTTTATCAAAATCATTTCAAACTTTGTGAGGATGCTATTTACCATGATAAAAATCGTTTAAGCATAGGGGAGCACAAATTTCAAAATTTGCATCACTCTAATGCACCATCTTCATATATTTGCATTTCATAAATGATTCACCCTTCTTTTAAAAATAAGCTGTTCTTTCAACTTATATTTTCAGCTTGTCTTGGCTGAACTGGCTTTATTTGGCTACAACTATGTAACTTTACGTTTAATATTCGACCGTCGATGTCCAAATGTTAATATATAAGCAATGATTAGAATTTTTAATACTTTTCACCGAGTGTCAATTCGCCGAATGGCATTTCTGCAAACGTCATTCAACCGATTGTAAATCCCCAGTATATTCCTTTTTCTAGAATGACCCATTCCGGGTCATCCGATATTCACCCTTCTTTATTTGGTTGGCGATTCTTTCGAGTTCCACCGATCTAGGCTGTTTTGGCAAAATGTGCTTAGTCCAAAATGACCAAATATCTTATTATTTTGATTGCTAATTGTTCTTTCTTGTTTATTACACTGGCATTGAGTTCGGGGTACAGACATTCAGAATTATAACATTCGGAGAAAAATAGCAATCAAATTCAAAGAAAAAGTGGATCTATTGAGGTTCCAAAGATGGACGTTACAATGGCCAATAGTGTCCCTACTCTCAATCACCAAGGCACTCTTAGTTTTTGTCTTGATTTTTTTAGCTTTCCCGAAACCATAAAGCTGATATGAGAATTGAACTGCTGTATGTTGCTTCCCTCGCAAGATAAGTGTTTTTTTTTATATTTTGGTCAATATTAGAATTGGATTCTGATCTGTTTTAACGTAAAGGAATAAGAAAACTATCATAACTCCAAACATTTTTAAATGCTGAGATATTCCATTTACTCAAATTGAACCTACCTTATTTGTTAGGCTATTTTAGATTTCGATGTATAATGATGGTACCTTCCAAGTGGTCTCGGACATAAAAGAAAATTAATAATTATTTTCATTCTTTCTATCCTTGCCTGTAATATTTAGTTTTATAGCCTGAATTAAGGGACCCAGATAGCCGTAGCGGTAAACGCGCAGCTATTCAGCAAGACCAAGCTGAGGGTCGTGGGTTCGAATCCCACCGGTCGAGGATCTTTTCGGGTTGGAAATTTTCTCGAATTCCCAGGGCATAGAGTATCTTCGTACCTGCCACACGATATACGCATGCAAAAATGGTCATGGCATAGTAAGCTCTCAGTTAATAACTGTGGAAGTGCTCATAAGAACACTAAGCTGAGAAGCAGGCTCTGTCCCAGTGGGGACGTAACGCCAGAAAGAAGAAGAAGAGCCTGAATTTGAAGACATAATTTTCCGATCTATATAAGACGATTCTTTTCTAATTAGGTCGCCAATAAAATTACATGTTCAATCAAATTTTGGTATCGTGATATTCGTTCATAGTTTAAGGTTTACGATGCGGCAAAGTGAAGTTGTTCAGTTAGATCAAGCTGAGGTTGGTAGAATTGAATAGCGCCGGTTCCAAATTATTTCTGGATGACAAATTTGACAACGTTTCAGAGCTAGAGTACTTACAGTTGTGTTCAGAATAATAGTAGTGAAAGCCGATTTTCATACAAAATGCTCAACTTCAGCATGCTGTAACTTTGTTTCCATATGAGCAATCGGCATGATATTTTGGCAGTGAACTACAAATATACTCAATTTTATTATCAGAACATTTGACAATTTTCACACTGCCGGTTAAAAAGTTAAGCACCAGGTGAAATCGCTCAAAATAATAGTAGTTTTTCTTTTACAAATATTTGTTCAGCAACAATTTTATAAAAAATTGGCTTGTTTATACATTTATGGCTTGGGTGGAAATGGTTGAAACGATGAATAAAGAAAAATTTAGAAACCCAAAATACAGCAGATATTGAAATTATTAAAACTACTATTATTTTGAGCGATTTCACCTGGTGCTTAACTTTTTAGCCGGTAGTGTGAAAATTTTCAAATCCTGTGATAATAAAATTGAGTATATTTGTAGTTCACTGCCATAATTTCATGCCGATTGCTCATATGGAGACAAAGTTAGAGCATGCCAAAGTTGAGCATTTTGTATGAAAATCGGCTTTCACTACTATTATTCTGAACACAACTGTACATACTTGTCAAACTATGAACGAATGCAAAAATGGTCGGTTGACATAGGCTCTCAGTTATTAACTGTAGAAATGCTCCTAGATAGAACAGCTGAGAAGCAGGTTTTGTCCCAGTTGAGTCTAACGCTAGCAAGAAGAACAACATATTTGGTCCATAGCTGTTTGGAGATGTCTTTTGAAATAGTGTTTATGAAAACCGAGGGAGTCGAGAATGTCCATAATTAGCGTGACATAATTTGTGCTGCGCATCAATGAAAGATCGTCGAAAATGTAAGATTTGGCTTACCGGGTAATGGTGCATTCCGGTAAATGGTACATTCCGGTAAATGGTTTTTCCGGGTAATGGTACATTCCGGTAAATGGTCTTCCGGTAAATTGCATTCCGGGTAATGGTATTCCGGGTAATGGTATAGAATCGTGCAAACCGAAACGCTCGAAACTGAACCTAAACCCAAACATGTGTAAAGTGAACATTGGTTCAAACGCCGGTTCGAAAACCGGTCCATTTGTACCTCGAATGCAACCACGGTTCAAATTTTGGTGCAAATCTTCAGTTGCATCCGAGGTGCAGAACGATGACACAAACGGAGAGACAGAAAATTGTTGATATCCACGCTTATCAATTTCTACTTATCGTGTCTTGTTGTTAGATATAGTAAAATCCTTGGTTTTTTCATAAAGTTATCACTGAATGTTACTCAAAGTATTGATCTTAATTGATCTGCTTGAATGATACATTTATTCAAGCCTCAAGGGTATTGTGATTTGAACCAAGGAGTTCCATATATGATCGTAGAAATTTATCCGCGTGGATTTCAACCGTTCTCTGTCTGCCTGCTTTGTGCCATTATTTGAACCCAAATTTGAACGAAAGTTTGAACCGAAGTACACATGTACCGGGTTCGGTTTGATACACTGGTATAGAGACGAAGCGCGTTTGTGGTTCAACACAAGTTGCAATGTTCAAACCAAAGTGGCACATCGGTTCGGTTCATGGGAAGACTGTTGTCGACATGTTTCGTTCACAATTTAGTCGCGTTTTCACCATCGAGCCCCTCGATTCATATGATGTTGCCCTTGCTATCAAAAACATTCCAAATCTTACAGGTACCGGGCAACTGTGCATCATAAACGATGATATGGTTGCCACAGCTAGCAAGGGCTTAAAATCGTCTACGAGATGTGGACCGGATGGTATACCATCACTTGTTGATGTGTGGACACGCTTGCAAAACCGCAAACTGCGGTATTCAATCTATCCTAATCAATCGGTGTCTTCCCAAACGCTTAGGTGACCAAATGCAACGCGAGTAGACTATCAAGGATTTGGGAATTCCGATAGATTCTAAGCTGACTTTCAAGGACCGTGTTTCATACATTGTGTCGAAGGCTTCTACACAAGTGGGTTTCGTGTTTCGATTCGCCAAAGAAAATCAAGGACATCTACTGTCTGAAATCATTATACTGCTCGATAGTGCGCCCTATTTTAGAGTATTCTTCGGTTTTCTGGTCACCATATTATCAAACTGAGTTCAGCGCATCGAGGCTGTCTAACGAAAAATATGCAGTTGAGCGGGCATCTTAGATGGAGGGACATTGGGAGGTACCCATTGAATCTATCTAGTTATAGGCTGAGAGAGAGGAGACAGCTGACTTAGATTGCGAGCTCCATAAAGTCATGGGAACCTGCCACCAACTGTCACTGGAAAACCGCACATTCGAAGGATAGAGCGTGAAAAATCGTCAAAAATCTCGGTAAAAGTTCAAAGTGCCGATTGTGCTGTAAAATGTTAAATCAACCCAGCTGTCAAAATCTGACGAAGAGATCGGTAATCCATTGCCAAAAATCACGGCACACGATTACCGAAATTCGGTAAATCATTTTCTTGGTTGGAAGAAGAATTAGAATAAATAACTACACATACATTTCAGTAACAAAAACAAATTTATTTGACTTAATACACTATTACATGTAAAAAAAGGTGAGCTACCACCAGCTATTCAATTTTTCACTGAATCTGAGAAAATGTTATGCATTTCCGTTTGAAGCAAATAGTAAAGTAGCACAACCATTTTTGCTGCACTTCATTGCGAGGAATAGAAGATCCAGGGAATATACCTAAAAAAGTAATAAAAACGCTCATAGGATTGAGCTGCATCAAGTTTTGACTCTGCCTTTTTTCGGACTATCATCAACTCCAACGAATGTACAAAGTTATCCAAGAACTCTATTGAGAACTTGACTTCAGAGCTAAAGAAGTACCCAATGACCTCTCAAAGGTTTTTGCGAAAATCACATACTCCTGTAGACAGAATCCATCAAGTTTTGAGTCAATTGCCTAAGATTTAAAACTTTTTTGAGTACAAATATTTTTTAACTTTATGATTTAGATGCATGCTTAGGTAAACTCACAAAAGCATAATCTAACAAGTGTTGAGGCAATCAAATGTTTATAAAGCTCTTCTCAATAATTGCTTTCAGACCTGCAACCGATGATCTATCTTAAGTTAATAAATAAGATTAACACACAAACAGACTCAATAAATATATCTTTCCAAGTTTCGAAGGTCAACGATTTTTAACGGTTATCAAAAAACGGTTGTTCAATAGACGTTGAATTTAAAACTTGATAGAACTCAGCTATATGAGCTTGTATGAATATTTTTATTGTTCGCAATGTTCTGAAAGGCTACTCGTTACCCTTGTAGATATAATTACTGTATTCCAAACTAATCTTGGATAACCTTAATTAATTATAATAAGTCGTTGTTGTTAAATATTGGTAGAATACAATTAAATGAGTCCATTTTAGTATAAACCTAGTTCTTAAACCTTGTTCATAAACCATCCAAAGACCTCTAGTTACGGTTTTAGATCTGAAGGCCTATACTCAAAGGAGTTTAACTTTACACTGTTATCAAACTCAAAACAGGACAAAACACATTTTCATGGCAATAAGTGAGTATTAACGTAGGTAAATAACCATCAAGAGATCACTAGTTATACTTGTAGATCTAAACGCTATTTCATTCAACGATAAAACACCGCGGTCAGTTGCTAGAATCATTGCGGCATGGAGAAATTACCATCACATAGAGTTAAATATACAGTCAATCCTCCATGAGTCGATGTTCCATTGCTCGATATCGACTCATGGAACCATACTAAAAGTTATAAATCATGGTTACTATGATGATCCCTTGAAACAGCGTTCCAAAGAATATCTGTTCCATGACTCGATATTTCCATGAGTCGATGGTCTCTTCAATATCGACTCATGGAGGTTTGACTGTATATTGAGAAATTATTTCCGCCAATTTCGAATTCGAATCTTATTTCCCAGAGTGCATCCAAGGGATGCACGTACTAAATCTGGAGCAAATGAATATAGGAATGAGATAGATAGACACCCACCCGGCACAACCTTTCTGCACATGAACCCGTTAACAAGCACACGATTGATGGCAACACTTCCCGTCATGACCATTAAGAATTCAAATATTTTACCGTCTATTGCACTTTCAATCGTCACCCATCCCACCCAATCACTCACCGTTCGAAATTGTTTTCCCTTCGCTTCATCATCTTCTCGTTTCGAAAAATCCCGAATTCCTACCGAACGAGTCGGAATATTTATGCGCTCTTGTGGTTTTAGTCCAAATACCGCTACCGGCCGAAACTTCGTCTGTTGTGCCCTCATATTGAAACAGATACTGAATTGATTTTTGGACTTTGAATTTGACTTTTCAGTTTTACGGAAAATCGACAGAAAGGGAAAAATCGCTCCTCTCTTGTCGTGGTCACCACAGTAGCGAAACTTTCCCCAACGCACATAATGGTTTGACGAAAGTTTTATTAGAGCCATAGGATCGTACTGGACGTAACTCAAACAATGGGCGATTGAATTAGAGAAGTGTGGGTTGACGGCAGAGGACCAGATAGACATAGTGGTAAACGCGCGGCTATTCAGCAAGGGTCGTGGGTTCTAATGCCACCGGTCGAGGATCTTTTCGTAATGGAAATTTCCTCGACATAATAGACTATCTTCGTACTTGCCACATGATATACGAATGCAAAAATGTTCAATTGGTATAGGTATTGGTAAAAATGTTCAATTGGGAAGCTCTTAGATAATAATTCATAAGAACACAAGGCTGAGAAGCATGGTCTGTACTAGTTGAGACGTAACGTCAGAAAGAACCTGAAGAAGGGTTAACGGCACACGAACGTCCACAGGAAAAAAAACTTTCCAATATCCAACCACAGGATAGCATAGGAAATGTGTACGTATGGTTTATCTTCTATACGTGGCTGAAGGCTGAGGACGAAGCAGCATCTTTACTTAGAAACGACCCTTCCCAGATGGGTTGCCTCTCGCCGCAAAACTCCTAGGTATGAGGATGATGTTCGACATTAGTGGAAATCATAACTCTTCATTTATTTAAATTTCCATCATAGTTTTGAGCGAGCGTACATCCACTGACTGAACGGAGAGGGATCCTTGCGGTGAGCTGCCTCCGATGAACGGGGAACAAAACATATTTTGAAAAGTTTTATGAATTCTATTTCACTTGCAGCTTGGCTTGCTCAAACAACGACGAAGAGCTGCAAATTTCGTTGTTCCAAAAGTTTGAAATATACCCGACTGACGACAACGACGTAGACAAGGAAAATGATGGCTTTGAGCAGACAACGCAACGATGAGAACGCCTTCCAAAATGCAATGCGGTATCCCATTTCAGTTGTATGCTTGAAACTCTACCGACACAACTGGAGATACGTTCTTTGCTGAAGAAGTTGTATCGTCATGTAGTTGGGTTGGTGTTTGCTTGGAATAATGCGCTGAGCAACCTTCAAACGTATTTTTTTGTATGCTAAGAGACTGCTATTCTTGACAGCGTAATTTGGTGATGCGATGTTAATTTGCGCACACAAATAATGACACGGTAGAAAATTAATTTGCCGGCCGGCCGGTTCCATTATTATGATTATTGGGTAAATTGCAAGATCACACTGATATATTTCTATTCACGTTCGTAGTGAACAAACTGCTGATTTATGTGTCCCAGGAATATCGATGTTGCGATAAGTAAAGTTACTAATGCTCAGGGGATTAAATATTTCGATCAATAGTTTTAAAAAGCTAGTCAATAGTTTAAGAAAATCAACTTATGCTAAATGCTTATTCTTTAATTCAATTGCTTTGTTTTGAATTTTGTGCAAATATTCAAATGTTTACTATTTCCTAACATTTTTTTAATTTTTCTTTCAGTATTATTGTTCTACTTTCAAATGGTATCAGCTTAAGACATTTTTCAGTATTGTTATTAAAAGAGGTGTATATAAATATCAAATCAAGAAGTGAAAATTTACTACTTTTATAATTATTACGGTAAAATTGAAATAAAGCATCGTCGAAACGAGTCCCTTTGAAAGTCGTAAAGTACTTTCTTTATATTTTCTTATAGACTGAAGTACTATACAAAAAATCCTAATTTATCGTCAGCTATGCTTCCAAAAATTTAATAAAGGCAAGTCAAAAGAATGAGTGGAGAAAACTCTGGAGAATCATCATAAGGTATTCCTAGATTAAATCCAGGAGCAAGTTATTGAAGAATTACTGAAGGAATCCAGGTTTTTTTTATAACCTAGTGTATGAATTGTTTAAAAAAAATCTTAAACAATTGTTAAATAAAATTAACAAAAAATCTAAGAAACTTTAAGTAATGATTTTATTGGAAATACAAATTGAATGCTGCAAAATTACTGAGGAGATGTAAGAAGGATATTTTTAATGAAGTCATTACTGGAGAAACTTGTTCAGATATTGCTTTAGACTAGACTATCAATAGACTAAACTATGACTTCAATCAAAACGATTATTCAACAAAATATCCACGGACCAAAATTTCATATGCATTGATGAAGAAAAAATTGAATGATTTCCTATTTTATGTTGGTATCAGACAGCTTTGAATAATCACCAAAAATCAATCGTGCCTACTAATCGCTATATCATAGAACTTTCACACCAAATACCGACAGTATTTTCATTTGAATGACGATCATCATCATCATCACTACCATCCTATCAAGTGCAACAAACTGTTTTCCAAAAAAGCGTTTTCAGAAAAGCAACGAAAAAAGAGTCATTCCAAATCTTCCACTTGGCTAACCTAAAACAGCCGATCGGAAAATGAAAGAAAAACAATCGATACCCTTCAAATTGAAATCAGCAGCAGTATGGCACCTTTTCATAAGGGCCCTGGTCCATGTCCCCGAGCTGTTCAGCCTGTGTCCCTCTGCTTGCAGATCAGCCCAAGTGTTGTACTTCAAACGGATCTTTCATCCATTTGGATCCAACTCCCCCTTACCCAACGGCACCTATTACGTGTTGCGCCCTTCAATCGAAAGTGATGGAGAAAAATACGTTCGAAATGGAAATTCATTTCAAATTTCAATCAATTTTAAGGGAATAGTCCAAGTCTAGTAGTTGGTTCGGAACGCTGCTCTGACCGAGCGAACAAACACATCGCAGCTCCTTCGTTTGGGACAGTGATTCCCAAAGTAGACGAGATCATGCTCATAATTCTTTAAACTAATAATAAAATACCTAAATTCCTAAAACCTTGCTATCCAGGGAACGAAGGTCAAAACAAGTTTGGGAAACACTGGCTCAGAACATTCTTCATTCCCGTGCACGACTGTAGAACGACGACGTACGACTATAAGCACGGGGTGGCTCATTGGAGTGGAAAGCCATTTGCCTTGTGCCTTGGCTCGTTTTAATGAAACTCTGCACTCTACTCTACTGACTGGTTTGGGAAAGGTTGCGAGCGCCACCGGAAGAATCTGCTGCAGTTTTCAGCTGAACTGAGCATTCCGCCGCCAACAACTGACAGCAGATCGATTAGATGTCGTCATGCAAGTCTCGTTTTCCGAAATGAAATGGAAATAGTAGTGTCCAGTATGGGCGTAGTTAGGGTTTTCAGTTAGGGAGGAGCTACTTTAAAATATCCATTGATTGTTCACAAGTTTATTATAAAGTTAAATATAAAGCAAAACACTATAAAGGACATATAGCCGTCCCTATTCAGATACAGAATAAAATTTGGTGTCCAGAAAGCGATCTTGTTCTTCTTTTTGACCCCTATACGGGTCATTTACGGTTTTGAACAGATACTAAAAAGTCAGAAGATTTTATCGGTGATTAGAGGCTCGAAATCAATATATAGCATTTCATTTAGTATTTAATAAATCCAGAATGTCTGCAAGAATTATTCGAAGGATTCCACCAAGAATTCATCATTTAGGAGTACTTTCAAAAATTCATCAAGAAACTTAGCACTTGGGCTAAAATTGTCTAGATATCGGAAGTTTTGCTCTCAGAAGCACAAGCGATCATTTCAAGAATTCTTCCAAGAAGGAAAATATTCTTTAATTAAATACTTCACGCATTCTTGAAATATCCTTGAACACAAATATTCTATTTAACAATACATCTAAAAATTTCACTAGTAAGTTCTCCGAGAATCTCTCAACAGATATTCTAAGGCATTTCTTCACGAACTCCTGTAAAAATTATTCTTTCAAGATTATTTCAGGATAACTGCCTATTTGTTCAATTTTTTTAAATATATTTTTTTCATTTTTTGTTATTCTTTTTACCTTTATTAACGCGATTTTTAGCCCTGGGCTAGTTCATCACGCTTTACTTCCCTTCTGATGGAAGTCGTCACTATATTTTTTGTCAGTGGCTATCTAGGGCATGAAGTTTGATCCCAGGTCCTTGGCGTAAGAGGCAAGTATTATAACTACTACAGGTTTGTTCTTATATTTGTCCAACCTGCGGGGAGCGTAAAGAGAACTATAACGACAAAAAAAGGAGGTGAAAAGAGGGAGTTCGAATTTGGAGCGTAAAAAGAATAAGAAGCGTTTCTGGGTGTTCTTAAGAAGTTTTTCGAATAGGTGAGATACATCCGATGTTCTTCTCACCCTTGAGCGATAGCGATGGAGGAGTTCGATGCCTGACGCCATTTTGGAGTCCAAGATGGCGATTTCCTATTTGTAGTAATCACTTAGAACTATGCAATGTGCATTTTCTTGGAACGGGACCGATAAATAGATGTCGGTAATCGATACTTGACGCCATTTAGGAATCCAATATGGCGACTTCAGGTTTTCAGAAATTACCCAGGCAATATGATTATTTTTGGATTGGGACCTTTGAGTTCAAGCCAAAAGTGACGTCTATTGCCATTTTGGAATCCCAGATGGCGACTGCCGGTTTATGAAAATCTTTTGAAACGAGTATTTTTGGAACGGGACCGATAAGTAGATGCCGAAAATCGATATCAGGCGCCATTTTGAAATCCAAGATGGCGATTTTCGGTCTGTTTAAATCACTTGAAATCCCACTTCAAGAATATTCAGATTCCATAGTTTTACGTGATTTCCACAAACATAAAATTGACATCCTAGAGTTCAAGATGGCGTCAGACATCGATTTCTGTCATCTACTCAACGATCCCGTTCCGAAACTAACTATACTGGGTGGATTCAAGTGATTTTCACAAACCTAAAGTCGTCATCTTGGATTCCAAAATGGCGTCAGACATTGAATTTAGTATTTTTTTCTTTTTTCCTGAAATACCTATATTAGATTGATTCTCGTGGGTTGCCATCAGACCAACGGACCACTGTAAGTTGGATTTAAGGCGAAGAAGGCCGTCATTGAAATTCGTACTGGGCATCGATGATTGTGGCTAATGCGTCTTTCGATTACGAATTAAAGAAAATCACTTGGTTTTACACTGACATTGCTGAAAAAGTATCAGCATACCTTCTATATGTAAGCGCAAGTAGTGATACTTTTCTGTGCCAATATTACTTAAGATGACTGAGTTTTATCACTTTGAAATTGCAAGCTGCAAAATCAACATGACTGTCAAAACCAATGACGGGCTGCTTAGCCTTAAAAGCGTGAAAAAGAGAGCGTATTAGGAATTTTTGGAGCGCTAAAAGAGGGAGCGCAAGTTGGAATTCGGAGCGTAAAAAGAAAAGGCGTTAAAAAAAAGTTTGGGTATATTTGTATTGATATGTGTTCAAAATTTTTCTTTAAACATTAAAAGTAATATGTTTCTGATATTTTTTTATATATTGCTATGAATTGATTAATAGATTCGTTTTCTAAGGAATTTTTCAAGATATTCATAATTTATCCAACTATCTATCTAAACGTTGATTCAGAAATACCCTTACGAACGCCTTCAAAAGTTCATGTAGAGGAGCCTTGTTAAATTCTATGAAAAGTAACACCAACAATTAATCAAGTAACATGTCGCCTGATATTTGATTACTAAAATTGTTCCAAGAAATCATTTAGGTGATACAGTTCTCAACCGAGTGGATCAGGTTAAAGATTTGGGCATCACTCTTGACCAGGAAATGAATTTCAAGCCACACTACAATGACGTGATCGCGAAGGCAAACCGGCAGCTTGGATTTATTTTCAAGCTTTCTGATGACTTCCGCGACCCTTTATGTTTAAAAGCACTGTATTGCTCGTTAGTCCGTTCCATTTTGGAATTCAGCGTTGTTGTCTGGTGTCCGTACCAAAGTTGTTGGATCGCAAGATTGGAGTCAGTACAACGCAGATTCCTTCGGTACGCACTTCGACATCTTCCCTGGCGAGATCCTCTAAACCTTCTTGCCTACGAGGATCGCTGTCGGTTGCTGGGAATCGAAACGTTGGAACAGAGAAGACGTAGAGCGCAAGCTGTTTTTGCGGCTAAGCTGATCGTTGGTGATATCGACTCTCCGGAGTTACTAAGGCAATTGAATATATATGCACCTGAACGAGTAATAAGACAACGCAACTTTCTTCAGCTCGTGCCTCGCAATCGTTTGTATGGCATGAATGAACCTCTTCGTGCTTCTGCTGATGCGCTCAACGAAGCCTTTACTGCTTTTGATTTTAATTTGCCTTTGATTAGTTTTATCCGTAGATTGTCATTGAGCTAGATTTTTATGTTTTTTTTTTTTCATTAAGACAAACAGATGTCAGATGAATAACAATTTCAATAAATAAATAAATAAGGAATAGCTTGCTTATATGCTAATGGTAATCTCCTCACAATTTTTCTTGTGATTTTTTCAAGTATACTTCCAGTTTTACTATCAGCAGTTTATGCAAAGTCGTTGATATTAATTTTTCCAAGAATCCTTCAAAAACTTTACGCTCGATTCCTTTACTAAAATCACTCTAGAATGCTTTATAGTGATTTCAGCAGCAATTTTTGATTAATTCAAAAAATTTTTTAGACGAATTCACTTCCTATCATATTATTGGATGAATTTCTGGCTGATTAAAATTGTGGATTTTTTTTATTATATAGTCGAGTATCTTGCATAAAAAGCAGTAGAAACTCTGAAATGTAGTACCTCTAATAACTCATGGGATTAAAGTAGAAACATATAGACATATTTTCGTGTATTTCAAACAAATTCAAAGAGAACATACAAATATCTAAAAATATTTAAGTCATATTTCTAGAAGATACCCAGTAGAAATCTTTGATGGATTTGTCTTGAAAAATAATTGTGGGTATGCTTAGAGAAATTCCTGATCAAATGCTTTGAAGATTCTAGTAGGAAAACTTCAAAATCCTTTGCAAGGATGCCTGGCAAGACTTTCAAACATATTTCTGCAATTTCGATGAGATTCTCTAGTAAAATGCTTTGACAAACTCTACTTTTACCCTTCATATTTTATTTTTAGCTCTGTTCTAAATTCTATAAGCAAAGTAAATGAAATGTTTAAGGGAATCTCTCTATGACTTTTTCCAGGATCTAGATTATCCAGAAAAGGATTTTTTGATGGATTTAGATGTAAATTCATGGGTTATTCAATGTAGTATCTCAGAAAAGTAAAATTAAATTTTGCATGAATATTTTTTAAAGTTTCTCTGACGATATCGTAACAGACAAACTCCATTAATGGATTACTAAAAATTTGAAGTGTTCCTTGAGATTTTCAGATTTAAATTCCTGGTCGAGTTCAAGAGGGAATTCTCTAAATAACATTGCGGAACATTTTTGTTTTGTCTCAAGCATCAAAATACTGATACTTACTTCTAAGGGGCTTCGTAGCCGTGCGGTTAGTGTCACCAGGCATTTAGCCGCATCGTGCTAGGGAGTGTGGGTTCGATTCCCGCCTCAGGCCGGTAAACTTTTCGTGAGGACTGTTTTCCGACTGTGCCACTGGGCGTTGCATGCTAGTCCGTTGTCTAGTGTGGTGCTTCCTTCAAAGGGCATAAATGCCCACTGGAAGCATTAAAGTGTCAGTGTCTATTTTTTTTTACTTAATAAAATTTTGCCGAATTCATCACCGTTTATAAAAATTTCATGACACGTCATTTTTTTTGTTTTAAGAAATTGGCTGTTAAAATTGCAGAATTTGACAGTCAACTTCATGCAAGTTTGCCAGATTGTACAGAGATTTTTTTTTTTTCAGTAGAAATTCAACCTGGAAGAATACTAGTCATCAAATTTCATTGCACTTTCAATGCTCAAGAGTTCTTTTTTGATAATTAAGAATGCTTTGCAAAGGCCCCCATGCCTTCGAGTTCGTTTTGGTGCTTTGTTCGGCAGTACTTTGGAGTTGTGTGTTGTATGCGAGCGGCGGATCCAGGACCAATTGTGTCAGGTTCGCTATGTGCGAAAATATATTCGTGCTAAGTTGAGAATAGATTACCAATTGGTGAGCTCGTTTCATGCTTGTTTTTTTTTTCATATTTATTGTTGCAACGTCACGTTTATGTTATTTTCAAACAAACTATTTATAGATGGTTCGTCACTACAGATGTCGGCATAAATTCTTTTCATATAATGGATTGTACAATTTAATTATGCACATAGGGTGCAGAGCTACTTGGGCACTTCCATTATTCACTTTGGCTTGGGAGGTTTTTCTCGACCGAATTATTTGAAATTTTGCAATGAGAATCACTTCAATACGACGCACATTGTGGCCAAATATGAGCTCAGTAATTTTGAAAAAACCCCACTGCCGAATTGAATCCAAAGTGCCAAGAATAGGATACGGCTCCTCACCTTTCTTTTTTTGCCATAAAAAATGTCTTTTAATAGTTCAACGTTAGCAAATGTCGATATACTTTTTTATTATTCAACCAATTACTTTTCACTGCTGGATAAAAATGCAAAACTAGTTTTGGGTAAAAGCCATACGTTTCCTTTTTATCCGTGCATCGCATCATCGATCAAA
The DNA here is from genome assembly GCF_002204515.2 of Aedes aegypti. Taxonomy (NCBI): domain Eukaryota; kingdom Metazoa; phylum Arthropoda; class Insecta; order Diptera; family Culicidae; genus Aedes; species Aedes aegypti. The sequence continues at coordinate 229,101,184 of NC_035109.1, read as the reverse complement.
GTGCTGTGGTGGTTGTGGAAATGCAGAGGTATAATCGGTCTTTGGAAGCTATAACCATTACAAACTAACATTACTTCCCCATCCCAAATAACTATAAGGAGTTAGCCGGCGCCGTTAGAGATCAATAATATAAGATCTGCTCATATGTGCATTCCGAGAATAAGCAGAAAGTCCCACTCCTTATTTTTTTATCGGAGTGCAATTCTTACCAGTTCCGAACAGTCACGTAGTGGCAACCATCCTTCTTCTTCTTCTTGGCATTACGTCCTCACTGGGACAGAGCATGCTTCTCAGCTTAGTGTTCTTATGAGTACTTCCGCAGTTATTAACTTAGAGCTACTCATACTCATGCCAGCTATTGTGTGGCAGGTACGATGATACTCTATGCCCAGGGAAGTCAAGGAAATTTCCATTACAAGAAAATCCTGGACCGACCGGGAATTGAACCCAGACACCTTCAGCATGGCTTTACTTTGTAGACGCGGACTCTAACCACTCAGCTAAGGAAGGTCCCTATACTGGCAACCATCCTATCGAAAGTTATTTTTTCGATGATTTAGTAAAGTATTATGTATACGAGAAACGAAGAATTTTGCATGGAGACTGGAAGCATGTTGAAAAAGTTGATTTAACATAAAATGAATCGTACAATAAATAAAAAAAATAACAATTTCTCCTTATATAATGTTGAAGTCCTATTTGTCATGCTTGATGGATTAGATCACTAAAACTTTAATGTATCATACTTTCTATTTCACGTAAATTTAAATAAAACAAAAATTTTCCACCACTTTGGTGACCTGTAACTCAAAATTATGACGTGGGATGTTTCCCACGGAGGAAGCATTAAATTCCGGAACCCAAAATCTTTGTGATACGCAAAATTACCTGAAGGTTTCATTCAATGAATTGCTAGACGAAAACATTCGGAGGAATGCCTGTAAAAAAGCTAAAGGAATTGCTGGGACGATCTGAAGAAATGCATAAAAAATATTATGGAAGATCTTCTGGAGGAATATTTAATGGAACTCCTTGATAGATTCTTTAGCAAATCTATCCTTCATGGATAAACTTATTAAAAAAAGTGTTTCGGCTGACAGAATCCTTGGAAGAATTCCATTCAAATTCATAATAATAGTTTCTAACAGTTCTGTTCTGAATTCTTGACGAAATCTTTCAATGATATTTGTCAGAAGATTATAATTAGATTTCATGAAATTTACTATTACGCAATTTTAAACAGGTTTTAACGCTGAAAAAAAACTTCAATTTAACATATAGTATCAATATTTGTAACAAAGCAGTTTATTTTGAACTTATTTTTCCATTGATAAGGGGGTGGAGGCAGCGCCTCTAGCTAAGCCCATGTCATTCATTGAGAGGCGCATCGACCGTGTTGTGTGCTGTGCAGTTTGTCTCCCCCACTCTCCCAACCCCCTTGTGTCCTGTTCCCCACCCCGCCCCAGAGTGATTGCAAGGATGTCGATGAGTACTCCCAGAAGGAAAGCCGCAACCCAAGCCTGAACCGAAACCATCAGCGGAAGAAAGCGTCTCGAATGAGTATCTACAACTGTACGGAAACCACACTCCGGCAACCTTCCACAGCAGGCATCGGTGTGGTGGTTTGGTAGAGCAATAGGACTCAGCATCGCATCGGCAGCAAAGGCAGTGCTTAAACTGAGGCAAGAGCAATTTCTTCCGGCTGGTTTTAATTATTGAAAATTAATTTCCCTGTGTCTCCCAAAACACGAGAGCACTCCCACAGCAGGGCTGGGGCTTCGCTCTGCTCCGTCGTCGCACAGTCGGAGAATGTTGGACGATGACTGGCGACATTCATTTAAGATTGTTCAACTGAGGCTAGTGAAAAAGCAAACGACCACATACAATTGTATCTGGTTGAGTAGCTCAAATTAGATGTACAGAATTTCAGTTAATCTTTCTTACACTTAGAAGCAAAGTCAACTTTGCCTAATTTTCCATTTTTCCATTCGTGGCAGGTAAGAAGATACTATATTCCCAGGGAAAGTCAAGGAATTTTTCATTACGAAAAGATCCTGAACGGACCGGGAATCGAACCCAGATACCTTCAGCATGTTTTTGCTTTGTAGCCGTGGTCTCTAACTACTCGGCAAAAGAATGCCAATGAGCTCTTCAACACTAATACTGTACTTTTCTCCTGACTGTTAATCAATAAATAACTCAAAGTATAGTGAATAATTCAACCTAATAAAACAATTGCCCATCTCAAAATCCCACTATCCTCCGTCTTAGAATTCAGCTCCTCGGGTGCAGACTAGTGTCCCGTCCGTAATCATTTATTAATACCATGAAAAATTCACCATTTCTAAAGCAAAGGGGCAAAGTTGCTCACACTCTGCGTCTAAATATTGCAAGTCGGCTTGAACAGACCGGGCAGCAGCAGTCGGACCAAACCGGAAGCAACCGAAAGACGCTAGGGCACGTTGGAATGAGAAATGTTTTGTAGTGGGCCTTCATCCATCCTTGCTACATACTCTGATGTATCCCGTCCAAAGAAAGCGTCGCAGAGAAGAGGCTCAAGTCCAAGGGTAATAAATACATAAAATCAGGACGGTACGGCTTCTCGGTCGGGTTCTATTCTAGGTGCGTGCGGAAAGGCATTGTGGGCATGTTAGTGGATTGCGGGTAAACCGATGCTCCTGAAGGGAATGTCTGTCTGTGCTTTCGCTTAGGCAGAGTTTCGATCAAAGCTTTTCGGGGGATTTTCTTAACAAGGATTAATGATAATTGCGTGGACTTTGAGGGCAGCATCCGTGGTTGGAAATTTGATAAAGAAGTATAACGTGGAATTTGAAATAATTAAGGACCATACTGTTGGATGGGTTTCTAATTAAATTTAGAAATAAATTCCATAGATGTGTTGAGGTCCTGCTTAGATGATGGTTTCTCTACAGATCTGATCTGTAGGAAACCATTATCTAAGCAAGACCTCAACATGTCTAGGGAATTTATTTCAAAATTTCATTAGATAGTCATTCAAGACGGTACTAAAGATGGCTGCTATTGCCCCTTCCAATTATTTGCAACAAGAATTGTTAAAAGTTCGAAATAAATGGATAAATACAATTTACAATTATTATGTTATTTACTCTCCCGTGCAAAAGTTTGGGATTGCCACTAAAAATTTGCGGATGTTTTTTTTTTTGAATTGTGCTGTTTTTCCCCGAATGCCGGCTCTCCGAATGTCAATTCCCCGAATGACCCGTTTCCCCGAAAATAGATGTGGCGCACAATGATGGTTTTAATAACTATGTGACGAACTAGAAAGCAAGAAAAGCAATTGAAAGAAAAAGATATTTCTGGAACGAACACATATTGCCAAAATGTTGAGGGCTGTGAAACTCCAAAGAACCGCCATATTTTTGTGAAAATGTTTCATTATCAAGGCAATGAGCAAAGTAGACTTTGCAAATATTTTCATAAAAACTTCTCAGAGGAATCTTTAAAAAAATCTAAGGACTCTCTGAATATTTTTTTTTTGTTTTTGCAAAAGCTCAGATTATTCCTGAAGGAGTCCCTGAAGAAATGCCTGAAGGCTTCCCTGAAGGAATTACAGCAGAATCACTGGAGAAATTCCTGTAGTAATTCTTGGAAGAATGTTTGAAGGAATTCCTGTAAGAATTCCTGTAGGAATCTCTACAGTTATTCTTGGAGAAATCCCTGAAGGGATTCCTGAAGAAATCCTTGGAGGAATTCCTATAGGAACTCCTTGAAGAATCCCTGGAGGAATTCATGCAGAATCCCTGAAAGAATTCCTGGAGGCATCTCTAACAGAATTCCTTGAGGAATCCCTGGAAGAATTTCTGAAGGACCCCTGAAGGAAATTCTGGAGGAATCCATGGAGTAATTCCTGGAGAAACCCCTGGAGGAATTCCTGGAAATATCCCTGCAGGAATTCTTGGAGGATTTTTTGGAGGAATTCCTGGAGGAATTCCTGCAGAATTCCTGGAGGGATTCCTGCAGAATCCCTGGAGGAATTCCTGCAGAACCCCTGGAGGAATCCCTGGAGGATTCCCTGGAGAAATTCCGGGAGGATTCCCTGGAAAAGTGCATGGAGGAATTGCTAGAAGAATCTCTAGAGTAATTCCTGGAGGATTTCCTGGAGAAATTTCTGGAGGATTTCCTGGAGAAATTTATGGATAAATCCCTAGACGAATCCCTAGAGGAATTCCTGGAGAAATCCCTGGAGGAATCCCCTGGAGGAATCCCTAAAGTAATTCCTGGAGGAATCTCTAAAGGAATTCTTTGGGGAACTTCTGAAGGAATTCCTGAAGAAATTTCTGGAGGAATTCCTGGAGAAATTCTCTGAATAAATTCATTTCTGAAGGAGTTCATGCAGGAAACCCTGAAGGAATCCCTGATGGGATTCCTGAAGGAATTTCTGGATTAATCTTTTAAGGTTTTTTTTGGAGAATTCTTTGAAGGAATTCTTTGTAGAATTCCTGAATGAATTCTTAAATGACTTCTTTGAAGAATCCTGAAGGAATTCCTGAAGGAATTTCTAGAAGAATCTCTGAAGGAATTCCTTGAAAAATGCTTGAAGGAATTCCTGGATACATTCCTGATGGAATTCCTGGAAAACTTTTTGTAGATATCTTACAAGGAATTCCTAAAAAAATCCCTGGAGATGTTCCTGGATAAATCTCTGGTGAAGTTCCTGAAGGAATCTCTGAAACAATATCTTGATAATCCATGAGCGAATTCCTGGAAGTATTCCCGTGGGATTTCCTGAAGGAATCTTTAAAGGAATTCTTTGATAAATTTTTGGAGGAATCCCTGAACAAGTTTCTCGAGGATTCTTCAAAGGAATTGCTGGAAGAATCCCTTGAGGAATTTCCAAAAGAAAGACTTGAGGAATATTTGGTAAAACATTTGTTATTTATTTTGGCCTTCGATAGCCTTTCATTATACGTCAATTAGACTGACAGCCCTACTTTCATCCAAATCAAATGACGCATTTCATTCCATCGCGAACTTACGTCCACGGAATATTGATGCAAAACGGTTTCTCAGCGCCACAAAGACTGGCAGCCAGCGTGTGCGTTTCAATCGCCGCTGCCATTCAATGCAAACATCTTGACCAGTGCATCGAAGACGAAGTAAAAACTCGCAAAACAAATGAAGTGATAATTTTCACTTAATTGTACCTCATAAAACATTCGGTCCAAATTGGAAACCGACCGAATGGCAACCCATCCGTGCCAGCTGGGCTAATGTTGGCTGCCGACCAATGTATTGCAATAATGTAGTAAGATTCGCCCCGAAGATGACGCATCATTGGCACTGGCAATACAAGGTGAAATGAAATTTACTGTTGAAAGTAATAACATTTTTATTAGGGCGATGTTTCCCGGGAGAACGCTTCTGCCACCAGACTGACGTGACTCATTTTATCTGTGTTACTTCGTTTATTTGAAGTAAAATTGCGGAAGATATATTTCTTTGGGGCCGTAAACGAGTTCATACTGGAGCATAAAAGTTTGATATCCCGGGATTGTGAGATGAGTGAGAAGACGCGTGTTTTAATCTCGCAATTTCCTTAATCGAAGGCAGTTGAATCTTGCTGGAGAACAGTAAAAAGGGCAAAAATGCAACCAACAGTAGGGTGATTAAATGCGATAGAAAAACTGTTCTTTTATTCGTCACATGAACAGAATATTTTGTTTTTTCATTATAAAACCTGCAAAAGAAGTTCACCTAAAAACTGATTAACCATGAGCTGAGTTTGAACAGTAGCTGTTACCCTAATTACCACTTTCCTTGAATCAAGTCGTCACTCAGTCATCTCGAAAACACAACCCTGTGCAACAGTATTCAAGCTTCAATAGCATTCAAGCCTATTGAAGCAACGGAAGCTGAAGAAGCCAAACAGCAGACGAATGAAATCGCATAAGCAGCAAATTATGATTGGCTGACGAATGGGACAACAACGGCCATCAACACGAACGACGACGAGGTCACTTCAAGTGCTGGCACTCGAGAAAAGCGTCGAACGAACGAGCTGTCGAGAGTTTTCTGGAGCACCCACTTTCGGTGTTGAAGTTTTCTTCGGGAGGGGACAACAACCAAGACGGAACTGTGAAGAAAATCGGACAGGCCGTGTGACGAAGGCGAATCGGGTAAACAAGACGGCTGAAATGTGATGAAATGTTTTATAGATGTCGAAGTTGGTACAAACATCATATAGGGCGGTTGAAGTATAAATTCTAGACTTATATGTGGGAAGGACGAAGTAGCTTTTAGGATCCGATACTTCTTCAATCAGGCACAAGTTCAGTTCTACGGGATATAGACAATTTTCACCATCAACAATAAGATCATACATAAATGAATAACTGAATTTAGTACTATATCATTGGATTCCACTAGAGTGTGTATCCTGTGGCAGTTGCGCGAATTTCGACCTCAAGTGCAGCGGTCAGCTGGATGCCTTTCGTGGGTATTTGAAAATGAAATCTTACGGAGGCTTATTGTTGTGCAATATTCTTCCCTTACTGGGAATCCACACTACCAGTCAAAATAATTTTAACTGGAGTGTGATATGCTACAATCCAGAACAGCATCTGGAGATCATCATTTTTATTTTCGTTTTCAACACGTTGAGATGATTAAAAAAAAAATCAAGATTTTTTGGGTTACAGTAGAAAAAAGACTAGGAATCTGAAGTTAGTCACTTCGTTGAGCTCGATGTGTAAAAATATGGATAAATCACGCATTGAGTGTGTTATTAGCATCAGTGTATTATATATATATTATATATATTGAATGATTTCTATCTATCATATCCAATCCTGACATATATCGTTAGTACATTCATAATCCAGAATACATCTAAAATGCACACAAAACAAATCATCTTCATTATCCTCCCGTGGATTATCGCAAAATTACATCAAACAAGCCAAAAATGTGCCTAACACATCTAGCCACACACTCCCATCGTTTCGCCCGTTTTTATTTCGGATATAATGGAATGAAAGTGGATCCACCCAATCCCCGTGCACCTGTTCGTTCGCTAGTTCGGAACGATGGAAAAGGCCCCGAAGGAAAACCCCCATCGAAGGGAACCGAACGCAGAGAAATTAATCGCGATTTTTTGTCGGTCGTTTCTCCACCGCATTGTCGCTGTCGCTTGTTTACGGTACAGTTAATGGATTGAACATCCCATGGCACAAATTGCCTGCCCATTCCCGTTGTTGTATCTCTGTGGAAGGCGATTTAGGGATGGTCGATACATTTGAGAAAATTTTGAGATGAATTCATTGCTGACGATGGATTCGCACAGTTCAATATCGAAAGAAAACGAGTTCAACAGTATTCAAACTGTTCATCTCATTTTAAATGCATTTCAAAGGTGACATCCCTAGCACCCCATGAATGATCATTATCATCATCTGTCTGTTCCACAGCCTGTGGCGAATCTATCGAAGAAGTGCGCTACTATGGTTGAAAAGACGTAGAGAACGCAAGCTGGGGGCTCGTAGATTTTTGTTGTGATTTTTGGCGAATCATTTCGAAGGTCATTATAGCGTTTCTTTTGTTGTTATTGCTTCCGTTGCTTTTAGCTACTTTTCTCGCCCGAGCCATAATTTGGCTGCCTTGGCGTTCGTACGTGAGTCTGCGGAGCGCAGTTAAGCCACATATACCTCTGCAGATTTACTATTCGGTGGAGGTTTGGGGTGTGTTTGTTGCATGCTATGGTAACATGTGAAAAAAAAACTCGAATCTATAAGACGAAAGTCGTTCAACGATATTGCTGCCAAGAATTGCTGTCTGGTATGGTAGCCTATTGAAACAGCATCTGAATGCGATACAAATAGACGAGCGCTGAGATGGACTGTGGATTGAGCTAACCAGTGGCTTGGAGCGTACCTAATCGTTTCTGCTGTCAGTTACTAATAGTTTCGAACTGAAGAACCAGTTACCAAAAACGGTTGATTGACTCAGGTTTTCAATTTTGATCCACAAAAACATCGATTATGATTCCTAGACTACATGCAATACAAACTAGCTGTTGATTTTTGACATAAAATAGTATTTTTATAAACAATTACAGTGATATGAAAATTAAAAAAATTGAATAACTCCCCTATCAGCAGCATAATTTATACACCACAAAAAACAATAATTAAATTACTATATCACCTCTTTTGAATATTTTTCCGCTTGTTTTTCATATGTATTCAAAAACTTTTTTATTTTACAAATTTTGAAGATATTATTTTATAAATATGTCCAAAGTCACACAAACTGACAGTACCGTGCAATGTCATTAACATGAATAAAGCATAATTTCAATGCTGGAATATTGCGTGGCATTGATAGTATACTGAATTTAATGATAATATGTTTTTTTTATATACCGCAATATTAAGACAATGGAAGAGCTTCAGATTTATGTTAACAAAATGTATGTTTGATTTCAAAATTCACTTTTCTACCTCACTATACTCAAGATAAAGGAAATTACAATATTTAGGTTTTGGACACTGAAATACGATTCAAATTGCAGCACCGTGCATAGGTTCTCCATAATAGGACGGATACTCTATAATTGAATACAGTTATAAATGGATATCGAGTGAGTTACGTTCAATTTCAAAACAATTTTTTCCGTTGCTGCTCATTTGTATGGAGAGCATTATTCTTCTTTATCTTTGTGGAACTTGCACTTAAAGGGGAACTAATGCTGCTATTCGCTTCAGTGTTTCACAGTTATTCATTTAGCGATGTTTTGCTTAAATCTCCTTTTCGTATTCGAAAAGACTAGATCAAACCTTGATTAGACCAGTGTGTCACTGCACCACGTCACCGTCATCGAATCACTAAAAAGATTTGAAAATTTGAAATTTCTCTTGAAATTCTTACATGGATTTCATCTAGAATCCTTTCAGGGATACCTCCATAGTTTCCTTAATTTCTCCATGGAGTCATTTTGAAGGGCCTACAAAGTTTCTTATATGAAACCATCCATGGTTTCATGCGAGAATTCTCAATAGATTATTCCAGCGATATTTCAACAAATACTACCAGGAACTCAAGAAATTTCTTGAATATTTTCAAGTATTTTATATGGAAGAAAATCCTCCTCAAATTTTCGTTACAATTTTTTTTAGAACATTGTTTTAATATTTGTCCAAAAATTTTCCTAGTATTTCTTTAGGTTATCTTTTTTACAAAAATGTGTTCCCAAAAATAAACTGATCAAGTATTCATCTGGAGATACTTTCAAGAATACCACCCGTGATTCCACTACTTTATGAAAGTACTTGTTTGTCAATGGAATTCTCTAGTTCTCCAGAACTTATTTATGAAATTATTGCAATAAATTTTAAAAGGATTGGTTCCAAGAATTTAACTATGAATTTTGTTTTCATTTTTGTATGTCGTATAGTAGGCAAGATGCTGCTGGAAGCCCAGAGAGTTATCATTACGGGAAGTTCCTATAAACACATCTTCTAACTGTAGAATTGATTATAAAATTGAGTATTTCTTACATCACTACTGGTCATAAACCTATACAACGTTCTACAATGAATCTTTAATTTGAATATCAATTTAATGTCAACATGAAGTATCCGATCGTGTTTCATTTAAAGTAAATATTTTATGAGTTTGTAATGAATCCTCAGAATAGAGTATCGATTCGTTGTCGCTTATACCATGCATATGCTGTGGCATTGTATTACGAACTTAACTCAATGAAATTCATTCATCCAATGCGTTTAAATAGAACAAATTCCGCTGTCCCTGGCATCACAAACAATGAAAACATAAGCAATAAGTGTTGAAATTGACCACCAACAAATAACATTGTAGAATATCCATTATCAACAACGTCAATTGTCCGCATAAGCTTCCAGCTGTGTCACGCTTCAGTAAAACATTTTCCCACCTGTCCCAACGTTGTTATCAGTTTCAATGTATCACATCATTTGTCGCTCACAGTTATTTGCATTTGGATTTTTTTTGTGTTCGTTCTTTCTTCCGAAAACCCCAGCCGTTACACGCAAACACGTGGACGCGTTGAAGTTTTTCGATTTTTGTTTGCTTTCGCTCATCATATGTTTATTTGCTTTTGTTCGTGTGGCAAATGCGAAAATATGAATCGTTCGCTTGTCAGTGGCAGTCAACAGTCAGTTCTGCGGCAAATCGACCATATTCATCCATATGCTCTCAACCGTGTGTGTCTGTGTGTAACACAGTAAAAAAATGTTATGCATTAATCGGACGTAAGTGAATTCGAGATGGATGAACAACATTCCACTCAAACCGTAATCGGATTGTCGAAAATTCCAAGAAACCCATTTCTAGTAGCAACATAACAGTTGTATCAACACTCTTCCTTTAGCGAGAAGAGATGGCACGATCAAATTTTGCTAGTCTTCTATTTTTAACTCATTGTAGGTTTAGAGATGTTATTGTACATGCAGCTTAAATGACATGAAATTCCAATTTATTTTTTTCTGTGTGCTGTGCAATGAGGCGGACGCTTTTTCTCCGGAGAATGTTATCAATGGCAATTGGCCAGCCCATTACAATGTCCACTATTCATTGCGGATTATTTTCCTGCGTCCAACTGCTGGTTACAACATGTGATGATTGAAAACAGATGAGTCAACAAATGGGGCGATTGTTGCGGATGAAAATGTTTCGGAAGCGATGTTTTTTATGCTTGTTTCATGAATCGTGAAATGAATTGTTTTCTGTGTGAAATTTTCCACGGCGATTACCCGCTTCAATTGGTGCAGAAGCTGTTGACGGTGATAGATTTTTCATTGGACACTTGCCACTATGGAGTATAAAAAGCGCACGTCAAATCTGTTACAATTTATGCCATCTCTATTAGGTGGAGAATGAATTTTCCAGCTGTGAAGTTGAATATGAAAAATATGCAACATTAAAAATATACATTGTTAATAACATATTAGTGATTCGGAGAATTGTTTCCAAGAATTTTAGATGCTTTTATCGTTACAAATAGTTTAAGCAATAAAACCAAGCCTCTCAGTTCTACAAAAAACATTAGTTTTCAGTTCGTTTTTTATGCTTGAGCTGACATCGGATTCAGGGTAACTTCTGCGTCGATGAGTCGTCGATGTTTTGTAGGGGTAACGCGTCCTGTCTAGTGAACATGGAGTCGTGAGGTCGATTCTACCCGAGCAGATGTGTAACTTTTTCGTAAATTTCACATTAATTTGTCCATTTAATCCAATTGCAAAGTATATGTAATGCTTAGGTTTTCGGTAGTTGTTCAAACTTCAAATCGGCTGGTGGCCGTAAACCACGAATCATAATTAAAAAGTATACCTGAACTGGCAAATATAAGCAATTTCTTAAGACTTTTATTAGGTTGACTTTATCAAAATTAGTCTAACTAATATTAAAGCTTTGGAAAAAGCTAAACTTATGTTTTTTTCTATATAAAGTAGCCTGATATCAATGCTCATTCACTGGACGAATCTGGATATATATGAATAACTTCAGAATTTCTTTAAAAACTACATCTTGTTTGACCTACTTGTTTCAAAACAAACTGCCCCACTAATGCCTCACAACACAATTAATATCAATAAGCAGCATTTGTATTCGAACTGCCCACAGCGTTGACCACCCATCTTATGGATTGCCGCGGTCGGTTACAAACAACCAAATACATTCCGATTCCCAACATACTTCATGTAGACACACAGTCATTCTTGATACGAACGCTATCAATCATCTTAAGTGGTTACCGAACAACACGCGGATCGCTACCGATGCATACCGGGATTCGCATTGATTTGCTAAACCACACACATCCCTTGGGCAGCGTCGCACTAAGAGATATTTTGATAATCTAACAGGTCAAAAGTATTTTGAAGCGTTTTCGCATTTTAAAAACGATTTTAAATTGATGAATCATGCGAGACTGACACGCTTAAAACTAACCGGTATCTCTAAACGGAATTTACTTTAAACTTACAAAAATAACAATAATCTGTATTCTTCTCTATACTGACATAGTTTTTCTTCTTTCTGAAGCTTGATGTCGTTTTGACATTATGAACGATTTATAATTGAGAAACATTCAAAACGATGGTCGTTCATACAATACGTCACACCAACTAAAGGAAATTGTAATTATGAACATAATTGAATCAGACTCGTATTGATATTCTTAACCTGTAGTTGGCAAAAAGCCTTTTGGCACCATACTTTCGATTTAAAATTGTCAATATATAACAGACACCAAGAATATTAGTGCTTTCGCATGACAGTGAACGCTTCATAATTCGATATTGAAGAAACTATTGAGTAAGGTAGGTATCGAATTATGGAACACAAAATCAGTATAACTGCGTTTCAAGGGACCTTCGCGGTAGCCATAAAAGTAGCGATAACCATAAATTTTACTATGGTTCTCTAACTCGATATCGAGAAATGAAATACAGTAGTTTCTCGATTTTATCATTGCTCGTTCTAATGTCACTCTCGATTTTAGCACGGTTTTTTGTCAGTTTTATCACGCCACAATAATAGGGTGATATTCAAAACTGATAAGGCACTTTTACAGTGTTTGTAAAAACGAAATACTGAAACAATGAAAGCACCACGGAAGATGAACTAACCAGTGAATATCCGATCTCAAATTTCCAGGTTTCTCCCGGTTATTTCCCGGTATTTAAAATAAAATCAGGTCGTACATAAGAATATACAGAATTGGTAATTTGCATTTTTTTGATTTCAAACAACCGATTGTAATTATGTCTTTTCGACATGTGATTCCTAAAGTAATCAATAACAACGTTTTACAGACTAAGATTGAATTAAAGCGAACCAGTTATGGCTACAGTGGTTCCCTATTTGGTCATATGTGTTTTCTCGAAAACTTTCACATCTTGAATATTTTTGAATGTTTTAACATCAAGATTTATTTGATATCAAACTACTAAAATACAAGGAATGATTTAAAATTTGAAAATAATAGAATTATCACGTATGGCGAAATAGGGAACCATTATGTCCATAACTGGTACACCTACCCTATCTTTCATATCTTTGGATAGATTCAGAAATTATGATGACAAAAATGATTTTTAAAGCAAAAAAAACATCAACATCATGTTAAAATCTGCAAAAATCTGAACACATATTTTTGATACGTGTTTTTTTCCTTACTTTTATTTGTTAGTCACTCCGTGCACTTGGCCACTACTATACCGAGTATCATTTACAGAATCTATTTATAGTTCTTATTGCTATTTCTCTCATACCGAGCAGGTAGCACTCTCTGTCGTTGGTCCAAACCAAATCCATATCGAAGTCCATTGGTGTGCGGTGGTTCATTTTGCCATGTTTATGTGTCGTGTGAGGCAACAGGCTACAAAGAGGGTCAGTGTGTCTCAGTCACCATTCAATACTGACGACGGATGGATGTGTTCTTCCCCAATACACGGTCCTTCGTGATTTACGTGTTTGAAGTAAGTTCTAGGTACCCCGAACTTTTGCAGAAGTCGAAAAATGCAATATTTATGTATGACCATAATAACTTCCGAAGTCGTAAAAAAAATCCTAATAAGGATTAAATTCATGATCGCCCAAGAACATCGCTAGCAAAAAAATGGTGATTGCTAGCTTAAACAGTTTCTGACAATTTATAAAAATAAAATGCGTATTGAAAATAATCTGTACATTGAGGGGCTAATATACTTCAAATAATCAATTATTTCGATTTTTCTGATTGTCATGTATTGAGTATGAGAGACTTAAAAATTTGCGCCAAATGATCCACTTGCCCCACCATGGTGGGGTAAGTTGATCACCAATAAAAAAAAGTCTGTTCTCAAAACAAATTTGATGTAACTATGTATAGTAAGAATGATATTACTCTCGTTCTTATCATTAGTGCTAGTAATGGTACATTTTAATACTTTAAAATTAAAAAAAAAAACAATCTTTATTTGATCAGAATATATTAAAAATTATGTATACATTAGTTTACACTACATCACACAACAAAAAAAAAAACATTGTAACTAGAAAATTTTGGAGAAAATTCATCCATTTATACACATAATTTATACAGAAGTATTGTAGAATTATTCCTAACGATGTTTTCGAAAAACATTCGTAGTTTGAACAATAATTTTCATTTATTTTTGAATAACAAACTGAAATCTTTTCATTATATTTATTAATATGTTTGTATCATCTGTCTAGAATAATTTATATGGTCAAATAAGGTACGATAATATGGTTTCAATTGGAGATTTAGTATATTTTGCTCTTTTGAAACTCAGCTTAGACAAACCACGAAAAGTTTCGTGTGAGTTTTGAAACTATTATTATTTTATATTTTTTCATACCAGAAAGGTTAAAAAAACTTTTACGTGGATTAATTCAAATTCTCTATGATCAATTTGAAAAATTTAAGCTGGGAATGAAACAAATATAAAGGAAAACAATATTTGCGAATATTAAAACTTATTAAAATTCTCATAAGCAGTCTACCAATAAATAATAATAATACTTGATCCACTTACCCCACCCCATTAAAAAGTAGGGGTAAGTGTACCATGTACAATATATCTTTAATTATTTTAAAAAATCACATATTTTTCATTGTGCTTCATTCATTTAGAACTGAAATACTCACCATGTGTCGAAAAAACTAATAGAAATCGATTTTAGACAGAGATTCAATGGATTTTTGATTGATGGAAAACAATTTTGAAATTAATTAATTTTTGCAGCTAACAAGTTTGTTTGTGTTAGTGTACGTGTAGTAGTAGTTTTGCAATAGTATCAGTGTGAACGTAAGAATATAACCGAAAACGTTCATCATATTCAAGTATTTATGCTTAATATAGATGAATGATCCACTTACCCCACTGATACACTTCCCCCATAGTACCTTATATTTACTGAGAACAATAAACAGCTAAAATTTAAAAACTTTATACTGATTTTGAGTTGACGCAGCGTTAAGAAAAAGTGAAAATCGATTAGGTTTAAGGAATCATCGTTATCAAGAACAATTTGCCTAGCCATCTGGATGAAGCCTAGCCTCATTTGCGCCGATGATTTAAAAATATTCATTCCATTTAGGTGTTTTGTATGCATTTTGTTCTAAAGGTCAATGTACAGATTAGATTCGCTGGTTGGACCACGACTGCCTTCCAACTAACAAATCCTAATCCCGTTAGTTGGTACGACTGACACCTAGTAAAAATGCTTCAGACTCACGCATCTGGAGAGCAAATCATCACGAAACGCACATACATATGCCATTTATTCTATATATGAAGACTTCAATTCGACGGCGATCAGACGTCAAAGTCAATTTGACATCTACTTTTGGCATTCGAGTGCATTTTAGTTAGGATTTTGCCCAACCATCGAGTTATTCCATGTAGCGGGGCCCCAACGAGCGAATTCCCACTGTATTGAAATGCAATGTAGTGTCTTGAATTTAATACAATCAATTTTGAATAGCGGATAAGAGCAGATGTCATACATTGATCATGTTGTGTGAATGGTACGTAAATATACCTCGATAGAGAACTATCCTTTACTTACCATACTAAAGAAGTTATCTCAAAAGTTAATGCCATGTTTGGAATGGTTAGATGGATTGAACAGTAATTCGATGATCCCTACACAACAATATCTCGCTATATTCGATTAGTTCGTTCGACCATTGAGTATGTTGGGATAGTTTGGGAGCCAAGTTTGTTTGATTTGCACTTCAAACCCTTATGTGGAGATATGCTCGTTGGAATTGATTTACTAAAATTAGTAGAATAACACTGATGAAGGTATGAAGGTAGAACAGGTTTGAGATTGATATTTTGTGCAAATGCCTATCAATAAATCAAATCTAATCTAAATCGTTTAAAACTCTTCATATGCTTACATACAAAATATTATTTCCAAATCCGAATGAATTTTGAATATAACTTTGGTCAGCTAGATTCCCAGAATTCCCCTTAGTGCGTCGATTGCGTTCGTTTCCAGGAGCCACTCACAACAGTGGGAAGCTAGAGATTACCATCAGTTTCATCGCCTGCCTCACATATTTAGTAGAAATCCTAGAATCTAACACAGTTATACCCCGTAGTACTATTTTGGCAGATTGGGTCTTAGCAGCAATTAATCAAAGTTACGAAAGTAAAAAGCCTGTAACGGAATAGGGGGAAGTCGAATTAATGGGGCACCAACCTTTTTGCCGTCTCGGAACTTGACGGATCCCTCGATAATTGAGCTAATATCCACCATTTTTCTTCCGCTGCTTTCCGAAGACTACGCAGTTTCGTTCAACTTTCCGGTGAGGTAAAAAAAAAACACAAAGTTGGCACTTATGTTACGTTTCACACTTTCCTCCGCTCGTCGTTTTGGCTACTTTCGCATTCATGCACACGCCTCGGTTTCCCTTGATTATCAATTAATTTAGCACTTCCAATCAGCAGAAACGAATAATCGGATCAACTTTGGCACACTTTTTTCTCTCTTTGCTTCACCGGTATGTACGCGTAGTGATTTTTTATTCATCCGACGAACGATTTTGACGACGATTGAACGTTTTTTGCACTGTTTCGGGATTGAGGAATGATACGGTCAGCCACGAGCTGCCCCGAATCTATCAATCACATTCATCTCACGGCGCTTCACAATGTCGAACTTTTGCCCGGCCGCGGTGATTGTTTCGAAATGATTACCACTCGATTTTGTATGGGGGAGGGAGGACACATCCAACGGATCAAGCGCGGAATATTTTATTGGCGTTGTTTTATTTTTCTTCTCATTACCCACTACCAACAATTCCCCGCCTAGATACTGTTTCTAGCCCCGATGGAGCTCACTCTCACTCACTCAGTTTCACTTGTTTGGTTTTTAATTAAACGGGAGCATTGCTTCGGAATAAATGTTTTCCGATATAGTCCGGGTCCAGACATCGTCAATTTTAAATGAGCCACAATTAATTATTCATCGCAGTCCGAAACACGGTCGCCATGTACCATAGCGGTCACATCAAGAGCCCGATGCAGGTCCTCACATCGAACCTGACGATGCGTGAAATTCCTCCTGAAGGCCCGAAAAACCGACGAAATCTGCGAGCTCAATTTCCGGTGGCGATGTTCTTTTTTTGGCTGTTTATTTCTGCCTGTAATTTCTCCCGACGAGATTGGAGAACTGTCGGTTTTGTTGCTGGGATTTTGTGGTTTACTTCCGCCCGGATGGCGCGATTCCGGGGGAACTCGGCGTCTTCTTCATTGCTTCATGACGGCCGGCGCCGTCCCAGTGAAGAGTTTTAATTTCGCCAATCCGGTGATTAATGCCGCATGCGAAATGGACACGGTTTTTTTTATTCTGTGACTTTAATTCTACCGTTATGTCCGACAGACTGAGAGTAGCTCACCTGACCAGGGAAGCCAAACAAGCAACAACGGTAACCAACAAGACACATTCACACGACACACCTATTAAAAGCACACTTTGGAACGACTTGTTGTTTTATCTTCTGGATTTAAGCTCGTTGACATGTTTTCACTAATTTTCTTTTGGCTATTCACTTGGGTGGGACGTTTTCATTGATTCACTTGATGTTGGAAGTTTTCATAGCCACTTCATGGTGGTTGCTGCTAGTTCATTACGATTGCATTACGTAACATATTTTTTTGTGTGTTTATTTGGCACTAACTGTTACACTTATTGTTCCGCTGAATGCGGGGATTTGATTTCCTTTGTTTTCACTCAACGCCTGTAAATTCGGTCAAATTTGGTACAACGAAACGTAAACATTATGCGTGCACTGACGTTGATTTTATTGAGCTGAATTATAAAACATTTTCTGAGCGAAAACAAATCTGACGCCAAATATTTGAATTGGGCTATTGGGTAGCGTGCGTGAACATGTTTTCATTCAACGTGGAAGGATTGCTGATAATACAAGGTTGTGGCCTGTTTAAGATTATTTTTTTGAATCAAAAACATTTATGAGTAGGTTACAATTTTCATTAATGGTACTTATTTTAAAATAAGTACACCTATTTTGAGAATATCTGAACAACTAAATAAGTTCCAATAAAAAAGAGCCATCACATTAAGCCATTATTCGATCTCGAAACATTAAACCAGATTTTAAATGCTGTATCCGACATACATGTGTACATCCACATGGCTTATCATGCTCATGTATATGGAAAAACGTAGAATTCAAAGCATAGACTATCTAGTGCCTACCACACGATATACTCATACAAAAATGGTAATTTTGGTGAAGAATCTTCTGTGGAAGTGGTCATTAGAATACTTAGCTGAGGAACAGGCTTTGTCCCAGTTGGAACGTAACGTCAAAAAGAAGAATTATGTCTAGCGGTCAACATTTTTTTCAATCTCACCCGTTAGGGGTACCGGGGGCAGTATGGACACCCGGGGCAGAATGGACACCCCCTGTATCTTTGCATAAGCGAATACTTTTACACTTTAAATGCAAACAATATTTCAGTTGCCTGTCGGAGGAGTAAATTATCCACTGAAATTTCAGAAAAAATGTTCAAAACATTGATTTTAAATAGAAAAATTGAGCATGTTTTTATTTGGTTCGAAAATTATAACATTCACACCTCACCAAATAAGGTTTCAGAGGCAAATGACTGCAAGTTGACCGATAATGTAGCGCTTGATTGAATCTTCAATTATTTATGCTATATTCAAAAATAGCGTAGATTTTTTTCTGGTACTTCAAGACATTTAAAAACTTATATAAAAATTTCTCATACTGTTGGGGCAATATGGACACCGCCCAGTAAACACAAACTCGTATACGATAGCGCATAAGAGTACAAATGTGGAGGCGATATACGTACATGCGCCACAAGGCTGCATGCAAGATGTACGTATATCGCCTCCACATTTGTACTCTTATATCCTATCATAAACGATGGTGTGTTTACTGGGCGGGTGACAAAGTAGAGCTGACACTTCAAAGAGAAAAAAATATAACTTCAAATACAAAATTATCCAAAAATATTTAGCATTCAATGCAATGATTATGAAGCGGAACCACAAATCAGTTGAAAATCGTCAATTCTTGATTAAAACTAACTTGGAGGCAATATTGAAAGCATCTCTACGAAAAATGTCGTAAATTGGTTTTAATCATGTTTCCAGTGGCACAGTGACCTGTCACTATGGTTTCCTGAATATGAACTTCATTTTTCGAGGTTTTGAGAACGATCGCGGGACAATTTTCCTATAAACATTAGGGTGTCCATACTGCCCCATGGGGTGTCCACTTTGCCCCGCTAGCTTGATGGCGACTACTAAATATAAGCTTTTTTTAAACCTATTTTTGAAAACAAAATATTTTTTTCCCAATTACGCAACCATGTTTAACAAATACTTAAGAACTCTAAAAAGCATACTGCACATAAAAAACAGGATAATATTCATGTCCTCACACTCAAAATAGGCAAATTCCTTAGGGTGTCCATACTGCCCCGTGTCCCCCTATACAATTTAATTTTATTTTTTTAAACAAAAATAACTATTATGAGGGAAAAGATAAAAAGATCGTAAAATTTTGTATTCTTTAGTAAATAAATAATATATTTTAAATATGTTTTTAAAAAATTAATGCACATGAGACCCAGGAGGAAATTTTGCAAAGGTTTTAATATTTTCTAAGTGTTAGATTTCAATGGCCTTCAATGAAATGTCAAAAGAACTTAAGTGGATTTGGAGTCCCAAGGGATTTCTTAAAGATTCTTAGAACGTTCACAGATGTTCCAGCGTTTCTCGAAGTACAGTATAGTATTTTTGATGATCCAACAATTCCAACTAACTTTCATGAACATCAACTTTCTCGGCCAATCGATATTTCAAGTTTTATCATCACTGACTTGAAATAAAATAGGAGTCCATAAAACTATAATAGAACCAAAGGAATGAGTAACTATAAAAAACCTGAGAAAATTGAGAGAATTTCCCAATTGTCATTCGCTGTAACAATCATGATTTGCAGCACGTCATGAAAGCCTGTGTATCGTATACTTGTACAACTCTAATTAGATCGGGGGAATAGCAGTGGGGAAACCTATCTGAACACATCTAAACAAGCTCCAAACCTGGATATTCGGGGTTTAATGGTGCCATTTATGGTGCAAGTGAAATAAAACACCTACCCCCAATGGTGAACAAGCAACAAAAATGGAATTTATCATCGCTCTGGCTCTCTTTGGGCTTTTGTTCGCTGCTGTTATTTATCAAGGTTGTTACAATTTGTGGAACATCGCCGATCATGGACCGATACAGAGGAGATGTTTTTCTTCGCTTGCTTTGATCGTGATTATAAACCAAAGGAGAACGAATTCTGCAATGCCTGGTAACTATATCGATCATGAGATATCAACATGTTTTCAGGAAATTCGCTGGAACTCTTAAAAGGTTTTCAGCATTTTCCAAGTGATTTTAATGGAATTCCTGTACATCAAAAAAGAGCATTCGAGGCTCCCATTTCAAGCTTCATGTACGAGGGTTTGCGATAAATTGAGAATTATTCAATAATCTCTGATAACACATTGAGATAACCTGTTATCCTTCTGTTACTCAAACTTTTTTTTCACTATCTGAAATCGACCGAAGTTCATTTTCAGCAATTAAATCATTGAAACTAGTGGTGAAGTCGTGGCAATAGTAGAAAATACAATCATCATCAGGCACTTACTCATGCGAGGAATGCTTTTAATTGAAAATGATGGAGTTTCATCCCCTAAGCGCGTTAGCATATTTACGGCTACTTCTTCTTCTTCTTAACTCTGGTCGCGACTGACAAACTGTCTGTCGCGCTGTGAAGGGCTAGTGTCATTGACTATATGCTTTAACGGCATACTTATATTCATATTCCTTCTGATAATCTAATTTTGACAACTTCCACGAAAAAAAATGGGGTTTCTATGTAACATTGCCGTAACGAATGACCCTTGCTCAGACAATCAGGTTAAAGTGACGCTAATAACGAAGCTAAGTAGCATTGGTAGCTGAATAATAGTTTATTCAGCTTAAAAAAACTGACAACAAATCTTCGAACTGTTAAGTGGTATACCTATGAGTAGATGAAAAACCTAATTTAGTACTATACCATTTAATTCCACTAGAGTTTGTATCCTTTGACAGATACGCCTATTTCAAGCTAAACTGTAAGACCGTCTTCAGTGTCGTGTACTAGACTCGACTTTTCTAGTACACGACACTGAAGACGACCTTACAGTTGAAGTCTAAATACGCGTATCTGTCAAATGATACAATCTCCGGTGGAATTAAATGGTAAAGTATTAATTCGGTTTTTCATCTACTTAAATAAACTGCTTTAGGGCCGATTACTTCACCTTCGCTTAAGCCGTAAACCACGTTTACCCATATGATTAAACTAGGTTTAGGACCTAGGCGGGGGTGAAGAAATCGGCCCTTAGCTGAATAAGCTGTTGTCCACCTAGCAATGTTACTAGGGGTGAAACTTGAACCAACCTCAAAAAAGAATATCGAAATCGGGAATATCATTATTCCCGGCCTCGCCCATTTTGTTTCTGTTTCTTGAAAATGGGAGAGGAAATCTCGACGAAGTACTTATATAACGATAAAGCTTAATTTCCTACAAGCCTGACGTAGAGAAATATTAGCATTGCATAATGTATACTTGTAGAGTAAGGTGCGGCATCTTTTTCGAAAGTTCTTGTGCTCTTCTGAATTCAAATCACCTAAAAAGAGAAATCTCAGATTGATCCAAAAGTATTGAGATTTAGAGGTGGCACAAGTGACTTGAAGGTGAATTTTCAAATTATAAAATATGACCTTCTAAAGTATTCATAAGTTGCTGTTTTCAACCATTTTTTAAGCTTTGAGCATCATTTTCTTCAAAATTAAAATTCCAGGGGAGCTCGACGTTTGTCAAAAATCAAGTTTGTCAAAAATCAAAACTAGTCTTGGCTAAAAGTAGTTTTTAACAATGTTTTCTTCTTTTTGCTATAAAAATCATAACTTCATGAATACTCAACCGATTCCAAATATTTCCAAATGCTTTTGATGCTAATTAAGCAGTTTTTAAACTATGTACACATTGCATTTAATTTGATTGAGTTATTGGAAAAAGGCTACCCAAAACATGTTTTTTTAATTGAAATATTATTTTTTATTGTTTTTTTTTGCCAGAAATTACAAGCATGTTTACTACATTTTTACTATTCAATTGAAACAAACATAATTAATGCATGAACTAAGTCAAAATGGCTCTTGAATTAAATGTGTTGTATATACAGATTATAATCAACTAAATAAGTTTCATAAGCATGTGAAAAGATTAGAAATTGGTGTGAAGTTATGGTCAAACATGAATACATTTGTTTTACCAAAGATAGTAAAAATATGATAAAAATTATTTTTAACTCAAACCATTTTTATTTAAGACAAATTTGATTCAAACTTTTCATAAATTTAATTTCAAAGATAATGATGCTAAGAAGTTATAAAATGGTTGAGAAATAACAAACATATAAAGAATTTACTGTAGGTCATATTTTATTACTTGAAAATTCACGGTCAAGTCGCTAATGTCACCTTTCAATCTTAATATTTTTGGCTCAAACTTTGAGGTTTCTCTTTTTATGTGATTTAAAACCAGAACAGCACACGAATATTTGGTTTCCAGAACTTTAGAAAAATAAGCCACACCCTAATGTTGAGTCTTATACAGTAGTACCTCGATACAACGTAACTCGATTTTTATGTTCGTTACTTTATAACGTTATACCGGTTCCGAGTCATTTGGCCGTATGCCGTTTGGCCGAAAGTGAAAACAATAATTAGCTGCATTTTAATGAATTTCAAAGAGCAGTTCATTCTTAAAGAAGGATAAATCTTCATTTATGTACAGCTTTTTAGTGTTAGTCCAAAAAAAAAAAAACAGACATCTGCTAGCGGTAATAGCTGCTGGCATAAGTTTTCACATTACGTTTGAAGTCAGCTTTTTATTCGTACTTCTGTAGCACCGGTTTATGCCTTAATTCCAATAACTATGAAAAATATTCAAAAACGAAAGAACACCCTATGGTCAAAAGAAGGAGAAATCGCTTATGAAAAATTAGGCAAGTGTTAGTGTTGATTAGTTATTTGGCCACACTTATGAATCCTACACAGAAGGCAAAATACATTGCGCCGAAACGTCGGAAAATAGAAAATCACTGTTTTCCTTTGATTTCTTGAAACTGGATGCCAAACCAAAGCGAAGAAAACTACTAAACAGTCGATAAATGAAGCCTACACATCAGCGCTGAAAAAAAAGATTATTTTTTGTTCGTAGTTCGGCCAAATTCCATTCAGCCAAACGATGCGTTCGGCCAAACGATCCATTCGATCTAATGGCATTCGGCCAAATGGCGTTCGGCCAGACGGTATTCGGCCAAACGGCATTCGGCCAATTGGCCGGACACCCGTTATACCGAAGCAACGGGTATTTCTTATGAGAAAATTAATCTAAAATTGATGTTAGTCGCCAAGCAGACGTTTTCAATTTTTATTACAATTTTGTTTCGCTATTTTCTACTGTTTTATATTTTTCTTCTTTGATTTTTTGTAGTTAATGTCTCTTTCAGAACAGATCCTATTTCACAGCGAGCTAGAAGTTACTGGAGTAATTCTTAAATTAATAAAGTAATCCGGAAAAAAAATCTTTGAAGGAACCCTTGAATTCTAAGGGGAATTTGAAAGAAATACCTATATGAGACTTTTCAGGAACCCCAAAAAAAATACTTAGCAGTAAATGAACATTCCTAATGCATTGGTAAATTCGACAAATGCGTTGATGGACAAATTACCGCACGAGTCCTGAAAACAATTATGAAGGAAGCAATATTAAAAATTCAAAAATGTTATCATGCGCAATTTATTCAGCAATTCAGAGTAAAAACTAAAGCAAATCCTCTTGATATTTCTTTAAATATTTCAAGAATTATTTTGCCAAGAATTATTTAAAAATCTTTAAAAGAATTCATGAGGAAATCATTGGACAACTCCGTTAGAGATAAGAAATATCTTTGCATAGTTTTCCATAGAAATGCTTTTTAGTAGAATCATTTGTGGTATTCTGGGAGAATTCCTTAGAAAACTTAGGTTTCTCGAACGGATTTTGGAGGAATCCCTAAATAAATTTGTGAAATGAAAAAATCCATGGAAAATCTCTGGAAGCATACTTTAAGAATTCCTTGGATAAATCACTGGAAGAACCCATTGAGAACTTTCTTTAAAAAATTCTGGTGGAATCAATAAAGACTTTCTTTTCACATAGAATTCTTGAACAAATTCAGTGCTACGTGACTTTGGATATCTCCGGCAGAAAATCTGAATGAAATTACTGAAGATATTTTATTAGGATAGATTTTCAGGTTTCTGAACGAATACCTGCATGACTTTTGAAATATTTCCTAGAGTATTTCACAAATAATTACAGGAGTTTTCTTAAAAGGGCCACTGAAAGAGACCATGAAAAATCGCTAAAACAATTTATGAATGAATCTCTAGACAAATTCCTGCAGAA
Organism: Aedes aegypti; assembly: GCF_002204515.2. Taxonomy (NCBI): domain Eukaryota; kingdom Metazoa; phylum Arthropoda; class Insecta; order Diptera; family Culicidae; genus Aedes; species Aedes aegypti. The sequence continues at coordinate 229,076,574 of NC_035109.1, read as the reverse complement.
ACTCCGGGAACAATTTATAGGTATCGTAGCCAGGATTGCTTATAGAATCAAAGTAGAATCCACTTAAAATCATATAGAAATTCCTTGATGAGAATCTTGATCAGAGGTTTGTTTGAACAATTTTTTGGTGGAATTCCAGAAGAATTTTCTGATCTTAGGTCAATACTGGCTGAATGTTAATAGGAATTTTTGAAGGAATCCCTGAAACCACTTTGAAAAAAATCTGTTCAAATCCCATTTCTGAAGCAATTCTCAATAGGAGGAGAGTTACTAACTGGGGTTTTTGGGGGATCTCTGTCGGAACTATTTTAGGGCTACCTAGTAAAATATTTAAAGATATTCTTTGAACAATGCCTGGAACATCCCAAGAATCCTTATAATATTTTATTTGGAAAGACTCCATAGAGAAATTATTAATGGCATCTCTCGAGGTACTCTAAAAATGAAGTTAAAATCTGGGAAGAAACTCCAGAAGGCACATCAAATTTTTGGGAAACTCGTTTGAAAAATTATGTGAAGAATTCCTAAAACATAACTTAAAGATTTCTTTGAACACTTTTCGGAAAAATATCATTTTTTTTAGCTGAATTCTTTATTCACGTACAAAATGGGTGACATACACACATCTGAGTTCTACTTAGTATTTTTAAATGCCAAGTCTAAATCAATAATTTTTATCTCCGACAAGAAAACACAATGTAGGTGTAAAGTATCGAAAGTAAACCAATCAATCAATAGTTAATAAAGTTTACATAGAAAATAAGAGTAGCAGACTTGGTTCCAGTGGAAGCGTAAAAGTTTCAAAGAACAATGATGTTTTCAATACGAATGTACAGCAATGAAAAAATGTGAGTTTTAATATTAATCATTTAACCTATAGCTAATTAGCTAGCTCACTTAATATCGATTTATTGAAATTCAGTAATAGTAAACGCTTTTACTGACTTGGTTTGGTTGGTGGTTGAATCTACAAGATTTTTTTGTTTAGTTTTTGAGTCATGTATACAATAAAAACTACAAAAATAAAAAGGAGTCAAAATGAGCGTTTCGTTATATCATGTTAAAAATAACGTTATAAAGAGGTTACATTATATTGAGGTATGTACTGTACACAATTGCAGAAATGAACGTGATTTTTATTCCATTTTATTTTTATTTTTTTTTTCTTAACATAACGCCTTTACCAGGACAGATCATGCATATTAGTTTAACGTTCTATGAGCTTTCCCGTAATTAGATATTTTTTAAAACTTTTACATTTATGTATCGTGTATAAGCACAATAATACTAGAGGAAGACAAATAATTTGCCTTTCAAAAAGACCCTGGTCCATCAAAGAATCGAACCCAGATCCAATATGGTTTTGCTGCATAGCAGTCAACGTTGACGCAGGGCTGAAAAAGACCATTGTGATTGTGACCATAAAGTGATTGTAAATTTAATGGGTACCTCCATCATATTCCAAAATTTTACTCTCAACATTAAGCAGAATTTTCAAAAAATATTTTTACTAAATTCTGAGATGAGAGTGGCAATAATCCTTTGACTACTCTTCTTTTCTACCAAAAAAAAAAATTACAGAACATAACGGAAAAATCTAGGACCTATTTATTGATATTATCAAATAAAGGTTTGGTATACCATTCAGTATCGCATAGATTTGAAATTGCTTGCTTGACTCCGTTATTTTTCTATTGAGTTTTGATAAGGGATAAGGGAAAATGTTTTCCAATTTGATATTCCTCAATTTTAATTAAAAATCCTTCCAATAGTCGATCATCGCAATTTGTCCACCGAGCATTCCAAAGCATCCATCCTGTGTTCTTCCACTGTGCTCACTTGTGTGCCATTTTCTTCATTGTGCACCTGTGCTGTGTTTTTCCAGCACTCGCTTCATATTAATTAATTTGCTGGGAATTCTCCTTTTTGCGATCGAACACAAATGCTCCCTTTTGCACCCTCGAGATTCAATTATTGCTCTTCACAATCTATTCCACATGGTTCTACTACATGGAAAACTGTTTTCTACCACCCACCGCCCAAACGTCACAAATCATCGTTCAGAAGTGGAAACCTCGGATTACCTATATCTTCGTACACAACGGTAAGTATTTTCGGCAATTTATTCAATATCTCATCTCTTCGCATACCTCCAATCACACAATAGTCCAACAAAGCTAAACTGAAGAAACATGAATAAATAAATTTCAATTCACACCGCCAACAACTTTTCGATTTTTCGACTTCCTCATGCCGGCTGAGTGGTGGATCAGTGGTACAACATAATACAACTCAATTCAGGCACTTTGAGCACCGCACAGTCACTTCTAACCCCTCGCTTCCAAGAATCTTCACGTCCTTTGAAGCTCTCATATGCACACGTTTCCCGCTCAGACAAATTCCTGTTCGCGATATTTTCGCAACGTGCAAAACGTTGGAATATTATTAAATCTCGCATTTCGGAAATGCTGCTTCTCCCCTCGATTCGATTATCGCGAGACACAATTGGGTGGCGAAAACCCACACCGAACAAGAATCTTCACATTGTTCCGAGGTTTTCACAGTGCTCTGAAAGGGGGTGGGTGGTAGATTGCACCATCATGCACTTGTTCTGCTACCTATTCTTCACCGTCTGGAGATGCGACAGCTTCAGCGAACACTCCGGCTTAGCCCAGGCTCATTCTCACTCAGCACAAAAGCACAAAAATACAACCGGAAATCCGCACACTATCTTCCGGAACTGGTTGGCCACCCCCGCGACAGAGCCACCCTACGTGAAACTCGTTTGCAATTCCGGACTCCGGTCGCGCCCGACACCCCCTTCTAATGTGAATGTCCTGGCGCTCTAGCCTGGAAGTTGGTTTTCACATACGTTGCCGATTGCTGAATTGAGGAGGAAAATCGCCACCAGAGAGAACCGCTAATTGAACGAAGGGACGACGAAAAACGCGTAACGAAATCCCCGTCGTGTACGCACTGCTTCACGGCTGAACGCGAACTAAACAACAATACCACTGGGTCATGTTGCGCATGTTGGGCCAAAAGAACGAACGACGATCGGATGCATCGATGGGAGAGCTGCGAGAGCATAGCCGGTTACCAACTGTGTGCAGCATAAAAAAGAATGTCTTCGGGTTGGTAGCAGCGAGAGAGCGGCAAAGCAGCATGACGAAGTTGCGTGAGAGAGCGCGAGCTGAAACTGACAGCATACACCTCAATCTGGGGATTTTGTATGAATGAAATGAACATCGACTAGGGAGCGCGAATACGGGCACGTGCGAAAGGGAGTGGGAGTTTGAACGGCTTGTTTTGGTTCATTTTGGAGTGCCTGGCCGGTGCGAATGAAACATGTGGTCCACAGATGACACCACGCGCCGGTTATCGAGGGTGATTTATGCTGCGAGATGCACTGAGAGAAACTTGAAAATGGCTGTGAGCTGCATGCTGAAGGTGGATTGGTTTTAGGTGAACCGAAGTGGAATAATGTTCCTTGGACATCTGACGGCGAATAGGGAAAACTGAAGATTCGAATGCTTCCGAAGCCAACGGGAAATCTACAAGCCGATCAATCATTTGTTTCCATCTTATACCGTAATTCGGGGTGTAGTTTATCAGTAGGGTAAACTTGATCACTCTTGCATCCCCGTGCAACGAATGCAATCGGGGGTGCGTAAATTGAGTTGGTGCGTAAATTGAATCAGTGCGTAAAACGAGAGAGCTCAGTGCGTAAAACGAGAGAGCTCAGTTCGTAAAACGAGGTTTTGCCATTTGGAGTCTACTTGTATGAAATTAATTTATATTATTTAGAAAAAATGTGCTCTTTTAGTATCATTAACATATTATTAATACATTGGGTTCTTAATCAGGCTAGAATGTGAGCAAGTTGAGGTCTTCCAAGAACTCTTTGGAGTTTGGGCATATGTTTAAACATGATTTAACGGAGATCAATTTACCATTTCTATGTAGAAGAATGTCACACAATACTGGTCCCTAGAAGATTGTTATATTTTTAAGAAGCGTTTATATTGTCAGATCCAAGTTTTGGTAACTAAGTGAGTACAACAGATGTCCTATTTCATCCAAAAACTTCCTGGAATATATACCTGCAATGTACTGGCATATTTAGCGATCCATTGATGTTTTATTGATATGGCACAGGCCCTTAACCATCCATGTGAGTAAACGGTGTATTGTAATAGTTTGTTCGGATGTCATAGGTCCTCCAAGGACTCCATTGAATATAGACCTTGGGATCTACGACCGTAATAAGAGATTAGAGGTTAGTTTTCAAATACTCCACAGGCCCCTAACCATCCATGTGAGTAAACGGTGTATTGTAATAATTTGTTCGGATGTCCTAGGTCCTCCAAGGACTCCATTGAATATAGACCTTGGGACCTTCGACCGTAATTAGAGACTAGAGGTTACTTTTCAATTGCTCCACAGGCCCCTAACCATCCATGTGAATAAACGGTGTATTGTAATAATTTGTGCGGATGTCCTAGGTCCTCCAAGGACTCCATTGAATATAGGCCTTGGGATCCACGACCGTAATAAGAGATTATCAAATACATCAAATCAAATCAAATCAAATACTCCACAGGCCCCTAAACATTCCTGTAAGTAAACAGTGTATTGTTATTAATTAGTGTGGATGTCCTAGGTCCTGCAAGATCTATATCGAATATAGGATCCACAAGCGTAACCAATTATCAATACATGCTATTTTGATATGGCACAGGCCCTTATATATATATGTAGCAGAAAATGAGTATTTTTATAATTTGTACCGCTATCCTAGATCCTTCAAAGACTTCATTGAATATAGGCATTTGAATCTACAAACGTGATCAATGGTCTATAGGTAGTTTTTTTTAATATGGCACAGTCTCTTAACCATTCATTTAAGTTATCGGAATATTTCATTAATTTATACGGATGTTTTTGGTCCTCCAAGGCAGTGCTGTAAGCAATCACATTAGTCGACACGTTTTCGCTGATATTCGGCAGCGCTTTCCTTAAACACGCACAACACGAGCGATCAAACGAATGTCGAAAAGAAAAATGTCAGTTGAATGTCACTGACCACGATAGCTTCGCTAGAAAACATTACGGTTTTGTTTGTTTCTGTTCTGCTTTCAATGTATGTGTGTCATATTCGACATAACAGGCAAGATCATGTTGTTTATGATCCGATGTCTGAATTCTATGCAAAACTTATGATTTATATTTGAAGATTGTTGATATTTTTCGGTGATTACTACACACTGAAACACGATTATAACGTTTCGGCTTACTGATTTTCAGGTTTTATTAAAAAATGTGTTCTTCACCTTTTTGTAAAAATGCTTCGGCACCATTCGACTATTATCGGCAACCAAATTTCAAACGCCAAATACACAGTATTTTTCTGTCAAAACACATCAGTGGAAACATTCAGATGATTATTTGTTCTGCCTGCTTCCCGCTGGCGAGATATCCGAGACTAAACAAACGATATCGCCGGAGATGTTATCAATTCAAATGAGCACGCCTCAAAATGCGACTGATTTTGAGCTGCCGAAGAGATTCACCAGCAGTTGTTATGGGAAAGTTGCCGGAGAGAGTGAGGCTGCCGACAATAGTCACACTGACAAGAGATGTTTGCAGCGTTGTGAAAACGTTTCTAGAAGCATTTTGACAAGTCTGTCGGTGTGAATCGAAAGAGGATTTAGCAACGCATAAATGTGAATAGACAAACACGGACTTTGTCTGCTGATGTCCGAGAAAATTACAAAAGAAGCACGGCATCGGCTTAAGCTGCCGAGAATACGAAATTTGGATTTTCTATTTGGCTAAAACAAGGATTGTCATTCGCTATGTCTACATAATCATTATAAAGATGGTAAATTTTACTATGATGGAATTCGCTGTCCGAACATAGTAAAATCCACAACTGTAAAGTTCTTCTACCAATTAAACGTGTTCCGTTGAAATCAATTGGTTATGATGTTTTAGCTCAACCCTTGTTATGGTCACCGTTCAATTTTCCTTTTTTTTATCAGTGCATTCCTAAGATGTGGTGGGTTACAGTTCTTTGTCTCTGATAACGGACGGGATGAAGGCAAACCTCATATAAGGCGACATCCATAAATTACGTAGCGCTCTAGGGGGAGGGGTGGAGTAGGCTCAAGCGTTACGGATCATGTGTTGTGTCTGTCAAGAATATTTATTGACTCATAGTAAGATCTTGAGAAGGCTTCCACAAACATAAATCTGGGAAACATCCATTTTTAGGGGTCTTCAGGATGTTTCTAGAACTTCCTAAAAAGGTTGGGAGCCACTGAGTAAATGGAAAAATCAAAGTATAAACTCTTAAGGTGAAGGTTCATTGAGCACGTAAACATCATGTTGCCACCCACTCGAGCCACCCGCTAAACCACCCTCTTGAACCACCCAACACGGCGGAGCACAATGTTATGTGCGTCGGTCAAAAATAAATCATCATGTTCCATGTATACCTCGACCTACAGAATTATGTAGGCAGTCTTACTTGCACACGTTTCATACAAATGTATTATTGTCGATATGAATTCTTCAACAACTTCCTTAAAGCTCAAAATCACAACTTATTTTATTTGGTAGTGGAAACATGTTTTTTGACCAAAATTATAAGCATTTTTCACACCATGCGTGTGTTGTTTTCTTTTTTGGCAGTTTTCTCCTCTCTTCTCTCGCTTCTCACGGACGGAGAAAGCTGCCATCAGTATGCATTTGAATTCTACAGTCAGTTGTACTGTATAATATCTAGTATTCATTTTTGCTGTTGAATTGCGTCGTACATTGTTTTCCTCATGCTTAAAAATGTTTTGCAACACTTGTGACATTGTACACCTTCTGAGTGTTATGAAATTGTAAAATACGCAAGTGTATGAATATCCAAACAATTTTAATTCCAAACCTAAAAACTGACATCACTTCCAAATCAGTGAAAGCTGCGCATCCAATTCACAAACAATGTTGGCCCAGTGAATTCGTATTCCGTTTTCGAGCACAAATCAGTGAACTTAAGTGTTTTATTGTTCCCAGGAGCACGGCGCGAGAAAACATAAAGTGTTACAAGTATTGCATCAGATTTTTGAATTGTCACGGTGAGTAGAAATACCGTGAAAAGTGAATTTTAGAACGGGCACCGAAAAGCCTTCAAACAACAATACGGTGCGTCAAGAAGAAATGATTCGGTAGAGCGTGATATTTAACAACACAAATCACAGCAATAACTACTTGTTTGCATTAAAAAACAGGTAATTTGTGAAAAACACATTATGGAATGCTTTCAGTTAAGAAACCACCACTCGACAATAAGGTTAGTAACTTCAAATAATCATTTTTTTTTGTGATCGCTCTCCAAAAAACTGTGAGAAGTGTGGGAGAAGTGAGTGGAAAGTGAAGGGGGAAGTAAGGTGCCATATTAGAGGCCATTTTGATACCCAAAGGGATATGTCCTAAAGAATGATTGATGAAACTAGAGATATGCTACGTCCTTATGGCTTCCAATAATTTTGCTTAAATCATGCTTATTTCTGATCTAAAACCAGTTAAACAAGCTTTAATATGAATTGATTAAATAGGCATGGAGCACGGCAGTTATGGTGGCTTGATCAGGCCCATCAGGATCTGGAGAACATAGGATTCATTTCGTACCAAATAGCATTCCGAGCTGAAAGGATGCTGTCCCTCTCAGATTTGATTGAAACTTTCAAGATGTGTAGTCTTTGACCACATTTTTTTCTCTTACATATTATCACATTTTCCTTCAGTGCTTAGACATTTTTTTTTAAATGTGAGGACATTTTGAAGCCTGTTTCCTTTTTGAAGTAAATGCAAGATTTGATGAACCTTGGAATGTTGGACAGAATTAGAGCTATCCCTGAGGTGATAAACACTGTCGATACTTCATCAATTCCTGATAAATTGAATGGCGATTGTTGGACATGTAGAAAAGCAAAAAAAAAAAATCGTTGGCTAGATAAAGTGATTTTATACTTCATTTTCACAAATTTCATGTCACATTGAGATGCCACATATTGCGAATCAACTTCATGCGTCATATACTTTGCGGAAAAGCGAAAGAAATCAATAACAAAAGCAGTTTTTTAAGAATTTGTTGTAATACAATACAATGTTGGTCCAGAAGAGTTCGGTTTTGTGCGAATCGTACTGAATTTCGTATAACTACGTTTCTTCACGCTTTAACGAAGTTACTTAAAAAAACTGCTTTGTTAATTAAAATAGTGTTATTAAGAATTTACTACTTGATGGCCACTTGGGATTAACATTCAAAATCTATACCATTTAATTCCACTAGAGTTTGTATCCTTTGACAGATACGCGTATTTCGACCTCAACTGTAAGGCCGTCTTCAGTGTCGTGTAGTAGACTCGAAGTCGAGTTTTTTTCATCTACTTATAGGTATTCTACTAAACAGCTCGAAGATTTATTATTATTTAAAATCTGTTCGCAGGCCGCAGTTTGGTAATCACTGATTTAGAGTGAACTGATTAGACCAAATTGACTCGCTTATTACGCTTAATTGAATTCTGAGATGATTGTGACTTTCACTTGTTTGGTTTTGTTTGACCATGACACGCCAAAAACTTTCACTTTACACACGAAAAAATCAAGAATAAAAAAAAGTTTTTTGTTTGAAAAACTTTTTTTCTTAAAAGTGCTTATTTCGCGATGTTTATGAACGGTTGGCAGTAAATATTAAATCTTGAGAAAAATTTTCATTGAAATTAAAAATGTGCATATATTTAAATCGACCTAAAATTTTCGGTGTGGGCCACAAATGTGGCAATTTTCTCGAGTAAATTCTCAAGTAAATTTTCATAAAATCGGTGCAGAAGTTCTAACAAATTGATTGATGTAATAGAAAATGAATGACTGTTAAGTATATGATTTTTTAAGGATAAGTTACAACATGTTTGTAGTTCGTTAATTTTCAAGCTAACCCTTCTGTTCAGAGTATTTACCTGATTGACGATGAATCTGCGTGCAGCAGAAAATCCCTTCTTGAAAATGTAATTCAATTCAATGCTAAGTGATAGGTATTCTATTGAAATCAGCATAGAAAAATTGAACGACTTCTATGATATTCCGTATCGAAATCGGTGAAAGTACTGGTGACCTTCTTTCTCCGTCCCTACTCTCAAAGACAGCCCATATGAGGATACAAGCTTTTTTCAGATGTTTCTTTTGCTCAGTAAAAATCACATCACGAACTGCCTGAGTCAGCAATCGCTAATGTTTCTCTCGTCGTTGCCAGCGGAGATAGCACGATTCCTTCCCAAATAGGAACGTTTTCCTTTACCGGGAACCATTCGTTCAAGGCAATCACAATTTCACTCATCGAAGATTCGCTTTCAGGTGGTGCGGTGGATTTTTTTATGGGCATGCAGTGAGTACCCATGTACACCTACCACTCGATACTACTGCTGATGCTGCCAGGAAGTAGATTCTGCGAAGCCACAGCTTCGCAGTGGTCCAGATTTGAAAAATCATGGCAAAAATATCTGTTTTCTCAATATTTTACTCGCTTTTGTCAAGAAAAGTGTTCTAAAACATGATGTAGGATTGTAGACACTTTTCTGGGCAAAGTCACATTTTTTGGTTCTCATAGAGCTTCTAACAAAATACTGTCTTTCATACATGTATAGACAAATTTACACGGGTTTTATTAAAGAAGATTTATGCAAGTTGTTAGGCAAAATTAAGGTTTTTAAACATTTAAAATTCTCTTAATCATTATCAACTATCTGATGTTGAAGATGAATGTTTGACTCTGTTTATCAATTTTTAACTGTTTGAAAATAAGATATTCGCCAGCTTTTAAAGACTGGACCTCTGTGGTCGCACGAAATGGGGCTTTCAGAGCACGACGTCATACATACATCGATAGATACAGCTGATGGCAAAGCAGTGAACGATGACACGCGAATCCATTTCTGCAAATTGTGATGTTTCGTTTCGGAACCATGTTAAGTGGATTTTGAGGGTACTTTGGAGCAGAGCGTGGTCGTTCTTTCCCAGGCGGATAACGAATTCCTACCGTTGTCGGTTGTCTTCGAAATATAGACGCGAGGGAAAGGATTTTTCCTTTCTCCGGCGACGAGCGGCAGTATAATAGAGTGCACTAGTTTGATGGTGCTATTTGCGAGATGTGTCATAAAAAGTGTTTGTGTATCGTACTTTATGGAGGAAAAGTACTCAACATAAATGTAGGTTTTGTTACTTCTGTGAAATAAAGCAGAAGGAAGTGGGACGCCAATATATATAAATTTTGTGGATTGGTGCTTGTGCGGCTTAGGATCTACTTGTTTATGAGTGCAGATACTAATAAGTTATTACGATTTATGCATGGTTTGATTTCTGAGATATATTTTACAAAAAATCGTAGATTGAAACGGACTTCTGCATCATAAGTATTTCTGATGCAGAAGTCCGATTCAATCTACGAATTTTTGTGAAATATAACTCTCAGAAATTAAATCTCCATTCTAGATCGGCCATGAACTCTATGGGGAACAGGTCTATACATTTTTATCAAAATAATTGTACAGGCTTACACAGTTCTACCAAGTGCATATTTTCAAATGCTATTTTAGATTATACAAAACCTCCTTAAAGTACAGATATTCAGATCTACAAGTGTAACCAATAATCTGTTGTAGGTTTAGAACATATATATCATACAATTGATTGTTAAATGTTGGGCATGACATACCATTGGTACTTTGTACAGTATTGGACAAAACATTTGCAACTTTTTCGATTTTCCATACAAAATGACCAACTTTGATAGACTATATCTCAGTTATTTATGGACCGATTTGAATGAAATTTTCACAGAATATCAGACATAACATGAATTTTAACATATATTTTAGAGTGATTTTTCCAATCACAAGTTGGAAAGCAGTAACGGTTTGACTAAAGTGAATTTTTTGACGATTTTTTATAATTGACATAACTAAACATATTGAAGGAATAGCATCATGGTATCTTCAGCAAAGTTGTAGATTTTGACAAGATGAATAAGTGCTAAAGACAGTTTTTGTGTAGGGCTATCAGATTTTGAGATAAAATGTTTTGAATTTTTCGTCGAAAATTACACTTTAGTCAAACCGTTATAACTTATAAACTCGTGATTAGAAAAATTATTCAAAAGTATATGTTAAAATTCAAGTTATATCTGATGTTCTGTGAAAATTTCATTCGAATCGGTCCATAAAAAACTGAGATCTAGCTTTCCGAAGTTGGTCATTTTGTATGGAAAATCGAAAAAGTTGCAAATATTTTGTCCAATACTGTATATCTGCAGATATAAAATATACCCCTTTGAGCGGTCCTTATATTCCTGCCCGGCAACATCTACTCCTACCTCCTCGTGGTGCTGACCGAGGTACGAGTAACCTTAGGGAAGATCGGGTAAGCAACTCCGAGGGGAAATTTGGTCGTATGCTAACATGGAAGGGGGGTTTGCTTTTGGTCTTGCTTCTGCAAATCTGGAGCGTCTGTACTATGTTAGGAGCGACTAACAACTGCGTCTGTTCCCCATGTCAGGGGCGGTTGATCATCGTCCGAGTACCAGAGAAGGAGTCTAAGCTAAACTGCACACTATGGTCCTCCGAACAGTTAGGGGGAACTGTCCTCCGGAAATCTAGGGGGTTGGTGTCAGGCCCTGCAAGCCAACCGTAAAAACACATCAGCACAGGAACGTCAACGAGAGAATACGGACCGGAACAATCGGCAAAGACCACAGCGACGGAAATAGACTAGCGATTGGAAACTCGGTACGTGGAACTGCAAATCTCTCAACTTCATCGGAAGTACTCGCATACTCTCCGATGTACTGAAGACCTGCGATTTCGGCATCGTAGCGCTGCAGAATGTGTGCTGGACAGAAGCAATGGTGCGAAAGTTTAGAGGTAATCATACCATCTACCAGTACAGCTTTCATAGTGATGGGTGATATGCAAAGGCGCGTGATCGGGTGGTGGCCGATCAATGAACGAATGTGCAAGTTAAGAATCAAAGGCCGATTCTTTAACTTCAGCATAATCGGCGTGCATAGCCCACACTCCGGAAGCACTGTTGATGACAAGGACGCATTTTACGCGCAGCTCGAACGCGAGTAGACCGCTGCCCAAGCCACGACGTCAAGATCATCATAGGAGATTTGAACGTTCAGGTTGGCCAGGAGAAGGAGTTCAGCGCCCACCAGCTGACGAACGAAAACGGCCTACGACTTACAGATTTTGCCGCCTCCAAAAACATGGTTATTCCTAGCACCTTTTTCACATAATCGCAAATAGACCACGTTTTGGTCGATGGACTGCACTTCTCCCAACCGACGTCAGAACCTATCATGGTGCTTACATTGACTCCGACCACTACGTTGTGATGGTGAAATTGCGCCCAAAGCTATCCGTCAACAAAGATGTACGGTACCGACGCCCGCTTCGGTACAATCTAGCGCGACTGAAACAACAGGATGTCACCAATGCGTACGCACAGCATCTTGAGGCAGCGTTGCCGGATGAGGGCGAGCTCGATAGGGCCCTTCTTGAGTTTTAGAGGAGAAGAATGCAGCGCGGACTGCAGTGCTGCAGCATCGTACGCGGCAAAACGTGGAACGTTACAGATTGAAGCGGGAACAGCAAACCCGCGTATTCCGGGACAAAAAGCGCCGTTTGAAAGAGGTGGAATGCCAAGAGATGGAGCTGCTTTACCGTTCTCAAGAAACACGGAAGCTCTATCAGAAACTCAACACATCTCGCAAAGGCTTCGTGCCGCGAGCTGAAATGTGCCGGGATATCAGAAGGCCGGCTCCAAAGGCACGTTCCCCACCAGTTGGGAGATTTGTGCCATCGCCATATTTGAGCCTATTTCATCATCTACCCGATGGAAGAGGAAAGGGAAGGGAAAGATGGGAGGAAATAGGAGTAGGGTCCCTTGAAGAGGGAAGATCGCATAAGCGAAATGAGAGCATGTAGCTCCATACCACAATGGGTTCGAACAGCGCCCTAAAAAGGGCACTGCAAAACGCATGAGCGTAAAGAGAGCCTATAGCTCATTACCACAGCGGGTTAAGAATAACAGGATGTTCTGAAGATTCAGGCTTCTGTATTCAGTTTCACTTAATAAGTGTTTACCAAGTAATTGGAATCGCATTTGCGCAAAAACTGGACAGTTACATATCAGGTGATACGAAATTCCATAATCGGAGTCACAACTATCACACACAAATGAGTCAGCACGCTGAATATTTGCCATGTGATAGTTGAGTCGGCAGTGGCCTGTCAACGCTCTGACCAAGAGACTGCAATTCTGCTTTGACAGATTTGTTAAATACTTCGCCACCTTTGGAGATGGCTCAGTAATGTACAATTTTGTTTGACGACACGACTCCAAACTATTCCAATATTGCTTGTGCTGAGTTGCCGCCCAAGAGTTTATCTGAAGCTTCACCCAGCACTTCGAAATTGGAATAGCCGGCTCAGGGCCAATGAAGTCATGCGATGCTCCATCGCGAGCTAGCTCATCAGCCAATTCATTTCCAGCGATGGAAGAATGGCCAGGTACCCATACAAGGTTTACAGAGTTGACTGAATTCAGTTCCTCAATTTGAGTTCGACATGCGATAACAAGCTTCGACCTTGAGTTGGCCGAAGCGAGAGCTTTTATAGCAGCCTGACTATCTGAACAGAAGTATATGACTTTACCCATTACGCGCTGTTGAAGTGCTGATTGCACTCCACACATAAGAGCAAATATTTCCGCCTGGAAAACGGTGCAGTTTCTACCAAGTGAGTAAAACTGATTCAGCCTTAGCTCACGAGAATATACTCCTGCACCAGCTCTACCTTCAAGAAGGGAGCCATCAGTGTAACATACTATATTGTTTGATATAAGGTACAGTGGGGGAAGTGTATCAGTGGGGTAAGTGGATCATTTGTCAATATAAAGCATAAATACTTGAATATGTTGAATGTTTTCGCACCGTTGCTTCGTTCTAGGTTATATTCTTACGCCCACACTGATACTATTGCAAAACTGGTACTACACGTACACTAACACAAACAAACTTGTTAGCTGCAAAAAGTAATTAATTTGAAAATTGTTTTCCATCAATCAAAAATCCATTGTATCTCTGTCTAAAATCGAATTCTATTATTTTTTTCGACACATGGTGAGCATATCAGTTCTAATTGAATGAATCACAATGAAAAATATGTCATTTTTATAAATAAATACAAATATATTGGACATGGTACACTTACCCCTACTTTTTAATGGGGTGGGGTAAGTGGATCAAGCATAGTTATCATTTATTGGCAGACTGCTTACGAGAATTTTTAAAAGCTTTAATATCCGCAAATGTTGTTTTTCTTTATTTTGTTCCATTCCCAGCTTGAATTTGTCAAATTGACCATAGAAAATTTGAATTAATCCACCTGAAAGTTTTTTTAACCTTTCGGGAATAAAAAAATAATAATTTCAAAATTTACACGAAACTTTTCGTGGTTTATCTAAGCTGAGTTGTAAAAGAGCAAAATATACTAATTTTCCAATCGAAAGCATAGTATCGTACCTTATTTGACCATATAAATTGCTCTAGACAGATGATAAACATATATTCATAAATAAAATAGAAGGATTTCAGTTTGTTATTAAAAAGTAAATGTAACTAATATTTTTAAATCAAAAGTGTTTTTCGAAAACATCGTTAGGAATAATCCTACAATACTTCTGTATAACTTATGCGTATAAATGGATGAATTTTCTCCAAATTTTTCTGGTTACAATGTTTTTTTCTTGTTCAAATTAGTATGAACAAATATATACATATTTTTTATTATATTTTGATTAAATAAAGATACTTTTTAATTTTAAAGTATTAAAATGAACATTACTAGCACTAATAACTTGAACGAGGGTAATACCATTCTTATTAAACATAATCACACTACATTTGTTTCGAGAACAGATTTTTTTTATGGTGATCCACTTACCCCACCATGGTGGTGCAAGTGGATCATTTGGCGCAAATTTTTAAGTCTCTCATTCTCAATACATAACAATCAGAAAATTCGAAATAAATGACGATTTGAAATATAATAGTCCCTTATTTGTTATCCACAGAAAAAAGTTTGAGTTACATTATTCACGTTAGCTGTACATAACAATGAATTTAACTATTGATTTTGCTGTATCCTCTTACCCCACGGTACCTTACTTCTTTCCAAATAGCCAGACGTCCACTCTTCCCGTGAAGGGAATTGTGTGGTAAATGTCCTGTAAGGAAAGTTACAAGCAATTGTGAGATCACTTGGAGCAAGGACAATTTTGTCCCAATTCACCAAAAGTGGAAACAACGAAGTGTGTGTAGTTCTACGATTCACTGGATTTTTCTCCAGTAGATCCAGTACCCATAAACGGTAAGAGCAAGAAAGTGCTTCTTGTTTAAGATATATGTGTAGTGGCGCAACGTCGAAAAGGGCCTCGAGCGCTGCTGTGGGAGTTGTAGAGAACGCACCAGACATCGCCATCAAGCACATCCTTTGGAGATGGCCCAATTTTGATTGGATTGTTCTCATTTCGCCCTTTTGCCACCACACAAGACATCCATATGCCAATATTGGTCGAACAACTGTTGTGTAAATCCACTGGATATATTTGGGTTTGAGGCCCCAAGTTTTACCAAAGGTTCGCCGGCATTGACCGAAGGCCATACAAGCTTTTTTGACTCTGAATTCAATGTGAGGTGTCCATGAAAGTTTGGAATCTAGAATGACTCCGACATACTTTACTTGATCAGTCACATTAATCTCAGTGCCAAAAAGACGCAAAGGTCGAATTCCATCGCGGTTTCGTCTTTCCGTAAAAAGAACAATAGATGTTTTATTCGGGTTAACCGAAAGGCCATATTGGCGACACCAACTCTCGACTACCTGAAGAGCACTTTGCATCAGGTCGAATAGGGTGCTTATGCACATACCAACTATCAGAGCTAGATAGTCGTCGGCAAATCCATAAGTTGGAAAACCGCAATTATTGAGTTGCCTCAATAGCGTATCTGCTACGAGATTCCACAAAAGTGGTGACAAGACTCCCCCTTGGGGGCATCCGCAAACACTCAATTTTCGAATCGCTGCTTGACGCAATGTCGAGAAGAGATGTCGGTTTTTGAGCATTTGATGAATCCAATTGGTAATCATTGTAGGTAGCCCATGGTTTCGTGCGGCTTCCAATATGGCATCGAAAGACACGTTATCAAAGGCACCCTCAATATCCAAGAAAACACCCAAGCACGATTGCTTCTGAGCAAATGCTTTCTCGATATCGTATACAACTTTGTGTAAAAGAGTCACTGTGGACTTTCCAGATTGGTAAGCATGTTGATTGACATAAAGAGGCATGTTTGCCAAATAGACATCACGGATGTGATGATCGATAATGCGTTCCAGACATTTCAGAAGAAAAGAGGTCAGACTGATTGGTCTAAAACTCTTCGCTTCCGCATACGACGCACGTCCTCCTTTTGGGATAAACTTTACAGTAATATCACGCCAGGATTTGGGAATGTACCCGGTAGCAAAACTGCCTACTTGTAAGCTTTTTCAAAACATGTTTGATAGACTCAAATCCCTTTTGGAGCAGAACAGGATAAATCCCATCCGCTCCTGGAGATTTGAAAGGAGCAAAACTATTAAGTGCCCATTGAATCGATTCAGTAGTTACGATACTGCGAGCCAAGGCCAGAGACTCGTAACTACATGAAAAGACATTTGGTTCATCCGTAGATGCTATGTCCACACATCCGGGGAAGTGTGTATTGAATAAACATTCTAAAACTTCTTCATCGGAAGAAGTAAAGTCACCATTAGGTAAGCGAATTTCGTTCACTTGGAAATCCTTAGATTTTGCAAGAATTTTGTTCAACCGACTGACTTCACTCAAACTGGAAACATTTGTACAAAGGTTTTTCCAGCCGGATCGTTCAGCAGAACGAAGAGCCTTCTTGTAAGCCTTGCGAGCCGACTTGAACGACTCTGATCCAGCTGAACGGCGTCTGTTCCAACTCTTTCTACATTGTTTCCTGAGTCTAGTCAGATCGGAATTCCACCAAGGGGTCCCTCTTGTAGTCTTTACAGACCGCAGAGGACATGCTTCTTCAAAAGCTTCCATAATGTAGGATGTTGTAGTATCAACGGCATCATCCAGATCACTTGGATTTTCAATGGACGGAGAATATCCATGAAATTTGGTCGCAACCAATTCAATATAGAGTTCCCAGTTTGTTGACCGGGGATTCCTAAAACGCAAAGTCTGCGCAGTTACATTTGAATGTTCAAAGAAGATGTAGCGATGATCAGATAATGATTCCTCATCTGATACATGCCAATTCGTCAACTCGTGACTGATTCTATTCGAGCAGAGCGTTATGTCTAACACTTCTTCTCTATTAGAAACCATGAAGGTTGGGCGATTGCCTATGTTAAGTAATCCAAGGTCTGTACTACTTAAGTATTCCATCAGACTGGAGCCTCTCAAATTGATATCCGAGCTGCCCCAGATGATGTGATGAGCATTGGCATCACTGCCCACAATCAGCGGAAGGCCTTTTGTTACGCAGTGTACGACAACTCGTTTGAAGTCATCCGTTGGGGATGGTTCATCATGTGGTAAATATACCGAACAATAGACGTATTTCCAGTTGAGGTCACCAACAGAAACATCGATTGTGACAGCACATACATCTCTGGTAGTTAACTCAGAAATGAGTGTAGCAACGATTGCTTTATTAACGAGCACGCATGCGCGGGGCATGGAGCGCGAGTTTGCCATTTCAAGTTTGCTGAAAGTAGCAAAAACTGGGTCCACAAGGTTACCTAGATAGAAGTTCCCTCTACGAAAGTAGGGTTCTTGAACTAGCGCCACTTGGGCTGCACCATTTTGCATGAGTCTGCAAAGATTGATCGTTGCTGTTCTTTTATGCTGAAGATTGATCTGAGCTAACCTAACCGTAGCCACTACCCAAACTAGGCAGGATTAAGCTTTTTGCAATCTCAGCACGAAAAAGACCAGCAACGAAAAAACCAGATCGGTATCTATTTAAAGTCGCCAAAGGCGAAAGAGCACAGAATACACTGTGTAAAACGCATAATGCGAATCCATATAGGTGATAATTTAAATTAAATGTCAACATATTCATAATCCTACCCTTATTAAGCCTCAGGATAGAGACTGAAGAAGGGCAGCCGATTATCTCGGAGAAACACAAGGTCACCTGCACCATTGCTCCGGGTAGCACAGGAAGGACTCAATACTGTGGAGGGCGCCCTGGTACCCCACAGGCTCCGTTAGCGGTTAGGTTTTATTTAGACCCCCCTAACCATTCATTTCTAGGCACGGTACGCATCACACCATAAATTAGGGGTCACCTGTGAGGTGGACTTTTACCACCGGAACAGGCAGTCCGTAGTGTGAATTCTTAGCCAGTTGAAACAACCGCTACCGACACTACGCGGCTATCTAGGCTGCTCTGGAAAAGGAGGTTAATATTGATGATTAACTCCTGACGTGCCCAAGCAGCCAGCATTATTATGACCACAAAACGTGGAACGTTACAGATTGAAGCGGGAACAGCAAACCCGCGTATTCCGGGACAAAAAGCGCCGTTTGAAAGAGGTGGAATGCCAAGAGATGGAGCTGCTTTACCGTTCTCAAGAAACACGGAAGCTCTATCAGAAACTCAACACATCTCGCAAAGGCTTCGTGCCGCGAGCTGAAATATGCCGGGATAAGGATGGGAGCATCTTGACATACAGACGCGAGGTGATCGAAAGGTGGAAGCAGCACTACGATGAACACTGAATGGCGCAGAGAACACAGAAGGTCAGGACAGCGAAGGCGATGGCTACGTCAGCACAACAGACAATGGAAACCAACCAGCTCTCACGATGGGGGAA
Organism: Aedes aegypti; assembly: GCF_002204515.2. Taxonomy (NCBI): domain Eukaryota; kingdom Metazoa; phylum Arthropoda; class Insecta; order Diptera; family Culicidae; genus Aedes; species Aedes aegypti. The sequence continues at coordinate 229,057,558 of NC_035109.1, read as the reverse complement.
GTTAAGGATGCCATACAACAGCTCAAGCAAAACAAGGCCACTGGCAAGGATGGTATCGGAGCCGAACTCATCAAGATGCGCCTAGACAGGTTGGCCGCTTGTCTGCATCGGTTGATAGTCAGAATCTGGGAAACGGAACAGCTACCAGAGGAGTGGAAGCAAGGCTTTATGTGCCCGATCTACAAAAAGAACGACAAACTGGAGTGTGGTTTTATCAAGCTTATTGATGTAAAACCAAATAAATAATAAAAATATAAAGTAAAACCATGAAGTGATTGAAATACTAAGACAATTTTTTATATAAGTTCTCAAAAAGCAACAGCGACTCATCTTCTTCAAAATTTACAACTCTATTGAATATCGATTCATTTTTTTGCTTCTTTCCACAATTCTCAATCAAGCAAATGATAGCTGGACACCCCATTTGCTAGGATAAATTCCGCTTGAGTGTTCAGCCGTCAAATAGTGGTCAAGAAATTTCCATTTTCTTACGATGGCACCTTTCATCTTGGCACAAATATAATAGAACGATGCATATTTTTTTCCGCTTCTACACTTTTCTTTCCCTACAACGCAAGGCAAGCGATTTGCCATTTCGGTCAACATCATCATCGTCATTGATGTCACGTAAGTCCACATTTTCCAGCTCATTCCACTCATGAACCGGAAATAGTCTAGCCACCGCCATAACAGCGCGCTGCATCGCCAGGGATATGAATATTTTTACTGTCCTCATCAGCAACGGCAGCTTCGTCGTCATCTTTTTTCGATCAGAAGCGCTCTTTCTGGCAACTTCTGGCATGCTATCCTTGCTCCGGGCAAAAAGCTCGCTTTGAAGAATCTGGCATGGTCTGACCAACATTGGCAGAAAAAAAACGGATTAAAGTTTGACGTACAGAAGATCTCCAACTTTAGGTAAGAAGAGGTCGTAACGTAAGCATTCTCAGTGTACACCGATATACAAACATGTGCCTAGATGATATCAGAGTAGCGCAGAGGAAGAATACACAGCGGGCAAGATTTTTCGGTCAGCAAAAATTGCTGGCAAACTTAATCTGTTTCGGAGACGGCTTCTTGAATAAATATGAAATTTTATGAAAACTCTTTCCCTTTGAAGATTGCGCATATTGCAGTCTCAGCAGTCGAAAAATGGGCCCTGGAGCGGGAGAATGAGATAGCGGCTTTTGGGGACTTGAGCTTGAGAGAAATATAGATTTTAGAACGAGTTTCCATCAAACTGTCCAAACAAGGTCACCGGTGGGATGGGATGGTGAAATGGCACAGGAAAACTGATAAACAGATTTCATTACGTTTAGATGGAAGATTTAGAATTGTTAAGCGGTTTGTTTGAAGATTTTCTTCGTGCGACAGCTCAGCTCCGACAAAGTGAATGAGTTAAGCTGGGAACGTGATGTTCTGTTGAGTAGTATTGCTTCTGAAACGGGAACGTGAAGTTTCAATTCGGGATTTTGTTTTTTGGACGTTTGCAATTTAGAATGATAACTTCACTTGTATATGTATTTTGGTTTAAGACCTAAGCAACAATTAGTTGAAGAAAGTAAGCTTTGTACTTTTTTAAATTAAGATAAATCAAATTGTTGATAGCAGAAGCAAGTGACGCGTCCAGAGGATCAAACACAACTAACCTCTATTTCAAAAGTAGAGTGGATGAGACAAATTTATATACATTCTGCTGTCCAATGGACCTCAGGTATCCAAAACAGACCATTGGTTACGGAAGTCAATTGAGGTTTAAAAAGTGTCTGGTTTGTCCAATGTCAATACAATTAAACGTAATGCTTTGCAATCCATGGAAATATTGCCAATTCAATCACATTAAAGAGAAAAGACTCATTTCAAACACAAATTGTTAGTCTAGACATCCAGCAAGTTTCCAAGCGTATTCTAGTCAATTAGCAACAAGTTAATTAAGTTGAGCAAACACCATCCTTCCATGCCTTAGTACAAAAACTGCAAGGCTTCAGGAAAAAAAGCTACAACTTTCCAACCGGATTAATTGACACTTAAACATACAACTGCCGGACATGATTTTCCGCCGGAAAGCACATATATCCATTCAGAAGTGAATGTCCTTCACTTTGGCTCGGCGTCTAGGGTAAATTATGTATTTTGGACAGGCTAAGGATATGGCTGGAAACGGTGATCAATTAACTGCATAAGATACTAATATTTTATGACGTAATGATACTTATATGCTTAATGCTTCATTGTTCTTTGAGTTTCTGGGAATAAAAAGCTTACAAACTGTAGTGTTAGCTTCCAAAATAGCGTTTTTTGGCGACATGTCTGTTATACATTTCGGACACCAAATATACTTTTTGGACACCCTCATGTGAATATAATTTGGACAGGGGCGTTATCTCAATATCCATACAATGGTTTCTTAAAAAGACGATTGTATCATAAAACTTTGAGAGTTTACTTGTGACTAATGCAATTTTTTAGCTTATTGGATGTGTATATTAGTGATAATCAATAATTTTATTTAATGCAAGCAAATATCATCAGATCCACGAGAAAACGCCTGCAAGTATGCATGCATGCGACATTCCAGTGTATTTCATCAGATGACCAAATTATATCAACAGAACAACAACCATAATCTATTTTGGACATCACCTGATTTATGCCTTATATACTCATGTTAAGATTTTAGATGAACTAAGCTTAAATTTTAGACATATTTAATCATATTGCCACTTTTAAACTTTTTATGAATGTCAATTCTGAGCTCTATTATTGCATTTAATGTATGTTCTTGAAACGCACGTCCTCTTGCATTCGTAGGTTTCACAGATGTTCTGATGATACAATTTACAATTTTGATAGTTTTGAAGCCAATTTGTAATTGTTTTGAAAATAGTCATCACTATTAAGTAGCATAGTGTATTAATAATGCAATACATGATTTCCCGTACATATATTCCTCACCATCTCATTGGAAATGAGCATAGAACGACTAGCCTGTCCAAATTATATGCATGTCCAAGTTATATACGTTACCCTACTGCTGAATCGGATTTTTTCCTCTCTCTCTATCCTACACTCTCATTTTCGCTTCCAGTGACTAGCCAATCCTCATAGTGGATAGTTTGCTAAATTGACACTAATGGCATCGAGAGAATGTCGTTCCGATTTCAAGTGTGCTATACAGGAGAAAAAAAACTCGCATAAGTTTGCTGCAGAATAAAAAACAAGCACACGATACAACTTCCTCTTCAACTGAAACGCTCATCACTGCTTTTTTTTCTCTGTGACGCCAAACTGCAAAAAATAAAGAGCTGATGCTTCATGCTGAATCAAACTCCGTGGAGATTTCTGCTCAATAAATATACACATTCACGTTGTAGTACATGCTCGGTTCCTCACATGGGAAACTCGGCGGAAAGGCAAAATTACTGTACTTACCAACGGAACGTGTGCCCGGAAGAAGAACACGAGTCCATTACTACAGGAATTGGTTGGAGGACGAGGAGGAGTGAGGAGTCGAGCCGCGAAAGGTGGGAAAACCGTAAGCCAAGCAATGTAGCAGGAATGTAAATTTTTCCAGTCAACGATGGAAGGAAGAAGAATGAAGTGGAAAATGTTTGTGAGAAAACCGTTCGAGAATCATGGGCTTGTATTTTCGATAATTCATTGTGTTGTTACATAAATTTTTTGATTTAATTTGCACCATTTAATTATTCAAAAAATCCCAAATAAATCTCCTATTCTCAAAACCTATTTCGATTGTGATCATTGACCTCTTGGATCCGTGAAAACTCAAAGACTGCATCAACATTCAATATGCAGTTTTATGCTTTTATCTTGTCAATTTAAAATGAGACATAGAATGGCAGGTATTAACGATCTTCCCTGAAAAAGAATTAAAAAAAAAATCAAAATATTTTGACTTGATGCACAGCAAAAAATAACTTGTTATACCACGTAATTTTAGCTGAACATCGTCCCATCGCAAATAAGGCATAGAATTACATCTTTAAAACAGTTGAATTTGCCTACAGATCGATAGAAACAAAAAATAAATTAATTTTGGCAGATGTAATTTTTCGCTGTATGTCAATAATCAGGTAGCATAAAGAATTTATAACCCATCGATTAAAAAGAAGAATAAAGAAGAAAAAAAAATAAAATCTGTAATCGACCGGCAATTAAACAAAAGGACTGTGATTGGAAATTCGGTACCGTAAATTGATCAAAATACTTTATAGATTTGAGAAGAAAAAACAGGAGCTGGAATTAAAGTTATCGATTGCATCGATTGCAACTTCTAGCAAAGCGAGATACTGTCACCTAACCTGGCTATCTGGGGTGTTAATTGGGTTTAGGCTCTGTGGTACTCACTCAACGGTCTATTACGGTATATCGTTCAACGTCTATTGCACATCTCAGGTGTGGTAACAGAGATAAAAAAGGGGAAAACCACTCTGTATCACGCCACTTTTATTTGGCTTGGGCTACAACTCCGATGTCCCACTGGAACGACCTCATGGTATTACTTCAGGGGGCTGAAGACTTTTTGCTCTATTCGCTCTGGCTGCAACTTGTCAACGTCAACGGGTTTATCGTCACTGGACCACGTGAAACTTTTAACAGTAGATGCTACTAAGTTTGCAGGTACGCTTTACTAGTAGAAGCATTAACCTTTTTTTTTTTTTTTAATATCTTTATTAGTATCATTCCAAACTTTACATTCATTTCTTATATCTAGGTGTTCTGTGTTATTAGAGAAGCATTAACCTAAGAATGCTAATCTGGCCATGTTTGCATGACTACACTTTTTATATTAAATTTAGGGGAGGGATTATTAGAGTATGTTTAAAACTACAAATTGAACTTTAACACTTCACTTTTGTAAAAAAAATAAAATACTAAAATCACTTATAAGGCGAGCAAATACCTTTAAACTCTAATATGTGTTGCTTATCTTGACAGATAGGCCTATTTCGTCTGCGTCTTACATGTTTGCATGGTCGACGTAACCACCAGCACTATCTTTGTTGGAAAATGCATTTTGTGTTAAACACATAGAGAAATATGGCCTATTTCAAAATTTATCCGGAAAGATCAAAGGTACACAACAAAACAAAACTAGTGAATTTCACCTAGCCTGCCTTGATTATCTTGAAGTTTGTTTCGTATATCGTGTGTAAAGCTAAGTATGCTGTTTCGCTCAAGAAAAGTAGAGAAATTCCTTGACTGAATGGGTCAAGAAATTCCCTACAGAGAGCCCCTTTGAAGTGACATTTCTTCTCAACTGCGTACTGCGATCAGAAAAATGTGATTTTCTTGACCATTTCTTGGAAGCAATTTTCCACGCATCGAGATAGGCGATTCCTTTTCTTGTCAGTAGCAAACCAGCCTTAAAGTCTGTGTCTCCCTCCCAGGTTCCTGCTAGCTTACCCCGATGGAGTCTTTCCCGACGGAGGAATATCTCCCGAAACTGGTAACGTTACGCGTTGTTCATACTCCGTTGTTGGCCGGTAGAGTGCCAAAGTCGGCCCAGCGATTCCGATTGGAGGATGGCTTCTGGTTAACTTGTGCTCCGACGCCTCAAGCCGGTGATACGCTCGTACTACTCAGAATAGCCCCCGACGGTGGATCTATCCTATTCCGACGAAGATTTCCCCGGCGGTGCAAGATCTCCCAAACCGATCCTATCTGGGCAAATGTCGAGGTCGTTCCTGCGAATCCGGTGGAAGGAAGCTTCCGGTTCACGACGATCTGCCGGTGCTGTTTCGCAATCTATTCAGCTAGTCCCCAGCGGTGGATCTAGCCTACTCCGACTCGTTGATTTGGTTGGTGGTTGATTTGGTGTCGAAGTCAGTCCTGCGATTCCGGTGGAGAAAGGCTTCGCAAATGCCCCGACTACCCATCATCGATACTAAATGACGCTCGAACTATTCGGCCTAGTCTACGACGGATGATACTGGAAGGAATGTGTTGACACATTTTCTGCACAAGTTGCAGTTGCTGATTATCAGTACCTCTCTTTTGTGGTGAGCTATCTGTATTTTGACATCTCCATTTCTTCCAGCGTCTCATTGATAATCCATCACCGTTAGTGACACATAATTCGCAATACCAACAATCTTCCTGGGTAGCCGCAGTGTCAAGACTCCGTCTAACATCCCATTCCAAAGAGTTGGACCGAGAATGGTACCTTGAAAGACGCCCGATGTTACTTGCATTGAATTCTGTCCTTCATTTGTTTCATACATCAAGATTCTGCTGTGGAAGTAGCTCTTCGGGATCTTGCACAGATATTCGGGAACCTGCATTCTGAGTAGTGCTGTGACGATGGCCTCCTAGCAGGCGCAGTTGAATGCGTTTTTCACATCTATCGTGAATACGGCGCAGTATCGATCTCCTCTTCGTTTCTGCCTTTTCAGCACACTCGAGTACTGTTCGAATTGCGTCTACCGCCGATAAGCCTTTGCGGAATCCAAATTGCATTTTCGACAACCTGCGCTCACTCTTCGTACACTTCGTCAACCTGTTAAGGATGATACTTTTCAGGAGTTTTCCGAGCGTATCCAGCAGGCAAATGGGCCTAAACGAAGCTGGATCTCTCAGTGGCTTCCCTGGCTTTGGTAGCAGTACCAGATATTCCTGGAAAGTTATCTTCGTCAAGCAACTTCTGCAATACCTTCCTGAACATGTCCGGATATGCATGGATGGCAGCTTTCCGCGCTGCGTTCGGTTTTCCATGAGGACCTTTCTTCGATTGTAATCGTTTCGCCGCTTCTACAAGCTCGTCGTTAGACACTTGCCGGTTATCAACGATTGCTTCTGCGTATTCACCGTACGGCGTTGGTGGCCAGGACGTTTGATCCTGTTCGGGAACGAGACCCTCCACGATCAACTTCAGCTGGTCTGGCCACATCTTAGCTGGGGACGAAGGGCCCTTAAACTTTGCTATAACGACTCGATATGCATTACCCCACGGATTGATGTCTGCATCTCCGCGCAGCTCCTTGAAACGATAAGATTTACTATGTTTGATTTCCCGTTTCAGTGCAGTCCTAGTTTCTCGAAAAGTCATCCTTCGCTCCCTTCTTCTTCCCTGCTCTCTGAGCCCACCTTCTGATTCTGAGACAAGTAGCGAGAAGCGTGCTGAGCATGTTATTTCACTAGTAAGCTGGTCGTCATTTGTCCCTCGGCTCCAGTTTTCACGGCATAGTTGCGTCAGAAGCCGTTAGAATTATTACGCCACAATTTTGCAGAAATTGTAAAATAATGGTGAATGCATTCCGATATAATTTCTGAAACCCTCAAGTGGTCTTCTACGAAATTGCAAAAAAATGTTGTACGTCACTCGTTGCAGAACTCGATTTTTACAGCACTCGTCATAATTATCCTACTCGGCAAGCCTCGTGCTGTAAAAATCACACTTCTGAAACTTGTTCCGTAATAGTAGTTTACGGAACAAGTTGCAGAATGATGATTTTTACAGCACGAGTCGTAAATTTATCCTACGAGGCTTGCCGAGTAGGATAATTACGAAGAGTGCTGTAAAAATCAAGTTCTGCAACGAGTTACGTACAACATTTTTTGCAATTTCGTAGAAGACCACTTGAGGGTATCAGAAATGATATCGGAATGCATTTGCCAATATTCTACAATTTTTGAAAAATTGTTGTGTTATGATTCATTACGCAACTCAAAACAGTTGCGTAATGAGAAAGCGTTGCGTAATGAATCATTACAGCACTGGTTTCAGTTGCGCAATGACTATTCCCGCACTGCATACTTCAGTGCAGGAAAGTAGGCCGTTTCATGACAGATTTGCGTGATGAAAAACAGCCTATTACGATGAGAAATTGCAAAAACTACTATTACAAAATGACTCGCCAACTATTTTTCGCTTATAGTTTTAGCCATTTTTCGTACATAGACATTATAGCAAGTGCACAATACTTCTCAAGTGCTATTACCGTACGTCAGAATCAATCACGAGTACAAGCGAGGCTGGCAACATTGCTTTTCTTGACATAAACTAAACGTTCAACGTTACTTGAAGTCGAATACGGAGCGATTCTGGAAATACGCGAGAGAACCACGCTAGAAATCTGGTCTGCTTTCGCGCTATAGGATGTATTTTCAGACCAGCGAAAAAAATTACGGAGGTCTACTGCATGAAATCTCTGTACTGCTCGTTCTTCTTTTTTCTGGCGTTACGTCCCCGCTGGAACAGAGCCTGCTTCTCAGCTTAGTGTTCTTATGAGCACTTCCACAGTTATTAACTGAGAGCTTACTATGCCGATGACCATTTTTGCATGCCTATATCGTGTGGCAGGTACGATGATACTTTATGCACTGGGAAGTCGAGAACATTTCCAACCCGAAAAGATCCTCGACCGGTGGGATTCGAACCCACGACCCTCAGCTTGGTCTTGCTGAATAACTGCGCGTTTAGCGCTACGGCTATCTGGGCCCCAGATAGCTCGTTGTGTCGTTCTATTTTGGAATACTGCTCAGAGGTGTGGAGACCTAGCTACAATAACGGTGTTAAGAGAATCGAATCTTCACTTGATCCATCTGGAAACACTTTATCTTCGGATGAACAAGCCCAAATGAGAACAAATCTCGCTTTATACAAGACACTGATTCAACCGGAGAGCTTTTGGGGTGTTTGAACGTAAGATGCTGCAAACAATACTCGACGGTAAATTAAACAAACAGGTTCTGACGGTGTCGCATCACAAGTTTAAGCAATTGTGTATAATGAGGTAAATATTGTCCAGCGTACAATAAATGGCAGGGTCGCTGGTCACGTTGCCCGTATGCCGGGAAACGATAGAGATAAAATTCTACAGAGAACCCAAGTAAGTACAACAATACGATAAAAGCAAATATGTGCCAAAAAAATAGACGCCAGGAGAAACTTTCCAAAGCGCGTGCATTTTCTTCCGGCGAAAGGGGATTTGAAAGACTCGAACCAATTAGAGCAATTTTTCAACATTTCCAATTCAATTTGAGTATAAACTCGCATTATTAATTAATTAGTTAAGGAAATACTTACTCAGTCGCTGACTGTAATCCTCCACAACTCGCTTCATTGAATATGGAGAATTATTATGCTGTGTAGCAATAAGAGAACGACAGTAAGGTATCAGTTTGGTTGCAATTGATTCAAGTGCGGGAAATTTCCTGCTTTAGAAATGTCATCAAATTTCCCAATTAATATAAACCCGGTACTGGTGATGATCTCCAGCGGAAAGACTAAAATAAATGAGCCGAGTCAAGTTCACTCCTGTACACGACGGCAGGCTTATGCAGTGACGTGGAAGAGTGAGTGATTGCAGTAGCAAACCTCTCTTCTGGTTTTCGATGAAAATGGATTAGAAAAAGTAAAGGACTTGTGGTTGTATTGTCGACGCAATTTACCATGTTGACTGTTCAGAGCTTCTGCGATGATGAGCCAACTGCGTTGTCTCAAACGGATACTCATCTCAAACTGTTGACGTTGGTTAGTACATACCTCAGAGCGGCATTTCGGTCGAGGTTTAGATTTTTCATCGTCAACGTCAAAAACGAGCAGCAAGATCCAACGTTGAGCGTCTTCCTTTTGGTCTTTTGCGTGCAACTGACTAAGTGGGTAAAGAACGTAACTGACGAATCCTTCAGGTTTACTTCCAGCTAGCAGGCCGGTGTGATGGAAGATGATGGTGCATTCGGGTAATTGATGTAGGAAAAAAAAATGCCCCAACTGACTGCTCCACTCTTTGGAAGAGATGATTGTAACGTTTTAAATTAGGATGGGTGCTGTGCTTGTTTAGAACACTCATGTTAATTCAATTATCCATGTAAGATAATGAGCTGTCCCCAACAAAAAGAAGCGGCTAGATTTTGATATATATCGCTTGATTTTGAAAAGATACATTTTTTTCATTCCATTGCACTGTGGAACATTTTTTTGTCTCAAGTAATAAAATACTGCTATTTACTTCAGGGTTGCTGAATTCTTGCTGAACTTGTATGCAAGTTTACTAGCTTGTATGCCAATTTATTTGTTTTTTTAAATACTGGATTCAAACTACATGTGCTAAACAAAACTTATCAAAATTATTTAACTCATTACGCGTGGTAAAGATGGACAAATTATGGGTGAAATTATGAAAAAATCCACGTGCTCGGCTGGGATTTGAACCCAGGACTCTTGTATGCTAGACGAGCGCTTTACCAACTAAGCTACCGAGCCACTTGGTGACCCAATAACTGAGTTGGTTACAAGTTTAGAATTCAAATCCCCCCCGCAGACCCCTTTCATAATCCATATCCATTAGTGTGGGACAAAATTCATATTCTCTCTCCAATCTATTTTTTGGATTGCATTTAGGTCCCATACCAACTGTGCAAAATTTCAGCTCGATCGGAGAAACTATATTTTAGCGTCAGCCGTTCAAAGTTTGCATGGGATTTACTATGGGAAAACTTACTTTTGCAAAGAAAAATCGCCAGAGGTCGCCCATTGACCTCTATAAAAATTCTGAACACAGACCTCGATAGGTATTTTTACGATGAAGAACATTGCCGAAGACCGTGAAACAATCCGACACTTGTGAAAAAAGTTATTCAATGAAAACCTATTGGCAAGGCGACGTTGATTAACAAGTAAAAGAATAACAATAATAACAAAATCAGGCAAAATTTTCGAATAGTCTATGAGTAATCACTTTTTTCACAAGCACTGGATTGCTTTGCGGTCTTCGGCAATGTTGTTCATCGTAGAAATACCTATCGAGATCTGTATTAAGAATTTTTATAGAGGTCAATGGGCGACCTCTGGCGAGTTTTCTTTGCAAAAGTAAGTTTTCCCATAGTTAATCCCATACAAACTTTGAACGGCTGGCGCTAAAATATAGTTTCTCCGATCGAGCTGAAATTTTGCACAGTTGTTATGGGACCTAAATGCATCCCAAAAAGTGGACTGGAGTGAAAATCTAATTTTTTTATATAACCGTGTCCCAGGCTAATATCCATCCATCTCATTTTACTACACACGCGGAAAGAGCGAGTGCGATTTATTTAGTGTTGAAACTGTTTGCCTATCGTACCTACATCGCTTCCACAACAACTGTATTTTATTGTATGCTAGACGAGCGCTTTACCAACTAAGCTACCGAGCCACTTGGTGACCCAATAACTGAGTTGGTAAAGCGCTCGTCTAGCATACAAGAGTCCTGGGTTCAAATCCCAGCCGGGCACGTGGATTTTTTTTTCATAATTTTACCCATAATTTGTCCATCTTTACCACGCATAATAAGTTAATTAATTTCATAACCATGCGGATTGGATTACCAAACAGCTCAATATAAGCGTCAATTTTCAAAACTTATCAACCATATTCATATAAAAAAATTCCTGGGGGACTGGTTTGAAAGAAGTGGGAACTATTATTAAAAATTTAAAAAGATTAAAGCCCCTGGCGATGATGGAAATTTCTACATCCTCATTAAGAAACTTCTAGCGAGTAGCTTATCATTCTTGGATGATATATTTAACATAGTTGGCATATTTTTCTGACAAATGAGAAAATGCCGAGGTTGTACCAATTTCAAAACCGGACAAAAATCCTGCAGAAACATCCAGCTATCGTCCAATCAGTTTGGTTTCCTCCATCAGAAAATTGTTTGAAAAGGTAATTTTGAACAGAATGATGGTCCACATTAACGAAAATTCAATTTTCCAGTTCGGATTCCGACATGAACAATCGAGTGGTCGATTGTTCATGTCGGAATCCGAACTGGAAAATTGAATTTTCGTTAATGTGGACCAGCTTTTACGTTTAGCAAATTTGATTCGTTCCAATAAATCTGAAAGCTATTCTACTGGTCTTGCTTGCTTGCTACTCCACTCGCCATATACGTCAAAATCGTAGAACATGATTTAGAAAATCTTTCATTTCATAAGATAAATACCATTGCCCTTCTAGTTTCTGCAGCTGTTCTCATTAATTTTTCTGATGGTGACCTCAGATTTAAGAACGAGTGGTTCGCTGATGGAGAAAACGGGTTTAAAAAAAAATCTAAAATTCACAATAACCGCTAAAACTTTTCTTACTTCACATTAAAGCATTATCCTTCTTCTACATGACGCAACTTAGTTTCCTATGTGATTCAAGGGAAATATGAAACGTATCAAGTGAAGAAATACGTAACTAATGTTTTCAGAGAGAGTTGCTCTTTTAAAAATTCTTTTGGAATGCCCTTCAGAAATATTTTCTGATATCCATTCAGAATTAATTTGATGTTTCAAAATTGAACATTTCATAAATTTCGCAATTTGATATAATGGACAAATTAATGTGAAATTTGCGAAAAAGTTACACATCATCTCGGTGAGAATTGAACTCACGATTCCCTGTTCACACTACGAAAGGACTCACGGACGCACAAGTTAACCTGAATTCGATTTCAACTCAAAATCACGGGATTATGAGCACGATAGTTGTGTGAACAACTTAATAATCACGGGTTAGCCGTAAACGATGAAATCATAATTAAAAAGTATGTTATGGTTGGTCAAAAACAAAGAATACTTTTGCGAATACTCGTCATCATAAATTGCAATTTTGCGCAATAAATTCTCATCGTTCGTACTTTCAGGTCCAGCACACGTTTCTGATCGTTATCGACCAACAGTCAGTCGAGTGTAGCAATAAGCATGAAAATTTCAGTTAGAAGATAAATGTCATTTTCCGTTCGCCATCTAAATCGCTCGACTTTTAATCTTCTGGAAATCCCAACAATGGTCTTACCAACGCCAATTGCGCGCGCCTGCCGGTCCCTTGTAGTTAAATCCCTGCGAAATGCGACATGCCGGAAACGATTCGAAGAAATTGGTAAAATCACTATAACCTTCCTTCGGGCACGTGTCACCCAACTCCTCCACCGTCGTCGATCAGGAAGTTGCGACAGTTCGCCAAAGTAAATAGAGATTAAGCAATTTTCATCAGAAGGCAGCGCAATTGAAATGTCTTTGATCGGAATGCGGCAAGTTAAGATCTATGTGGACTGATGTTCGCTTCCCTATCCCGGAACCGAACGAAAATCATAATTAGGATTACAGTTCGCTTGCAGCCCCGGTAGGGCGGGAAAATAATTTGCCCTCATTCTCTTTTGGCTCAGTGTCCTGCCCTTTGAACGACTGAGAGATGGACGACGTCGACGTTATCCACAGGCAACGATGCTATACAGAGAATTCCATTGTCGCGGGGCATCGGCATTTTCCGGCAGGCAGCATCTCCTTCCTGTTGCCCTATGCGCTCGGATCGGAGGCCTTTGGCATCGAACTATTTGCAGTCAGTTATATAGGGTCATAATCGCATAGAGGAATTATCATAATTACAGCTAGGGACGGAATCCTGCTCGGAAGGCTAACAAAACGGTTTCAGTCATTCAGTGTGCACGGCGTGTATATGGGAAAGGTTTATCACAAAAAAATAGGCATAGCTAAATCTTTCACCATTCAAAAATATAGGTTTTTAGCTTTCATTTGACGTGTTCCCCAAAAAAATCCACCGAGGGATCCCGAACATTTTTTTTTTATTAAAAATTTTGGTTCTATAGAGTACATTACTTTTAAATGTAACCATTGCAAAAGACAGCTTCGTTGGATAAAAGTTTTATTTCCATATAAAAGTTCATAAAACAAATATATATACATATCTATTGAGTTTCATTTAGTAAAAAGCAAAACTGTCCTATGTGATTTTGAGGATTTATTGAGCTATAGGACACTCATTTGATTAGATAAGTTCGACTGTTCACTTATTCATACTGTGGAAGTATATCTAACCGAGCACTGTTTCTTTTCATGGTTAGAATACATTAAATTTATTCTTCTTTTGTCTGGCATTACACCTCTGCTAGGACATAACCCGCTTCCCAGCTTAGAGTTCGTTGAGTACTTAGTTATTGATTGAGAATTTTCTTTGCCAATCAACCGTTAAAGATTAAAAGTAGAATGGATCAACATTTCAACGGCCTACGAAAGTAAATGGAATATGCTTAAACGCCCTGTTACCCAAGCCTTAGCAAAAAGCTTAAAAAATCCTCATTAAGAATATTATCCAGGCACCCGGAGTAAGTGACACTACACAGACTTTTTTAATAGTATTGAAATTATTTTGATGTTTTTAGCTTGGAATTTCAAAATTTAATAAAAATATAGTGGATGATATTTCCTGTTAAATCAAATCATAAAAATAATTCCACCGGGAAAGTGGTTTTCTGACAAGCAGAACAACAACAATTTTCACAATTATTGCAGTAATTAAAACACGTAATTAGCTTACAAACAAGAAAGTTTTACCATTTTATACTCCTTTTAGATTGGTATCATATTCATATAATGTATGTTTTCAACATGAAATATGGTTAATTATGTGATTATTGGCAACGGTAAGTATTATGAGGAAGAATAAAAAGTTAAATTTCATGTGCCCACTTGCCCCGTAGAGTTGAGTAACTGCAATTTACAGTAGATTTTTATAACTTTATTGTAAGGGTTTCAATATCTCGAAAAGATACCTTCCCATTCGTGCGGACATCAGCGAATACAGGGTGCAACTTTTGCAATTTTTTGGGCTATTTCATAAAAGCAACATCAATCAAGTGGCTGCATTTACCTGTAACGCGGGTAGATCACCTTTTCTTGGTGCGTTACGGGGTAAGATCTACCAATTTGAACTCTAGTCTCATCTTGTTTGTCGGGCTAGGGTAATATGTTTTGGTAATTCAAGGATTCGCGGTACAAGGTCCTTGTTACTGGCAACAGTTTCTGAAAATTAATCTCTTTTACCTAGCAGATGGTTGAAGACTCGGAGTTGGTCAGTCCCGAGACTACACTTGAAGCCAGGATTACAATCATGAGTATTAACTCAACAAGGACTGTAAGTACTGATAATTCAAGGACTCACGTGAATTCTGATTACTAAACAAATTTTCTAGCTTGATTCGGTTTTGCTGCTAGCATAAAGCCCCTTTTTTCTAGTATTTTTCTGGGACTAAACTAAAAGCGAAACAAGGATGGGACTAGAGTTCCGTTGCATGGTCAAATATCAGTAGTACCGATTTGGTTTCTCAGAAATTTAATCGATTATGTTTGCTAAGGGGCGCGCCTTCGCTGAGATGTAAATTTCTATGAAGGGTGTAAATAGCGGGACCTTTTCATCATAGTCGATTTGTATCAATATCTGAGGAATCAAAACAAGAACTGTACAGAAATCGATGCTTCATTACCTATCAATGGAAATGGAGTAATGCGACATGCACTATACACTAAGGATACGGGTAATGCCACAATAGATCTAAATACTGGTCGCAGTGGCGCATCCGAACAGAGAAAAAAAAAGTGGCTGCATTTATTGGTCGTAGCAAAATGAGCTCCATACAGCATGCATTTTACATTACCTTTTGGAGCTTTTTGAGGGGTTTTGCGATGATAGCGACTCAAGAGCTCTGCCTCTGTTTTTACAGTAGCTCCATAAACTTAAGTCAGGAGGAGTCAAATAAGGATCTCCAAATTCAAATCATGTGTCTTTTTTATGTCAGATGTCCATGGAATTTCCGTTGCAGAGACATAATGAACAAACTTCCAAAGATATCGAATTTATCGATTGTTTCGTACTGTTTGAAAAAAAAAATGACTCAATGATTCTTTTGGGCTAGTCCAAACTGTTAGTACTTACTTGGTCATGGAATGGCGTTTCTTCAATCTTGAATAGATTTTCTGTTCCTCAAATGTGACATTTTTGCTTATTTTTGAAGCCAGATTTTGCCTGTTGACCACGATATTTTCAAGGATATAACAGTTGAGTTAACACAACTGCAAGACTATTTTGAATTCAAAGAGTCACTATTTTGGCAAGTTGTTTTTTATATCATATTAATTGTGGGAAATATGACAAAATTAACCCAGCAGCAAGTGATATTGATTTGTAAAAATGGTTCAAAAGAGCTCTATTTCGTATCAATCGCTTGGCAGCGTCCATTTATTACGTAACACTAAAATCGGAAATTTTTGACCACCTCACCCCATTCCCCTCCGTAACCTTTTTTTGTATTGAAAGATTAAACGCTATTCCCCCCTCCTCCTAGAGCGTTACGTAATTTGTGGAATTTTCAGGATGGTTGATTAGATCTCATCGGTCGAGTATATTTTTCTTACACACAATATAAAAAAACAATCATGATAGGCGAATCAAATTCTCAGTTAATGAGTAACCGAAGAACTCTTATTTGAGAACCTGGCTTTGTATCAATAGGGGTGTAATTCCAGAAAGAAGGAAAAAAAAATTGATCTTTTCTAAATATGAACCAAAACAGTTATACACTATAATGAAATACACACTTAAATCCGAATGCCGATCTCAGCTGTGCAAATCTCGGTAAAAGGTCGTTTGTTGACATCTTAATTAAAGTCACGTTTGGTAACAGCACCCAAAGGTGCTGTTTTAAATAAACTTGATGTTAGGCTGACATATCAGTTAAAATTAATTTGCTTACCGCTCAGCTGTGCGGATCTTGGTAAAATAATGAAAATTGGTTGAACTCAACTGAGTGTGTCCTCCACTGTACGAGTAAGTGTCGTATCCCCAAGATCACATAGGACAGTTATGTCTATTACAATATGTAATCTTATATATCTATGTTATATCAACTTTCATTTGAAATTTGGGCTACCATCGAGCTTGAGAGGAAAAAAAACTGTCTTTTACCATGATTATATTTGAAGATATTGTACTTCAAGGAACAAAAATTTAAAATAAAAAATAATGTTCGGGATCCCTCGGTGGATTTTTTTGGGGAACCCGTCAAATGAAAGCTGAAAACCTATATTTTCGAATGCTGAAAGATTTAGCGATGCCTTTTTTTTTGTGATAATATTGTTCTACCAGACACGCCGTGTGTGCATTATGGCGTTGTCTGTTGGCGGCTGATGTGACGACCTGCGCACGAGCCACTGACAGTAAAAATTATCTATTGTCGATTGTTCGCGTGCCAGATCTCGTGTCGTTGAGGGAGGAATTTGCTATATATGTACATACCTAATGAATGCTGAGAATTGTATACTATACTTCTTATCATAACAAAACGGAAACGGTTCTGAACGAATCGATGTAGGTTGTAAGTTATTATCAAAGTTGCACTAGCTAACAGTAATTGCAAACCGTAGGTGAATATGATTTAAAGTTAGGTAACAAACAAAGAGTAAGAGTAATCTCTACTGACTACTATGAGTGGGGCAAAAGATTTTTAGATTTTCTAATTTGATTTAAAATAAAAATGAATTACACATTGCATGGTGTTGTGAATACTATTCAAGTAAAATAAACCAAAATATATAAAAACCAATAAAAAAAATGAAAAGTAGTTGGTTGGTTGGTTTGACTTTATTAACGAGATTTTTAGCCCTGGGCTAGTTCATCTCGGGACCAACGGCTTTACTTCCCTTCCGAAGGAAGTCGTCACTATAACTTTTTACGTCATAAGTGACTATGTCGGGGATGGGATTCGATCCCAGGTCCTCGGCGTGAGAGGCGAGTGTTCTAACCACTCCAGAAAAGTAGTAGCTATTTGATTTTTTTTAATGTAACATGTTACTACAAACAAAATTTCTACCGCAAAAACAATATTCAAATCGCGATAACTGTTTACTAAAACAAAATTACCTTATTAAGTCAGCTGTTCAAAAGTTAATCTTCGTTTGTATTTGTGTTATTTTGTTTATACTATTGTAGAATTTTATTGTTCAAAAATAGATAAATACAACAAGCTGAATGGAATTTTTTCACAAGTCAATAGAAATACCATACGGCAGTCAACAAAGTCATCAAACAATAAAAAGCAAGAATCTGTGTCCTCGCATCTTATTTTCCCGACAAAGGGAGCTACCGAACAAGGGTGTAAACAAATACCACATTTTTCGTTTATTACGCTTTGGCGACTACGTAGAGCCCGTCCTGTCTGCCATCAGTTGTTCTGAGAACTGCAGTAGGGCTCTCTCTGTGTCCCGAAGCATCCAAGCAACATTAGCCGTATTAATGATCTCGAATTCATCCCCTTCGCACACGCCATCAAATCGTCACCAGAAATTGAGCTCGATTTGAAAAATGAACCCAGACGTTTGGCCATCTGTCATTCGGCTTCTTGCTGCAGCGTGCTGCACTTCTGATAGCTGGCACCACAACCACCGTTTGTGTGTGACAGTCCCAGAGATTATACTCGTACATACCTTTTAATGATAATATCTAAATTTATATATTTTATCACACACATGTTTTGTTTGCCTTACTTCGACAAAAGGCTGGCAATGGCTGTAGTGCACAGTGTTCAGTTTATCGATATTGTGCGCGTTTCAAAAAGCGTTTGATTATCTTAATTCATTTATTTATGTATTGTCGTTAATCATTTCATAGACCTTGACATGTATGTTTGCAATTTCGGGAAGATCTCCCAGTACCGGACACTTAAACCTTAGAGGCATGTCACTGCCTACCCAGACAATCAAAATGTACGTATAATGAAATCACCTGGAGGCTTTGTACGTGAAAAATTTCACCTATAAGATGTCGTGAAACTGCCTTCTACGTACAAAAGTGGAAGCGATTTACGTGCATATATTATGTGATGAGTAATAGCGTACAATGCGAGTGTATAAGTTTTTGTAACGAACTAACCTGTTATCGTAACTCATGTAACAAATGTTGATTTGACAGCTGTTACGGATTGATTCAACTTACTTTGTACGAGTGTACGGCACGAAACAAAATGTATAAATGAACTCAGAAAAAAGCGTTTTATGCGAGGAAACTCATCAATCTGACGATTTTTTCCACCGTGTTTTGCGGGTTAGATGAACGAGTTATTACCAAACCTTTTATGCGAATTCTGGTTGTCTGGGTAATATTGGGATTGATATCTCTAATATTTTTAATGGACCTATGCACGGGTTAATCATCTGACGTTTTAGCGGTGCCGTGTTATTTATGGAACCATGGAAACCAGTGAATTCGGCACCGCTCAAACGTCAAACTAGTGAGCTCGTGCATTGCTCCATACTCATGAAACAAACTTCTCATTTTAACAAGTAAGTATGTCATGAAATATTAATTTTAAACAATGGACCTATTTCGGGTTCACTATTTGACGTTTTGGCGGTACCGTGTTATTTATGGGACCGTGTCAACCAGTGAATTCGGCACCGCTGAAACGTCATATTAATGAACTCATGCATTGATCCATATAAATAACTTGCCAACAAATTGGTTCAGTGCGCTTCCAATTAAAGGCGTTTGCATTATTCTTTAAGGGTTGATTTCTTCACCTTCGCTTAAGCCTTAAACCACGTTTACCAAAATGGTTGAACCAAGTTTATGACATTAGCGGTGATGAAGAAACCGCTTATTAAACTAATAAAATTTCTTATATTTTTAGATTGTGAAATCTAGTTGGAATGCTTAGATGTATGGTCAAGCCGGTAACCATCAGACCACCAACCCCGTCTTAAGGATAATTTGTTATCATTGATAACAAAGTCTAAATCATGATGAGATGATCATTTAATTACTTTCAGAGCAACACTGCTTTTTTGCTGTAGAACATAGAAGCCTGGATTACTTTGATCTATTCTACCAGCCAGGAGCACCACTGTTGCCTGCCGAGCAGTTGGTTAGGCATGCAAAATGCAGAACCACTTTATGATTATGAATATCAATTTATCCTGATGTCCAATCGAAATGTGGTCTTCGGCAAAGTTGTTGCCTGAGGGATTTCACATGAGTAAAGCTTGTTCACTTTTCCATAAAATGTAATGACGACGAGATAGAAGGCTGAACACAAAAGGTTGGCGTTTTCCAAAGTAATCTCCATATAAACTTCACTCTAGTGTATAGTGCATGTTGCATTACTCCATTTCCATTGATAGGTAATGAAGTATCGATTTATGTACAGTTCTTGTTTTGATTCCTCAGAGATTGATAAAAATCGATAAAAAGATCCCACTATTTACATCCTTCATAGAGACTCACATCTCAGCGAAGGCGCGCCCCTTATCAAACATAATCGATTTGATTTCTGAGGAACCAAATCGGTATTACTGATATTTGACCATGCAACGGAATTCTAGTTTCCTCCTTGTTTCAGTTTTAGTTTAGTCCCAGAAAAAATACTAGAAAAAGGGGCTAGCAGCAAATCCGTATCAAGCTGGTAAATTTGTTTAGTAATCAGCATTAACGTGATTCCTTGAATTACCAGTACTTAACAGTCCTTATTGAGTTAATACTCATGATTCTTATCCTGTCTTCAAGTATAGTCTCTGGACTGATGAACTCCGAGGCTTTAGCCATCTACTAGATAAAATAGATTTAATTTCAGAAACTGTTGCCAGTAACATGGACTTTGTACCGCGAATCCTTGAATTACCTATGGAAAAGTGAACAAACTCTTCTCATGTGCAATCTTCCCAGCTACAGATTTGCCAAAGACATTTTGTTGGGACCTAACGATATTTTGTTATTTTATAAGAAAGTCTAAATCATGCTCGATGATCATACAACTACTTTCAGAGCAACACTGCTTTTTAAGGTTAGATGAACCACCCGCATAGAAAAATACATTTTGCTATGTGATTATAACTGTAATAATAATTTAAGCCATACTGTAACTACTTGTGTTCAAGCATGGGAAACATTCACTCGAATATTGCGTTTCTCTCGCTCACTTCCACAAGCAGTCAAGAGCGGGATTGCCGTTTCTCCAACCAAGCGGAGTGTTTCAATTTCCAATCCGCTTTCTTCTTGTTCGCCGAGCGACAAGATAGACAAAAACGGCAACAGAATGATTCACTACCGGCTCCTTGTGCCGAAGGCATCCGATTGCTGTAGCGAATGATTCTTTACATTCAGATTCCGCAGGAGTGACATTCGTGTTTGAGAGCTGAAGAGCGTTCACTGACTGGGAATCCACAAGGCGAAATGATTCAGTGAACGCAAAATCTGTACATTTCGCAGGAAGCTTTCAGTGATTGAATGGCCAACGCGTTCTTTCGTGTCTCCCATTCAAGAGCGGATAGGTGCTTTCTCCGCTCCGTATATCTTTTAATTTCGGTTTATCTCAATCGTTTGCGATTCGTCGGGATTGCGCTCACCCTAGTAGCGTTCGGCATTCATTGAACCATCGGTGGCAGCAGATACTTTGCAGATATTTTATCGGTAGCGTTCGGGTGAGTGAGTGAATTTTCCCATGCTTGCTTGTGTTATTGTTCACAATCAGTACCACCATTAGTTTTGCTAGTTGTTCTACTGTATAAAACATTGACATAATAATAAATCTTCGAGCTGTTTAGTAGAATACCTATAAGTAGATGAAAAAACTGAATTTAGTACTATACCATTTAATTCCACTAGAGTTTGTATCCTTTGACAGATCCGCGTATTTCGACCTTAACTGTAAGGCCGTCTTCAGTGTCGTGTACTAGACTAGTCGAGTCTAGTACACGACACTGAAGACGGCCTTACAGTTGAGGTCGGAATACGCGTATCTGTCAAAGGATACAAACTCTAGTGGAATTAAATGGTATTGTACTAAATTCGGTTTTTTTCATCTACTTATAAAAATATCACATACAGTGAATGTATGATACACTGGTGTTCAATTGTTTATAATTGTCCATCTATCCGAAGCTCAACTGTTAATAACATTCAAAATGGTATAAGAACAGTATCACAAAAGGATAACAGTTTGATAAATTGTCTATATTTTGTTCCATACATTCCATGCGCCAAGCTAAAAAAGCATGCTGTCACAAAGACAATAAAAAAAAAAATATTGTTTAACTGTGAATCAACCATACATGGTAAGTTGAAACGTCGATAACGTAAGAGTGATCACATAGGTGTTAGTGAGATCGTTATTACCGGTTTTAAGCGCGTGAGAAACGATTATTTGTGTCAAGTTACTGGTAAAAAATCAATAGAGAATGAGTTTTAGACGTATTTTTCCGAAAAGTGTTTTTTTTCGGAGTCTTGGTCTGCTTCCAATCAAGCCTGTGACCGTGGGTAACCGTGTGGGGTAAGCTGAACCAAAATATCATCGGCACCAGCGTCTCGCATCCGGAACAAGGACCAGTTTCGTCAATTCCGCATATCCTTCAGACTGGTATTAGCTGTCTCCTGCTGCAAGTCGAGCAGCAGCAAGCGGTCCGTATAACACAAGGCAACGCTTAACAAAAAAATCAACTGCACTATCCTAACGGTAAGTTTTGGATACGATTATACTGGAGTATTTGCGTAATTCATAACATGTTCCTTTACACTCTCTCCAGCTCTACTTGTTGCTCCAGCCTCTGCGGATGATGTGCTTTCGGATGCTGTTCGTTATTGATTACTTCTTCCGAAAAACAACCGGTGTGCAGGCTAGGAGAAAGGGAAACCCGGAAGAAAGCTACAGGTATCCCTATGACGTGGTCACTGGATGTCGAAAATGATCGCTCGCATCGGGGATCTTCCTGAATTGAATTGTTTAGTTGCGTTGTCTTGTTCAGAGTGCAATTTGATCCAAAGTTGAGCATTGAAACGGAAAACCGATTGCAATATGGCCGGATTGTAAATGTTTCTATTAGGAGAAGAAAAAAGTTCATTCGTTGGTCATTTTGAAGAAATTCACTAGTTTATTTCATATTGTATCATATTAAAACCATCACTTCTAATGTATATTTGGTGTTTGTTCCTTTTTTATTATATTTATTGTTTAATGCAACAAATAGTGCATGTGGTCTGAATGAAACTTAGATTGTAACAGCTACAACCAAGTAATTTTATAAGTATTGTTGTTATTGGTCATTCTATAAGTATTATTATAAAAAACCTACAAGATCAATATTGACGAAGTTGTATCTCTACACTTTTTTATGTTAAATTTAGGGGAGGGATTATTAAAAAAAGTGAAGTGTTAAAGTTCAATTTGTAGTTTTGAAGCTGTATCTGTTGCAATCGAAGAATTCTACATGCTCTTATTTCATTGCTTCTTTTTAAACTGTAAAACCCGTTTGGGGAACGGTCGTTTTATTGTTACTTTGGATGTTTTATGGAATTGTGTAGATACTGTCGAAAATTGTTGAGGATGGTCTGGGAAATGGTATCAATATGGTTCACAATTATGCGGGCAGCCAAGGGCTGAAAATCTCAACAATTAAGAAAAATAAACACTGCTATTTTGCTGTAAAACATAGTATCCTGGAATTTGTTTGAACTATTGCCTGCCGAGCAGTTGGCGAAGCATGTTTCATGCAAAAAAACTTTATGATGATGAATAAAAATTTATCCTGAGGTCCAATCACATTATGGTATTCGTCAAAGTTGTAGATGGAAGGATTTCATAGAGAAGATTCCGTACACTTTTCCTTAAAATATTTGTCGTGTTCCCAGGCGTATTCTAACATGTTTAACAACGTGGTTGAACTGTACCGAAATTAAGGTTTTAATTTTGAGCACCGAAAAAACGCGACTGCTTTCGAAAAGCCCTATTTTCTTCCTTGCTCCTCGACAGTCACATGAGCTTGTTCGTCTTTTTCCGGTCCAACTATGCGTTTTCAAAGCGCTCAAGCTCATCCCATTTCCATTACCATCGTAACTCAAAGCTTCCGACAAATAAATAGCTTTTATTTATTTCATCGTGTATATCGTGCAATGAGAATATATACCAAGGTACGGAAGAAGAAGCAATGGCTATGTATTAGTAAAAGGCTATGTAAACGTAAACAAAAAAAACTACATCACTAATTTACACGGCTTCTTATGGGAACTCGCTTGCTTGTAGTTGTGAAACATTTTGCACTGTACATGGATGTCACGCACACTAAGTGTCTTCTTTCCCACCTCGGTATATACTCTCATTGTATATCGTGTATAGCCTCTCGCTTGAACAATTTCGCCAGAATGATTTCGCCCGAATGAGCTGTCAAAATATCGTTCAGTGGCTAAATTTGTTTTATTATTTACATTGTTGTGACGTGAGTAAAAGTATATCGATCTGTGACTACGAAAGCGGCGTCGGTGGTGTAGTGGTAATCGTGATTTCCTCTAACTCCAGTCGGTAGCGTATCAATTCCCGTCGACGCCGCCGGGATTTGCTGAGGCATAAAATCTCTGATCACGTCTTTCTTCGGGAGGGAAGTACAGCCGTTGGTTCCGGCCCATGTGTTGATGGGTTCGATATGTAGGGTCCCAGATGTGTGTGGAGGCGTCACTGGGTGTCCGTGTTTAGGCTTAGTACCAGAAATAGACGGACGTAAAACAAAATTCAACAGATGCCAAAGTTGTCGGTTGGCCAGAAAAAAAAGAAGGCATGCAGCTATCGGTCCGACGTCCTACAACTCAGAACAGTTAGTTTCTATGTATTTCATGTACAGTCGCTTTTCTCACACTGCTGCACATTCCGAAAAAATCATGTGGTTTTACGTCTTTTGGATGCACATAAGAGAAGCGAGCCGAATGACGTGAATTTATGTCATATTTCAAATATCATAGCGTCTGATTAGGGAAATGCCGATCATAGTAACATCGTTCTATTTTGAAATTGTTTATCGGCATATCGGTCTATTTTGCTCGAAGTAAGAGGGAGCATGGAGAAGAAAGCAATGAATACTAGATGGATAGGTACCGTAAGGGAACGGCGAGAGAAATTGGATTAGATGTTGAAGAGGGCATACCATATGAAACAGTATTACTTGAAACGTCACTTCCTTGTGGCTAACGTCTGGTAGCGGCTGTCTTGGTAGTGTCATTCTCAAAACACACCCAAGCCGTTCCCATAGGGGACGTTAGCCACAAGGAAGTGACGTTTCAAGTAATACTGTTTCATATGGTATGCCCTCTTCAACATCTAATCCAATTTCTCTCGCCGTTCCCTTACGGTACCTATCCATCTAGTATTCATTGCTTTCTTCTCCATGCTCCCTCTTACTTCGAGCAAAATAGACCGATATGGCGATAAACAATTTCAAAATAAAATCATCACGGTCGATACCTTTGTATGTAAAGTAACATCGTTCTTGTGTGCATTATCGTGTAAAATTGCATTTTTTGTTCAATACATCTTCAAGGACACATTTTTGTGTCGTTTTATCAATTACATCAGGTGTCATTCAGTTATACTATGAATTACGTCCACAGTAATTTCCATTATTTTTAGGAGTGTGGATATTCTGTTCCATCGAGGTAACGGTCTATTTACTACAATACTATGACGAAGATATAGAAGAATGAGCACAAAAGTTTGGCCATAGTAAGGCCGGAACAAATCTTAAAATCTTCTTTTGTCACTTTCCATCAAAATGAGTCGAGGGGGGGGGACAATAAATAATAAAATGGAAATTCAGGTAAATTTATCATTTTTTATTCTCATATGCTGCAAAACTATATTTTGCAGCGTATACCCGCCAATTAAAATGTTTTAAACTATTATCACGTTTTTTTTTTCTATTTTTCATAACATTGATCGTATTACATTTTTCATAATTAGAATTTTAGTAACAACAATCTCTAAGTTTTGCACCCAAAGTCTTGTTTTGGTGAGAGAGAATTCTAAATTGATAAAATCAACAAAACAACTTTAAAATTGTGTTTCAACTAGTGACAATTTTGGGAAAAGTGCGAAAATGTTGCACTTAGAAACAACTGCATTCGAAATTTAAATTTGATATTACATGTATGTTATATCCTTGTGATTGTAAAAATATTTCACTAGATTTGAAGAAAACTGGCCATGTATTGCCTTTCCACGCCCACTTATGTGAAGTTCTTTGGAAACATTAGCGAATGTGAGATAATGTGTTCTGAAAAGCAACTTTGATGACAATTAATGTACATTCATCCACATTATATTTATGAAGCATTTTTCCTTATAAAAATTATTTTATTCTTTAACGAAAAATAAATTCATAAAGTTTACACAACGCAACGAAGACTATTACTAGACATGTTACACATTCGATACGCAGCTTGTGGATGATGATTACGCTTTCAATATTTAAACATTTGACAAGAAGTTCTTTGAAGGTTTATAGAAAATCATTGAAATATTTCATTCTGCAAGGCTAAACTGTTAATCTAATTATGCTGTTCAGCTCAAGAAAAGTAAAAAGTTCTGCACGTGAAATGGTCAAGAAATTTTATACAGCGAGCTCCATTTGAATCAACATTTCTTTTTAACAGCGTACTGTGATCAAAGAAAAATGTTTTCTTGAGAATTTCTTGCAAGAAATTTCCCACACATCGAGATAGACGATTACTTTTCTGTTGAAGTGCATACTTACCATTAAGGTAAAAATAGCGTAAATATAATTTTAAAAGAAAATTGTAGAGTTACGTTGCGTGGTACATAATTTTAAAAGAAAAATATTCAACAAAAACTTATAAGCGTTAACAGATTTAAAACTAGCAAAAATCACGAAAAAATAATGGAAATCATCACTGAAAATAAAACATTTTATTTATTTCCCCCCTCTGACTTTTTGAAAAATTTTAAGGGGGGGGTGACAAAAGAAATTTTTTAAATTTGTTCCGGCCTAATCTGCATGAAAACTTCAAATGGCGTGTTCAACGCTAAATTTGTTCCGAATCATCTCAAACTTTGAGAGGATGCTATTTACTATAATAAAAAATTAAGCATAGGGGAGCTAAAATTTCAAAATTTACATCACTCTAATGTTCATTCTTCTTACTTTTATTGTATGGATACTATGATCGACGGAATCCATGAAAAATAATGTATTTTGAGGTATTGATGCAAAAATTAATAAAAATATCATATAACAAATCAAGCTGTTCAAAACTGAGGGACATGAGATTCGTTACGAAAATTGTTTGTCCATATTAAAGTTCGAGCCATATATTATCTCGTAGAAAAATTTGATAATTGCCTGCAATCCACATATTATCTCTAAATTTATCAAGAGAACGTTTTCGAAAATGCCTGGGAGACTGATTTGGAAGAAGTGAGAACTATTATTAAAAAATTCAAAAACATGAAAGCTCCTGGCGATGATGGAATTTTCTACATCCTCATCAAGAAACTTCCAGAAAGTAGCTTATCATTTTTAGTTGATATATTTAACAAATGTTTTCAATTAGCTTATTTTCCTGACAAATGGAAAAATGCTAAGGTTGTTCCAATTTTAAAACCAGATAAAAATCCTGCAGAAGCTTCTAGCTATCGTCCAATCAGTTTGCTTTCCTCCATCAGTAAACTTTTTGAAAAGATTATTTTGAACAGAATGATGGCCCACATCAACGAAAATTCAATTTTTGCCAATGAACAGTTCGGATTCCGCCATGGACATTCGACCACTTATCAACTTTTACGTGTAACAAATTTGATCCGTTCCAACAAATCTGAAGGCTATTCTACTGGTCTTGCTCTTCTAGACATAGAAAAAGCATTCGACAGTGTTTGGCATGAAGGTTTGATTGTAAAATTAAAAAACTTTAATTTTCCAACATACATTGTTAGAATAATTCAAAGTTATCTGTCAAATCGTACACTTCAGGTTAATTATCAGAACTCCAGATCTGAAAAACTTCCTGTAAGAGCTGGTGTTCCTCAAGGCAGCATTTTGGGACCAATATTATACAATATTTTCACATCTGACTTACCTGAGCTACCTCAGGGATGTCAAAAATTTTTGTTTGCGGATGACACAGGCCTCTCCGCCAAAGGACGAAGCCTGCGTGTCATCTGTAGTCGATTGCAAAAACTTTTTTATTTTTTCTTCATACTTGCAAAAATGGAAGATTTCTCCTAATGCTTCCAAAACTCAACTAATAATATTCCAAAATAAACCAAAAGCTCTTTATTTGAAACCTTCAAGTAGACATGTTGTCACGATAAGAGGGGTTCCAATAAATTGGTCAGATGAAGTTAAGTATCTAGGGCTCATGCTAGATAAGAATTTAACTTTCAAAAATCACATTGAGGGCATTCAAGCCAAATGTAATAAATGTTGGAATATAATATAATCAATTGGAACAACCCTAAATAAAAATGAATTGTATGGATTTGCACTCTAATGATGTGGAATAAAAGCGGCAGTATTTGTCTATCTGTGAACGACAACGGTCGATCATGTAAACTATAAGTCGTTGAATTTAGTTTTCTTTACACATCTAGTCCGAAAATATCTTTGAACCAACAATTTTGGGGGCTCGTCCGGGAAGTAGTCGTGATCAGTTCCAAGATGTGATAGATGGTGTAAACGAATTGTTCAAAGTTGGAAGATGATTGCTCATACTGTCTTATGAGAGGACTATAGTTTGCATAGATCAGTGGAAGGCGATAAACGAAGATGGATAGCAGCGGATACAGCTATCAAAATGACTGTTCATCGACTGAACATATCTCGTCGTGGATGGCTTTGCAGAATATGTGTGATTCATTATCGAAATATTTGGACAATTTGAATAGTGCACTGAGTAAAGCCACACTTCAAGTTGCTGAGATGCAGTGCGATATCATCGAAATGAAGACTAGCACTAATAATACAATGACATCACTTCTTTCCTATCGAGACAATATTTCGACACGTATAGAGGAACCCAGTTGTGAACAAAGGCATCAACCGGAGCAGCGCGTATGTGAGACAACATCAAAAATAAAACGTGATGAAAATCTGCACAAGTCAAGTAGTATCGGCGGTGTTCAACAAACTTTGCGTAGCTACACGAAATGCTTTATTCTAATGGATTCACAAGGATTATTTTCAAACAAGTCAACCAAACGTAGTTCAAGTTTTTCATCATCTGCACAAGGATCAATATCGTTACCGAACAGTTGGTGGTATGGCTGTAACAAGAGTATTTTGGCGCGTTCAATTTCGGTTAAACATCAATTGAGTCGGAGATGCTGGAAACGAAGTAGAAAGAAACACCGTAAGCGAAACGATTCAGATCATCAATTTCATCCGGGCCGGATGATCGTCAGTATGGCCGAATGTTGGAATATAATATAATCAATTGGAACAACCCTAAATAAAAATGAATTGTATGGATTTGCACTCTAATGATGTGGAATAAAAGCGGCAGTATTTGTCTATCTGTGAACGACAACGGTCGATCATGTAAACTATAAGTCGTTGTATTTAGTTTTCTTTACACATCTAGTCCGAAAATATCTTTGAACCAACATAAATATGTAAAATGTCTCTATCCCCTTTTTAATAGAAAATCAAAACTTTGTCTTAAGAACAAGCTTTTGATATTCAAACAAATTTTCAGGCCAGCCATGTTGTATGCTGTACCAATATGGACTAGCTGTTGTAATACCAGGAAGAAAGCTCTGCAGAGAATTCAAAATAAAATTTTGAAAATGATTCTGAGGCTTCCTCCCTGGTATAGTACCAATGAGTTACATAGAATATCCAATGTTGAAACATTGGAACAAATGTCAAATACAATCATTAATAATTTCAGGCAAAAATCGTTACAATCTTCTATTGCCACGATTAATGCGTTATATGTTTAGGTTAAGTTAGGTTAAGTATATTAAAAACTTTTTTTTTCTCTTATAAGCAGGTGAAATCAACTCACCTGTAAAAAAACTGAACTGCAACGGCAAATGAAATGTAATATGTTGTTAACAAAATGTTAATTAAATCTTAAATTTGTTTTACCAAATTAGGATGATAGTGTTGTCTAATAACACAGAACACCTAGATATAAGAAATGAATGTAATGTTTGGAATTATACTAATAAAGAAATTAAAAAAAAATCTCTAAATTTAGCAAAACTTGCCTGAGCGTGTGAAAAAAAAGACACAAAAATTTCACGTTTTCCCTTCGAATAAAACACTGTGTGCAGTGTGATGAGGAGAGGATATAATGTGCGAGGGATTGATGGTAAGAATTATGGTTAAAAATATACATTCCCTCTTTGAACGACTGGTGCTGGAACTAGTGTCGTGAGATGGAAGCTAATGAGATGATGATTTAATTAAGTGTCGTTGGAAAAGAATGAGACACAACTTTTACCGCCATTGGCAGGCTTTGGACTGGGGTTCTACGAGCCATACAAACAGGCGGGCACAGTGAACCCTAAGGCAAGTGAGTTGCTCTGCAGATCATGCGATATTGCCACTGACACAGACGTTAGCCAGGAGGAGGGGCCAGATGACAAATGAACGCGGATCTCCTTGCATCCAGGTTTTAGTCTAATGTAGGATAGAGACAGCAGCCGGTGAATTGCTTCTTCTTAGGTGCTGCTGCTGCTGCAACTGAAGCTCTTTGCTCCTGCGAAGTGTTTCTGTTTGATCTGTCATAACACATTTGTTCGCTCCTTTGAACTATAATATTGTACGTCGCTGTTGTTTTAGATTGAGAATGGCGAAACGTCTAGCATCGTTGTTTCCAAGCACCTACATAGATTTTCTGCCGTGCATAGTGCTGGTGAACGGTTCTATTGCTACAGAGGAAACGAATTGCAATTCTAGCGCGATATTATTGCTGGTGATGGCTTGCAAGAACTAAGAACATGTGTGTATGGCTTTGAACACGAAGTAAAGGTACATTTTAATAATTTGGCTTCCGGTGTCGTATTTCAGGAAGGTACATGCAATAAAAATAACGACAAGCAAGCAGTACCGCTGAAATAAGAAGTGAATCAGTTTAGAGTAGTGAGGGGCAAAAGTGGAAATACATGTTCAAAATGTAATAGTTTGGAAAATATACATGATCCCCTCATTCTACTACTTTAAAACCAAGATGGCCACCAGATTTTTTCACTCAAAATAATACTCCTATTCCTTACTTGACTCGAAGAAAACCCCAACGATTTAAAATTTGTTCTTTTGTTGTGCTAAAAATGATGTTTGCATTAATTGCACTCTCCATATACGTCAAAATCGTAGAACATGATTTATAAAATGATTTGGAAAAACGTTCAAACGACGAATCTGATTATTGTTTTCTACCAATAATGCAACAAGAATCACACAAGGGGCCTCCCTTAGCCTAGTAATAATATCCGTGACTACAAAGCGAATTCATGTTGAAGGTTACTGGGTTCGATTTCCAGTTAGTTCAGGATCTTTTTACATTGCCTTGACTTTCTTGGGCATAGAGTATCATTTTGCCTTCTTATACTTTGGTAAAGAAAGCTCTCAGTTAATAACTGTGAACGTGCTTCTTAGAACACTAAGCTGATGAACAGGCTCTGTCCCAGTCGGGACATAATGCCAAGAAGAAGCATATTTTACTCAGAATCACTTTGGCTGTTAAAAGGACGCACTGCGATCTTCTCAGGCAATGGCCTTGACATTAACTGTCTCCACCTTTCATTTTCATACACTTCTAATCCCTCGGCCAATCCGACGCCAGATTTCACTCGAGGAAAATGTACTCAAAACTTTCAAGTGATTTGCATAATTTACGATGGCCGTTTTTGAGTTCAAACCCCGTAACGGCAAAGGGGTCGAAATTGTCCCGAAAGCAAAGTGACCAAACGATCCCAAAGTGTACAACACACGCCAACGCCACACGCCGCTCAATGCGCTGTTTTCCCCATGTCATTAAATAAATTACACTTGAATTCATCATTGCCTACATTACCTCGAACGGCGAGGTGGTGGAGTAGTGCCCACATTTTCATTTAAGCAGGGAAGTAAAAAACCTTAAGGTATAACCACCAGTTTTCACCAGTCTATGAGTATTTTTGTTTATTATATTGGAAGCCCTATATGTACAACACTTACCACTTGTCTAAAATTCCGAACAGACTCATATTCCAAACACTCGGTTTTTGTATGATGATTTAGCTGAAATGTTTCGTTGAAATATGTCATCAAATTACCTGGAAATGGCAGTCAGTTGCAATTAAATTTTAACGTCTTCTGATTTGTTTTTACCTCAGGAGTAGTTGTGATTCTCTAGTTTGGAGTCAGTAAAACTTGCTCAGATGAAATAATTGCGACATTATTCATTTACGATTTATTTGTGCTGTTCGGAATATGAGTCACGGTGTTCGGAATATGAGACAGAATGAACACAGTGTTCGGCATTTGAATCAAAATGTTGCTCTACGCTTTCACGTAAAAACAATACTAAAAATGTTTATATTAACATTTGAATGGCACACCTACAGTTAAACCTAACGAAGGAATTAAAATTTTCTCGAATATCAGCTAATTTATGCCTATCAGATTCATTTGAAGTCACTGTTGGCCTTAGGTGTTTGGGATATGAGTCAAAACTGTATTGAAAATTTTGTTAGCTTATATTGGCTATTTATGGTTCTCAAATTGGCCAATCACATTGAATTTTTATGAAAGTAGCAAATTAAAGAACACCCTGTCCACAGGAGCTCTAATTTGATGGATAACAAATTTTTATTTTTATCATCTTTTGCAAATTGGAATAAGATGCATCGAACACGAATGTATCCATATTGGCTTGCTTTATGAAATAGTGTATAATCCCTTACGGCAACAACTGATGGTATAACCATAACCGGTGCTTCTACCCTACCGCTCTCAAAAGGACATTCAGCAGACAGTTATTTCCACCATTGGCGCGCAGTCAAGCGAAAGGTCGCGAGGGAAGCGCAACACACAGGATTGTGGGTGAACGAGCCGAAATTGAAAAGCGTTCCGTTTCAAATGGTTTAAATAAAAGTTAAAATCATACTTTGCCTGATTGCAGCAGCATGAAGGGGTGGCTATACGGCTACGTCAACATCTAGCACGTGGTCATGGTCGTCGTTTACACGTCTGGTAGAATGAATGAGCAGCAGAAACGTTAAGCTTAAGGTTCTTCCGATACAGTTCGTAGGGACCATATATGGGAATTGTATACGTTTTTAATTCATATATGCGTGCACTGCCGTTATACGCATAATTGTCCCATGTTACTTTTTGTCATTTTTTAGTTTTTGTAGCCAAAAAGTCTATTTTAACCTATATTATTATAAAACAATTAAAAAACATTTACTTTGTTCGAACACTCTATGAAAAGCATACCAAGTCAATTTGTCCCACTGTTGAATTTCTACGCATAACTGTCTCGCTACTGAATTTCTACGCATATCTGTCCCACTATGTATTTTCCAAAATCAGCTGCAAATAAAATAGTTAATTTATAGGATTCATTGAGTTGTGTGAAATCGTTTTATATCATCTTTTTTCTTCGGCTTCACATCCCATGTGGAACACTGCCTGTTTCACACAATAGTGTTCTAAGACTGTTGTACAGGGGATAGACTGAATAATTGAGTTAGGCGAAATTTTTCCTAAATACAAATGCTTGAAACTTTTTGAAAATTGAATGTATTTGGATGCATCCAGAAGCACTCGACGGAGAATTTTATCTAGTTTCAGCAACTTGCTTGACCATGTATATTGGTTTGATGTTTCTGGTTTTCCAAGTTCATGTCTTAATCACATTTCTTCTGTTGCTTGTATTTTTATGCGGTGTGAAGTTGTATTCATGTTACGGATTTTTTTAAGAAACTACAACTAATTGAACATTGAATGCCACATTATGATTCGTTTGGGTGGTAAATACTGGCATGGCGTACCATTGTCAGGGGCGGCGGCTGATTATCGTCCGAGTGCCAGAGTAAAACTCTAAGCTAAACTGTGCTCTATGGCCCTTCAAACATTAAGGGGAATGGTCCTCATGAAATCTAGGGGGTTTGTGTCAGGCTCTGCAAGCCTCAGCACAGGAACATTTACAGGAGGCTATGAACCACTCAAAGGGATCTATTTTGTCCCTTCAGGTACACATGGTACCAATGGTAAGCCATGCCCAGCATTTACCAACCTGTATAACCATATTGATTCACATACCCATATACGGCTCCACTTTGCTACATGCCACACGAGCCTTCGTCTGGACCCTCAATATAGGGTTTACAATACACATTTTCAATTTTCGGTATTGAACTCTCGTCAAACTAACCATCAAGAGCAATGAGATTGGTCAAAATCAGTCTGCTACAATTAGTGGGACTCTTATGCGTAGAAATTCCCCCAAAACGCGGTATTTCTAGGCATAACCGTCCCACTTTGAATTTCATAGCAAAATTCAAATTCTTTCGCAAAAACCAATTCTTGACTATAAAAAAACACTCATTGCCTCATATTATTATAAAGAAATTATTCAAATTTGTCATAACCTTCACCAATACGGAGGGCTGTTTGGACACGTCAGGAGTTAATCATCAATGTTTACTTCCTCTTCCCGATCAGCCTAGATAGCCGCGTAGTGTCGGTAGCAGTTGTTTCAATTGGCTAAGAATTAACACTACGGACTGCCTGTTCCGGTGGTAAAAGTCCACCTCACAGGTGACCCCTAATTCATGCGGCTTTAAGCTTACCGTGCCTAAGAATGAATGGTTAGGGGGGTCTAAATAAAACCTAACCGCAAACGGAGCATGTGGAGTACCAGGGCGCCCTCTACAGTATTATGCCCTTCCTGTGCTACCCGGAGCAATGGTGCAGGTGACCTTGTGTTTCTCCGAGATAATCGACTGCCCTTCTTCAGTCTCAACCCTGAGGCTCAATAAGGGTGGGATTATTAATACGTTGAAATTTAGTTTAAATTTTCACCTTTATGGTTTCGCATTATGCGTTTTACACAGTGTATTCTGTGCTTTTCGCCTTTGGCGACTTTTTAGATATACCGATCTGGTTTTTTCGCTGTTGGTCTTTTTCGTGCTGAGATTGTGAAAAGCTTAATCCTGCCTAGTTTGGGTAGTGGCTACGGTTAGGATAGCTTAGTTAGACCAATCTTCAGCATAAAATATCAGCAACGATCAATCTTTGTAGACTCATGCAAATGGTACAGTTCAAGTGGCGCTAGTCCAAAAAACTTACTTTTGTGAACTTATATCTAGGTAACCTTGTGGACCCAGTTTTTGCTACTTTCAGAAACATGAAATGACAAACTCGCGTTTCATGCCTCGTGCATGCGTGCTCGTTAATAAAGCAATCGTTGCTACACTCATTTCTGAGTCAACTACCAGAGATGTACAATTGATATTTCTGTTGGTGACCTCAATAGGAAATACGTCTTTCGTTTTGTGGTGTATTTACCACATGATGAACCATCCCCTATGGATGATTTCAAACGAGTTGTCGTCCACTGCCTATGAAAAAGTCTTTTGTTGATTGTGGACAGTGATGCTGATACTCATCACATGATCTGGAGCAGCTCAGATATCAATTTGAGAAGCTCCAGTCTGATGGAATACTTAAGTAGTTCAATGGTACCTGCTAGAGAAGAAGTGTTAGACATAATGCTCTGCTCGAACAGAATCAGTCACGAGTTGACGAATTGGCATGTATCAGATTTTGAATCATTATCTGATCATCGCTACATCTCTATATGAACATATGAATGTAAATTCGCAGACTTTGCATTTGTTATATTCCACAAACTGGGAATTGGTTATGACCAAATTCCATGGATTCTCTGCGTCCATTGAAAATCCTAGTAATTTGGATGTTTCCACTTCCGGTGAATTGGGACACAATTGTCCTGCTTCGAGTGATCTCACAATTGCTTGTCACTTTGCTTATAACAAATGTTCCTCACAACTCCCTTCGCGGGACGAGTGGACGATTCCAATTACTTGGTAAATACTTATTAAGTGAAACTGATTTCAGAAACCTGAATCTTAATGACATTCTGTTATTTTTAACCAGCTGTGGTAATGAGCTATAGGCTCTCTTTACGCTCATGCGTTTTGCAGTGCCCTTTTTAGGGCGCTGTTCGAACCCATTGTGGTATGGAGCTACATGCTCTCATTTCGCTTATGCGATCTTCCCTTTTCTAGGGACCCCACTCCTATTTCCTCCCATCTTTCCCTTCCCTTTCCTCTCCCATCGGGTAGATGATGAAATAGGCTCAAATATGGCGATGGCACAAATCTCCCAAATGGCGGGGAACGTGCCTCTGGAGCCGGCCTTCTGATACCTGATACCTCGTCAAACTAACCATCAAGAGCAATGAGATTGGTCAAAATCAGTCTGCTACAATTAGTGGGACTCTTATGCGTAGAAATTCCCCCAAAACGCGGTATTTCTAGGCATAACCGTCCCACTTTGAATTTCATAGCAAAATTCAAATTCTTTCGCAAAAACCAATTCTTGACTATAAAAAAACACTCATTGCCTCATATTATTATAAAGAAATTATTCAAATTTGTCATAACCTTCACCAATACGGAGCATAAATGTGCGAAAATCTTTAATCGCGTTTTTCTCGGTTTCATATTTTGGAACATGGGACATTTATGCGTATAACGGCAGTGCAAGGATGCGGTTTTTCCGACGAAGGACGACAACCGGGACTAGGATTGAAGGTTGAAGTTAGATTGAGCTCAGTGTAAAGAAGTGTATGGCTGTCAATTGCATAACTTGTTATTGGCAAAGAAGAGATGTTTTTATGAACTGGTACTATATTGCAAGTTCATGTCATGAATTTTGTCGGAGTTTAGATGGTTACATTTCTAGCATACGTTCACTTCATATTACACGGTAACGGATGCTTTCAGTGAATATTTCAGCATAGAATGAGCGGTGCACGGAATGACTACTGACCGGCAAATAGTTATCGTGGCATCTGTGAACCGCAAGACCGACCTTGGCATCTGCCCGGAGAGCATCAGCTCGAAATTTTCCACCACCTGGGAATTATGCGTCGGAGTAGGATAGATCCACCGTTGGGCCTATTTCGAGTAGCCAGTAACAGTTCTCAACAAAACTGTCTTCCCATCAATTTTAGAGCTAATTCAAACACAAACATAAAAGATATAGCTCATAGAAACAAATAGATACAAGAGTCTTTTCGTAATGAAAATTTCATTTACTTTCTTGGACATAAACTATCATCGATACTAACACATACGATATAAGAATCTCATGGAAAATATCTCTATTGGAAATTGTATCAGATTTGATTATATAAAGTGTTAATCATTAAATTGTGTTTATTTATTTTTGATCCTCGGTCGGCCCCCTTTTTTAGCCCCTCTACTGTACAACTTTTAGCATAATATTTGGATATTAGATGACGATGACAATCTAACAGTGCATGTTCCCACGGATACAATCCGGTAGGGTATAATTACTCGAGGAAGATACGTTTGCATTCACGGTTTATTTCAGACTTACTTTCTACGGCTTATGGTCTCATTACAATTGGCTCGCTAGGATCTGCATAGTTTTAGCGGACAAGCTCTCAACAAGTTTGAGTACAAGTTAATCCAAACACTTGAAAAAATGTTTAAATTTAGAGTTATGATAAAATCAGAAAAATGATTTCTTCTAGATATTGACAACAACATTTAGTCACTGAAATTGGGAAGAAAAATAGTACATTTCACTCGTCTTACTAAAAAATGGAAACGGAATAGGGTATACTGCCGTGAATCGCAAGTCAGTCCCATCTGTAAAAAGTAGGCATTGAGATAATGGACTGTGAAGTTTTCAAACTCGTTTTCCATACGAATATTCAAAAAATTCCAGAGGATTGGTAGATGTTCCAATCTTAATAAAACTTTCACAACTTGCTTTTCATTACGATATCTTTCCGAGAAAAATATAAAGAAGATCAAAACAAGTTACATTTTTGTGTTTCACGGTGCGAAAGTCTGTAGTGGGACTGATATGCGGTTACTTTTCATTATGGGACAATTTGACTTGCTGTTTTTTCCTAATTTTTCCGAACAAATTATATTATTTCATTACTGTAGCTGAAAGAGCGTTGGAAAAGATGTTGAAAACTGAACTCAACTCAATTTTGACCAAAATGCAGATGGGACTGACTTGCGATTCACGGCAGTATATGCATCGCCTGATTCACTACTTATCGCATGATCCTTCTTTATACAATCAACTCTTCCTTACTCAATAATAAGGGGCCATTGAGTGAGGATGCTTTCAAGGCACACAAATATTTATAAAATTTTGTTTATTTCTTATTATCTTGGCGTTTTACCCTAAAATGAGTTGTCAAAATTTTTTTTTGAACGTTTTTACACCAATATTTTAGCTAATAGGGATCATGAGTAATAGAAGTGCAAAAGAAATAGTTATTAAAGCTACCTAACGGATGAATTTCAAAACTTTTTATTCGTTATTAGAAAACCCTTAATCTGCGCCTAATGACTTTGCCGACGACACCAATCTTCTAGCTTATTAAGATCTTGAGATACATAATGTAAGCAAATGCTATCAGCACCGCCTAGCGAATGAGTTTCCAATTAGTTTTTTTACCACTCGACAGCTTTTGATCTGCTGTACATCATTGCTGAAAACTGCAACCTTCTAGTTGATTACAAGTTGATCTAGTTATTTTACGGATTCCGGTGAAACCTCAGCAGATGAACGGTTCGTGTAAATAAGTGAACGAAGTACG
This sequence comes from Aedes aegypti, assembly GCF_002204515.2. Taxonomy (NCBI): domain Eukaryota; kingdom Metazoa; phylum Arthropoda; class Insecta; order Diptera; family Culicidae; genus Aedes; species Aedes aegypti. The sequence goes on along the minus strand of NC_035109.1, from coordinate 229,019,121 downwards.
GTAAATTCCTACCATTTTCGTTGAAAAATCACCGGAATCAGTAAAATTTCCCACGGAATTTCAATATTTTATTTTACCGATCTAATCAGCTGTTTAAATTACGGTGAAATTCACGGGCTCCGGTAAAATGATTTTTGCGTGTTACTAGTGTCACCAAGTGGCACTATTTCAATTTCATTTTTCACAACCAGATAGCCCTTGCTGCTGAACAACTCTCCCTTCTAGCTCTTCAACTGCTGAATAACTTTGCCGAAGGCCCGAAGCCACCATCCATCGAGCTCAACGTAATCTTGAGATATTCGTTCAATGGTCAATTTTGGTACAACCAGTCTACTAGTATGGCAAGATCTTGATGAAATGTTACAAAAGGTTCCTTGCGCCACCTAGCGAATGGATTCTCAATTACATGTTTTACCACTTGAGAGCTTTTGATCTGCTGAACATATTCGCCAAAGACACCAACCTTTTAGTTTTTGAGATATCGAAGAATAATTAATATTTGTCGCTTACAAATGTGTTTCTAATCATATTTTCTACCATCAGATAGGGAAAGTGTACCAGTTATGGCCATAGTGGTTCCCATATGTGAAATTTTGATAACTTTCACATTTTAAATATTTTTCTTAAATCTAACTACAACAACACACAAAATTTTTCAAAATTTGAAGACATTAAAGTCATAACGTATTGCGAAATAAGGAACCACTATGTCTATAACTGGTATACCCTAGCCCTTGATCTGCTGAACATCTTTGCGGAAAACACCAACTTTCCAGCTGATAAAGATCTTTAGATACAAACGATTCAATTATATTTGTTTCTACACATTAAGAAAAAAACTAATATCACACATATCGTATTATTCATGATAAGCCAAATACTCTATGTAAGGTATTTGAATTCAACAATACGCCATTATTGTGAAATTACTTCAAATGTGAGTCAAGTTTTTGTGACTGAAGTGTTTACCGCCACCTAGCGAATGAATTCGCAATCAGACTGAATATCTTTGCCGAAGACATTAATCTTCAAGCTGATCATAATCTTGAGAAACACAGACACATAGAAGACATCTACCTTCTATCTCATTGATTTTTGATTTAAGGGCGTTTCTAGGGTTATCATAAGGATGCTTCGAGGTGTATTAGTTTTTGCATTAATGCTTGGAAACCTGTTGCGGGGCAAAAGTTCGACCTCATACTTAATATCGCGGAAAACTTTGCACATTGCCCAAAATCCACATATTATTTTAAAATTTAGTAAAATTTTCTTGATCATGCGAAAAGCCACCAAAATTAACTTTTTACTGTGTTTTGCGAAAAATAGCTAATTTTTGGGTATATTTCAATTAACACTGTTTAGGAAAAAAAAAATTAGGTGAAAACTTTATGTGTATTTTTCTGTCATCAAAGTATCGATGTCTCGACATAGAACTTTTTCCCCAAACTAGACTCGAAGTCTTGCCCCCATGGTGATACAAAAGTTTGTTTAGCACAATCCATTTTAAAAGTGGTATAACTTAAAATGGGTCAAAATGTTGACCCAAGTTTGTTCAGCAAATCTGTAGCCCATATGTTGAAGGTTCACTGTGTGGTATACAATTCTTTTCAATTGTTTTAATTTTTCTTGAAATATTGATTATTCCACTAAGGTCGAAATATCACCCTACCTTATTCTTAAGCTGGAGCTTCCTCATTATTAAGCTAGGCCTTATTACGCTAGCTGCCTTATCCTTAAGTAAGGGCTGCCTCAGTTTTACTCATTAACTCATTGCAGCATATCTCAGTTAATAACATTAGCTTATATGAATGAAATGCAATTAAAACTTCAATAGTAGTTAGTGGGTAAAATAATAAATTTCTGTTCATACTGTCAGTCTGCTCCCAACTCAAAGTAAAGGTTTTATTGCAGTCAATAGGTAATTCTGTAAACCTTGTATGAGATCCTGGTCTGAAATGATATATATTTCATTACTTAATACAAGGCACACTTATTATTTTTTAGGGTCCATTTCCACTTTAATGCTAGTATATTTCCATTACTTACATTGCATCATCTTCCCCTCACATAAAAATGCTTAAATTCTTGCTTTCCTCAATTTAGTTAAAAGATAAACGACTTTAATTGACTTGAGATAATACTCCCTGCGGGTGCTATTACTGCACTTTGCATTTAGTTGTAGCCCAGAGCCGTTTTTCTTACATCACCCGAGTCTGACTCATCTGTTGTCCTCACTACTTTCCTTCCTCGAATGGGTGGGTGTTGGCTTGGCAGGATGTCGACTACATCCCACATATATCGATATTGAATGGTCCTAGGATGCGCGTGTCTCCCATTCCTGATCCACCGTAATTACCATAATTACAGATCTATCCACATCCGCATCCATGGCGAGCGTCACTATAATTTGTCCCGAGCGATGGTTGGTGATTGGACTATTGCGCGACTAAGGGTATGCGAAATACCGAATGATTCCGTCAAATACGCTTCGAAACGAAATTCCGCGGAATTCCACGGAACTCAAACAGGCGAAATTTGTATTTTGCTATTTCGTTTCGTTTCGCCAAATTGTCAAAATATTTCCACGGAAAATTGAAAACAAACGAAATAAAACGGAATTTCGCGAAATTCGAGTTTAATTTCGAACAAAAAAAGGCAAAGCGCTTGCTTCTACTTCTAGCTACAGTCAAAGATGGGTCCGTATTATGGATCAAATCGACTGATATCATGGATCAGAACACTATAACAGCAAATTATCTGCGATGCAAACGAATGGTGTGCTATTGAAAGCATACGTTTTGGCGTTTCTTTAGGAATCGTCTTATCTTAGATTCATAACTGTGGTATGGGTTTAATCCAACTTTGATCCATATCTGTGTGCTATCCATAACTGTGGGGTGACTGTAGTATTGACTGGTCCGCATGACATGATAAACTGCACTGCTGTTATAAAGTTTCCAAAAACGCCTATTTGCCCGCGGCGAATAGCCCAGGAAAGGAACTACCGTAATGTTATAGCGTTAGCGTAGTTGCGGTATACTTCGTAGATTGGATACTAGCAACATTCGGTTCTATGAGCTGCAAAGCGTGGAGAGCTTATTCTCTTCTTCATGCCAACGTATATATAGAGCTAATCAAGCTTCCGCATGCTAAGTAAGTAAGAGTAATCTGGTTCCTTTTGTAATGGAACAAACTCACCGGATTGAATCTTAGGTATTATGTGCTGTCTGTTTCTTCCCGATCTCGTACGCCTGCCAAAACACAACCAAATAACAATCATAACGCCGGAACTACTTCCATATGCTAATTCATTAAACCATCTATTTTCTTTCACTATCACTTTCAATACTTGTAATACTTTTCAATACTTGTAACACAAACCACTAAAAAAACTTTGAACTAAAGTATAGAATTGCACTTTTTTCTCACTAAAAGGCCATCGTTGTCCCTTTTTTTCAAATTGCACTCGCGGCATAGAGACACTGTTTTTCATCACGTGTAAAGCCCACTTCGATCGAAACGTGACTTTTCAGATCGGAAATCAGCGGAGTACTCTTTAATGCACTACCGTAAAATCGGGTGTAATTGATCAGAAGGGTGAAATTGATCATCGTACCACCCGATTTTATTTATTCGTAATAGAGCACAAATATCAATGTAAGCTGCAGTAAATGAACGTTGCTTGTCGTAACTATTGTAGAATTGTGTATTGTGAAGTTTTTTGCGTTGAAGAATGTTTATTACTATGAAAATAACGTAAAATTTCAAAATCATGCACGGCGCAGTATTGACACACAGCTATGAACTTCTATTTATAAGCAAGGATTTGAACATGGTATAAACCTGAAAGTTTGTTAGGATTGTTGAGATTTATCCCCAAACCAGATTTCATCACCAAAACTCGTAACAATTAGCTCATATGGTTGAAATAATTGAATTTCTGTAAGATATAATTGAGTTCCTTAGGAAATTGCATACATTGAGGCGTTTTTCGCGTAATTCTTGAAATTTAACTATTCCTTATATAAATATTGCATTGTTAAGAATTTTACAAGCATATTCTGATTCAGAAAGCTCAAATTTATCATATAGAGTTGTTTTGGAAACTAACAATAATGGCATTGACAAGTGATCAATTTCACCCCGAAATGAGATCCTCTGATTTTTTATTTTAGAGGTATTTGTTAACATTTAAATGACATTTGTTGGAAAATTTCGGTACATAAGTCGATGAGGCTCACCTTCGTACTTGTTTTCCTGCATTTAGTAGTTTGGCATTGTTAACATTATAGAAAACAGACTAAAAAAACGTTGAAAAATGATCAATTTCACCCGAAATTACGGTACCGTAATGTTATCTTCCATAAGAATGAAGAGAGCAAAACCATGGTTGTTCGTTTCCTCCGGGGAACATCGCGTGTCCGTTTTAGCAAATCCGTTAATATATCGCAAAATTTTTTGTACACAAATGTCAAAAAAAGCTGCGGAGCATGAGTACCTGATGTTCTGGATTTGCTCAGGTGGTGCAGATTATTGATGCGCGCATTAGTTCTCTCTCTTGCTTTCTCGCTGTGACGTCACTTTTAACTCTGCATAACAGTGGGAACAGTGGGAGAATACAAGAGATAACTAATAGTACGCATCAATTATTCGCGCCACATGAGTAAAGGCTCTCCCAAATCAACGCGATTTTTCCCGCGACGGCGACGAAAAATTGCCGCGATTTCGTTGTTGTATCATGTCATACATTCTACATGTAACAGCGAAATCGCAGCGAGTGTTTGTCGCTGTCGCCGTAAAAAATCGCGTTGATTTGGGTGATACAAAGCCACACCTCAAATTTTCAAGAGCACAAATCTAAAGAACCAGACGTCCATTCAAGCTGAAAACTCTATCGATTGGTTATTCGTTGGCCAATCGATCAAATGTTCAGCTTGAACCGCTGTCTGGTTCGTTAGATTTGTGCTCTTGAAATTCTGAGGTACGCCTTCGATTTATATTCACCTTAAACAAGGAAGATGCGTACATTATTTTATATCGAAAAATGAATCTAGGTTTATTCACGCTGTACCACACCACCAACTCCTCTCTCCTCTTATAACGTGACATAATTTCCAAATGACCCTAAATGCGATTTTTTTTTCGAATTGTTTAATATTGATAATATATCATCACAAGTATTGGAAGCCAAATGCCGCAAGGCAAAGGTCTTAACCTTTTCAATACTGACATAAAAGTTTCAAAATTCTCTAGTTTCGCTATCTTTCAATCAATTTTGGATTTTTTTTTAGGAAAAATTACAAATCAGTTATAAATTTAATGCATGCATTGCATGTATCATCAAAATTGGTTCCGGATTTAGATTCAAGTTTGGTGTGGTACCTAGGGTATTTCACAATGGAAAAGCGCAACAATTTTTTTCGATTTTCGCACATCTAAATCTCGGGAAAAAAAATAAGTCAAACATTAAATTTAGCTCATTGAAAGACGGATTGTCTGAACGAACATGAGTGTACTGGTCAATCTTATTTGCGGTTCCTCTATGCTATGTAGTCCAGGTTCAAATTTTTTTTTTTACGAAATTTTCAAATAATAAAAAAATACTCTCGAGGTTCAAAATTTAGTAAAAATGTGATTTTGTAGTCAGTTTTAAACAAAGAATCGGAAAATGAGATAATATCAACCATCCTTAAGTCTTCCAGAAATCGTCCAGAAATTCCTTCAGAGATTTTGGAATAGGATCATTTCTTCACTGTTTGCTCTACAAAATAATATAAATACCTTCAGTATTTTCTACAAGGTTCACTCTAAAAGTTGGCATTCATCCTGATTTGATCCTCCAGAGTGATCCCTCCAAGAATTAAATCACAGATTATGCAAGGCTTTTCCAGAAAATTTATTAGGAACTTCTAAATTAACCCCAACAGGCAATCCTGGTTAAGTTGCTGCCGCAACATCTCTTGGAATTTATTACTCTTGAAGTTCTTTTTAATTTATCTTGATTGATTTCTTAGGTATGTGTTGATGGATTCTTTAAAATGTAATTTAATTCAATACACCAGTAAATACTAAAGCAAATATTTCAGTGATTCCTCTGTTCTACTTATTTTTCTTCTTCTTGTTGGCGTTATGTTCTAACTGGGAGTCTGCTTCTCAGTTTAGTGTTTTCATGATCACTTATCGACTTGTGTCCCCAATCACATTCATTCAAGCCACGAAGCATACAGTACAGCAAAAAAAAATCATTATTTCATGTTTTATGGTATATATTGGCATATCATCACATCGACATGATTAAAAAAATTGTAAGGCATTTCTAAAAATTAAATTAATTTTGGACTCCACTCAATATTTTTGAGATTGTTTTAAATGTTTGTAACTGCTTTTCGATCCAGTTCTTAGTTGTAACATATCCAAAATCAACCTTACAGTCGATCTATCAGTTTAACATATAAATAAAACCCACTCATTCCCTTGTGTGAACGTCAGATATGTTGAAATGAAACCTTATAAAGTTATTGAAAAGATTTCAAACCAACATGAGTCTTGCCAAAACATGTTAGGATTCCTCTGAGCAACACTAAGGTTTTCATATAGTAGAGGATTTAAAAAGACGTTTTTTAAGCCTTTTGTCAGATTTCCAGCTTTTGACAAGAAAAAAAAACATAAACGTGTATTCCGCGAAACAAACTCAAAAATTTCGTTTCGTTTCGAAAAATTCCGTAAGATATTTGATTTCGTATCGAGTTACACGAAACATTTTTAAATTTCGTTTCGTTTTGTCATTATCAGCGCAAGATATTCCGCGTATCGTTTCGTTTCGTATCGACATGGAAAAAATCCATATCGCATACCCTTATAGCGCGACATCTCCGGGAGGGCCGCCATCGACGCCGTTTAGTTCAATGGGGCATTCCGCGCCCGGACCCGACACGAATACTCTGGCACCCTTCCTGCAGCTAAGGTCAAATGGCTGGCCATCGCTCACAGTGCCATGACCAAGGCCATTAAATTTACATAATTTGCAAATTAGCATTGTCATACCAGTGAAATGAACCACTGATTAAAATAATTTCCAACTAATTTCTTTTCAGCTGAGTTCGATGGCGACTGGGCGGTTCGGCACGAGTTCTGTAAATGGGTTCCTAATTGTGTAGGATAAAATTTAGTTTATACTGCAGTTTAGTTTTCCATCATCATTTCATGGGCGGTTAAACAGATTACAGCTTTTTTTCATGGTCTATAATTAGTCAACTGTTAATAGTGTTCGCCTTATGTGAAGTCTGAAAATGGCTTCTAAATATCGCTATTAAGGCCGAAATTGGCCACAAAGCTGCTCTATAAAGTCTACATCATGGCTATGTTTCAAAAAAGTCCACTGGCATATGCATGCCATAGTGAATCATAGATGGACAAAAATGACCTGGTTTGTACTTTTCATGTCCTGTTTTTATCCATTTATCTTTCAGCCATCCTATTCATTGCTCTATTGGGTCAATCAAGAGATGATAGTGAACCAATTGGATTTGAAATGCAAATATCAGGAATACTTCTTTATAATTTTGTTTTATTAATGACAAAAGTCAAGTTTATGACGGAATTCTATAAATGATTTACACCGATTTAATTATTTTTTTATTTAACAATAATATATTTTGAATTCAATTCAGTCGTTTTGAAATTTCCATGAAAATTGTCATTGGGATAAACAAAAAATCTACCCAAAAGAGTTTTTCTTTTCCGGATTGCTTAATTCATTCATCTTTCCCCTGCTCCCAAAGGGAAAGTGTTTTGTCGTCGCAAACGAGTTGCGGCAAATGAAAACCCTCCGTGATTAGGTTGTGCGAACCGAAATTGAATTACACAATTTGCTTTCCGTTTTCTTTTCGAATCCCTTGGCTAGGCTGAAGTTGAACCCGACGACGACGCTGATGGGCATTCGTCAACTTTGATGTAGGGTTTGATGAAGTTCCCTCGCAAGTTTACTGGCTGTCTCATCGTCGTCGGCTTATCGCTGTGGAAATGCGTGGGGCTCCATCAATTGAGTTCAGCTGTTGTTTGTGACTGAGTCTTGCTGAGAGCCAGCTTCCGCAGTTCTCGGAAACAGATGGTGAAAATTTTTCCCTGGGCTTTTCCGGTGAACATGGCGCACAGAGGGAGTTTATCTGTGTGTACCGGCAGATGATTACGGTTCTTGGAAGGTTTGGGAAAGTTTTGGGTGGTTGTAAAATTATCTGTTAGTTGGAAAAACCACCTTAGTCCATCATACTAATCGTCTCGACAGTGAAAATTGTTTTGATAGGCGATAAACCGTCCCACTGAGTTACAAACTAGTAAAAGATTGTTTTACCCAAGTATCCTTCCGTTCTTTCCTCTGGCGTTACGTTCCAAACGGGACAGAGCTGCTGTGTTTTCATGAGCATTTTCACAGTTATTAACTAATAGTTTTCTTTGCCAATTTATCATATTTTCATAAGTACTTCTTCTTCTACTTCTTTTTTTCTGACGTTCCGTCCAACTGGAACAGAACCTGCTTCTCAGCTTAGTGTTCTTATGAGCACTTCCACAGTTATTACCTGAGAGCTTTCTATACCGATTGCCCATTTTTGCATGTGTATATAGTCAGGTAAGCACGAAGATACTCTATGCCCTGGGAAGTCAAGGAAATATTCTTTACGAAAAGGTTTTCCCCTACAGCTTTGTATTGCAGAATAGTAGCGAGTTTAACGTTACGGCTATCTGAGTCCTTTGTCTTATGGTGAAGATGAATCGAAGCCAAAACTCAAATTGTCAAGAGCACAAATCTGGAGAACCGAACACCCGTTTGGGCTGAAAACTTAATATATTGGTCACCAATCGATTGAGTTTTCAGATCAAACGGATGTTTGGTTCTCCAGATCCGTGCTTTTGAAAATTAAAGGTTTGGCTTCGATTTATCTTCACCTTATAGTTTCCAGAAATTTCGTCTAAGACATAATGCTATATACATCGTTTATAAATTATCATATATCAATACTGGGGCCTTCCTGAGCCGAGTGACTAGAGTCTGAGGCTACAAAGCAAATCCATGTTGAAGGTGTCTGGATTCGATTCCCAGTCGGTCCAGGATCTTCTCGTAATTAAAATTTCCTTTACTTTCCTGGGCATAGAGTATCATCGTACTTGCCAAACGATGTACGAATGCAAAAATGGCAAAGAAAGCTCTAAGTTAATAACTGTGGAAGTGCTCATAAGAACACTAAGCTGAGCAGCCGGCTCTATCCCAGTAGGGACATTAATGCCAAGAAGATGATATCGATACAAACTCGGAATATAGTTAAAACTTAATGGTTTAACCTACTCGCTAAAAAATCCACTGCTAAGGAGATTGCCCTTCTCCGCAAAAGCCAAGAACAGATCGCTCGGTGCAAATTTTATTCCATTTTTGAAACCGTGGCGCTATTGTTTTTTGTTGTCGTTTTCGCCGCCTTCGCCGGGCTTACCCAAATTCGGCAGAGTTTGCTATTTTTCTTTCTTCGTTTCCGCAAAATTTGCCATAGGCCATGATTTACCACCCCACAGCAGATCCAAAAAGAAAATCCCACAAACGATCCGTGGTTAAAATACAACAAATGACTTCAGTTGAATTTTGGTAGTTACCGTACTTGTTCGATAACTGGATCCAATTTCAACATATCTTATTATCATTATCGAACGAATCATTTCTGATTTTTTTTCTATACTCTTTTATAAATTGAATTAACTACCTGCTAAATTTGAGATGTTGGCAGATGTTCAATGAAATCACAATGCCAATCTTGTTGAACTGGGAAAAAATCAATCAAACACTAAATAATTCCTAAAATAGAGCTTTTAAAATTATACGACCTATCGTAAAACCACGCTTCGAAATGCGGAATGATAAACTTTTCGTGGTGCGGTATGGGTTAAAATCTACCAATGAACCCTCCAGACTGCTTCAAACGAATAGAACTGGCTCACCATATTAGCATGTCCGAAATAACTTGAAACTATTGAGTACCAGAGCTACAGGACAAAAGCCCTGATAAAGGAGGATGGTTGTGATACTATCACAATGTGATAGCTAAGACCGTGGTTATCATGTAAAGAACAAGCGGGCTTTGCAGTATCGTGTCAGCACTGAGGAGGCAGCTCCTTTAGCACGATGTAGGTAGAGCAAACCTGGTGAGAAGACTCTCTACCAACAAGAAAGGCAAAAGTCGTACCGTTTTGCCTTATATTCCGAACACTTTAGGCCAACAGTGATTTCAAATGCATCTGATAGGCACAAATTAGCTAATATTTGTGAAAATTTTGATTTCTCCACTAAGTCTAACCGTTAGCTGTTGGGTGTGCTGATAAAATTGTTTGTTTAATCTTTTTTTTTTTTTTTCTATCTTTATTAACGAGATTTTTAACCCTGGGCTAGTTCATCTCGGGACCAACGGCTTTACTTCCCTTCCGAAAAAAGTCGTCACTATAACTTTTTGTCAGTGACTATGTCGGGGATGGGATTCGATCCCAGGTCCTCGGCGTGAGAGGCGTGTGTTCTAACCTCTACACCAGGTCCGTCCCCTTGTTTAATCTTGTTAAAAACTGTTTTTACGTAAAAGTATTGAACAACATTTTGATTCAAATGCCGAACACTGCGTTCATTCTGTCTCATATTCCGAACAACTTGATTCAAATTCCGAACAGCGCGAATAAATCGTATTCAAATAAATAATTGCGCAAAACAATTTATATAAGCTGGTTATACTGGTCACGAACTAGAGAATCATCACTATTCCCCAGGTTTAAAATATGTTGAAAGACGTTTAAATTGAATTACAAATGACTGCCATTTCCTGGTTATTTGATGACATATTTCAGTGAAACATTTCAACCAAATCGTCATACAAAAACCGAGTGTTCGGAATATGAGTCTGTTCTGAATTTGAGACAAAACGGTATCTTGGAAGGTGAGAACTTTGAATGAACCAGCGCGTGTTGAACCGTGAGCTTACGGAGAGTACCCAACACAAGATATCAAGATACCGTAATCCTGGGGCAAATTGATCACTGGGGCGAATTTGACCGGGTCGGTACCAAATAGCATTTCCTTTCAAGGATGCTTAATACTTTGTTTCCATCACAGACATTTCATGCTTTCTAGTTTATAGATGTCTAATGATGGTTTTAAACTATTTCATTTTTATTAAGATAAGTTTTGCATAGAAATATTCACAGTTTTTGAAGGTGTTAGCAATACTGTTAGAAATATCGGCACCAAACAATCTGCTGGTGCTAAGCTTGCATGTAAACTTTGAGTGTTAAAAATGTTGTGTTTGCTTCAGTGTGAACTGCTGAACTCAATTTTGAAATCGTTCAGCATTACAAGATCAGTTTTTTTGCTCGTTAAACCGTTTTTTGTTGAATAAAAGGCTTGTTTCAATGAAAATTGCATACATTTAGGCGTATTATGCATATTTACAAAGTTTAATTATGCAATAAAATGATGATATACACGAGTTGTAAGAATTTTGACATCATTTTCAGATTCAGGAGACCCAAATTAGTAGATAGGGAAATTTTACTTTCTAGAATATGCTTTATTATATAGTGATCAATTTCTCCCCAATGTGTCGTTTTCAATTTTTTGTATTAAAACTAATTTTATGAAATGTTAAATTTTATTTCATAAAAAATCAATTATTTAAACTGATAGAGATCAATGAAGTACAGATTTTACCGAAATAAATTTGACAATTTTTGAATTCCAAAGAAAATCATGACAAAAAGTTGTGAAAAAGTTATCAATTTGCCCACGGATTACGATAGTCATCGGCGATGCAAATGCGCAGATAGGAAAAAAGACTTCTTAAGACCCGTCATTGGAACGGAAAGCCTTCATTTCGTTACCAATGATAACGGTCTGAGGCACAGAACGATGCGCTCCAATATCCAACGCTTGTCAACCGATAGGCTAGATGCACAGTACCGCCAGCAACTAGATGAGTAATTTAAAAGAATCAACGTTTTTGGATATGGCAACAGCCTATGGGAGCCTATCCATGATGCTGTGACCACAACGGCGCGAGATGTGGTTGGCAATGGTCAACCACGAAGGCGAAACGACTGGTTCGATGAAGGGCGTCAGAGGGTGACAGACGTCGCCAGAAGCCGTATGCTTGTGACCGGTACTCGACAGAACAGAGAGCGGTACCGGGCACCGCATGAGATGCGAAGATTTCATGCAACGGTCAATACCTTACCAGTGAAACGCCATGTGCAATGATCAAAAAGGGAATTTGCTGACCGATAATACAGCTATGGCTGCCAGGTGGAATGAAAACTTTCAGCAGTTGTTGAACGACAAAAATGGAAATGTAGCGGGAAACAGGGTGAATATTGATGAAGACGGTCATGCTGTGGACTCACCGACCATAGAAGAGGTTAAGAAAGCTGTCAGCGAGCTTAAGAACTATGAGGCTGCTGGGAAGGATAAGATCCTGGCCGAATTTCTGAAGCACGGAAGTGAGCAGCTTTACCAATCGATCCACCGAGTACATCTAAAGGTATGGGAGGACGAAGAAATGCCTTCCAATTGGTTGGACGCCCAATCTACAAGAAAAGTCGCATGATGGAGTGTACCAATTACAGAGGCTGATACGTGCAACGCTGGATGGTTCGAATTGCAGATAAGATGTTTGTGACGTTAGACGGGTTGAAGCAAGGTGGCGCACTTTCGAATTTGCTGTTCAACATTTCCATTATTCAACCTTATTGGAATCGATCACAGGTCAGTGAAGGAGGCCCTCGGGAGACAGCGAGGATAAGCCTGACCATTAATTCTACCAAAACGGAGTACGAGGTTACAGGTAGAGACCCAACTAACATTTAGTGCAAATGTAAACATTCTCTAAGCCATCTTTATACGGCTTCATGCTGAGTAAAGGCGCTGTACATACGAACGAAAGCTTCTATGCGATCCTTTTACCAACGAATCTGGCGAATCTACTCAGCTATTTTTAAGCTGTGTTGGCAAGCTCTTATTCATACCGATCATTGCTCTAACTCGTCAGTTATACGACATGTAGCTGTGTAACATCTTCGGAAAGCGCTTTCTCAATTATTTCGCAACTGTTGAATAATGTTTATACAGCTTCGCTGTATTATCGATTAAATATTATTTCCAAGCTGTTAATACAGCTTCCAGAATTTATTTCTTATGTATCTGAATTTAATGTTCCCAACGTTACACAATTAAAGTATCTGCCACCGCTTGGAATCGAACTCACGATCTTTGCATCCACAAGTCCTGACGTTGTCTTTGCTGCCACCACAGTATATATCGAAGGCAAAGAAAACACACCGTTTTGTTCTACATCGAGAACGGTCCATATAATATTATATAATGATGGTAAAAGATGTTATAGCCACGCTTACACCACTTCATCAGGCTGTAAAAGGGTGTGAAACGTCAAACGCAATGTTTACATCCAACAGGCTGTGTAGATTTGCGCTCTCGTTTGCGGAATCTTTTTCGATAAAGTGAAACTGCTGCTGAAAAGAGTGCGCGATGGCTTTCGGTGATCATCCGGCGGAGTACAACCCGAAGATCCACGGACCTTACGACCCTGTCCGTTACTACGGCAAGCCGGATACGCCCTTGACCCAGGTGAAGTTGATCGAATTGGGTGCTTGGTTTGGCCACCGTGACAAGAACCCAAGGCTGCCACTGGAGCCTTGCCTTTTGGAGATGGTAACACAATTACTGGAAACCCAAGCGGATGGGAATTGCCCCGTTCTTCCAGGCCATCGTCGGCGGAATGGTATTCTTCTATGCCATCAACTGCGGCAAACGGAAGCACCACAGGAACTACTAGTACCATTAAACGAAGGCACCCTGGAAGCAGGGCAGTGAGAAGCGGAACCTATCTACAGTTCATTAGAAAAGCGCGATCCGTGGAGAACAATTTAGGCAGGATCCGGAGGGTGGTTCCGGCTTGTGGAAGATAGACGTTAGGCATAGATTGGCAGACGGAAAAATAAAATGTGAAAATCTAGCGGAAATTTTGTTTTTATGTTAAATGATGTTCACTGCTCCTGAATTCATTCTTCGAAAATTACAGCTGTATATTCGCTGTATAACTAACGATAAAGCGCTTCTTAATTATATATTGAGCAGCATAAGAAATCATATTGTATAGAAGCAGCCAGATTAATAATGGGGACTTTTATTTCACATCATTGGGTTGCTACTTTTTACGGTGCTGAGTTACAGCTTAGTGAAAGCAGCTAAAGCGATAACTGACGTAGTTTATTCAGCTAATATTTATAGCTGCAAATCATTTGCGATACAGCTGTATAAACGCTAATAGTTCTATTTTTGACTGCTTTCATTTTTTGCTGCGTTCGCTGCTTCAATTCAACTGTTATACAGCACAAAGCAAATAATCTTGGCTTATAGCGCTAAAATTGTTAGTTGGGGATATAGGTAGGCCTAGCAGTGTTGGTGCCAAGGTAGTGTTTGATAGGGATGCGTTTGAAGTTATCGAAGAGTTTATTTTTACTTGGAACACTTGTGACATGTAACAATGACTTGCGAAGTGTAAAGATGAATAACGGTTACGAATAGCGCCTTTTACGGACTTCGTGAGTCGTGAGAGAAACAAAATTCACCCTGTATAAAACAATTATGCGCCCAAAGCATGGACGTTGAAAGAGGCAGACACAAAGCCTTCGGTGTTTTAAGCGTAAAGTGTTGCGGAGAATACTCGGTGAGAAATTAAAAAATGGTGTGTAGTGCAGACGTATAAATCACGCGTTGTTTCAAGTGTAAAAAGATGCTAATAATTTAAAACTTGTGAAATACGGCTGATTTCAGTGGACTGGACACTTATTGCGAACGTCGTAAGCAAGAATTGCAAAAATAATATTCAACAGGGACGTCGACGACTTTGTGAAAGATCACGAAAACGCTGACTGTACGCAGTGGAAGAGGACCTGGCGACCCTTAACGTTTGGTGTAACTGGAGAAGTATCGCCCAAGAACGACGAAGGCTGCAATAGCCACCAAGGTATAAGGCTTTTTCGTGATGCGTCATGGGGTAAAGATCAACTAGTGAACCCTAGTCCTGACTGCTTCAAACGAAGAGGACAGGATATTATAGTGATCAAAGGAACATTTAGTCATTGTTACATTTTTAAACCTTGTTGAAAGTGACAAGTCTCAGTTTTCTCAGTTGCCGAGAAACAAGGAAAAACAAATGAGTCAAATACAACAATTTTGTTTTCTAGTCTTTTATTTAATTTGTTCTCTAGTTTGAAGAAGTAAGGACTAGGATTCTGATGCATGATCAATATCGGTGTCATTTAATGGCTTCATCAAGGGATCCGATTTTGACTGATAAAGGGGCGCGCCTGTAAAGGGTGTACCCACCACATTCTTCAAAACAAAGGTCTTAGGTTTTGACTGTGGAAGTGCTCATAAAAAAATTAAGCTGAGAAGCAGGCTTTTTTCAGATGGCACATAACGCCAGGAAGAAGAAGACCCCTTGGCTTCTAACCTCCTCACTTATTAGTTTTTGTTACATTTTACACCTTGTAAAAAGTAAGTCTCGGTTTTCCTGGTTGGCTAGAATAGTCTTGAGACAAGAAAAATGATATAAGGTAAATGTTCCAATTGTAACGCGAAGTGAAAAATAATACCTCCACTATTGGTACACTGTTCCTTTAGTTGAGGTAAAGTTTTAATTTGTTTTCATAGTTGCGGTATCCAAATATTGGTACAAGTGAGATAAGTATAAGTAGTTTTGGTGGTAACGGCTCTACCGCAACTTTAGGAATACACAAAACTAATGGATCACTTACCCTAGTATCAAACATATGAAGACGTAAGAAGTAGAATTATGATGCATTATAGTGCGTTAGTAACAACTCGTATTATCAGTTCAATGGTTTATTACAGACTGATGTTTGATTCCTACGTCTGACTCTTTTCATATATCCATGGCTACTATGTTAAGTGCGTCTGTATTACCCTGGGAGGGAGGCACAGATACTACACACGAAATTTGATACAAAATGTTTCCAAACTGCAAGATAGCTCCACTTTGCCAACGACAATCAAGGCAGGCTTAGTGAAAATCGCTAGTTTTCATTTGTTGTGTACCTTCGATCTTTCAGGACAAACATTGAAAAAGGGCCACAGTTTTTTATGCGTTTAATTTTCAGTTTGATTGAAAACAGTAAAAAGCCTCATTACAATACGTTATATTCTATTAGAATAAACGGTGCTCTCGTGACGTTACTTTTGAATGTGCATGAATTGATTCTAATTCGATTTTTGCTACTTTTGACAAAATGCAAAAATATGCTTTGGCTAATTAGGCGATTTTATCATGGTTGTCCATTGTTTGAGATCCGGGCTCACAGTGAAAGTTCGTGACAGCAAAATCTCCGCAAACTCTGACGTAGAGAAATTTTGTATTGGTTTCTCCCTCCCTGTTCTATGTCTATGGTATTACTGTGATGTTGTGAGCAAGGTTCCTTCATGGGAGGTTTATCAATCTAAGCAGTCATTGGATGCGTGGTGAGGTCAGCTACGGGGAAGGTGGAAGTGACAGTTGGCGAGCTGGCTAGCTGGCGAGTATGTTTGCATGTATTGTTTCCACGGTATTGTTTACCACAGAAAACAAATCCTACACAGCTAACAATGTTTAAATTCTAATGTAGTGTGAACTGAGGCTTAGAGTAAAAATAAAACAAATTCATTTTTTTATGGCATTTTCAACTAAGAATGCTTGAATGTTACATGATCGTGTAAATTTAAAGTGATTGAAAAATAAGCGGTTTATCGTTGACATATAAGTTTATTTTGAAGCTCTAAATATGTGCATGAAATAAACTGAAACTTACAACATATTTTGAGCTGTGCACCAGTGAAGTGACAATTTTCTTCCGCATTGCTGAGTGGAATTTGTGTTTCCTTTCGTGTTTCTGTTTGTGTTTGTAATAATGTAATAAACGATTTTGAATTTGATATCTTGATTACAAGCCTATTCGAAGAACTAAATCTAATAATGAGTGATTCAAACCAATCTGAACATTCAGGCAAAGTGTGTGAGGTATAGCTTTTTCCAGCATCCTCTAACTAAAACAAACTCGCCAGTTGTCACATGGTATTTCAAAATGGCAGATGTAGTAAGCTGTCAGAACTACTTTTTAGATATCTTGATTGCAAGAAATATATTTGATTTTGACCTTTCAATAAAAATCCTCTCCTGAGATCTAGAATTATCTATCACTTTTCGACATGCACTAAACAACAGACACGGGATATACTACAATAGTGGTCGTAGTAATTTATGTTCCGAAATAAAAAATATCCTTGCATTACGGCTAGTAAGTGAAAAAGTGGCGTGATCAGTTAGAGTAAATGAAAAGTGCCACGATCGGTTAGTTCTGTCTGATCTTTCGACCTTGACGCTTGCTCCTACGGGGGCCAGCGACGAGGGCAGGATCAAACATGTCGCGCGTCGGTCTAGTAAGTGAAAAAGTGGCGTGATCGGTTAGTTCTTTTTGATCCTTTGACCTTGACGCTTGCTGCTGGGCAGTGCGTCAAGAAAGCCAAGTTTTTTTTCCTTTTCGGGTCGCGCGCCTTTTTTGCCTGAGTGCTTTTATATAGCCGAGCAAACGAGTGAGGCTGAGAGTGGATTGTGGCTGCACAGTGAAGGATAAAGGATCAATTGGTGAGCTCGTTTCATGCTACTATTTCTAATCTATAAAATATGTATGACTGCACATTTAATCGTTACAATTGTGGGACGTAAATATGAATTTTCAACAAACTATGAATTGTTTGTCACTGTGAGTGTCGACACAAACTCTGATTCATGAATTATTTATGTTTCACATTTTTTTTTTTTTTTCAGAACACCCCTTTTTACCTTTATTTTTGTAATAAAAAAAAAACTTTGAATGGTTCGACACTACAAGTGTAGACTTGCGAAAAGTTCACTTTATTCAACAAACTTTGGATGGTTCGCCACTGTAAGTGTCGGCATAAGAATAAGAGTGATGTTCCAACCAATCAAGTTTTTTGCTTCTTTTCAAATAAGTAAAATATAATAACACATGCTTTCGTCCTGACAGCTGTAGGAATGTTACAATTAGGTATTTGTTCAACAAACTTTGAATGGTTCGTCACCTCAAGTGTCGGCATAATTTTCCACTACATAGAAATTGTTCATATCAAATGAAAATATTATATTTACAAATAAGCATGTATATATCTCACAAATCATTATTTATCATGGTCTAATCGCTTATCAAAGTGAATCCTGTGACCCAACGATCCTTCCCATTAACAAACATCCCTCCCAGCAACCTTTGTGGAGATGCAGAGGCAAACACGGTCTCCAAATAGCAAAGGTTACACACTAACATTCCTTCCTCCAATCCCACCTGACTGCAAGGACGTGGCCGGCGCCGTTATTGACCCTGTATAAATAGAGGCACTGAATTATGCACATTGAAGAAGATTATGGCCAATCCCAGCCAAACTTCTAGTTGATTCTTTGTGCATTTTCACTGACTTCGGTCAATCACGGAATAGCAACAATTGATATGTCTAGTCAGTCTAAGCTAAGCTAAGCGAAATAAAAAATATCTTTGCATTACGATTAGAAAAGAGATTACTAAACAAATTAACCATTTCAGTGCTGCTCTTTGTGTTTGATATCATTAAAAACAATAGTTGTGAATTCTATACCATTCAACAGTACATTAAATTTCCGGTACATTCCTATATCTGTTGCCTAGTAGATACAACGAGAAACTCTTATGCAAATAATAGAAAAACGTAAAAATATGACATGAACTTTGTGTGGCATGCATTAGAGTGCTTGTCGACAGTGTACAGTGTACTGAATGTATACACCTTAATTGTCAACAAGCTTGGAAAAGTCGACATGAGATATATCGACAGTCGCTCGATATAACATCGGCGAGCCCGCCAAGAAGTGCCCAGCAACAGCCTCTTTCTCGTCCGACAACTCCAACTGGTAAGACCTCTTTTATAAGGCACGTCATCTCAGCGCTGGGTTTATTCCTTTCACGCGGAAGTGCACATTGGCGTTCCTGCCAGGCTCTTTTTACAATACTAGTGGAACCGGATTATACAATTATGAAGGGAATAGCCCAGACGCTGCATTTTTAAACATGTTTTTTGTTCAGAGTTTGGTGGTTGTTCAAAGATAAAAGAAGAAGTCCATGGCGTGACGGGATGTCCGCGCACAAAATTGACTCAGTTTAAAGCAATGCTCGAAAAAAATGCCCTTGGCGTGACGGGATGTCCGCAAAATTTGTGCTTAATTCAAAACTGTTCTCGGCGCGACGGGATGTCCGCAAAGAAAAATCTAGCCCTATTGGAAAATTTTTGACGCTTCGATTGAATAAACCTCCAACTCAAAAACAACCCTTATGTCAATGAAATTTGGAAAAAATATCAGGATCCAACAATCTTTCAAAATAGAAACGAATCAGAAATAATAAGTATAATTATATAAGTCCGTTACCAGTTGTGTTTTTACAGATCGCAAATTGATTCTATCCAGAATGTCTAGCAACGGAAAATACGTCCGTGCCCCGAAGTTTCTGCACGCGCAGACCAGTGATGAGGAGAGTGAGCCGAATCATCCGGATGATGCCACCACATCGAGCGACCTTGAAAACGATTCTATCGACGAAAATAGTGATTGCGACTCCGCAAGCCACTTCGTATCTCCCTCCGAAGATCCGTCATCCCAACATCAACAGTCCAGCTTCGGCCAAAACACCACAAGCAACAATGCAAGTGAAGTTTCCGCCAAGTCCAGAAACAGTGAGCCATTTTCGGATACAAACGAGCGACTCCAAAGGATGGAGAACGCTCTTTCGGACATGACCAAAGCACTCAACTCTTTGCAAACAATGCAACCTCCCCCCGTGACCAACCAAGACTGGTGTACGTCGTACATGCAACCAAGCAACTCGCCGAATATTACTTTGCCGAGTATTCGGTGGGATAACATCAAACCCTTCCCAGCTGGGGTACCCGCCAACAAAATGTGGGAGGAATGGAACCGATATATCGAGAATTTCGAAATCGCCGCCTCCCTCAGCAATGCGAATGATCCCGTTCGCAGATCACAACTTCTCTTCCTTTCGATTGGAGACGAGCTGCAGAACATCGTGAGAGCAGCGAAGCTTAGACCGAGCTTGGACGATGCGAACTGCTATCGGAATTTCGTCTCCAACATCAAGAACCATTTGAAGGCAATGACGGATCCAGCTGCCGAACACGAAACGTTTTTCAATATGCGGCAAGGCAAAACTGAATCGGTAAGTTCATTCCATGCCCGCCTAACCGCGAAGGCGTTGGAATGTGAATTTAGTCCTAACGATCAGGACAAATTCATACGACCGCAACTATTGAAGGGCATGAGTAATAGGGAACTAGTGAAAGCGGCAAGGACGTACGCGCACGACATTAACACTATTGTACTGGCGGCCACGCGGAATGAAGCATATGAAACAGAGATCGCGAATCACTCAGCAACCCATAGTTCGGAGCCGTATGTGATTAATCGCATACATAGACAGAGCTCAAGCCAACCACCACAACGCGAATCTTTCAGAAAACGTTCCGGGCCAGAAAGCTTGATAGACAGGTCGCAACCGAAGCGTTTCCGAGATCATCAGCAGGCGCCTCGAAGAGATCTACAGGACCGTGGACGGCGTACTCGTTGTCGGCGATGCAACAGCTTCCCACATTCGAACTATCCTTGTCCAGCGTTGAACAGGAACTGTAACTCGTGCGGAGAACGTGGGCACTACGCAGCCGCATGCCGGCGATCACGAGTTCGACAGCTCCAAGTTCAACCCAACGAGTCTCCGAATCGCGATAATCACGTCGATCATGATCAGGTATAACACGCTCGAGATATAAATGCGCAATAAATTTTGTTTTGTTATTTCTAATCCAATGCACATTTGTTTTAATATTATAGCACGTGAATACACTTTCACTCGACGACGTTTTAGTCGCCTGTCGTCTCGGTTCATCAAGTCCATTCAAAATGCTCATTGACTCTGGTGCGGATATAAACGTTATTGGTGGGAGAGACTGGGTTCGCCTAAAACAAGAGCATTTGTCGGGTATCGCAAAGTTGAACATAATCAAAAATTCCAACAAGAAAAACGTCCTTGCGTATGGAACTCTGACGCCTATGGTAGTAGAATGTTTGTTCGAATCTGAAATCATTGCACCGGATCACTATGGCCGACCTACAAAAGCAATTTTTCATGTAATTCCTAACGGATCACGGTCACTCCTGGGTCGCTCAACTGCCAGTGACATGGGACTTCTTCACGTTACAACTACCGTTAACAATGTCGAAGGCGATGGCAAGACAGACGTGTTCCCGAAAATGCCTCGGATTAAGGTGAGATTCAGCGTGGATAAGAATGTACCGCCCGTTAAGAATGCGTATTATAACGTCCCTGCGGCTTACCGTGAGGCAGCGAAGTTACGACTAGAACAAATGGAACGTCAGGGTATCATCGAGAAGGTTACAAGTGCCCCAAACTGGATCAGCGGAATGTCAGCTGTAGCCAAGGGTAAGAACGACTTCAGACTGGTGGTGAATATGCGGGCACCCAATAGAGCTATAAACCGAGAGTATTTTCGACTTCCTCTACTCGACGAAATGAAAGTCAAGCTCCACGGTGCAAAATTTTTCACCAAACTTGACTTAAGCAATGCATTCTACCATTTGGAATTGCACAACGAATCTCGCGACCTTACAACATTTTTAACAGAGGACGGTATGTAATGGATTAGCCACTTATGCCTAGTCCTTTTATTCATGTTCACTTGATTTTTTTTTCCAGGCATGTACCGATTCACAAGGTTGATGTTCGGGGTGAATTGTGCCCCCGAAATCTTCCAAAGGGAAATGTCGCGAATCCTCAAGGATGTCAAAAACAAGATCGTCTACATTGACGATATTCTTGTTTTTGCAGACAGCCTAGAGGGTTTGAGGAAAACTGTTTGCAAAGTTTTGGAAATACTCAGAGCGAACAATCTAACGCTCAATAGAGCAAAATGCGAATTCGATAAAACGCGGATTGACTTCTTGGGCTTTGAGCTCAATGAACACGGTTTCAACGTAGACGACAGTAAGATAAGAAGCATACGTAACTTCCGAGAGCCCTCTACGATATCTGAACTGCGAAGCTTCCTGGGTTTGGCTTCCTTCATAAGTCCACACGTCAGGAACTTTGCGGACATCACCAGCCCTCTTTGGGAGATTGTAGCTGCAAAATCATGGACATGGGGACCGCGGCAGCGGCAGGCCTTTGAATCAGTCAAAGAAAGAATTCTAGACTGCTGCGTATCGCTTGGATTCTTCTCAGACGATGATAAGACTATCGTTCATACAGATGCGTCGCCGGTAGCGCTCGGTGCTGTTTTAGTCCAAGAGGATAAGAGCGGCGTTCCGCGAATAGGCCTTTTCATGTGACAGGTCCGTCTATGCATTTGTTTACATCGGTGGAGGACCGGTGCATACACGAGGCTGTCATTTTCATAGAAGAACTGTCAAAGAGCTTCCCGATCAGCTGTTTTGGAACGTCATGTGAATAGGCCTATTATCAGCTTCGCATCAAAATCCCTTACCGCTACAGAGAAGAAATATGCTCAAAACCAGCGAGAGGCCCTTGCAGCAGTGTGGGCCGTTGAGCATTTCTCATATTTCTTACTTGGTAGACGGTTCACATTACGCACCGATGCTCAGGGAGTGTCGTTCATCCTCAACCGAACTCGAGAGGAATCTAAACGAGCTTTGACGCGTGCCGATGGTTGGGCGCTGCGTTTAAGTCCATACAATTACGTAGTCGAGTACGTCCGAGGATCACAGAACATCGCCGATTCTTCTTCACGGCTATACGTTGGTAACGACGAACCATTTGATGACTCATCGAGCCCGTGGGAGATTGCACACCTGGAAGCTAACGCAGTAGAATTTATTACCGACGATGAAATCAAATCAGCTACGACTAATGACAAGACTCTTCAAGCCGTGATAGAAGCCCTACATTCAGAACAATGGCCTTCTAAGTTACAAAAATATCAGCTTCTCCAAAACGATTTGTATTCTCAAGATGGCCTGTTGATTAAGACTGGTTGTGTAGTTGTCCCTGAAACTCTTCAGCAACGCATACTAGAAGCAACTCATCAAGGACATCCCTCGGCAGCTAAGCAAAAAAGCATACTGCGACGACGCGTGTGGTGGCCCAACATGGCAAGCGACGTTGCAAAGTGGGTAGAGTCATGCTCTTCATGTGCAGTAAACGGTAGACCAGAAAGACCTACTCCAATGCAGCGCATACAGGCTCCAAAGACAGTTTGGGAGACCATCGCACTGGATTTTAACGGTCCTTATGTGAAATTCGGTGGAATTTCGGTCCTCGTCATCGTTGATTACCGATCAAGATACTTGATAGCCCGGCCGGTCAAGTCAACGAGCTTCGAGAGTACCAAAAAAGTTTTGGAAGACGTTTTCGAGCGAGAAGGCTTCCCCAGATCAATAAAAACTGATAACGGACCGCCTTTTAATGGTGACGAATACAAGCGTTTCTGCGCGGAGCGATCTATCGCCACGATCTTCTCCACGCCGTTGTTTCCTCAACAGAACGGACTCGTGGAGAGTTACATGAAGGTCATAAATAAAGCCATGACCATTGCTGCAACGAATAAAACGAACTATGTCGAAGAGCTACGCAAATCCGTCCAGGCCCATAATGCCGCGGCACACAGTGTGACTAAGCTTCCTCCAGAGGAAGTAATGACTGGACGGAAAATTAAACGTGGGCTTCCACTACTTGACTTCGGGAAGGCGGATATCGATGACGAGCTGCTATCGAAAAAGGACTGGGACGCTAAGCTAGCAGCAAAAGATCGCGAGGATCGACGTCGCGGTGCACGACCGTGCCAGGTGAAGCCAGGTGATGTAGTGATAGTAGAAAATCACGTGCGACCAAAAGGGGAGTCACGGTTTTCTACGAAAAAGTACACCGTAACCGAAGAAAGCAACGGCAGTTTGACACTGTGTGATAAAGAAGGTATCGTACTGAAACGACATGTCTCACAGGTTAGAAAAGTGTCTCGCTGGCGTGACGAAGATCAATCTGCGAACACGGAGAACCAACCAGGATCTGCAAGAGGTTTAGGCTGTCACTTTGGAGAAATTATGAACCCAGAGCACCAACTCGAATCCAGCAAAGCATCTGGTTGGCAAGAGGTAAGAGAATCTCGGAAGGAAGTAGAAGGTTCGGAATATCTTTCAGAACCCATAAAATCCGACGTCAACCTCCGAGCTCGCAAACGGACTGCTCCTTCGTACCTAAAGGATTACATCAGGAATTTGGAAGAACAGTAGACGTAACAGTCGAACTGTAGAACATCCTAAAATAAACAAAATAAACGTTGAACTATAACTTTGTATTATCATATCCCTTTTGGGAAACAAACCCTTTATTCATGTAGTGTTATCCTAGATCCAAAAGTTTTGGATCGAATACAGGTCCAGTGCAATCCAATGTAGCGATCCAAAGGTTTTTGATTGGCTTGGAAGAAACAAACCTACTGAAATCAGCTTCGTCTTTATCGTGGATGCAGTAATTAAATTACAAATTTTGTTGTTCTCCACAGAGAAGGCAAAACATTAAAGTTTAGACGTGGGAGTGAGATCGATGTAAACAACAACAACAATGAGTTGTCAAATTTATTCCCACCGAAAATAATGTTGAGTATAACAGCTAACCCCACAGAGAAAGAGATGTTCACGTCGGAACACTTGCACGGAACAAAAAAATCTACCAAAGATGAAATTCGTATACCGTTTTTTTCTTTCTTCAGAAATATAAGTTATTTTTATGACGAGTAAAACTTTTTTTTCGAGAAAAGGGGGAATGTGTGGCATGCATTAGAGTGCTTGTCGACAGTGTACAGTGTACTGAATGTATACACCTTAATTGTCAACAAGCTTGGAAAAGTCGACATGAGATATATCGACAGACGCTCGATATAACATCGGCGAGCCCGCCAAGAAGTGCCCAGCAACAGCCTCTTTCTCGTCCGACAACTCCAACTGGTAAGACCTCTTTTATAAGGCACGTCATCTCAGCGCTGGGTTTATTCCTTTCACGCGGAAGTGCACAAACTTCAACAAAATAGTTCCACTATAACATTGAGTGTTAATTTTTAAGGAAAAATGTGTTGATTCGAAAATTTATATGGGACAGTTATGCTTTTATGGGCAGTTTATATTCTGAGACTATTGTGTAAAAATTTCAGTTTAATTGCATTGTAATAGATTTCAATAATAAAAACTTGCTAAATGTCATATAGGTTTTTATGTATAAGTAAATATAGGTTATACATGTTCAAATACTATTTTTATGACCAGAGCTGGGAATGGTAATAGCAGTAGGCTTGAGTTTTTACGAAAATCACGAGGCACTTCTAATACAGTAGTTTGAAATTGCGAATCTCATCAAGTAGCCTATGTTGCGTACGTAAATTTTCTGAACCAGTAGTGTCATTGAAGGCCTTAAATGCGGGAAATGCAGCGGGAAATAGAACATTTTTCTATAGTAGTTTTGGGTTGCCCTTAGCAACGGGTGTTTTGCTATTTTCAAGGCATTTACCTAAGGCAAGAATACGAATGAGTTTCACTGGCTCCGCTGACTGTGATTTGCTAAGCTTGTCTACTGTAGTGTGAATCTCAGAACATTTCCCAGCTATGTTTATGACAACATATTTTTCATGTTATAAATACACAGTTCAGATATTAACCAATTCGAATATGTTTTTCATCACGTTTTGTTGCAAAAATAGCAAACTTCATACAAATGTATTTCATTTTTTATTATGAAATATGATGATTTCGGACCCAATAATCTGGCCACACTGGGTTTTAAGAAAGGCTGTCATCACTTTATGTAATTTCAAGCAAGCCTTGAAAGTTATGAAAAGATTGGCGCTGTTTTGCTTAAATTTTGCAAAAGTCCCATCTGTAAAAAGTATGCATTGAGAAAATGGACTATTAAGCAGACATCATGTTTACGCATTACACACCAAGAGCTTGTGATCAGTTTGCCATGAGCGCACTAAAATATCCGCGCGCTTGAGCACGTGCTATGGTGAGACACATTTTTAGACCTCATGTAGCAATGTACTAGCTCAAACGATCACATCAGCACTGGCTCATATGCCGTCTCATGAGAAAATCTCAATGCTCATTTGAGACTTGCAGGTAAAAGATTCAGAAGAAAGGAAAAAGGTTTAAATCAGGTTCGTCCCGCTCGAGTTCAGATTGGCTACAACTTCTAGCACTGCATTTGGTCCCTTGGTACTGCCAAATGTACGCAAGTTTGACAGATCGCAGTACACTTTTCACGGCATTCTGGATTTTGCTCTATTGCCTTATGTGCAATAAAATGTTGGGTAACTGCAAGGAACATGGAGGTCTTTATTTTGTCTTTGGTTGAACTATGGATTAAACTGCTCGCAGGTAGCTTGAAAGGGCTGACATTTTCATTTAACGCGATTGGGATTCTAGTACTTGTGCTTACCACCGAAGAAGCATAGTCATAGACCGAAGCTGTATGCTTCTGTGGGGTTATTGTACTAGAAAAATATAAAGATGATCAAAACACGCTTCTTTTTTGTGTTACACGTTGCGGAAATCTGTAGGACTGATTAGTGGATACTTTTAATTATGGGACAAATTGACTTGCTGTTTTTTTCCTATTTTTTCCGAACAAATCATATTTACTCATTAGTGCAGCTGAAACAGTATTGGAAGATATTTTGAAACTGATTTCAACTCAACTTTAACGAAAATGCAGATGGAACTGATTTGCTCTTTGTGGCAGTAAAACTATGAAAAGCAGTTTAGAAACAAATCACTGCTCACAATTATTGAAATGCTTGCAACTTGCAGAAAATAAATTCTACTTCATGGGAACAAAGATCAGCATTAGCTTACTTTAGAGCATGGACTACAAATATTCAAATTCCGAATCGTCCAAAATGTGAGCCAACACGGCTTCCCAATAGGTATGATCCCGAGAAAGACCAGCCAACAACAGTGTGATGACAGGATTCGTTTGGCTAATGCAATTAATGACAAGGTTTTGTTTTCCTTTAAATGATTTGGGCGATAAGGGAGAAAGAGAGAGTTTTGACTCGGTAAGTTGATAATGAGATCAGTATTCGAAGAATGGGAATCCTGAGAAAGACATTTGATTAGATCAATTAACGTAATTGAGGTACGGAGACAATTTTCCAAATCGTGGAAACGGAAAATATCCTATTCCATTTGATATTGATTAAATCGCTGCGAGTGCTTTCTGTGTGGGCACGGAGAATTGTTTGCACAGAGAAGCCCAAGCCGGCAGACCCCGGTTGGTTTCGTTAATTGCGCTTCATTTTTGGAACACGATATAGATCAAACAGAATTGTTCGAGTTGTGACATCTTAATTAAAATAAATGTACTTTTCAATATACGAAAAGGGTTGTTTACCACGATATAATCGGATTAAGGCTGAAAATCCTTAATGCTAGCCATTATACTGGGGTCAGTTGCCGAACTGTAAACTAGGGGTGAAATTAAGTCTCGAAAGAGGGACTTCATGAGTGTAATCCTTTCCTTTCACATTATGCATTACGTCATCCTAAAAACATTTGTTTGTGGTCAATATTATTCCATGTCATCCGGTTTCTAGACGATCGGTCTTCAATGAGGACATGGTTTAAAGAAGATGTCTTTTACAATAATGTGTTCGTAAATATCTTATTCAAAGCGTCAATATTTGATTAGAGCGCATGGCATATCATGGCGTCTGATGTGACTACGAAATGAAGCAAACCAGCTCGTGGGATAAGCTGAAATGTAAATTACCGGTGTATTCAGTCAACACAGCTAGAAACCATTTCATAGTGCAATTGAAATTCCACAAACGGTTTCCTTCCAGCCCATGCTCTTCAGTGGCAACTTTTCATTGCAATGCGGTGGCAAACTTCTCCCTGATGGGTCCGTAAAATGTAAATGTTTCCAGGCATCATTCGCAGCCGGCGTCAGAGAGGGACAAACTGCCCACAACTAAAAGCAAATAAGCTCACAGTCATATATTCCGTTCTATGCACTGCTAATGACCATTATATTAGCAGATACTTTATTTAACTATTGGTCGTGTCGAGTGCTGTACTGTGCTGAATGAGACTATTGTGACCAAGCTAACGATGGATACTGCAGTAAGCAAAGTCTAATTAGCTGGTCAACAACGCCCCAAAAGTGCGATATTTCATACCGACGACCCGTCCAGTTGAGGTGAAACCCGGTCCCCAACTAAACCATAATTAAATATGCATCTACTAATGTGCTAATTGGTGCAACGGAGTAGTGCTCATTATCGTGAAAGAAATGTTTACGAGATGGGTGAGATGTCCGACCACACACATACCATTTGTGCATTTTGCAATTTTCCATCCAGAGATGTAAAACAATGGGAAAAACTTTCAAACCATTGAGAGTTGCATGACGATATCGTGATAATGGATTACGATGAAATGGTAATAAGTAGAGTACGATAAGGACCAACTTTGATTTTCTCATGACATTCGTAGGATTGTTGGTAATTGTCGTGTTATATATTTTTTAAATTAGAATGCAGCATCCAGAAGTACTGCAAGTCCACAAATATGTAACCTCAACTTTTTATAGTAAACATAATTATCAGAACTAAGCTTTGAGAAAATAGTTTTCCATTATTTTTCAACATCGTAGACAGATGAGTTGATGTAGTTCCTCCCGTCTTCTGCTTTTTCTTGACATTACGTCCCCACTGGAATGGAGCCTGCTTCTCAGCTTGAATGCTCCAAAAGCTTTTCCACTGTTATTAACTCAAAGCTTTCTATGCCTTAGTTGCCATTTTTGGCATTCATATATCATGTGGCAGGTACTCTGACATTTCATGACCAGGGAAGTCAAGAAAATATCCATAACAAAAAGTTCATGAAATGGCCAAGAATCCTTGCATGATGTTGGTTTGTAGTCGCGGACGATACCACTATGCTAACAAAGATTGAGGGGTCTAATGGATATATCAATGGAATCAATTATACTTTTCACTTTATTATACGAATGAGTTTGTGATGTTCAAATGTCATATTAAAAATAGAGTTGAAAAAGCATTTTAACACTTCAGTCGTCGCGCTGTTGTATTTTGTACAACACTAGTGAAAAAAGCTCGCTTTTCGTTCACAACAGCAGCGTGGTGGTTCTGACGGTGGCAAACTGCGCGACGACTGGAAGGTTAAGGTAAAAACAACAGCCCTGACGAAAGGAACAACTTAGAAAAACTTAAACAATCATCTTCCGCACTATCAAACCGCCAAAGCTTTTCCAATGACTTCAAAACTTATCAAACTCGAGAAGCTGAATTAAGTGCGGCATTCCACACCTGGGTTTCGTAACATGAAATTCCTCCCACTTCTTTGTAAGGCACATCCTACCAACCCATTCCACACCGTCACCACAGCCATCCGGCGACGTCAATTGACAGGCAACACAGATTCCACTATCGCTCTCTACTATCACCATCTCAGCATCATCATCGTCGTCGTCGTCCTCGTTGTTGTTGTCATCATTAGTGTCAGGTAGCAGATCTCACACCTAATAGGTGTAGATTAGCACCTCATGACATGTAAAATGGTTTGCAGCGATGATTATGGTTGCTTCCACGGCACACAGTTGCCGTACTTCATACAAATTTTGGCAAAAGTTCCAAATTTACTCAAATCGTTCAAAAATCCTGATACATTTTCAAACTTTGTTTAATAATAAGCTAGTTACACTGGACTTATTCTGGAATAAAGGAGTCAGCTGGCATGGATTGCGAGCTCCCAAAAGCTATCGGTGGTTATCGTGTACCATTTACACTGTCACAGAAAACCACACATTACACAATGGTCCGAAAAAAATAAAGTTCAGCCAAAACTGATTTTACCGCCTTAATCGAAGATATATGTCACCTGACCCTTCCTTAGACGAGTGGTAAGAGTCCACGGCCATGCTGAAAGTGTCTGGGTTCGATTCCCGGCCGGTCAAGGATCTTTTCGTAATGGAATTTTCCTTGACTTCCCTGGGCATAAAGTGTCATCGCACCTGCCACACGATATAGGAACAGGGATGCCAAGTCAATTTTTCAAAAATCTGGAAGATTTTGAAAATTTGTCTGGAAAAGTCTGGATCGCTTTTGTCGTATATTGGGAACCCTACAAATTATTTACTAAACCTTACAAATTCTTTTTAAATTTTATCTGGATCTTCCAGATTTTTTTTTAAATGCGGCCTCAAAAATCTGGAATATTCCAGACAAATCTGGAAGGTTGGCAATGCTGAGAAAACGGCAACTTTGACAAAGAAAGCTCTCAGTTAATAACTGCGGAAGTGCTCATTGAACACTATGCTGAGAAGCAGAAAAGAATCCACCACAGAAAGAAAAAGCAGTATGAAGAAGATATCATTGCTGAGGCGCAGAACAACATGAGACAAAACGATATGCGGAGATTTTACGATACTGTCAATGGCGTGCGGAGAAAAACAGCGCCGTCTTCTGTAATGTGCAATGACCGTGAAGGTAACTTGCTGATAGACAAAACCATGATGGCTGCCAGGTGGAAAGAGTACTTTGAGCATTTGTTGAACGGAAAGAACATCAGCTCCTCTCAGAACAGATTAACCATCAGCGACAATGAACAAGCTGTGGAACCCCCCACGCTAGATGAGGTTTAAAAGGCAATCAGAGAGTTGAAAAACAGTAAGGCTGCTGGAAAAGACGAGCTCCCGGCTGAACTTTTCAAGTAGGGTCGATGTACCAATAGCCGCATAGCTAAGAACAAATATTCGTATAAAATCGAAAAATAACGCTAGCGTCATTATTTTTACATCATCTGAAAGCTTTTTATCTTGGTTTTGTGGGAACAATATGAAAACTGCGAAAACTCATATGTTTGCATTTATTATCGCTTGTGCCACTATAGGAATACATGTGCCTATAGTAGCACTATTTCTAACTGCTGTTCCTATAGTAGCACTAGCATCACGGCGTTGGCAAAATACTAATCAAAACTGTATTTTTACAAAGCTTTTATATTTTTCCTTGAAAGTGTGAATCAAAAGCTTTCGTTTGATGTAAAAAAAGTACTTAATTCATTAATTATTTCGTATAATAAAAAATAGTTTCTCTCAGTAGTGCTACTATAGGAACAATAGGTTAACTATAGGCGCAAGGGAGCTCAAATTTTAAGCAAAACTAATTATTTCGATCATTTTTTGAACAAAATCAAGCTGTGTATCAATGGTACTTAGATAAATAGCTCCTGACCGTCATGTCAAAAAATATTTTGAAAATATTCATAGCAAAACGGCCGTAAAAAGCCACTAGTGCGACTATAGGGGACTGTCCACTAAGGGAACACTGACCCTACGGTAGTAAGCAGCTGTACGAAATACTGCACCGTACTCTGTTAAGGCCTTTTGGTGCGTCATCACAAAATGGCTTCTTCCAAAATCATTAACATATTGTTATGATAGTATTGGTATTTGCAACATCGATGAAATATAACTGCTTATCACCTGATGACCACATATTTTAGACTTCAATGCGGGACACCAAAAAATAAAATTTTAAAAATTAGTGTTAATAACATTGAACATTACTCATTTTCTTATTATTAATTTTTAAAATAAATAAAAATAACTCAATGTACAGGATTTTTTGCATTTTTAATGTAAATTCCACATTTATTTTCATAACCTGTTATTTGCTCGATATTGATTGTGAATTTCTTTCACTACTGCACTGCGAAGTGTGGCCTCATAAGTGCGAAAGTGTGAATAAAAGTGCGGGATTGCATCGAATCATGTTGGCACTTATTCTCTGATTTACAAAGAATAAGTCCCCCGAAGACAATAACCCGATAAGATGCCATTGCGCACTTTAATTGGCGTTTCCGCACTTGTAAAAACTTCTGCGATAGTGGTGAAAGAAATGCGAAATATATAAAGAATAACATGCGTGAAATTGTTGATTCAGTGTTCTATATTAAAATGTTAACTAAATAAATGAAATGAATTAAGAATAACGAAACAAGTATAAATTGAGATCTGCATTATGTTTTATTTTCGAGCCAGAATTCTGAAGGGTTATCAACCAGTATGTTGTCAGCTTTTTAAACCAGTTTCAAAGACATTGAGGCAAAAATGTATGTTTTTTTCGAACTGGATCCTTTAAAGATTCTGGACTGAATATTCTAAAAGAAAGAATCTAAATCTATTTAGATTCGGTGAGTTAGTATGCTAAACAAAATCCTCAGAATCTAGAATTGATTATAGGAAAAATCTTTGCAGGAATTGAAAAAAATATCTTGAGAACAGAACAAACACAAATTATTGGAAGCTTCTGAACAGAATCAAGAGAAAGTTTTCAACAGTGCCAAGGAAAAATCCTGAATTAAATCATGAGCTGAAAATATGATAAATGTTGTTCCGTATCCTGTAAGTATTTTGATCAGCTTTGGCTAAAATATTGTGAAAATGTCTACCCATCAACACCTTCTGTGAAGATTCGGATTTTCACCAGAATTGTGTTAGGACTCTGGCTATAGCTAAATCTGAAGATTTCATAAATTCCGATCAGAAATCAAATAGTTACAGCAATCTGTATGGATCCTGTATGAATCTGGATAAGAAGTTTGTTGGTTCATAGAGAAAACCGACTAGTATGTGACTTTTAATTTTCAATTTGCATATGAAAATAAATTGCATTTCATTGTTTATATTTGAAGTACAAATTTCATGATTTTTGCCTATTTCTACAATCCGGGACGTTTTCCGGGACGCTTGGTGATGCGGGACAGGTTGCTTAAATCCGGGACTGTCCCGCATAATCCGGGACGTCTGGTCACTTTAATTTAATGGATAATGTATGCGAAGAAAAATGCTTCAGGTGGTATTTCAATATATAATCAACACTTTATTATCAATTTAGCGACAATATACATGAGATTTATATTCTCAAAAAAAAAATCTCCGATTTTATGCCGCATTTCATTGCCTCACACAACTACACTTGTAAATAGAAGGTGCTTACCTTTTACATTGTAATTCTGCAGCAAACATTTGTGTTTTGGATTTCATATTGCGTTCACTACACTTCCACTAAACAAATCTTTCATTCACTTCCCGTAAAGGAACACATTTCAAACGGGAATCAAATATTTATAAAGTTTTATCAACCGCAACACTCAAAACTATTATGGCGGTGGTTTTCACTTGCTGCGAATCGACGCCGCCACCGCACACTGAGACATGCCTGTGTTTATAGTCTAAAATATCCAACTTTTTTTTTGTTGTATTAATTTTCAGTGCGGATAGGTTGGGCAAAGCATAGAAACTTGAAATTCATACGTTGTTTGTTTTTCGATTCTCTCAAATCGAAAATCATCTCTACGAAGCATAAAATCATACCAAGAGTTTATCAATTTGGACCACCCGAAATAATTGAAAAGCTTCACAGTGCGATGCGTCGGGATGCGTCGGGACGCGTCTATCGTGTGTGCACAATCATCGCGATCGTTGAGCGCAGTGATGTCAGAGTTGCTATCTGTTAAATCATAGCATTTAATGTGAATTGATCACAAAAATCATTAAAATTTTATTAAATCAGTGATCTTGTGATGGAAAACTTTTTGTAAAATGATAAGTTTTCATGATATGCAGCAAATGTTCCGAAAACAAGCATATAACAATTGCTAGAAAAATCTGTCACCAATCACCTGGCAACACCGTCATCCCTTGCAAACATAAACCGTACCGATGCATAACAAAAATATGCGATAAATCCAATTAAAAACAGATAAATTTCGTTGCCCTTCATTAAATTGTAATGTTTTCTTTTGATATGTACGATTGAAGAGTTGATTTTGATTTCCAATACTCGTCAATCTACTAAATTTCCCATGTGTTTACATAAAAATATGCTTAACACAAATGTTATATTTTTTGTTTGTTTGTTTTGAAAATATACATGAAAAGGCGACACTACTACTATTACATCAATGATGATTCTAATGATTCTTTGACTTACACGCCGCTTCACCTTAAGGATATGGGAGGAAGAAGAACTGCCTGCTAGCTGGCTGTATAAGAAGTATAAGAAGGGACATAGACTGGAGTGCGCCAATTACCAAGGAATAACGCTTCTCAATTCGGCGTACAAAATTATGTCCCGTATTCTGTTCAACAGATTAAGGCCGTGTGAGGAGTCCTTCGTCGGCGAATACCAAGCTGGTTTTCGTGAGGGCCGATCAACAACGGATCAAATGTTTACCTTGTGACAAATCCTTGATAAGTTCCAGGAATACAACTTGCAGTCTCATCATCTGTAAATTGATTTCAAGGCGGCGTACGATTCAGTAAAGAGAAATGAGTTATGGCAGACAATGTTAGAACATGGTTTTCTGACGAAACTGATTAGACCGATTCGTGCAACGTAAGATGGATCGAAATCAAGTGTGCGGGTTGCGGATGATATTTCGACCTCCTTCGAAACCTTAGATGTATTGAAGCAAGGAGATGCGCTTCCGAACCTTTTGTTCAACATTGCCTTCGAAGAAGCTATTAGGAGAGCAGGCGTGCAAAGAAGCGGTACCAGGTTTTGCGGACGATATCGACATAATAGGAATCGATCGTCGAACCGTGGAAGAGGCATTCGTGCCTTTTAAAAGGGAGATTGCGAGGATTGGACTTACCATTAATACCAGCAAAACGAAGTAGGGTAACTGGGGGTAAAACGCGCCCTCTAAGGAAGGAAGCGGTTTTAGCTATGAAGAACATTATTATAAGCCTTTTTCTATTCATCATCTCATAGATAAACATGTTTTCTATCAAATGGCAGCAACAGCCATCCATATTCTTTTTTCTGGAGTGTTTAAATCATTTTTTATAAAATGCTTGCTTATCTGCATTTTTATTTTTTGCGGGGTAAAACGCGCCACCTGATCTCGGCGTTAGTCGCTCGCGCGCACGCATGCGCAATTATACTTGCAAATATGTTGCATACATAAGGGCGTTTGATCAGATGTTATTGTTCGGTTATAGTATACATGCCGATTCGAAAAATGTGCATTTGTAAGGTTCAAATTGGCACGTAACTACAGCTTGGCATTACGTTTGCTGGAATTTGAATTCAAACGGCTGTTTTGGTGTTATGAAATAGGTGTGGCCGTTTTGCCCCACGAGTTGATTAAACTTTAAGTCCTTCAATACGCTTTTTAAGGATAAATTCAACACTTTTTTCGCATGGAATACAAACTATGGGAGTGCACAAGTCTATTCTCGGTGATAGTTTCAAAAGTTTTGTTATTTATCGGCCTGAAAAATGGCCTAGAAAATAACACAAAATTACAACGAGAACAGCGAAAAACGTTTTTTTGAGTTTTTCACGATTTTTGCCAGGAAAACACTTAAAAACATATATAGGGAAGCATTTTATTACATTTTCTATTATCTCTGGTGAGAAACAGCATCCCAAATTACGTCGTTCGTTCAAAACAAGGGTGGTGCGTTTTACCCCAACGGCGCATTTTACACCCAGTTCCCCTACATGATCGCCGGTAGACAGCGGAGTTCCAATCGTGATGTTGGTAGTGAAGTATTTCTGGGTGGTGAACGATTTAAAGAAGTGGAAAATTTTTTTACCTTGGTACACTAATGACGTGCGATAATAATGTATATAAACGATAATAATAATATATATATATATTATGTTTATTATAGTGGGGTATCAAAAAGTTGCAAAAACCTGCCAAATCTTGATGATCTAAAGGAAATTATTTGATTCTTGGTGTGGTTGTTAATGTTCATTTCGAACGAATCCTACAAGGTTTGCCATCAAGAACACGTGTAAAAAATACTGAAAGATTTTTGGAGATTATTTCATTGATATCTCTAAAAGATCGCTTGATAAAATTCTTCTAAGAATTTCATAAGAAATCTCCATAACAACTTCTCAGTAAAGAGATCAATGAGAGCATTCTTGATGAAATTTATGGAAAATTTATGACAGAGTCCCATAAACATTATCACTAGAAATATCTTGAGGATATCTAAAGAAAAACTTTACATTTAATTTTAAATTTGAAAATACAATATATTTTTTCTAGACCCCGACCATAATTTCTGAATAAATCATTAAGGACATATTTGAACAAATCTGTTTAATTAGTTCAACTGATGGATTATACCTACTGAATTGCAGGAAAAATATGGACAACTTTAGAGTAGTTTACGGTTATCTCTGCAACAGATGATAATATAAAACTCAATCATCGAATAACAAAACTGTTACGGCAGAAATGGGGTTCTGTGAGGGTCAAAGCCGAATTCCTCTAAGCAGATCGCAAACTCCAATTGATGGGTGCAAGACAGCTAAAAGCTGAAATTTATTGTCTTTATAAATTCATTCAATAATCTTATAATTGTATCGTACTCACATAAATCGGTCTGAGGATATTTTTAGTTCCGATTCCATTGATTAGCCGTAACAAATATCTTAAGAAATCTGTGATAATAGTAATTAAGGTTAGGATTATGATCTACTAGTTGTTTAAGTAACTTACTGTGATTCTTCTGTGATCAATAGCATAATATAACTTTCACTTGATTAAGAGCATTTTAACTGTTAGCTACAAATAGAAATAAAAGTATTGATCAATTATTTAAGTAATTCTACTATAAATCCACACTATTACATTGCATGACTTTCAATATCACTCTACAGGCTCCTTTTGGCAGATCTCTCTCATCATCAATTCTATTGCATGACATTTTGACTTGTTTGACATTGTCATTCTGTTGCTGTGATATAATACAGCAGTGCTGGCAGCAACAAAAACCTTAAAACTCTATACAATAATCGTTGGACATTTTCCTGAGGAAAATTGATGTTCTTGAATTCTTGAATATGTAGATTTCCTTAAAGACATACTCGCTAGATATCTGCAGAAATCAGGAATCATTTCTGCAAGATATGTTGATGGAAGCTATCTTAGGGATTTCTTGGAAAAACTTAACCCGAGCAGAAATGAAGTGCTGACCATCAAACCGTGATGATGATTTGATTGACATAAGAGATAAAAGATCTAAAAATAATATCAAAATTTTATTCTTGGAACTCGCTCACTGATATTGGTTAGATCATAGAAAAGCTGAATAGGTGGAAAAATGAACAGAGGTGATAAAATGAACACTGTACCTATTACAGAGGAAAAACAAATTTCAATGAATTTTTAATACGCATTTAGAGCAAATATTAGAGTGTTCGGGATACGGGTCAATTGAAGTGAAAACTTCAAAGAAAACCAAGATTTTTGAAAACCACGTTTAAAATTTAGAATAGATGTAATTTGAAGCTTGGAAGTCGTATTTCGTATGGTGTCCATTTTAGCATCAATAGCTGTTTATTTTACTCACATAGTGCAGGTAATACGAACATTTCTATTTTTTGTTTGGTAGTGATAAAAATATGTGAAAATTTAGCTTAGTCTGGATTCGTGTCGTTGCTTAAGACAACATCCCTATTTTTGATATTGTGCAATAGAACTATACAAAAACATCGTATTTCTATTCAAACCAAGATGAAGTCCTTAAGGCAAAGTAGGCCGTCATTGAAATTTGTACGCGTCGTTGATGATTGTTGCTAATTCATCTCACGATTTCGAATCAAAGAAAATCAGTTAGTTTTGCACTGACACAGCTGAAAAAGAATCAGCATACCTTATGCATGTTAGCGCGTACAGTGATACTTTTTCAAGTCAATATAAACTATCAAAACTGAATTTTATCACTTTGAAATGCAAGCTGAAAAGTCATCTTTGTTGCCAAAACGAATGACGGGCTACTTAGCCTTAAGATGTTTATTTTACCACCCCTTCCTCTATGGTATGCTACTGTTATTCCAGAAGTCAACGTTAGATATAATTTTAAAATATTTTATTTCTTACATCCATCAAGTAAATCAAATCTTTCGAGTTCTTTGAATTTCCCAAGGATTTAATTGGTTGTTCTGTTTAGCCAAAAACTTGAACCAAGACGCATTTCGGATTACACCTAGCTCACATTGAAAGAAATCGAAGAGTTTATGTACCGTAAAACGGGGTAACTTTGATAGTTTTTTCGAAGAAAACTTGAATATTTATGCATGCTGGTTCAAAGAATTATAATTTATATTTTTAAATCAAGTACTGGCATCCTAGCTATCGATTGCAGTCGATAGATTGCCAAAAGATTTATTTTTAAAGAAGATATAATTTTTCATACAATCGAAAGTTGGTTTTCTGTTTTGGGGTAACATTGATAATGGAGTATGAATCGAACAAAATTGAATGAATATCAAACATTTGTAGGGCATTGCATACCTCTAGGCGTTTAACGTTATATGAAATTTTTTGACTTAGATTACAAAAATGGTCCCAGTTTGTGGAAATGCTTTTCGCTAAGAGATTTGAGACCGTATTCAAGTTCTATGATAACTAGGCTGTCAAATATAAGAGGCCAACTATTCAAAACTACATCGAATAGTGATCGTAGAACAGATTGTTTGTAAGCTTTTCGAAAATGCTAAAATTGTGTCAATTTTTAAAATTCGTATAAAAAGCCTCAAATGTTCTTGATTTGAATGAAAACTACTCTTACATGAAGTGTCATACTAATATTCTTTAGTTTTGAATTCGTTTTGCTTAACTGAAAAACAGAAATTATGATATTTCGTTTAGTATGTAGTGGGTTACGCACTATCAAAGTTACCCGCATTATCAAAGATACCCCGTTTTACGGTACATCATAATTGACCTTTTCATACGAAAAAGTGTGCATAAGTTGTGTATAGTGATAGTTTTGAGAGAAATTCGTGAATATATATATTTTTTTTGAGGTCGCTTAAAAAGGTTAATCTTTACATAAAGTGGAAAATCGCAATAGACACAAACCAATCTATAGTTAAGACATAAAAAAATCGGTGAAGGAAACCAAAAAATATTTTGTTTTACTTTTAACAAGATTCTTGGCCACTGCACTATGGTCCAGGAATCAGTTTTACGCGGAAAGATGCATTTTGAGCTTTATGAAACATTAGACAAAAACGGTCTTCTACAAAGTTGTTTGTTTTAGTAAGGTCCTTTGTTTGGTGTTATTGAAAATTAGGGTGGACCACATTATCATAGAAATTGTGTAACTAACTTTCTTATTTGTAGAAATTATAATATACATGCTTCAGCAAAGTTGTAGACCATTCAATTTCAAGCAACTCTGCTAAAAAAGTTTTTTTGTATCTCTCAAATTAACCGTTTTAGAGCTTTTTTCCTACGGCGACAAAGGGTGGTCCGAGCAAAACTGGTTTTCTGGCTCTAGAGTTTTCAATTCAAATTTCTCATCAAAGTAGTCTATGAAACACTTTTAGAGCTTTAAAAAAATGCGTAATTTGGTGAGTGAAGAAACTCGCTATCTCCTTCCGTTTGGAAGTTATTGATTATTATTAAAACATGCCTACTTTGATTGAGAATATCTCTGATTGGGGCAAACATAAAAAATATCTTTTGACGGCATTCAAAGTATAAAATAAAATTGTATATCATATCAAAAAATTACAAATGTGTTATTTTTGTAACGCTAATATATTTTCTTGAAAAACAAATATTGTTTATCACAAAAACTTCAATAACTTTTAAACTAAAATAGATATGAACAATATTTTTGCACGAAAATTTGCGTTTTGTTAAGTTCTAAAAGTCGTTCATAGACTACTTTGACGAGAAACTAGTATTAAACAAACTAGAGTTAAAAAACTTATTTTTGTTGGACCACCCTGCGATGATTAGGAAAAAAATGCTCTAGATTGGTTAAATTTTGAGCTACTGAAAAACTTTTTTTGGCAAAGTTGATCAAAACTTCATGTTCTACCGCTTTGCCTAAGAGTATATACCAGTATTTTTGCAAATAAAAAGTTGATTATATGATTTGTGTGATATTGTGAACCACCCTAGTTTTAAATGACACAGTATGGAAGCTTACATTTTTAGAAACAATTTTGTAGCAGATCAATACATATTATGAAAATCTTCAAAATAGTTTTAGAGCCCTATCTTTCTTATTTCAGATTTCTTGTTACAGCGTCTATGGATGCCTTTAAGAACTTAACAAAACGCAAATTTTTATGCAAAAATATTGATGATATCTATTTTAGTTCAATAGTTATTAAAGTTTTTCTTCTTAAAATCCTTTGTTTTTCAGGGCATTTTATTAGAGTTACAAAAATAACACATCTGTAATTTTTTGATATAATATACAATTTTATTTTGTCTTTTGAATGCCGTCAAAAGATATTTTTTATGTTTGCCCCAATCAGAGATATTCACAATCAAAGTAGGCATGTTTTTGAGAGAAAAACAACAATAACTCCCAAACGGAAGGAGATAGCGAGTTTCTTCACTCACCAAATTACGCATTTTCCAAAGCTCTAAAAGTGTTTCATATACTACTTTGATGAGAAATTTGAATTGAAAACTCTAGAGCCAGAAATCCAGTTTTGCTCGGACCACCCTATGACGCCGAAAAAATTTGCTCTAAATCGGTCAATTTAAGAGATGCTCTAAATCGATCAATTTAAGAGATACAAAAAAACTTTTATAGCAAAGTTGCTTGAATTTGAATGGTCTACAACTTTGCTGAAGCATGTATAATATAATTTCTACAAATAAGAAAGTTAGTTACACAATCTCTATAAAAATGTGGTCTACCCTAATTTTCATTAACACCAAACAAAGGGTCTTACTAATGCAAACAACTTTGTAGAAGACCGTTTTTGTCTAATGTTTCATTTTAAAGCTCAAAATGCATCTTTCCGCGTAAAACTGATTCCTGGACCACTGTGCACTGTGCGGAAGGTACGTTAGGCACTTTCTACCAGTTGATAGCAAACCAGAACTTCAGCATAGGATTGAAAATCGAAGAAGCAACATGGAAAAGCTTTGCACAGAGTGGTTGCGTTTGACACGAAGTGGCAACAGCACTCGGTTACAACAATGGGACTACGGAGGCTTCCATTCTGTTAGGAGTAAATGTGCGGCTTAATGTGGTGCTGAATTTAGCTATTTTTTGTCGTAACGACTCGTTCGGATGTTTCGAGTAATTTCAGGTTATTAAAAAATAATTGTTATGTGGTAAAGTCGTATAGAGTAATAAGTGAGCATACCGGTATTGATTAGAGGTATGAAACAGTATATTAAACATAAAATGTATTTAAACCAGTCCCATTGATAAAACAATAAGAATAGCTCATTGTCAAATGGAATTAAACTAACTGTCAAACTTTCCCACATAGTGAGCATATGAGTTTTCACTGTAATTTTAGCACTTCACGAAACAATGCTTTACCTTGCAGCGCAAATCGCATCTCAAACACGTTCCAACTGTTAATTACAATGTCAGGAAGCGGACTGAAGCACATCTAGAGAGAGTGTAATCCAAATGTGAACCATCGCAATACTTGCTTCGTGCTATTACTGTCAATTTTGCATACACCGCACAAGTAGAAGTGTGTGCTCATGCAATAGAAATAATAAACCATAGAAGAATAATGTCGCTGGTGTTCCCTTTGTTCTCGCTCAGAAACATGTTGGGTATATAAGTGTCAAACTGCATACATTTTCGCGTTGACATTTATAGCCCTGCCTATCTCCGCCAGCAAAAGATGTTCCTACTGCGACGCCAGCGACATTCTTCTTCTATGGTTTATTACTTCTATTGCTCATGCCTGTGGAATAATACCGATGATGACCTACCCGATGTAAGCAAGGACGATGATGGCAAATCTTAATTCAATTGAGGTCACCCATTGTATGCAGCTCGGAGAAATGCAGAACCATTGTGGTTTCACCTCCCCTTGTTCCACAAACAGATGCGCAGTCCATTCTCACAGAACTTCTGCAGCTATCCGGGAGATGGCTTCCAATCAATAAAGTTTCTTAATCAAATCAGCTTACGGCGAAGAAAAATTATGCAAATATTTACATAATTTGACCAAAATTGGATTACATTTCTGATGCGCACCAATGCATTCCCTTAGGTCCGCTGAGGTGATGAAATTTAACCGGATGTTCGCAATGCTTACGGAGGAGGGTTGGTTACGCTTCTTTGATTACTGCAATTTTTCCCCTTCTCACCAGAGGGCAATCCGATGCTTTTCGAAAACTAAGACAAAGTGAATTTACATACAATTAAAAGTTGAATTTAATAAATGTCATTCCAAGCCATCATCCGCAGCATCATTAAAGAAAACTTTCCGATAGGGACCATCTAAATCGCTGTGCAAAGAGCGCTTCAAGAAAATTACAAAAAACGTTCTAGTCTTGCATCCATTAATAAGACTGTTGAAATTCAGGTTTTAAAGTCCAGGAAAAACGGAGTCTCTTAAAACTACTCTTTGACAGGTTTCCTACTTCAGTCAACTGACCGTCGTGCTCAACAGTATTCTAGAGTAGCCAGCGATCGATGGAGGCACCCAATGCAGGTATAGCCATCAGCTCACCCACCGCTGTAGGAAAAGTGACTTTTATTTGCTCCAATAAAGCAGTGAACCGTGTCACCAGCTCAGGAATGACTTTGTGGCCGCTGAAAAAGTACTAAAGTTAGTTGGCCATACTTGTTTCGGTTGGCTGGCAGAATGATGGCAACGACGGAAAAGTGCAGGAAAGTTAACCCTTCCATCATGGCACTTGACTTTCCTGAGCGGGATGATGGGATTCCACCTGGAGGATACTTTGTAGCACTGCATTTGAGATGCTCCGCCTTTGGATACATGGAAACGGGTCAAGAATAATGCCAGAAGTGCGGAAAAGGCGAGGCTTTCGAAAGTTTTAAGATGCATTAATACACAAAAAAAAATCCGTTCTCGTATCTGTGAACAGCAGACGTGAACTAATCAACAAGCAAAAATACACCGTGAACTAAATCATGTTTATGTGACCATTGCTGGTAGTTCATGGTGTATTTTTGACAGTTCACGTTTTCCAGAATTCTTTTTTGAGCGTGTATGTTTGGCATGCAAAGTCAAATTTTGAAACGAGCTTTTGATGTATAAAAAGGAAATGGAGTGGTGTTTCTGTGTCACGATTTGGATTGAGAAGAACTACATAATTCTATCACTTTTGCACGTTGCATGTGCAGGAAAACAGATCTGAAACTTAACTGGTAAAATTGGAAAAATCTCGACATGTGTCCATGCCCAACATACTTGATTCTTGATGGGCAATAATTCCTTTTTTTTGCCTTAAAATGAGGAGCCTTCTCCATTGGACCCGGTCCTATACCAATCGCTTCCAGTCGCCTTAAACGTTAAGGCTCCCCCATATCAAAGCGATTTTTTACATTTTTTACGGCGACAGCGACAAATAATCGTCGCGAGGTCGTTGCTGTTTCGCTGTATGTAGAGTTTTATGAGCAAGTTTAAGGCTCAAGAATTCATCATTCAACCAGTTTTTTCGTTCAAATTTAAAGAAATTTTCATAAAAATCTATCAACGTAATCCAGATAGCAAGTATAGTGCAATGATAGATTTTCTTTTAACATTGCTTAAAGTTTGAACAAAAAATCTGGTTTTGAAAATTTGTAAATCCATTTTGGTTATTTTCCATTTTGGTTCCTTCCTCCTTCGTATCGATTTTCGTGGCGTCGATCTAGATGGTTCCATACAAGAGTGCTTACAGCCTCACAACAATGAAAATGCGGCGTTTTATCGTCGATGTGACTGAAAGAATCGCGTTGATTTTTGGGAGCCTTTTTGAATACAGTACTTTCTCGATTATATCACTGCTCGTTTTAATATCGCTTCATTATGTCACTCTCGATTTTAGCACGGGTTTCTGTTCGATTTTATCACGCCATGATAATTGTATGAAGTCCATATATTTTACATTAAAAATAACACTAAACATTCAACATACATCTCTCTGGCTTATCTCTAACCTGATTTTCATTTATTTCGTTCTATTCCTGCAACATAAAACTCAAATTTTCATGAGAATTATATGGCAGAAAAATACATTTTCATTATATCACGCTTCGGTATATCACGCCACAAATTTTCGGGTCCGTGATATAATCGAGAGATTACTG
The DNA here is from genome assembly GCF_002204515.2 of Aedes aegypti. Lineage (NCBI taxonomy): Eukaryota > Metazoa > Arthropoda > Insecta > Diptera > Culicidae > Aedes > Aedes aegypti. Next base: position 228,974,793 of record NC_035109.1, on the reverse strand, counting down.
TAATATGAATTTCTCTACAGACTTGGTATGTGTCGTGATTTATGCAACGCCAATCCGATCGACTCCATTCAACGCCTAAGATCAGGGGTTGAATTCTGAGAAAATTGAGCTTTGTAAAAATTATGATTCGCAACACATCATGAGAGTATGTTTATCGTCTACTGCTACAGCGCTGGTTATATCGGGGGAAGACAGTGCATGATAAATCTCATTTAAACAAGTTCCAAACCGGCGGGCGCTATTGCCATATTATGTTTATCATGTTAGTAAGGTGAAACACCTACACGCAATGATAAATAAACGATAAAAATGGGTTTTATCATCGCTTTCTCTCTTTGTGGTCCTTCTTCGCTGTTGCTATTTACCAAACTTGTTACAACTTAAGAAACATCGTCGATAATGGACTGACAGAGATGCGATGTTTTTCTATGCTTGCTTTGATCGTGTTTCAAAATCATTTGAGAATGAATTCTGCAACGCCTCCCCAAGATTCATTTCCCTTCAAAGCAACCGGTACTCGGTAGTATAAGGATCTAACAAAAAGCGAGTTTAGTATTTGTCTGTGAAGTTCCAAGACACAAAAAATCATCACTTATCCAATCATATCTCCACATGTTGCATGGTCCTTGCACATGGCAGAAGACGACACTGTATTTCTCTGCACGCCTTTGAAAGGTTCATTAATCTTTCACATATCATTCTGTTCCTTACTATTTTTATCAATCATGTTTTTTTAAAAACATAAGATTAATCTTAAAATCGAAACGAAGAAGAACCAGAATATCTAGACAACTTTCTAGTTTGTGTCTGACACTACATTTTCATACATAATTGTTGATCTTTTTTACAAAATTTTGCAACAGGGAGTAGTTCCCGATTGTCTTAACATTGCAAAGGTAATAACTGGTGAAGCGTCAGATCCAAGTAATTTTCGGCCTATCTCCACTCATTATTTATTGACTGCATCTTCAGTATGATACTATACAGACTGATACACTATATCTATAACTAATTCGGTCAAAAATGACATGAAAAACAATACATTAAAAACAAAAGAAAGTTTATACCTCATAAACAAGATTCATATTAAAAACATTTTAACAGAAATTCCTAAGCAGCTATTCCATGCTATATACAAAGCATCTAGCAGTACAACTTCAAAGTGCGGATCACCACGTGGTTGCAGCGTTATTCATGAACTCTCGATATCGTATACCTTTTGGCCAGTTCGTTGAATTTAAAGCCTTCATACGATATTTCTCTTGAACAAAATGAAACCCATCGTCGACACAACTCTCCATGTTGGCTACAAACAACAGTTACTGACTGCATGTATTTTATCCACACAAAGAACTTCGTTCAATCTCTTTTTCGGTAATATCGGTAGCAATGTTGGACAGGTGTAGCTAGCTTAGCTTAGCTTAGCTTAGACTGACTACACATATCAATGGTTGCTATTCCGTGATTGACCGAAGTCAGTGAAAATGCACAAAGAATCAACTAGAAGTTTGACTGGGATTGGCCATAATCTTCTTCAGTGTGCATAATTCAGTGCCTCTATTTATACAGGGTCAATAACGGCGCCGGCCACGTCCTTGCAGTCAGGTGGGATTGAGGGAAGGAATGTTAGTGTGTAACCTTTGCTATTTGGAGACCGTGTTTGCCTCTGCATCTCCACAAAGGTTACTGGGAGGGATGTTTGTTAATGGGGAGGATCGTTGGGTCACAGGATTCACTTTGATAAGCAATTAGACCATGATAAATAATTATTTGTGAGATATAAACATGATTATGCCGACACTTGGGGTGACGAACCATTCAAAGTTTGTTGAACAAATACCTAAATGAAACATTCCTAACACTCCTATTCTTATGCCGACACTTACAGTGACGAACCATCCAAAGTTTGTTGAATAAAGTGAACCTTTCGGAAGTCTACACTTGTAGTGTCCAACCATTCAAAGTTTTTTTTATTACAAAAATAAAGGTAAAAAGAAAGGGGTGTTTTGCATAGCATAGCATAGCACAGCACAAACCGACTGCACATGTCAATGGTCGCCACTCCGCGATTGATCGGAACTGGCAAGAATTGCACTACGATCCAAATGAATAAGGGATGGGAGTTTCCGCTTACTCTCGAAGTGCAATTTTAGCAGATCTAATATTACTGATCAACAACGGCGCCGGCCAAGTCCCCACAGTCAGTTGGGATGGGGAAGGAATGTTAGGGTGTAATGACTGTTGCCTCTAGAGACCGAGAACACCTCTGCATCCCCACAATCACCACGGGAAGGGTGTCTATCAGTGAGGAAGGAAAAGATCTGGGAGTCACCTCTGGTCGGTGATGCGATCCATGGACAAGGGGGAAATATACGACTTGTATTCAAAGCTAGTTTTGTATTTTTGTCTCGAGAAGCCTTTGGAAAAATTACGTCAACATCTATAATGTCGAACAATTCAAAAGACGTTTTTATTAATGACGAAAACTGAAAATTACATGTATATATTTTAACTTATATGAAACAGGAACAATGCCGACACCTGCAGTGACGAACCACACATAGTCTGCCTGAAAATCACATACGAGTATTACTGTGCATTTTGTCTCGATATGGTAGAAGTTTTAGAAAATACGTCAACATTCACAATGTCGAACAATTCAAAGGATAATTTTTAATAATGTCAAAAAGAGAAAAATATATGTATATTCAAATTGCATAAGAAAAAAGCATAATGCCGACACCTATAGTGACAAACCATACAAAGTTTGTTCCAACATTACACAAAAGTCACGCTTTCAAGAAAATATGTGTCATCATAAGCATGAAACGAACTCACCAGTTGGCCATCCATTCTCGACTGAACACAAAACTGACACTGACAGCAAAACTTCTCGGCGTCCCGAAAATAAACCGTCCTGCTTGGGCCTTCCCAAATACGTACCCAGCAAGACGCTCCAAAACAAAGGGAAAAAAAAAAAAAATCTCCGGCGACGAAAACACGCGCGAAACCGTCAACAAACTCTATCGGACGACGCAAAACCGAACCGTCCTGCTTGGGCTTCTCGAAGCACTACCCAGCAAAACGCTCCAAAACAGGGGGAAAAAATTCTCCGGCAACGAAAACGCGCGAATCCGTCAGCTAAATCAATCGGACGACGCAAAACCGAACTGTCCTGCTTGGGCTTCACAAAGCACTACCCAGCAAGACGCTCCAAAACAGGGGGAAAAAAATTCTCCGGCAACGAAAACGCGCGAATCCGTCAGCTAAATCAATCGGACGACGCAAAACCGAACTGTCCTGCTTGGGCTTCACAAAGCACTACCCAGCAAGACGCTCCAAAACAGGGGGAAAAAAAATTCTCCGGCAACGAAAACGCGCGAATCCGTCAGCTAAATCAATCGGACGACGCAAAACCGAACTGTCCTGCTTGGGCTTCACAAAGCACTACCCAGCAAGACGCTCCAAAACAGGGGGAAAAAAATTCTCCGGCAACGAAAACGCGCGAATCCGTCAGCTAAATCAATCGGACGACGCAAAACCGAACTGTCCTGCTTGGGCCTCACAAAGCACTACCGGTAGCAATGTTGGACAGGTGTAGCACAGACAAACAGACGTAACACTGATGAACTTCCCCTCGACCACTCATTTAACGATCATTTCAAATTTTCACCAGATGATGATGGTGTAACTGGGCAATGGATTTTGAAAAAAAAGTGTTCTAAGTGTTACGTCTGTTTGTCTGTGGGTATAGCTTGGAAGTTTGGTTAGATCTAGTTGTGTTCTCGTTGCTCGACAATCGTTGATTTAGAAAAAAAATCGTTGATAACAACGATTAAGGCCTTTTGGTGCGTCATCACAAAATGGCTTCTTTTAAAATCATTAACGTATTGTTATGATATTATTGGTATTTGCAGCATCGATGAAATATAACTGCTCATCACCTGAATTCATGGATAATTTATACGAAGAAAAATAATTCAGGTGGTATTTAAATATTTAATCAACACTTTCAGATACATCATTACACTGCGGAACACGTTTCTGTCTCCAGCACCAAAATACCGCCATTCACTTAATTAAGGTTTGCTGAATCCATTGCCGTTCTCAGAAATATCATAGCACGTCTAGTTTTTGAGATATTGACTGTTGAAAATGCAAAAAATGACTATTTCAGGCAACTTGCATGCAAGTTTGCCAGCTTGTAAGGTAAAATATTGGCTTAATTTGCCACAGAATTCAAACTTTATGTGTATAACAATACTTATCATCAAAGTTTGTATTACTTTCGATACGGAAAAGTTATTTTTTGATGGTTTAGAGAATAGACCATTTCCGTGAAAATTTTTTATTGGCTTATATGCTTTCTGTCAATTTACTGAACAAACTTTCCTAAGGAACCGATATGTTTTGGAGCCTTTATCTATTAGAAAACAATGAAAAACTTGCGGCACGTTAGTTCACCCCTCGGTCCCCTACAATTTGGTTCACCTCGAAAAAATTAAGACCCATTTTTCTCCTATTGTTTTGCCACCACGCTGTGGTGAATTTATGATCAGCTGGCATGACCAGATGATTTTTGTTTATGTTTTCATTCATCACAATGGGCTCCGTTGCGGTTTCGCTATCTCCTTCCTTCACGGTTCCTGACATCTCCGTTAACACCGCGGAAACCACCTTCATCGCATCGGCCGGTTATGACCATATCCGGCGAACACTACACGGTTCTGCAACGCAAGGATTGTAGTCAACAGATGCCTGATGTCTCTGTTTTGTGCTGACGAGGTTTGAATAAGCCGGAAGATTCCCGACATGAGGCAGCAGCAGCTGCTCAAAATTTCCTTGCGCGGCTGTTGCTGCCTAAAGGCGGGAATCTTTCGGATCAACAGCCAACAGATAGATTTAGGCATTTATCGGCATGAATAGTAAAAAATAGTCTCTAATAGAATAGCGATACCGTATCTATTGGCTGGATGAGAGATTTGCTGTTAGGGGGTGGTTTTATATTTTGAATCTTTGGAGGAAAATATATTTTACTACAGGAAGACCTGAATCGGGTTGGGGTTGAAACTGTAATTTAGAACGGGTTGTACTAGTTCCAACCTGGTTCAAAAACGTTTGTTTGAATGGTTTCAAGTTATGTCGTTTTCGTTTTTAGGAACTGGGTCGGTGATCAACACATAAACAAACCAATGTCAAATAAATTGTAGTTCGGTCGAACCTGAATCGGGTTGGGGTTGAAACTGTGATTCAGAACGGGTTGCGCCAGTTCCAACCTAGGTTCAAAAACGAATTCGACATTAGTTTCGTTGGCGCTCCTGTTTGGGGTGCCCTGACCGGGATCACGATCAGTTTGAGCGCGCACCTGATTTGACGTTTCCAAATGTAAACAAGCATCCCAATGCAGGGGTGGAATCGAAATTCTGTTGAAAACTCACCACGCTGATACCCATAGGGTTGAACCAACTGTGCCGCATCTCGAATTATTTTTCAAAATGTGGTGAGTATCCATGTTTTCAAAAAATCATAAGAAAATTAGGAGTGCATATAAACAAAATCGGAAAACGTTAATATTCATTAAAAATGATTGTCTTTCGAAGAAAAATACAAAAACTGGGGGTTAGATCTGACGGAAATGGTCTATTGTTGTATTTTGCCATATAGAAGAAACGAAGAATTTCGTATGGAGACTACAAGCATGTTGAAAAAATCGGTTTAAACGAAATTTAATCGCGCAATTTCAATCAAATTATGTCTGAAATGAAAGTTTAAGTTCTATTTTGCATGTTTGGTGGATTAGATTACAAAAAAGTATGATAAATTGTACTTTAAATTTCATGTAAACATTAATGAAACCAGTGTTTTATGCAACTTTGGCGACCTGTAGCTAAAAATTGTGACGTGCTGGAACATTTCTGAGAATGCCACCAGATTTAGCAACCCCAAATCTACTAGAGGCACATAATTTGATCCTTGAGACACGCAAAAATGTCATTTTTGTTACGCTGTGTTATCAATTTAGCGACAATATAAATTAGATTTATATTCTCAAAAAATCTCCGATCTTATGCCGCATCTGAGGGGTTCCACGTAGGCATGCAAGTCGATTCTGATCGACCATTTCAAAAATATCTGAAACTTTGCACAGTTTTTCAGTTCCATCTAAATCGTCATTTTCCGATATCAAATCTTCAAGTTGAGTCACGACTAACTTTTCAAAAGGGTGTATGTGAAAATGGTTCAAAAATATTCAAAAAGCTGCACAGCAAAAACGGTTCGTTCGATTGTTAGACAACTAAAGAAATAAAGTTAGACAACTAAATAAAGATTCCAAAAAAAAAAAATACACACAGTAAAAAAAATATTTTTTTTTGCATTAAAAAACATCATTTTTGTCACAAAAACTCAAATATCTCAAAACCCTATCGGAATACCAACGTAATTTTTTGAGGGAAAACGGTCCATTATATTAGCTATCTACCATAAAAATTTGGTGATGGTAAGCCAATAAACAAAAAAGTAATGACATTTCAAATATTTCACAAATTTGACACTTAGTGAAATTTTTTTTTTTTCATTGTTAATTTTTTTTAGGACCGCAGTATGTTGCTGAATTTTTTGTTAAGGGTACCACATGAGGTTAACAAGTTGTTTTCATGATATTTTATTTAATTATTCATAACTATTATAGCATCTATTAGAAAGTTAGACGCGATCCAGTGTTGTGATCTAAAGTCTTGATAGTGTCATATTTTTTATTGTACGTAACTGAAGAAAAATTCTCTCAATAGTGTTGAAACATTTTGATAAAAGAAACCTATAAGAAATCTAATATTGAAGACAAAAGCTACAAAAAAAGTTTTCTATACAGGTATACGACTAGTTTACCTGCAAAAAGTTTACCTCGTAGAGAACAAGGCGGGTCTATACCCAGGTGATCTGGTACACGTAAAGCAGGTCGGTTATCTCGGCGCTGGTTTTCTCCACAAAGTTAAAATCTGATTACACCTGGGTATAGACCCGCCTTGGTAGAGAATAGACTTTGTAATCATATTTGGGAGAAAGCGAGTAACTTCAACAACATCAAAAACATGATAGGTACATACCATGAACATACTCACGAAAAAGCTAAAAATATACTACCACTATGGTTATAAAAGATTTAATTGTAAAATTTTTCTTCAGTCAAGCAAACGACACCAAACTAGTCAGTAAAAACTTAAAAGTGATTTTGTTTATTAAAATCTAGCGAGCAACATGAGTAGTCGCTTTCTCAACTGTTGCAGGCCGTTTGCAGAAAAAAAAGTGTTCGAAAGAGCTACGAAATCTCACCGAAAGCACCATAGATAAACTGAAAGCGGCTGGTTATGCTCCAATGTCTACATTGAATACAAATTTACGCATTTGTACGTCCTGCCGTTTAAACGTTGACAAACGGACAATCTGTACATCATCGGTGGATCAGGTTGCAGGAAGTTCGAAAACAACAACAACTGAGGAATTACTAGATGCACCGACAACAACTGAGGAGTTACCAGAAGTACCAAGTGCAGATAGTCTTGCCACGGTACCATCAGCGACATCTGTTTCAACAAATCAATCAGAAGATGAGTACATCCAGAAGGTCAACATCGAACGCTTCAACGAAGGGATAGCTGGAATAAAAGTGACTCCGATTAAATGGACGAAGATGGGTTACGTCAATTATCCCGAGAAAAAATACCGTAAAATCAACGAAGCTGTACGAAGAAACCTCTTCAAATTAGGACCTGAGGATGTGGAAAATACAGACTACGATGAGGTAATTATGAATATGAAGGAAAGGTTCTCGAATCTAGCCACGACAAGGAAAGAAAAAATATTAATTTCGTCGATGCTGCCAAGCTCGTGGTCTATTCAAGACGCCATTGATGAGTTCAAAACCAATAGAAATACAGCAAAAGAGGCAAAACAATTCAAAAATAACTGTCTTGCAACCAAAAATGCTAGGTCGAGTACTTCATTAACAGAAGAGACAAAAGAAAAAATAATTCAATATTTTGAAGACGATGAAGTAAGTAGAGCTATGCCTGGCCAAAAAGATTATGTATCTGTAAAAAAAGATGGAAAGCGTCAAGCAATCCAAAAACGATTAATGATGACTACTTTAAAAGAAGCGTATACACGCTTCAAGGAAATTAACGAAAATATAAAGGTAGGTTTTTCCTCATTTGCAAGCCTTCGTCCAAGGCAATGCAAGCTTCTATCCAATTCAGGAACACATAATGTTTGTGTGTGCACAACACACGAAAATATTAACCTAATCTTACATAGTTTGAAAAGAATCAATTTATCAAAGGATATTAAAATGTAACTGGTAGTCTTTTGTGTGAAAATACAACATCAAAATGCTATCTACGATCTTGTTCGGATTGTCCAGATTCTTCATCATTGGAAAATACTTTATTCGCTGAGTTTGAAGAAAATTATATTGATCAGTTATCATTTGAGCAATGGGTGACCACGGATAGGTGTGACCTAGAAACTATTGTAAAACCTGTAGATGAGTTTGTGTAATTTTTTTGCTTGAAATTAGAAAGTTTAATTCCTCACGACTTTATTAAAACAGAGCAATCTCGCTTTTTAAAAAATACGAAAGATACATTACAAGATGGTGAATTTTTAGTCATTTGTGATTTTTCTGAAAACTATAGCTTTGTATTGCAAGATGAAGTGCAGTCCCATCACTGGAACGTACAACAAGCTACAATTCATCCATTCGTAATTTATTTCAATGGAAGTACGCAAATTGAACATTTTAGTTTTATTGTAATTTCCGAAGATTTAAGACACGACTCAGTATCTGTAAATTTGTTCATTGCCAAAATGATTAACTTTTTACGCGTTGATAAGGATAAAGAAATCAGAAAGATATATTTCATGTCTGATGGAGCAGCATCGCAGTACAAAAACCGTAAGAATTTTTCGAGCCTATGTCAATTTAAATCAAAGTACGGAATTGATGCAGAATGGCATTTCTTTGCTACGTCACATGGCAAAGGTCCTTGTGATGCTATTGGAGGAACCATAAAGCGCATGGCCACAAGAGCAAGTTTAGCCAAAGAACGTGAGCATCCAATTAAAACTGCAAAAGAACTATTTGATTGGGCGAATCGCAGAAAAGAAGAAGATTTAACAAAATTATCATTTTGTTTTACTACTACTGAAGAGTACGAATTAACGGCATCAGAGCTCAGCGAGCAATATAATAACGCGAAAACGATCCAAGGAACCCAAAAATTTCACTGTTTCATTCCATTGTCAGAAAATAAAATTAAAGCAAAACTATACTCGAACTGCACTGATAATGATGCAAAAGTGTTCGATATTGTAAAAAAATTGAATAACAATAAATAAATAAATAAGTATTAATAAAATGTTTTCATGATCTCATAACGCATACCCAAATCCAAAACTTTTAAAGTTTATATATAACATTTAGAAACTCATCGATCATACTATTAAAAAAAATATCCTGGTAAAAAAAAAAATATTTTCGTGTAATCTGTTAATTCATTTTAATTTATACATATATACATATACATATAATATTTATACATATACATAATATTAATACATATAATATACATAATACTAATGAATACATGAGAACGACTTGTTTAATTCACGCAAGGCCCTTAACAATAAAATCAGCAACAAACTGCGGTTCCCGTAATAATTTACACCGAAAAAAAAAAAATTTCTACTAAATGTGAAAATTGTGACATGTTTGAAATGTCATAACTTTTTTGTTTATTGGTTTACCATCACCAAATTTTTATGGTAGATAGCTAATATAATGGACCGTTTTCCCTCAAAAAATTACGTTGGTATTCCGATAGGGTTTTGAGATATTTGAGTTTTTGTGTCAAAAATTATGTTTTTTAATGCAAAAAAAATTTTTTTTTACTGTGTGTATTTTTATTGGAATCTTTATTTAGTTGTCTAACTTTGTTTCTTTAGTTGTCTAACAATCGAACGAACTGTTTTTGCTGTGCAGCTTTTCGAATATTTTTGAACCATTTTCACATACACCCTTTTGAAAAGTTAGTCGTGACTCAACTTGAAGATTTGATATCGGAAAATGACGATTTAGTTGGAACTGGAAAACTGTCCAAAGTTTCAGCTCAATAGAAAAAAATGAATTAAAAAATTTACCAAATTTTGGTGCTGTTGCTTGGAATCACTCATCTCATTGTCTCACACAACTAAACTTGTAAAGAGGAGGTGCTTACCTTTTCCATTGTAAATCATTCATTGAATTCAGAGATTCACCCTTCCTTTTGTTAGTTGTTGATACCATGTTTAGTTAATAAACGAAAGAAGACGTGACCTTCAAGATGTTTTCTTTCCCAAGACGGTGTCCAAGAAGGATTACCACCGCTAGCTTTCGCCAACGGGTCCAACGAAAAATCGAAGGCACGGGTCCAAACAAGGATCGTAAAGAGATCAATAGCAGAAAAAATAGTACTGAAAAGTACTGTTTCAGTAGCACTGAAAAGTACCGTTTTTAATTTTAGCACTGAAAAGTACTGTTTATGTAGCACTGAAAAGTACTGTTTTATTGCTTTGGGTAGTTTTTAAGAAAACTTCCAAGAGCAGAGAGAATTCATGTACACACAGCACGAAGGTACGATGCGCACTGATATTAAATAATAATGTATTCTTTTGATATGTACGATTGAAGAGTAAATTTTGATTTCTTATACTCGTCAACCTACTTAACTTCCCATCTGTTTGCATAAAAATGTGCCTAACACAAATGTTATACTTTTTGTTTGTTTGTTTTGAAAATGTACATGGAATGGCGACACTACTACCATAATTATTTTTATAATTATTTTTAGTACCATTTCAAACATAACATTCATTTCTTATATCGAGGTGTTCTGTGTTAGACAACACTATCATCCTAATTTGGTAGAACAAATTTAAGATTTTATTAACATTTTGTTAACAACATATTACATTTCATTTACCATAGCAGTTCAGATTTTTTCACAGGTGAGTTGTTTTCACCAGCTCATAAGAGAAAAAAAAACACGTTTTCAATTTACTTAACCTAACTTAACCTAAACATATAATGCATTAATCGTGGCAATAAAAGATTGGAACGATTTTTGCCTGAAATTATTAATTATTTTATTTGACATTTGCTCCAATGTTCCCAACTAACATTCACTCATTCAACAAACACCATTATGACAGTTTTATTCAGCACCATGTTTTATAACATTTGAATAATTTTCATAGCCAACCTGTTCAGGCGTTGTTCAAACAAATATGGAGAAACTTGAAAGCATGTCGTTGAATACCAACTTTATTGTTCCGCTTAAAAAGATTATACAAGCATGTCGTTCAGCTTTTAAACGGTTGGTCCAAAAATAATTAAAAACAAATAAAAAACTAGAATTTGTTTTTCTAGGCACTTTAATGTAGTGTACACAATTAATATAATCAACAACGATATTTGAAAACCGCCTGGATACTGGATTCGAACTCGAGACCTTCCAATCATCAGCGGACCTTCCTTGCCATCTGCGCCATCCTAGAATTGATGAATGAACCGTCCAGAGCAAAATATAAACCTCTCATAGCTGAATATTGGTCATGTTTGGTCATATTCGACAACGTTTAATCAACACATGGTACGCCAATCAACAACTGAACAAGCATATTATTCAGCTGCTGTTTAGTGCTGATCCAAGCTGAGTTCAGTCGGCTGTGTTTTGCGCACATTGAGACAATTATTGTCAATAATGGTCGAAAATATTGTTTATTTATACAAGTTAAAATCAGTCCGAAATTATTGATCTAATTTCATAATGAGTTTTAGTTTGTTCAAAACTTCAATTTGAATGATTCATTTACCTAAATTCAAATAATTTAATTTTATAAATTATATATTTAATAATTAATTATTTTACCGAATCGTATTTTTTATAAACCAATTATGCATTGAAGAAATAATTCTCTGTATGAATATGTTTAAATCATTTGAAGGGTTCTGAGGACATTATTTTACATACGTTTTGACAGTTCTCCGACTACCATTCTTCCATGCGCTATGTTGAAAGTTTGAGAAATTTGAGAATTCAGCGTAGCGCGATCAGTGGGTGGAATACAAACAACAGTGTCGTCGCTTGACGGCCAGTGAAAGAATCTGAATTTTCGAAAGGTTGTTTCCTCTACTTTTTGCCGCTGGCACCAACTGTTAGCGTTTATGAACGAAATGAACAGTCGTTAGCCTATTATCGTTTGAACAAAAATGCACATTTTTTATTAAGTTACGACAGTCATCGCACCTCGTCACCGTAGCCTTGTTTGTTTGACTAAACAGCAATGCTGTCACAATGTTAAATCCCATAGGGTGATGTGCTAGTATCAATCGTATTAAGCATTGATCAGTGAGAACTGCAATTTTCCCAGTATTGCAGTGAATGATGCTGATACAAACCGATGCCAAACAATTCTTTCTCAAAACGGCTTTAGCATTGTACAATAACATTTTGATCAATCTTGATCTGTTTTTGGAAACAATGCAAAGAAAATGCATCTTATCGTATTCTCAATCCGTCGTATCGTTTTCAACTCCGTCGCAATCAGTTTCCAGATTCGTCTCACAACTTACGGCTCACTGTAATGTATTGAGTGGTTAAAACACAATATATCAACGCTATAATAAAATGTTTCACTAGATTATATAGATCTACGGGCATCTCCCTCCATTCCTTCAGCATGTTGGAATATACTAATTTCCTTTAAAATTAATTGTTCGTCATCAAAATTCAGCCCAAACATATGAACACAATTCCTTTTGACCGTACAATTATGGCATTTGCTCACAGTACAGCGAAAACAACACAATCAAAGGAACCGTATTTTTATGTCAAGCGTCGCGCACACATTGATGCGCACAAGCTTTTTTTTTCTCAGTACGACGGATAGAACTTTGTTTACATTCTCAATCATACGCGGCGGTTGAGAAAATTTCGTAAAATTTGGTGATTTATTGTAGTTTTACGGCGTGTGATTGGAATCAGATCCTTCAGTGAAGAAGTACGAAGGTTTTCCATAGTGAAAATAAGTGCCCGGCGAAGTATGTCACCCACGGGAGCAGGAAGAAACTTGTGTTGGAAAGTGGTGTGACTGATGTCGATCTCTAAGCATTTCTCTCAAATCGTGTTCGTCCATGCGATTTCGGTGAAAAAGTGTAAAGTGGATAATTGAACTTATTTATCGAAATACATTAGTTTCATTGCATTTTTGGTGTACAGGTGGACGAATCATAAAAGCTTTCACAGAACTACATTTGGAAAATGAATCTATGTTGCAGGTAAGTTGGAATAACCGCCGTAGTGGAACATTTTAAGTTTGATACGACGAATAGTAGCTCTTACGACGAAGTAGAACGAAACCCTATATAGTGGCGCATTTGTTTTGATACGGTGAGCACTGACAAAAACTACCTTCAATGCACTCAGAAATAAAAATAGTCACAGATTTACTAAAGTTTATGCATTAATGACAATTTTCTATCTGCCTCTCTCTCATTCTGCTGTGAATTTCTACACTAAATGTAGTTTTGACATTCAGAATGAAAGAGAGGCAGATAGAAAATAGTCATAAATTACTAAAATTTAGTCATTCTGTGACTACCCGTGTTTCTGAGTGTGAATCATTAAAATAACCAAAACGGCCGCTATGGCACCCATAGATAGCGCCACCGTAGCCTTGTGTGTTTGACAGAACCAGGGTTGTTAACGTTAATCAACGATAAACGCCGTTAACGTTGATTTTGCTCTGGAACAAGGTCAACGCCGTTGCGTTAATTTTCATGGTTGTTAGCGTCAACGTTAACGCGTTTGCGTTGAATCATCGTCAACGATCACCGCTAACCAAAGCGTTGATTTTATGTTCCGAACAGGTTCCCCGAGAAACATCAATAAACAACACGTTTCTATGTTGATACCCCGTATCCAAGGAAAATTGATTAAAAAATCTAAGTTCACAGTGCAGAGCAATTATTTGGCACCCAAAAGCCAGCCACTTTGACCGTCAGTTTTGATTGCTTGGAAGAACTATTACAAATTGCAAAGATGTCCTAGCAATTTTGTAACCGTCGACGTTCCAGCAACCCACAACAATGAGCTGAAATCGTTACCAGAAGGTGGCTTCCTTTGCCTTCAGCCAGCACACGGCGTCCTGTTTTCTACCCTTCCAACAACCAAGATATTTCTGAGTGACCGCCCCCAGAATGACCCGATTATTCATTTTCAAATACAAGTTGTCATACTACCCTAACAAAAGTTTTCATTGCAATCGGAAGTGGCAATGATAATAGACCAGATTTTCCCACTTCCGAGACTGTGCACCTCTACTGTAAACATCATTTTCCCACCAAATCCGACTGAGAGAAAGTCAGTTAACATTCCATAAAAACTACACTGAGATCATGCATTTATTTTCTTCTAAAAATCGTTTCTGAACATGGCATGTGTCAGGGTCTAAGTTGAAACTGCCCACACAATTCGTAGTTATCTTGTTCTAATGTTAGTAATGAATTGTTCACTCGTTATTATTATGCGAACTGAATCATTTTCTGGTATTCTTCATTTACTTTTTTATTAATCTATCGAATAAGACAACCAGGTTTTCAAATATTAAAATCTCCAAATCGTTAACGTTAGAAATAACGAAGTCGTTGACGTTAAATAAACGCTGTATGTTAACGTTATCGTTAAATCGTATTTCAACGCAATCAACGCATGAATTAAGGTGAAACAGTTTGGAATCAACTTCTAAGATTGCACTAAAACTTCAAAGGCACAAATCTTGCGAAGAAAGCATCCCATAACAGTGCACTTTTTATTTTGGCTTTGTGCACAAGCAGAAAGCTTAAAATAAGAAGATCAGGATCGTTTGCCAACTATTTCTCCAGTTTTGTGCCTTTTAAAACGTGAGTAGGGGGAGAAGTCGGCCATTGTGCCGGCCATTTTTGGATTCCGAGATGTTTCACCTTAACGAAATGGCGTTAATCGTTGATTAACGTTAACAACCCTGGACAGAACAGTAATGCTGTCACAATGTTAAGTCCCATATACAGTGGCGCCTTTGTTTTGATGCGGTGAGCACTGGCAAAAACTACCTTCAATGATCCATTATCCATTCCAAGTGGCTTTCACTTCTCACAGATAGATGACGTGCAACGAATACAATGACAGAAAACGAAAGGAAGAAAAGGGGACAACCGTACCAACCGTTTCATTTCAAGGGGATAGATAAAATCGTTGTGAGTGGCTTTGCTAAGAATGTTAGAGCGCACTCCATCGTAGTGAACTTTCCTATTCCTGGGATGGGACTATAGGTATTTCTGCCTTATGCCCTGGCTCTAGAGTCTTGGCTTTAGCGCCATTACTCGTTCTCTGAAATAAAAAAAAAAACATCCCCGTTCTCATTATGAAACAAATCAATTAATGGAATGCACAAAAGCAAGAATAGGCATTCATATATGGCCAAAGATCAAAATTCAGGCTAAGCAAGTAGCAAAAATGATTTTTTCTCGGAAAAAGTGCCACTGTGACTTGTCCATGGTCAAATCCATACACGAATTTGCCATGAAACTAGAATTTACTCTTCCACAGCAAGCAAAAAATTCTCTCAACAAATTGATGTTCAAAGTATTCTTTCTCCGATTAACATCAATGATCTTGAAAACCTGCAAATTCTAAGAATACCCAGATTGTTCGCTGACGATACAGCATTTTTACACAAGTAATGATATTTCATCGATCATAACTTCTATTAGCAATAATTTACAAATTATTATGATTCCAATTTACTTTCTTTAAATTTATTAAAAACTAATTCCATGACATTTGATTCCCCACGTAAAAAAGTTACAACGTACATAAATCCTTCTGTTGGTCAAGTTGCTATTGAGAAAGTTTGAAATATTAATACCTAGGTTGAGTGCTTGCTTGCTTCCAATGGGAGATTAATTGGAAGTCACAGGGAGATTAATTGGAAGTCACATTCAAAGAAAAATCGCTTTTTTTGTGGCCTGATGTTCCGAGTCATAGATCATTTGTCTCGTGGGATGTACTTCCCAAATTTTATTTTGGTTGCAAACATAATTGTCTAAAGCCATTTAACCAATTGCAAACTTAAAAAAACTCTAATAAGCGGTTTCTTCACCACCGCTTAGGCCTTAAACCTGGTTTAATCGTATGGGTAAGCGTGGTTTACGGCTTAAGCGAAGGCGAAGACATCGGCCCTAAGTTTTACAACACATATAATATAAAATAATGTATTCTCTACCATAATTGCACTCGACGTACAAATTTTACACCAATTTGACTCAGAGAGCACTTCCAATACGTGGGTTAAGTGAACTCTAGTTTTGTTTATTTATCAACGATGTCATGAAAAATCCCAACATGCTTCATAATCTGATTCTAAATACTAGAATTCACGGACACAATACAGGACATACTAATAATTAAGTGAGATCCGGAGCTTCCAGTAATCTTGACCAATTGCGAATATCCTTCTATGGTTCAACTATATATAATGTTATTTTAGAGCGATTGAAACTGATGAATAGTAAATTATTAATCAAAACAAACCTCAAGCATCACAGGTCCAAAATTGATTCCTTCCATTAAGAAAACAGTATCAACTGCCAGATTGTAGCTACATTCTTAAGAAGCACACTCTATAAAATGCTATAATTAGTGTCATGAATAGTAAAATAAGTCGCATTTTTTCGTTCAATTAATTTTCTAATGATTCAAGGAAAGTTCAAAACAAGTTAGAGATGAACCTTTTTTTCTTATTTTATGGTAAAAATCATTCAATGTAAGCAACTTAAATGAATTAATATGAACATAAGTTCGGTTGATTACTTTAAAACTGAGCTGCTTAGGCCAAAACATGCCCTTTAATCGAAACTTTTGATTACTTGGGTAATTAAATTCTTCTCAAAGTTTACACACAGCGATACATTTTTTGTTTGTTTTGGTTATTTTTGTTAGTTCTTGCTTTAAGTGTAGATGAGTCTACTACCAGGGGGCTCATTAACAGAGCTTTTCGGTGTGGGGGAAGCGGCAAGTAAAAAAAATGTACACGTCAGGTTAATTATCAGATCTCCACATTTGACAGACTTCCTGTGAGTGTTTGTGTTTCTCAAGCCAGCATTCTGGGGCCAACAACATCTGACTTGCCTGAGTTACCTCAGGGATGTCAAAAATCTTGGTATGCGGATGACACAGGCCTCTCCGCCAAAATACTAAGCCCGCGTTGCAGCTTTAATAGATTGAAAAACCTGTTGAGTATTTTTTGTCTACAAAGTTGCTAAATTGGAAGTTATTTCCTTATGCTTCCAAGTGTCTTGGAGTTACGCTAGATGAAAATTTACCTTTCAAACATGTGATTTTCAAGCTAAATGTAACAAATGTATATGTTTGTATCCACTTATTAACCGAAAATCAAAACTAGTCTCGAGAACAAGCTATTCAAACCTCGTGGCTTCGGTCTCGGTAGAACTACATATTCCTACTAGCTGAGTAAAATAAGTAAAATAATATACAAAAATTCAAACAAAGCTTCGAGTGTTTTATCCAAGAACTCAGAGCTTTTAAAATATTTTTTATTATCCAACTTTCTTTATCTTTCCAAATCACTGGCATAAACTATGGGATGGAAGTTGTAAAGCTTATCCATAGATTACCGTATATATAAAATTGTCTGAGCTTTCACGAGTTGGAGGTGAAAAAGCTACCCACCATTCAGTACATCACACGATAATCACCGTACTAAAAGTATGCAGTTTCAACGAAGCGACACATATCCTTAAAACATAGCATTATCCAAAAGCATTACTAGCTTCTACTAGCGACCACCAGAGCTCTCTCTGCTCGCAGGATA
This sequence comes from Aedes aegypti, assembly GCF_002204515.2. NCBI lineage: Eukaryota > Metazoa > Arthropoda > Insecta > Diptera > Culicidae > Aedes > Aedes aegypti. Next base: position 228,956,826 of record NC_035109.1, on the reverse strand, counting down.
ACATCGCCAGTATCCTTCCAGCAGAATCCACTGCAACACTTTTCATCGCACAGAGAATGCTAAACGGGAAATCAAGCACTTCTCAGTCAGCTGCTTCCACCACTAGACCAAACAGCTAGTGGAGAAACAAATGCCTAGTTGGCGTGAGAGACGCACATTATACGACACGCGGAGCTTGAGTTGGCTTTTTGCTCAACTTCCTCTACAGTTTGCCTAGACGAGCTGGGCAGCACCACCGCAGCAACATTACCAGTCGTTAAAAGCTGTATTTAGCATTTCCTGTCTCGCACAGAAAACAGGAATTAAAACAAAATTGAAGAGATCCAATAAATTACAGTGCGCTGCGGAACCGGCCTGCACTCATGGCTAAGAATGCTGTTATCCGAGCAAGTTGAAGTTGGTTGGTGTTTTGTGATACGAATGCAAAGGGCTGATGTTGGTTTAGGAAATTAAGGGTTTGTTTAAAATTCTTAAAAACAAAAAAGCATATGTGAGTATACGGGGATGAACCAGCCTCGGGCTGAATTTCCCCTTAATAAAGAGTCAATCAATCAAGCATATGTGATCTCAACCACAAGTGGGTTGATATTCTGGCTTTACATTATCCCTACTGTGTCGGACGACTTTTTTGCTTTTTGATCCAATAACTCTAGCTAACGCTTCAGAATGAATTATGCTCTTCATGAGCTTGTAATGTAGCTCATTGGCTATGGAGAATTTAAGACAGAAAGAAACTATATGTATATCAGGGCCTGATCTATTTGAAATAAATCACATATTGTTCTTCTTCTTGGCATTACATCCTCACTGGAACAGAGCCTGCTTATCAGCTTAGTCTTTGATAGGCACTTCTACAGTTATGATTATCTCATGAGAACTCTGTTTGCCAAAGTTAACAATTTCGCATTCGTATATCGTTTGGCAGGAACGGTAATACAATATGCCCATGGAAGCCAACGGAATTTCCATTACGAAAAGGTCCTGGACCGACCGGGAATCGAAACCAGACACCTTCAGCATGGCTTTACTTTGTTGCCGCGGACTCTAACCACTCGGTTAAGGAATGTTCCTAGATGCAAAGTACTAAACGCTAAGCTTTGTTAAGAAAAGCCTGGAAGATGAGGATGAGTGTCCGTCAACAACTCTAATAAAAAAATGTGTGTTTCATAACAAGCACTTAGAATATAACAACTATGAAAAATGTAAGTAACCGTTTATTTTGATTTTTCTATTATTATAATAAAGGCCATGTATTTTGTAATTAAAACGCTCAATATGGGTTACCCTTGACATTTTTCAGCTCTTTCCATCACCATCCTGATCTCAAAAGCCATTTGAACAAGCACCAGAAAGTTTTATTCAAAACTTATTTTAATCACAACCATCTGTCTCACAGTCGCATATCATGCTTAGGTACTCGCATTGTCAGGAACACACAGCACGGGATTAAATTCCAACCAATGGCAACTGTATTCCCCCCTTAGCAAGGCAATATGGTGTCACCTTCTTTTGCAAATGCCATCCCTATAGACCGAACGCCACAGAAAGTTTCAGTGAAACCTTCTTCCAACTGAACGTTGCTCATCATGGGAGCGCATTCAAACTGATAGAATCCACCGAAGTAATGGGTATGAGCTACCTAGCTTCCACTCAGGAAAAATAAAAACCGGCAACATCCACGAGCAACTGGAAGCACCTAAAGTTATTCGCTAGGGAACTGAAATATGGCACAATCGTGATTCCGAAGACTGTTACAGTTTCTACATTGTTGAGCGAAAAATTCCCTAAAGGAATTAAGTTATTCAAATCCGCTCAAGTGAAGTCACGTTGGTTGCGTGGAATCACGTCATCATTCGGATGTTAATCTTCAAAACCCTCGTTCACCAAGTGTCTCCATGATATCACAAAGGGTTCACCCCAGCCGGCAGCGAGTGGGGCGAATGATCCGAATATCCGATTCCAATTTCAATTTGTCCACTTGGTTCCAAATTCAATTTACTTTATCGGACCTCATCGTTCCAGCTTTTTTTTACGTTCCATTCGAGGCCATTAGTGTCGTTGCGCTGCGGTACTGCGGTCAGCAATGAATTTTTATTCGCATTTCGCCGGTCAGCTCGGAACAGCTCAAAACCCTTCCCGCAACAGCAGCAGCATGCACGGTGTTTCCCGAACCGTTATTATCAGAAATAAATTGCCATCAAATCTGTGCTCACCAGTCGATGCCTTTAGCTTCGAGTGATAGATAGAACTAGTGATGTTTGCTGTAATAATCAATGATGACGCAAGGAGATAAAGAGAGATAGCTATGAGGAAGAATGTTACAAATATGCGAATGAGGCGGGCTTGGGATTGATACCACGACCTCTGCTTAAGAAACAGAAGCGATAGCCATTTGACTACCAACCCCGTCAATACTGAACAATATCTTGTAAAGATCTTGTTAACAATATCTTGATCAAGACAATACCTGGCAAGTTTAGTATTTGGACAACAAATCAATATCAAAGTATGATCTGACAGTTTTTTTTTTTTTAATTTGTGGGCTATACCATTAAAAGAGTATAACTTCAAGAAGGGAAATACGATTTTTTTTTTTTCAAATTTGCCCAGACATGCAGTTAAACTACAGAAACCAATTGATGATCACAGATTAGATGGAGAATTTTTTTTCTTACAATAACGTTCTCAAAAGCACCGTGGAATATGTATAGGGTGCGGGTCGTGTCGAAAGATAACTTTTACTGAAAATGCAACAGCGAAAAGGCTCCCCGGTCACAGGGATTTTTTTGAAGCCAAGCATCGTAGTCACATAAAACACTGGACGGCTGAATGGAGGATAGAGTTATGGTGAAAAATAAAAGCCGCAGGACGACACATGTTTTGATATGCCGACTTGATAATGCTTGCAGGCATTGAGCGGGATTTTACAGTATCGCGAGAAGAACCGTCGAGGGATGTTCTACTCGGTATGGCTTGTAGGTTGCTGGATTGCACTCCGAACGAAATGAAGTCAGAACTGGAACTGTCGCTTCTTTTCAGAAGTTTTAAATTGGGATAGAGAATTGTAGCTATATTGTTTAATCCTATGGATCTGAAGATTTAAAATTCTGATAAAACATGCAAAATATTTTATATATCTGAAGACTACACGTTGTCTGGGTATTAACAAATTATTACGTTCTGTAAAAATCAAACATGGAAATTAAATTAACCTCAATATCACCTTGGTTTCTCAGCCTTTACAGTTTATGAATGCCCGGTCAATGATGAGAAGTAAGAAATTTTGTAGAAGCTTGTCCTGTCTGAGAAGACTACGAAAGAGACGATGGTGAAATTCCAATTCGTATAGACTCCCCAGGTACCCATAGGTCATTTATCGGCTGAATTCCTTATATACGGCTTATAAAGTGCTGTTTGGGCGGCTTATTAGCATTTCATCAGCAATAAATCAAGTGAGTAGTGTTTGATCCTTCGACCTTGACGCTCGCTCCTGCGGGAACGGGCGATGAGGGCAGGATCAAACATGACGCGCGACGGTAGTATAGTAGTGGAAAAGTGCACGGTCCGTTTCAAGTGTTCGATCTATTGATCGTGTCGCTTGCTCCTGCGTGAGCGAGTGACGAACACTTGCTCGGCGTACAATGCGATTATCGAATTATATCGCGAATCCGGTTTGGCGTGATTATATCATGGATCGCATCACCAAACATTGGTGACACCCATATCTCTACCTTATCCCACTAACCCAATATCCTTTCCATGACAACCGTGGAGATGTAGAGGTGATCTCGGTCTCTAGTAACAACGGTAGTCACACTAACATTCCTTCCCTTCCCCGATGACCGTAAGGTCGTGGCCGACGCCGTTATTGACTTATTACATTTGAGCTCTCGATTTGTGCACATTGAGAATGGTAAGCTAATACCAAGCCCCATTCATTAAATCTCTGTGCATCTTCAATTGTTCTGGTAAATCACGGAGTTGCAACTACGAATTGCACGGTCATCTATGCCTATGCTTATGCTTATGCTTTCATCAGCAATAAATCAAGTAATTGGCCCAATATATAGCTTATTGGTGACCTGGAATCAGGATACAATGTAAAAGGAGTTGAAAAAGACGCCGTGCAACTAAAACAGAGTCGTTGAAGTCAGCTCACAAGACTTACAAGAAGGGGTTTCGATCCGGATTTGTAAAAATGCTTCCAGTAAGTAATGTCCAGTTGAGTAAAGTCCATCGCTTGCTAAATTCAAGGATTTCAAAGTGAAAAAAATCGATTCAGTACACACGTAATGAATATACATTCAATACACAGGTGCCAGGATATGTGGACATAACATGTACGAATAATCCAAATGTATTTTCATGTAAGGTAACTTGATATATTACGCCCCACCCGGGAAATACTAGGGGCGATATTTAAAGAACCAGAATCAATATTAAATTGAAAATTACTGGGAATTAATAACTCTTCATTTCTGTACAATATGCTCCACTCTTGATGCCATCTATTCACGAGCACGGTCCCTAACAGTTTATTTAGCATGCATAAGCAGCTTTGGGGTTCTGCCACCAAAACCATATTTAATTTAAAAATGCCATTTGTTGCAAAATTCGCTGGTCAAATTTCGGCTTCTATGAGTTTTTTACAATCTATCTCTATAATATAGATATTTTCAGATTGATCAATTAACTTTCATGACATGCTTTGGTTTATGGTTCACTCTGGCTGAACAACATTTCAGTTTTACATATCGTGCCGGATAGAATTTGTGATCTGAAATAAAAAAAGGACCGTTCAAATGACTCAATATTTTTATGATAGAAAAGTAATAATTATTTGAATCTGTTTGAGTAAAAAACTCGATTTTGAAAACAAAAAAGTTGGCGCTTGGCAGTTTAGCAGGACTCCGATGACAGGATATAAAAAAGTGTTTTTGATGTTTGATTACGTCATTTTATAGTAAATTAAGCATTTTTTTAAAAGGCTTGCATTTGTTTTGAAAGGCTTGGAAGATTAAAAGCAAATTGTTGTGATTTTTACATTAACTCGTTAACGTTGGGTATCTTACAATTGGAATTTTGCTCCGTTATTAATATTCATAGTTGTATTCCCATAAATCAAACCATGTTTCACAAAAAAAAAATCATGTCTATGGTGGGGATACAAAAAAAATCCTCGAAGTGTGTTCATATCTAGTAGTATATAAGATTATTTTCGGGATCTATAATTAATATTTTCATGATATTCGACCTATTACAATGTTAAGAAGTTGAAATAACTGCAGTTCAGGGATCATTCATAATTTACGTCACATACAGGGGTTTCAGGAAAATTGAAATCCATTCAACAAATTTGATATAGAGTAAAGGAGAGGAGGATTAATATAGCAAAACTTTACGTGATTTAATTTATGGACGTACACTGATAAAGCAATTGAAATATAAACTTAGCTTAGCTTAGCTTAGCTTAGACTGACTACACATATCAATGGTTGCTATTCCGTGATTGACCGAAGTCAGTGAAAATGCACAAAGAATCAACTAGAAGTTCGGCTGGGATTGGCCATAATCTTCTTCAGTGTGCATAATTCAGTGCTTCTATTTATACAGGGTCAATAACGGCGCCGGCCACGTTCTTGCAGTCAGGTGGGATTGGAGGAAGGAATGTTAGTGTGTAACCTTTGCTATATGGAGACCGTGTTTACCTCTGCATCTCCACAAAGGTTACTGGGAGGGATGTTTGTTAATGGGGAGGATCGTTGGGTCACAGGATTCACTTTGATAAGCGATTAGACCATGATAAATTATTTGACGCGAGCTAAGGATCAAACACTACTTACCTGCTTCGCGAACCGCGCAACTAATAAATCATGCCACGCGAGCGACGCGCGACACGATTGATCCTGTTCACATCACCCGCCCCCGCAGGAGCAAGTGACGCGAGCAAAGGATCAAACACTACTCTGATAAAGCAATTGAAATATAAAGAATAAAAATTTCATAGTCGAATGATACATGCCAGTGCTTAATCATTTAGTGACTTCTATACAATTTGCTGCTCTACAACGTAAGTAAGGTACAGACATACATACATATATACTTAACAAAACATGTACAATTATGCACACTTGCATCCTTGTTGGTATCAAACAAATCAAAATATTACGTCTAAAATCTTGGTTATTAACCTTTACGTTACCGAGCTCCAACATGACATTTTCAAATAGCTGCCATTTCGTCAATTTCCATACGATTTTTTTGAAATCACCTTCAGTTGACTTTAAAAAGGTACTAGTTATTTATCATATATGGACAATGCTGAATTCAGCACCATACCGGAGATATTTCGGGTTGTACTAGGATCAGGAGTTTGCCAAATTTTGGAAATGTTATTATTGTTTTACTTATTGCAGCTGAAATACCGAAAATTTTATATAAAACGTAAGATAATGGTCGATTGTCGTCATTTGAACATAATTTGATTCAGTGGACCATGCCGGAGCACCGTAGTAGGTTCCGCCAGGGCCCTTTTGAGGACATTTCCGTTTCATGTCCAAAACATACCGTGCGACGTCTCAATCTTCATGAATTCAAGAGAATTCAGTAATAAATGAAGGATCAGTTTATTATCAACTGATTTGGCTACTCCAGTTCCATTCGATAGAGCATGTCAATAAACGATAGATAATTTCGGTTTCCAAGCACCTGGCACAGGTTCCGCCATTGAAACCTGGAACAGGCTCCGTCATAGCTTCTCTGGTGAAATTTCCTATTTATGATTGCAAAATGCCGTGAGCACCAAGCACAGGCTTCGCCAAGGCTTGCATGGAGAATTTCCATTTAATGATCAAAACATACCGTGCGTCGCTCAAGTTTATAAGCATTTGAATGAACGTGTAAATAGCATTTAGCGATAACGAAAAAGCAGATATCAATATGTTTGAATATTAAAAGTTCACTGGATTATTGGAAGAATTGTAAAACACTTGAATTGATGCGAATGAACTGGTTTATTAAGATTGAAGCCTCATAAATCAATAAGAAAAAAATCATGGATTATTTGTAGGAAAAACCCTTGTGGATAATATATTAAATCTCAAATGGATTCCAGATTAAATGTTTGGAGAATTACTGGCTAGATTGTTTAATAACTGATGACAAATTGAGAGAGAAAAATATTAAGTTTGTTGCACGTGGAATTCACCTATTCGTAAATGAGCGGTACGATTGAAGGAAGGGACGTGTGGTCGTTTTTACTCTATAAATGGGTAAAAGGTTGTTTTCTTTATTTATTCTGTTACAATAATTAATGGCAGTAAATATGCCAAAGGTCCGTATATCAAAGGGATATCATCATTCATAAGAGTGATTTTTTATGGTGTTTTATGGTTGTTCCATTGTGGATTCTTTTTAAATTTTTAACAAATTTATTGATAATCCTTGATAAATTCTAGCTAGTTGCTCAGTGTCTTCCTGGCAAGTTTATTGGCGTAGTCATGAAGATCTGCATGGCAGATTTTCCGAAAATCGTGGGAACCATCCGTTCTTAGAGATCCTGCCTAAGACTGCATCATCGAACAGAAGCCACATCAGTTTGTATGCATTTTAACATAGATAACCTGTGGCTCATCATGTTGTACATGTAACGGAAAAGTTTTTTGGCAGAACCTGCCCCTTGTGCTCTGAAGTAGCCAGATCTGTTGGTAGCGAGTTTATTGGAATCTGTTTGGATTGGAGTTAAATGGAGTTCTCTTGGAATCTGTGCGATGTGCTCAGAAGTGGCAATATGTATTTACACAGAGCCAATTCCTTATTTATAAAAATGTTCTGTCACATTCATGAAGATTACGACGTTGCACAACAGGTTTTTGCAATGAAGCTGAAATGTCCCCTAGGAAGCCAGTACCAGTACCAGGTACTTAGGAGTGACCTTATTGGTTGACAACTAGTTCATTCATTATTAATTGACATATTCTTTCGAATTCACGAGGATTAAGACGTCACAGGGCCTGCTTTGAACATAAAACAGAAATATCCCTCACGAAGCCCTAGTGGTACCTGTTCTTAGAGCTCTAGAGTGGCCACATCAGTTAAAATTAAGCTGTTTCTCCTTCTATTGACATGTTCTTTCGAATCAGTGTTGTGAAAAATTCAATTTCTCATAACTCACGCTTGAGATTTTTCATACGTGAGTTGTCAATCACGCAACTCCGCTGTAAAAAAATCATGAATGAGTTGTCTCACTTTTTCCACTCATTGTCTCGTATTTCCACAGTTTACTCACTGATGGCAACAATTTCTTGTTGGTCTGGTAAAATTAAAGTAATCCTTTCTAATGAAAACAACAACATTCGAATTTCACGAGTTTTTGACGGGTTTTGCGGCGGAATCATTTTTTACGGTTTGAGTTGATTGAGTGAGATTTGCGAAACGGATCTCTAATGAGTTTGCTCTCACGGGAGAGCTTATTTATTGAGATTTGAGTGTGAGTCTATCAACACTTCTTCGAATTCACAAAATTTTAGACGTCGTACGGTATGTCTTGGATGTCTTCTTTTGCTGAAAGTTCTCCCGAATTCATGAAGATTGAGACGTTGCACGGTATGTTTTGGACATGAAATGGAAATATCCCCAAAGGGGCCCTGGCAGAACTGACTATGGTGTTCCGGAACGGTCCACTGATTCAAATTAAGTTCTAATGACGACAATCGATCATTATCTTACATTTTACATGAAAATTTCGGAGTTGTAACTGCAATAAATATAAAAAACAATCACATTTCCAAAATTTGGCACCCTCGTGACCCGAGTCGTTTTTCCCGTTCTTCACTTCCTTCAAATGACCATCTTCTTCATTCGACGGCTAGAAAACATGTGTTCTCTTATTTAAAATTTCAAAATAATTCATATAAGATGTCAAGGTTCATCTAAAAATGTAAGGAGCTTTGCATCCAATAGCAAGTAGCAAGTATCCATTGTTTGGTCAAGGCAGACCAATTTCTAATTGGTTGTTTGCTTGTTTCGCACATAAAGTAAAGTCCCAGCTAAAAAGTTTTTTTTTTGCCAAAATGTCTTGTTTAGTGGGTCAACTTTGTCGAAGACACCATATTTTTTCGTAATCACTGGACTCCAATATAGGCGAATAAAATATTTGCTGACTAGCGCATTCATGAAAGTGACTTCGGAACTAAAAAGGGTTTGAAAGAATAGATTTCTTTCGATTTAATCACTAGACCGAGATATAAGTGGATAAAATGATTTCCCTCTAGTGCAATTTTGATGATTTCCAATCTAATAAGTTTCCAGGTAAATAGGTCTCATTTAGTTGTTCAACTTTGTTGAAGACACCAATTTTGTATCTCAGATCAGGACTGAGATACAAGCAAATAAAATAGTTGCTCACTAGCACCATCTTGTGAATGTTTTTCGAACTAATAAGGCAATAGGCGAAAAGGTCCCATTTAGTAAATCAATTTTGTCAAAGACACCAACTTTGTATCTAATCACTTAACTTAGATATGAGCAAATAAAATTGTTGTCCACTAGCACCATCTTGTGAGTGTTTCCCGAACTAGAAAGGTTTTATGCGAATATGTACCATTTAGTTGTTCAAGTTTGTCGAAGTTATAAATTTTCTATCTCAAAACTGTGCTAACTCTTTGCTCACTAGCGCCATCTTGTGAATGTTTTCCAAACCAATAAGTTTTTGGGCGAATAGATCTTATTTAGTTGAACACATTTGCCGAAGAGACCAACTTTGTATCTCATCACTGAACTAAGATATAAACGAAACAAATATTTGTACGCCGAAAAGTTGCTTCATATGTTAGTTCTACATGTGACATCCGTTGGAATCTTTGTGTCACCTGGTGAGTGAATTCTGAATTGAAACATTTACCGAGTGGAAGTTAGCAGTCCTCTGATCAACTTTGCAGCAGACATTTTTCTCCTAATCCTCTTTATTTTCAAGATATATGCGCTACAAGTGCTGTGTTATTAATAGAACGCTGGTCGTTCGAAGCTTTTGTCTTACTTTAAGGACGCTGGGCGAATATGGTTTAATGCAGAGTTTAAGACACAGATATTTCCATTTCTATTAAAACGAATTACCCTTAGCCTTACTCTGGCTTTGGATTGTAGTAGCGTAACAACCCAATAAATTTAAGGTGAAAATACGTCGAAGCTAAACATCAAATTTTCAAGAGCACAAATTTAGAGAAACAAACAACCGTACAAGCTGTAAATATGTTCGATTGGTAATAATCAGCGTGTACCCAATCCATGAAGTTTTCAGCTCAAACCAACTGTCTGGTTCTCTAGATTTGTGGTTTTTAAAATTTTAGGTTTGGCTGCAATGTATCTTCACCTTAATGGGCACTTAATAGTTTTACTTCACTCAAATCTCCACTAGCAGAAGGAATTCATTTTATTCTGTTCCAGAAGGGATTTGAGTTTATCAAGCTTGTTTTGAAAACACTACTTGTAAGCAGAATTTCTACCGTGTAATTCACAACAATAGCAGGATAAATTGTGGAAAGTTGTTGGGAGCATCACAAACTATCAAATATTTATCTTCTTTTGTTTCTCATTTGTTCTACTATATTTTAATTCTGGGCTAGTTCATCTCAGGACTACGGCTTTTCTTCCCTTCCTAAGGAAGTCGTCACTATAGCTTCTACGTCATAAATGACTACCTCGGGGATGGGATTCGATCCCAGGTCCTTGGCGTGGGAGGCGTGTGTTCTAACCCTTTTACCAGGTCCGTCCGCCTGTTGTCCCTTATTGTTGTATGTTTAAAATTGTGTTTTTTTTCTAAAATAATTTTCGAAACTCTTACTTCTACAACATAAAAAAAGGATTCGAAGAAGTAGATTGTTCAAAAGAGATACATATAGCATGTTTACGATATAATAATATTTATATTTCAGTTAAATATTACATAAACTGCCCATGAAAGCAAAACTGTCCCATAAGGATTTTCGAACCAACTTTTTTTTTCGCCGCAACGTTCATGTAATGTGTACTTTACTATGCACATAAAAAATAACACACTTTGTTTGCAAATGTTGTGGAAAAATATGAAATTGGTGCAGTCCCATATTGAAAAGTAAAAGCATAACAGTCTCTTTATGTACCTGAATAACAACTGCAAAACGTAAATCGTTTTCAAGTTTATATTTGTTGCTAATCAGAAGAAGCAAAATGAATAATCTGTGCGGTTGTGTGTAATGAATATGGAATGTTCAAAGAAAAGTAAAGAACATAAAAAATGTTTTTATACGTAGCTAATTAATCATCGTAGTACCTGGTATCGATCGTGGTGAAATTTGGTAAATAATGAGTACATAGTTTGAACAAAGAAACAGTTTCCATAGTTTACACAAAAGAAAAATCAGGTTTATCCTATTAGAAAATTCTAAGAAATTGCGGTGGGAGGAAAGTGACTGCATTTTATAGAAGCCTTGACTGTATAACAAACAAGCATTCGTACTGACCGTTCTATTTTAAAAAAAAATTCACACACCAAATCAAAATTTATGAACGATATGTTTTGCTGAAAATTTTGATAAATGTGTTGCAGGTTAATAATTTTCTAAAATTTGCCCATTTATTGCGTACAACTCCAAAGCTCACCGAAATGAAAGTAATGTGATCGCATGATATCTAGTTTATATTAAAAAAGAAGTTTATAAACCAAATGCCCTATAGGTTTACGTAAACGCGTGTTCTGTATTAGGAGCTAACTGTATATCCATTTTTTAGAAATTCCCACGTTTGACATTCCACCGGAAGCAAATCTTACTCAATCCGTCAAACCACAAACAATCATTTAACCGAAAGCTGCTTCAATTTTATTTCATATTTCTGTCCCATCAAAGCCCCGCAGGTGACAAAAACGGCTTTACGATTTGATTGTATTTACATCCTTGCTTCATCTGGTTACGGCGTACCCAAACAATGCCTTAGTAAAAAAACTCACCTCCACGCAATACGATTCCCATTCAACGGAAGCTATTTCGCGCGGATGTTTTTGTTTCATTATGCTGTGCTCCACAAAATCGCCGGAAAGCTGTCGACTTAAGCCATGTGACCGTGGGATTGTGGCTATAAGAATACGACGTTGCGGATGCCAACGGGAGTAAATCGCGGAATCCTAGTCGGAAAATCCATCCACGCCTTATGATTGCATTCTTTTTTTTTTGTGGTTTGATATTTTGGGAGTGGGAGTTTGGTTCCGTCCTTGTGTTTGTTTTCATTTCAATTTTCTGGCAAAAATTTGCGAACATGGTTCACCGATGTCTGTATTTCCCCACAACGATGTTTGTACATAATATTCACCTGCCACAATCGTGGCTTTTCCATTCCACGACTGGGAAAACAAGAAACATGATATCTTACCTTGTGGTTGGTTATTGGTTTTCTCATTTTGCACCTCTCCTAGGGGTGGAGATGCCGGAAGAACGAGGACGGAAAAGATTACAAAGGGCTAATTTGTTTGTTGGAGTTTACGCTGTGCGCCTTTCAGCTTCTTCAGAAATGCTTGCTGAAATATTTAAGGAACGGTTTGGGATGAAGATTCGTATTGGTGAGATTTACCTGTGAAAAAAGAGAAAGATAGGGATACAATAAGTTATTGAGATTGAACAATGTTCCATAGGATCTAAGGCTCCTGTAAGCTTTTAGCAGTTTATAAAAAAAACCTTTTTCTTTAAACTTCAAAGTTTCAGTAATAAAAGAATGTCCATTCGTTGCTTTTGTCAATTTAGATAAATGAGTCATAAAACGTGATATCATTAGTCAGTGGAGTATTATCCTTCCCATAATCTGGATGATATGCTCTGCAACATATTCTGAAAAGCAATTTTACATATAACCAAAATCTAATGCGAAAAAACTTATGACTAAAACCAAGGAATTATACAAGTTACTTACATTCAATATAGCATCGCTACCTACTATTATGCACACATCTGAATATTCCAACATAAAATCTACATATGCCATTTTGCGTCAGTATGTAAGTGATTGCTTACGGTGATGTACTCATTCTTTGCTAGAATCTTTCACCAGCTTCAGTTAGAAGCCGGTTGACCACCTCGAATGTGTAACTTACAAAACCTTTTGTGTCGGTTTCCATTACTCTCCCGACCCAGAATTATACATTCTGGGTCGATATTGTTTTGCTTGCAAACACAACAGAACAAATAGTTGTTTTCAGAATTCCCGTTTGCATGTCAATCACCGGGATGGTTTATTACGTTGCATACGGAATGTAATTTTCATCTTGTCTTGCAGGGAAACTCGTACCAGGACATGACAAGCTCACATTTTCTGGCTTGTGTCTGGATTACTTCGAAAGAAATTTTGTGGGTTGTTGAAATTTTTCTTTTGCCTCAGGCATAAAAACGAAACTGTATAGCAAACAAGAATGTACACTGAAAATATATTGTCTACGAATCATTTCGTAGATATAACATCAGTTGTATGAAACCATACGGAATATTACTACTTGGCTCTGGCTATTAGCAGGGCTCAGCAACATTATGAAATATCATCAAGTATCATCGTACCTGCCACACGATATACGCATGCAAAAATGGTCATTGGCATAGTAAGCTCTCAGTTAATAACTGTGGAAGTGCTCATAAGAACACTAAGCGGAGAAGCAGGCTCTGTCCCAGTGGGACGTATCGCCAGAAAGAAAAAGAAGTATTCGGAATATTAGACAGAATGAACACAGTGTTCGGCATTTGAATCAAAATAATGTTCCAAACTTTTACGTAAACATAATACTATACAAGTTTAAATGAATATTTAAACAGTTAGACTTTGCGAATTAATAAAAATTTTCACAAATATCAGCTATGACTATCAAATGCATTTGAAGTCGCTGTTAGCCTTAAGTGTTCGGGATATGGGTCAAACGCGGTATTCATAAATGAGCGTTATCCTATTTTTTGCATTTACTCTTCCACTTACGCTACTCACACTGGATGAAAACTTTTAAATATTACGAATATGCTCAAAACATTATTTTTCCTGCGACGAAATGGTTTCGTAGAAAATCTTTTAGTTTGACCTAGTAAGTTTTTTTTTATAAATGCGAAGTGTTAAACAACAAATCGTTCAATGTGCTACAACGTTCATACTCAATACTAAATAAACGAATATTGAGTGTAGCAAACATACAGCTCAAATATTGTGCTTTCAAAAAAACACTCGAAACTTTGAATTGAAAAATGTATTAGTTTAGTCTTAGAATTATTGAAATCAATGAAATGAAACTGACCAAGCATCTGCCAGTTCCACGACTTTCATTCTCAATTTTAACTAAATTTGTTTCTATTTTCACCTCTCTTTTGCATGTTGCTGTCAGTATGTGGCTGATGAAGCTGAATGTAGCCTTGTCTTTCACGTCAAAGTAATTAAATCAATTATGACATAAACCCCGCACAGTTTTGCTCATGAAAGCGGACAATATGCAAGCCGCCGTAATAACTCGATTAAGGTTATGGAAAAAGTTAGCCGCTATAAACACACCACGTGTCAAATTTTACTCTCCCTCTAACTTAATTGACATCACTCCATGGATAGAGCGCAAATTGTGTGCGGTTTACGAGCTGCCCTTGTGCGTATAAACCGGATTGCTGTTGACCCCCATTGCGTTAGATGTGGTATAGAGTTTGTGGAGGCACTTTGGAGACCACTTGTCACAAACACGTCTCCGGCAGTCGGTGCCAAATTTAATAACCACTTTCGAAACCAATAGATGGGACTATTTTCCGGGATGTATAGAACTGCCGCAATGCAATTATCGATCACACTTCTGCTTTGCTATGTGTTTGTATATTTAGTTATAATGAATTAATTCAATAAAACACTATCAGAACTGCTTGGAACACATAACAAAGCCATTCTTATTAATCCCATGATACACAAGAGTGTTTTTGAGGGGGTATCATTTGGGATAATTTAGCATGTCCTTAGCTTATTTCATGAAGTTTGAGCAGTCGCAAGTCTAGTTTTATCTACTTTTCATGTTTGTGTACTCCTAGCAAACCAGAGATCATATAAGGATGTTAATTTCAAATTGTATAAATGTGCAGTTTACGTTGGGATTGGTGATAAATTGCCTCCAAGTTTGGCTGAGTAATAATTATATTTGCTAACGTATTATTATCACTTGAGGAACAAATTGATTACTTCAGAACATGTTAAAGCTGTGTCAACTATTGGAGTTAACTTATGTATTTACGGAATGCACCGATGAAAAATTCTTTTTAACATGGGTTGCAGTATGAATGAGGTAGACGTTCGTGCAGATTAGTTATATTGTTGGATTTATATTTGCCAGATTTCCTTGTCATTCAATAGTGATTGGACGGACCGTGGTAGCCAATATGAATTGCGATCTGAAGATCATTGTATGCAGGCTTGCACCCACTTGTTTTACCTTTTTTATTTTATGTTTGTTTGTTAAAACAAAGTCATGTAAAGTGCAAAATACTATCATATACGAAATTGTAAAAAGCACCGAACGAACTCTTCTGAAGTTGTATTAACCACACTGCATTTTCTGGAATGTGCGTGTATGGCTTCCACTTTTGTCTACATAGATGGAATCTATGCACTTTAAACAATCTTTTGTTTCCGAATAAGCGTTCACTTCACTGAGTTGGATCTCAGTTATGCGAACAAATTTGTTGGCTGGGCTAGTTCACCGAAAGTGGTCTCAAAATTCGGTCATTGTCTAGTCATTTGGCCGAAATATCAATACATGCAAGAAGCATCCCAACTAACATTTAGTGCAAATGAAAACATTCTCTAAGCCATTTTATGAGACGTCTCGAATCATATGGTTTCCGTTTGTTTACCAGCTTTGAAAGTTTCTGGCGGGCCGATTTATTTACGTTTCTTCTAAGGGGCGATCCATTAATTACGTAAGACAATTTTCAGGGTTTTTCAACCCCCCTCCCCCCATGGTAAGATTTTTTGTATGAAAATTTAAAATAAATTGTATGGCGCGTAAGAAATCTCAGACCCCCCCTCACCCCATAACCCCTTACGTAATTAATGAACGGCCCCTAAAGCTACATTTGGAAGGAGCTTGTTCAACAATGGCGCTGGTGGCAATTCAACAAAGTTTTAAATTTTCGCATGTAAAATTGAAATCGGCAGGCAGGGAAGATATTTTTCATCTACAGGTAACATACAGCATGTAAACCGGATTGAAGCATGCGTTGAAAGAGGCGGGGACGTCATCGTCAACAAAAATGTTGCCAGCGCCATTCAGATATCATGCTAGTTTTTTGAACAACAACAATGAGCAGCCCGCCAGAAAACGGCACTCGAACGTCTCGTAAAATGATTTATATGCCGAGTAAAGGCGCTGTACATACGAACGAAAGATTTTATGCGATCCTTTTCCAAACAAATCTGGAGAATCTATTCTACTATTTTTAAGCTGTATTGGCAGCCCTTATTTATACCGATCATTGCTCTATCTCGACAGTTATATGACAAGTAGCTGTGTAACCTTCGGAAGGCGCTTTCTCAACCATTTCGCAACTGTTGAATTATTTTTAAACAGCTTCGGTGTATTATCGATTAAATACAAGAATAAATATTATTTCCAAGCTGTTTCACAGCTTCCGGAATTCATATCATAAGTATCTGAATTTAATGTTCCCGACGTTTCACAATTAAAGTACCTGTCACCGCTTGGGATCGAACTCACGATCTCTGCATCCACAAGTCTCGACGCTGTCCTTGCTGCCACCACAGTATATATCGAAGGCAAAGAAACGCAATGTTTACATCCAACAGGCTGTGTAGATGTGCCATAAGTTGTTGTTTTACATCTTACTGCTGTATGTTCGTTGTATAACTGACGACAAAGCGCTTCTTGATTCTATATTGGGCAGCATAACAAATCATATTGTATAGAAGTAGTGTAGCATGGTCACTTTTTTGTAAATATTATTTAAAGATTTATTCAATATAAATATAGATGTACATAAATTGTTATATAATTATATTGTTTTTTTCATGTTCTTCAATGTTAATTTATTATTCGTGTTAATTTATTTTTCATTTAATCATATATTGTTTCAATGTCAAAATTAACAAATTCAATAGTTCACTTAAATATATGCGATATTCAATATCACAGTTCAAAATTAAATGCATTATTTCGAAAACCGCATACAAAACTTGCATACAAGTCGCCTTCTACCAATACTATATCAAATAAAATTCCCGGTCGCCTTACACACTACACCACGAAACACGAATAAGCCTAAGGTTCAAAGTTCAAGCCCGAACGTTAACGATCGTTATAAATAGATCGGAGTCCAAAAATAGACGGAACGAAACAGGTCATTCAGATGGAATGGTAGCGAAAGAGATAGCGCTTCAATCGGTTCTCATTCGTAGTTGATGAGGTTCGTCGTTTGAAAAGGTCGTGAAATTACTTCGGTGATTTTACGTACTTCCGTCCACGAAGATGTAAAATCACACCTTATCTGAGGACTTTCAGAATCTCTACTCGTCCATTTTGACCTGGACCGTGCAAGAGGCGAGAGTGCGTGAATAATTGTTAAGTGTCGCGGTGTGTTTAAATTGTATAGTAAAGTTCGTTAGCCAAGTTCAAAGGTTATGTGCGGTCAAGCTAGTTTGTGTGCGTGTTTGTGAATAAGAAAAGGATCGAAGTCTAGCGATCTACGGCCCAAGCTCGGCACACCGCATCTACTCGCTAAACGCTGCTCTCGACTCCACGCTTCAGCGCTCAAAAGTCCCGGTTTGAGGGGAAAGCCGGAAGGGAACAAACCGTTCCGACAGAGCGGCCATCACCAATTTCTATTAGCGTGGACAGGCCACGTGTGAAGCCCCCGATGATCCCCACCGTCGTCAAATGCGTCATCCGTCACCGACGCAAGTGATTTCCGGCGTGCGACACTTCATCATTTGGTAATTCCAAAACGTCGCAGTTCGTTGCTGTATTTGGGGTGGTAGTCGCAATACCACCATCGTCGATGCGCTAAATCCGGAATCCTGCTTTGCCGTCGCATTCTTCGTCCGGCTCTTCTGCTTTGCCAGCCCATTCAACGACCGTCGCTTCTGCTTTGCCGGCGGCATTCATCAAAGCTAAAAGGGTCCGTGAGTACAAGCCAAATCAAACTAACCATGCGCATGCGTTAAATCTCCACACACATAATTGAGCTCGAAGACAAGAAGAAGATGATCGTTGAACATCGATAGAAGTAGATTAGAAAATCCGCACACACATTAGGAAAAGTAGGAAGAAGAAGTAGAAGAGGAAAGGAACACACAAGTATGAATAAAAACCTAGGTTATCAAATTTGAATAAACTTCTAAATGTTTTTGCTGTTCTCAACCAAATTATGTATTTTTGTAATATGTTAGTGCTTTCCCTGTAACAGTTTTTTTGGTCTTCGAGATTTCTCACGTTTCGTGTCGTTCTACCTGTTTTTTTTTTATACGCCAGGGTAGACTGCCTGGGAAATCAGTCTCTCCACTCACGTGTCTGAAGCGGACAGAGAAATTTGAATTAGTGAGTTCTTCCAGTGATGATACTCGTGAGTGGTGTCTTTTTGTGTCGGTAGAACGACGATCAGCATCAACTATTTTTGAGAATCGCTTAAGGCGACCTCTATAACTGAGAAATCTCTATCCACTATACCTTTTGAGTTTTCTGTATCGTTTCCTAAATTGCTATTTGGACTCTTATAAAACAAACCCGCCCTGAGGTTGGGTTTCTTGCCGGGCGAACATAACTCGACAGACGGTCCTCTTCGGAGGTGGCGCTAAAGCCGTCTGTTTTATGAGCCAGGGAACGGAACAGGAGACGGAAAACCTTTAGCCGTAATTTACGTGCTACAATAGCCAGATTAATGATGGGGACTTTTATTCCACATCATTAGGTTACTATCTTTTACGGTGTTGAGTTACAGCTTAGTGAAAGCAGCGAAATCGATCACTGACGAATTTTATTCAGCTAAGATTTGTAGCTGAAAAACGTTTGCGTAACAGCTGTATTAACGCTAGGGTAATTCGCTAATTGTTGAACGCTACCCAAATGTTGAACGGTCTGTAGAAACCTTGTTAAAACAGAAAATTGTACCATTTTCGAACAGTTTCAATATATTATACAGATCATTCTGTAAGTTAGCTGTACTATCGGACACAATAAATTTAATTAGCATATTAATTTCTTAAACGAAACACTTATTGAAAAATTTTACCAGTAGGTGAAACGAAAATCTCAATTCTCTTAAAAAATAACTTAAGCTAGGGCTACTATGGAATAAGCTGTGCGGTAATATATACTACGTATATTGGGTTAAACACCTATTCACGGTATCAGTAAAAGTCTAGTTTAGTTAATTTCTAAACATCCGAACAATTTACTCGTACCTATTAATTACATAAAAACATTTTCAATTGCACTACGGTGTTGAATGCTTTTTTAGCAACATTTCTATCTGCATTTCCATAAAAATAAAATAACATAACAACTTCTGTCTTAACCATTCAACATTTGGCGATTTACCCTAATCGTTCTATTTTTGACAGCTTTCATTTTTTGCTGTGTTCGCAGCTTCAGTTCAACTGTTATACAGCAAAAAGCAAATAATATTAGCTTCTAGCGCTAAAATTGTTAGCTGGGATGTTCTTACAGCAACGCTGAAATAATTTCATGAAGTTTGAGCAGTCGCATGCCTGGTTTTGAGTTTCATTCATGTTTGTATCCTGGTTCACCCGAAGTGAACATACAACCTAGCCTTGTTCATATGGCAAAACTGACAATATTACAAGATGACGTCTTACAATGCATTTATGAGATGTTTTCATGACGTTCAAAAATCCAAATATGTTGCTTGTTTTAAAATTTACATATGTTCCTCAGCATTGACTCCTACTCGGACAGTACTTCCAAACCAATAACCACAATAAGAACCAAATTGTGTAGTCATGCATTGATCCTTTACTTAAATTCTAAAAATGGCTAAAACCTGACGTAAAATATTGATTTCGTTGCCAAAGCTGTTAAAATGTGACTAGGAAACACCTATTGTTGTGGAGCGCGAAAGTTTCACAAAATCTTTTCAGCAGTGATGCATTTGAACGCGTTCAGTTCGCGTTCCAGTTCAATTCTTAGAACAGAGTGATCAAGTAGGCTTGCTCATTGTTCAGTTCAAAAATTTGATGGTTTTGACAGATTTCACGGCATCTTAACGTGCCAAAGTTGTTTTGAAGGTGCTGAAATCAAGATATGCTATGTTTATTATAATTGAATTTAACTTATCATCAATTCATTGAATATTTTCCAGGCATAAACCTGAACCCATGCTTTGATTACCGTTGTAATACACTGCGATCTGAACGGGCCGTTCGAGAGCAGCGACAGGCTCTGGCTCAAGAGTTCAATGTTTACTGCGTTCTCGTGCAAAATTTGAACGCGCTTCGTTCATTTTTGGCTCGCGTTCAGTTCGAAATACATCACTGCTTTTCAGAATACCGTTGTTTCGTGTAAGGTAAGTGTTCCCTTAGTTGTGGGTGTTCCTATAGTTGCGGTAGTGCCGTTTTCACTGATTTTATTACATTAGCCACAGAACCGACACTGCCAATCGACGTATTGACTTGTTGATACGCGGAATAGTTGAAAAGAGCGCTCAAATTGCTTCAAAACTGATGAAATAACACTAAAATTGCTAAAACTGTTTTTACTTGTACCAATAATTGCGGTAAAGTGTTCCTATAGTGGAGGATCCCATAAGAAATGAACGGATACCGCAACTATAGGAACACAAATTAAAAATATACCGCAACTAAAGGAACAGTGTACCAATAGTGGAGGTATTATTTTTCACTGACATGCCGCGGATTACTGCGATGAAATCATTTTTCTCATTAAGTCAATGGTTTTTACTTTCAGTTAAAACATTAACATGTACATTAATTGCACTTCTTGAATTTAGGCGATTAAATGTAGTTCTATTTTGCTTAGTACCTCCACTATTGGTACATCTACCCTAATGGTAAGCTGAAAATGTTTTTATAAGATTTAGTTTTTTTATTTGATTTGGATCACAAAACTTACAATTTTTGGTGTCCTTAAGGATGTAGGGATCTTAACAAGCTCTATCGAGTCGATCAAAATTCTATCTGCGGCTGCACTGTAAATTTGAGGGTTACTGAATATACATATATTAATCAATTGAAAACTTTAATATATACTCCCTAATTAACCCCTCTACAGGCAGCTGAATTTTTTACCAGAAGACAAATATTCAAATCACGATAACTTTTTTGTTTCTCAGTATTTTTACATCATTTTTTCAAAAGTTCTCAAAAAACTCTTCTAGTTTGAGGATCTGATATTGATGATTGGTGATCTGGTTTAAAGGTATTCCAATGTTCCTTGGGGATCGAAAATGTCTTAGGCGGCCATTTTGTTATACGTCAACTTATCGCAAAAGTAAAGTGTGGGCTATACAATGCCATGGAATAAGAAGCTTCTCTGAATAAATCATACAAATTGGTTAAGACTTCTTAGAGATATCTGAGAATTACGATATAGTGTTTTTTGAAGTTTTCAAGATCTTAATTTGGCCATCATGGTACCAGCAACATAAACGCTCATTACTCAAAGACGGCTGCTCCAAATTGCTTCATTTTTTCACTATATACTCTTATTAATGTATTGTTCCTAAAAATGAATACGATAAAAATTCTGTAAGCTGAGATATATACGTGGGTTATGGTTACGTGTCGGTCCCCCGAGGAATTTCGAAATATCTCTGAATCCAGATGATCAATGATTAATGTTGAGACATATTCTAAAACGAGACGAGCTTTTTGAGAACTTGTGAAATAATAGTGCAAAAATACCGAGAAACAAAAATAGTTATCGCGATTTGATTTTTTTTTTTTGCAATAAAAATATAAGCTGCCGGCAGAAGGCTTAATATTACAACTTACGAAACTTGCTAGAATACTGTAAATACCATTTACAAATTCCAAGATAGTGAAAAGCTGGGAGGGAGAAACCAATATAAAATTTCTGTACGTCATAATGAGCCGGGATTCCGCTGTCACGAACTGTCACTGTGAGTCCAGATCTCAAACACTAACATGGAAAAAGCGCGTAACTGATTGAAACACATTATCGCATTTCATCAAAAGTGACAAAAATCGAATGAAAATCAATTCATGTACACAATGCAAGTAATGTCAAGTGAGCACCTTTCAATCTGATTGAATATAAAGCATTGAAAAACGCATCGTTTTACTTTTCCCAATGAAAATCAATATTTAGTGCATAGAAAACTGTGGCCCTTTTTCCATGTTTGTCAGGAAAGATCGAAAGTACACAACAAAAGAAAACTAGAGATTTTCCCCAAGCCTGCCTTGTTTGTTGTTGGCAAGCTGGAGTTATCTTGCAGTTCAAACAAACGTTGTTCTATATTTCGTGTGTAGTATCTGTGCCTCCCTCCCAGGTGAAAAGTATTACACATTCTTTGTAATTTTAAAAATCAATTTTATCTATATGCAGGAGCTGGTTGAGAAACTGCCACACGCTCAAAAAAGCTTTCTGGAAAACGTGAACTGTCAAAAATACACCATGAACTACCATCATGTTTACATGAACGTTCTCGGAACTAGGCAACGCGTTCATAGATACGTGATCTAGTTCACGGTGTATTTTTGCTTGTTGACGAGTTCACGTCTCCTGTTCACGGATACGAGAACGGATTTTTTTCTGTGCAGGCCCTATGAGGATGGACTGGGCCACCTTCAACAATCTTCAGCCCAGAGCTGCCGTCTTAACGTTTAGTGATTTCATGTGCAATCTTGTCAGCGTGGCCAGTGAAGTGAGCTTCGAACTGCCAGGGTTTCAGAAAGCGCCGGGCAGCGAAAAGTTACAACGTCCGAAACCAACGGCAGATAATACTCGCAAATCACCTAAATTGCGTTGAATATGTAATCGTGAAGGCCACCGAGTTGCTGAATGGACCGATGCACGAGTTCACTATTTGACGTTTGAGCGGTGCCGTGTTATTTACGTGACCATGGCAACTAGTGAATTCGGCACCGCTCAAACGTCAAATTAGTGAACTCGTGCATTGGTCCATACTACAAGTTCAAACAGCTAAACCCGGATTAACGATGGAATTAAGTAAATAAGTAAATAAATAAATAAGTACAGGAAAAAGGTCTCTGCCGAACGTGCCTGATCAACCACGGCAAATGGCCGTGTAACTCTTGGCAGGACTACGGAGTCTCAGGATGCCGACTCAAACATCACACACTTCTCATTCCATGAATGTTTCAATTTTTTTCCACGGACGACGAGCAAACGCTGTTCAGACTAGTATTGTATGTAGTATTGTATGTACCGTTTTGATTCATATTACGGACAGCTTCAAATTCCGGACACTCTACTTTGTATGGGAAACATTTCACGCGAAATGTTTCAATTTTTGCTGTTCAAAAGTTCTCAATTTCAAGCCTCGTTTTAGTAAACTTTTTCCATAAATATCTTTGAATATTTATAATACCCAACTACCTTAGATGTCTCTTTGGTGGTTTAACGATTTCGATTGATGATTTGACTGTTCCATTAATGATTATCATGAGCTGTCCGGAATTCGATTCAAAGTGTCCAGAATATGAGGCAAAAGTGAGGAAGCGTCCGGAATAAGAATCATGAAAAGGCCACACATTTTGATTTATTTAAAATTATTGAAGTTGCGGAAGCGTATTCTTCACCCACCGTTCGGAAGTAAAGGGCTTCCGACGTTCGATAGCGCTAAGGAATCATACAGAATGATTTATTTTGTATGCTCTATGCTGGGTTATATTTCCCTGAGTCCTTAAGTGTCCGTAATATGAATCAAAACGGTAAATGTATTGTATTTTAACGGCAAGAGTGTAACAGTATTCACTTTTATCGACGAGGGTTCGCATATCACAATGCTAGAGGAGTTTCAAACAGTTGTTGAGAGGCGACTGTAGACGGAAACGGCAATAGCAGACCCACCTCTTTCGTGAGAAAAAACGCCGCCTGAAGGAGACGAAGTGCGAGGAGATGAAACAGTTGTGCCGGCTCAAGAAACACGTAAGTTCTATCAGAAGCTCAAGATGTGCAGGGAAGAGGATGGAAGAATTTTGACGGCCGAGCGTGAGCGAAAGATGGAAGCAGCACTTCGACGAACACCTGAATGGCGCTGAGGGCACAACGGAGGAAATGCATTCGTCAGTACTGCGGGCGATGGAAACCAACCGCATCCGCAACTTTGAGAGAGGTTAAGGATGCCATTCACCAGATCAAGAACAATAAAGCTGCTGGTAAGGATGGTATCGGAGCTGAACTCATAAAGATGGGCCCGGAGAGGCTGGCCATTTGTCTGCATCGGCTTATAGGCACAATCTGGGAAACAGATCAGCTACTGGAGGAGTGGAAGGAAGGGTTAATATGCCCCATCTACAAGAAAGGCGATCAGGACTACCGGCCTAGTCCTCTACGTACATGAAACGTGGACGACGCTTAGAACGATCTTTGGCGGTGGCAAGAAAACGGTGTGTGGCGGCGAAGGATGAACCACGAGCTCGCCCAACTCTACGGTGAACCCAGTATCCAGAAGGTGACCAAAGCTTGAAGGATACGATGGGCAGGGCATGTTGCAAGAATGCCTGACAGCAACCCTGCAAAGATTGTATTCGCTTCGGATGAAGTTGGTTTGAGAGCAAGAATCAGGTAGTATTTTAAATGCTGTTTGTGGGATAAATTTTACTACCTATATTTTGATATTTATTTCCAAAATACCATCAAAAACTCAAAATTTGTCTTATGGCATGCCACCTTCCGCAAAGCTGTTAATTTTAATTATATTCCATTCCATGTTTATCACTATTCTATGTTCCCTGACGAAACTTTATTTAAGTATTAACAGCAGTTGCACTAAAATTACGCCTAATATTCCGGATGTTGAAAATGGGGCGATATTCCAAAATTGAAAAGGCAATAGATTGCCTTTTTTCAGTGGAAGTAAGAACAAAATCCTGAAGCAGAGGAAGCACCACGGAAGATGAACTGAACAAAAACAGTTATCTATTCACACAACGCTTGATTTCTACTCAGTACTTATTCTATCCAATTTCTTAATTGCAAGTAATTTACGTTTTTCATTATTTCCCATACGTTTTGACAGTTCTCGACTACCATTCTTCCATGCACTTGTGTTGGAAGTTTGATAAATTTGAGAAACGAGTGTAGCGCGATCAGTGAGTGGAATGCAAACATTAAATTTTGCGTTTCTTTGGCCATTGAGAGAAACTGCATGTTCGAACGGTTATTGTCTGTACTTTTTGCGCTGACGACAACTGTTAGCGTTTGAGAACGATGTAAACAGTCGTTACCCTATTATCCTATAATATATATTTTGATTTGAAAAATGATGTAATTCAACCTTGCTCCCACCTTCTTAGAATGAAAACAACAAGAATTAAAACAAAACAGGCCACCCCAACTTTTTAACACTACGAATTAGTTTACTAGGCTCAAATTAAGAGTTGAAAGATGCAATTGAAATTGATTATTGTTGTTTTGATATATTTTATAAACTGTTTTAGACAAAACGTTTGAAACTATTTCTGTTTAATAAATTATAGACTTGAGAGGGTTATATCTGCATTGTTTATGGTCCGATTTAAATAAAAATATTGAAACACATCAGATATGAATTTCAACATAATAATATGTTTGATTTTTTTACGGATTAAACAACAATATCGGTTTAGTAACTGTAACACCGAGTAAATATCACTGTTTTCCTTATTTATCCCCAGAAATAGACTAATGATTGCAGATTTAATGAAGATTTTTTTTTTTATAATAACGGTCTGATGATTGCCGTGGCAGAGGTTTTTACCTGATTTATAGGCAGACAGCAAACCTCAACAAGATTTATTTCAATCATCATAATTATAAGGTATGGGACTGATGCGATAATATTTCATTAATCCCATTTTCAAACAAAACCGTTCTGTTTATTCAGGACATCCATCAATTCTTTATCCACCAAAAGCCACAAGACACCAACTCAGGCAAAGTTTGCTAATTAGGGTCAATTTTACCTTCAGGAGGACTAATATCTGCGCAAGAAAGCTGCGATTAAAGTGTATTAGGTCGGTGATAGTGTACCTTTCCAGAGAGTATGTCATTCTAGTCTTATGTATGCTTACCACAGCAGGGCTCAATAGAACGCAGTTGATGACACTACCTCTATATCGCACTTCCTTTTCATGTAAGCAGCAAATAGCCTTATTACACCCAACTCCAATTCACCACATTCCACACTTCTTGTGCCAACAACATTCTTCCAGTAAACAAGAGTATCTACATACTTTTTCCTATCTAAATATTTATGGAGTGTGTAAGCTTGCCCGAACGAGAGCAGGACAAGTTGAGGTCTTTCGAGCTGCCCAACTTCTGAAACCACACAAGTTTTCCTCCTTTTTACCATCTTAGCATTTAGCTCCACTCCAATTCCTCCATCTTGCGTCGTCCAGGAGGGCTGACACCAGACGACGGATCCCAAGTTCAAGCCAGAATTTAAGTTTTCCTTTGCCCTAGAATGGTGTCCATCTTGCCACATACTCTACCATACTGGATGCCGTGAGGAACTCGAGCACATGTGAGACTATGATGGCTATAAAATAACAAGAAAGAAAATTGCCCTGCTTGAACATACCGCAACGCTGTTGGCATCCAAGAAAAGATAGTTTCCTCTTAGCAGTTGCAATTTCTTTAGCATATCTTTCATGACTCTCGTGCTTGGAAAGGTTTTTCTTCCTTGAATTTGTTGTGCTACGTACCTTACTTGTACAATTCTAGGTAGGTAGATATCTGGTCATCTGGTAGGTCTGACATGTCGCCCCTGTTCTCAAGTATTATGTAGAACAAATTGTCAAACTGTCGATGAAGACATGTTTGTCGAATAGTTATCGTCGGTAAACTTTGTCTTCGGTCGCTTGACAGGTTGTTTGCTAGAATGAATTGAGGATACATCCGAAAGTCGAACCGATTTCCCAGTCGGATGACACTGGATGAAGTTTGGACAAGTATTTCGTTTGGCATGAGGTGTTTATAGCTAGAGAAATGCGCACCACGGCTGGAAAGGTGGGTAGCCGAGGAAATTTAATTAAAATTGATATTAGTCTCAGAGAGCTCGGTCCTTTGACGCGCGTAATCATAACGTGTAAGAAAGCTCAAACTCCACAACCGGAGCGGAGGTCGAGATGTTGTGTAAGTGTTGTGGCTGTTCACAGTAGTGCCATCTAAGGATAAGTTTTCCACAGGATAGTTCGTTGCGGTTGTGCGGGCAGAGTGATGGAACCTGACATGATTTAATATTAAACTAATTTGATTATCCCATTAAGGAATATGACAGTTGGTTTGTGGATTGGAGTTTTGACCTGAGTAACAGCACTGAGGATTTCAGGGCGAGTAGTAGCAGATGATGATTAATGGTTTTAATCCATGTTTGAAAATGCCGAAGCATACAGCAAGCAGTTTGTTCCAATGGCATTCAAAGCACAAAAAAATTTCGTTCCCATTCATATCTCTCTTTACCACGTTTTGTTCTTTCGATGTTTTGTCACCCAACCTGTACAGTTGAAGGAAAAACGTTTTATGTGACCAGTTCCTTCAGAAATAATGAAAATACCAAAAGCATAGTAATATACGATATATCTTTGGTAATAATGATAAAATTAGTTTTGATTAAACTTATAGTTTTGCAGTGCTGTTGAAGTGCTTAAAAACTAAGCATATCAAGCTTTAGCGCTTATAGATTATAATATCTAAAAGAAGAGCAAATAGACGATGAATCACTCGGGTGCATTAAAAACTCAATAATCCCAAAAAGTAATTGATTGTCAGACAATATTACAGACTGACTGCTGAGCAAGTGAGCATACCAATATCCAATGTCGTAAGTTACAATACGTCAGGGGCCACCTGTGTCGTTCAATAAATTTCCAATTGTTATTAAATTTTATCACCCACAGTTTAGTCATCTGAAACCCGTTTGGCAAACTATTCCGGGGAAAATCAGCTCCTGCAAAATTATGTAAACAATTAGGCGAATAATAAATGTCTCCTCAGCAGCCCTTCTCTCGAAAGTCCATGACCATATTCTTCCGGTGTTCGTTTGGTCTTCACGAAATCTCGAAGGGATATTTTGCACGTCTTACCTTACTACTGCAGCAGGATGGTTACATGATG
The DNA here is from genome assembly GCF_002204515.2 of Aedes aegypti. Classification (NCBI taxonomy): domain Eukaryota; kingdom Metazoa; phylum Arthropoda; class Insecta; order Diptera; family Culicidae; genus Aedes; species Aedes aegypti. The sequence goes on along the minus strand of NC_035109.1, from coordinate 228,928,508 downwards.
TTGTGTGCTGCGCTTGCACGTACGATAAAAGCACCGACTTCTAAATCTTTAGTACGATAGACCGTTTTGGGATCCCGCTTTTGTTACAGCAAAATATTGCACTCAAACCACGGTGTCGTTTTGTTCCGATTGCTTGCCGACGCTGCTGCATGTGCTTTATGGCTCAGAGGGATGTTCAACCTCTTTTGCCACTTGAGATGCAATATATAAAACATAAAGTTTTAATATATTAAATATATAAAATTTTGCGAAAAATTGCAAGAACATATTTTAAAGATAGGGTAGGTGTACCAATTATGGATGCAATATGTCAACTGGATGGATAAAAATCAAATTTAAACCGCGTTTCTTAAACGTAAGCATGACTTGTTGGTGTTAATTACTAGTTTGAAGCCTTGCAAAACAGTTGAAATAATCAGTTTTAGTACTAAATTGACTTTTAGCTTCTAAAAATTGGTTTCAAAAAACGTTGTCTTTGTACCAATTATGGCAATAGCGTTCCTAGCATTCGACATAAAAGTGTACCAATTATGGACTATCAAATAATTGCACGAAATGAACTCAAACGCCATCCAAAGCGAATGATAATGCAACGCTAATATGTAATGAAGTTATTGCACATAAAATTTTCCAAAAAAATTGTGTTAAATAGATGTTAAATCAATTTATTGCAATGGGTTCATATGAGCAAATTATTTTTTGAAAATGAGTCTAAATGAAGTGAAAATGCAAATTATTATACAAAGCAGCATTAATGAACTCATATTACCTTTCCAGCGCCTAATTTTAAAGAAATAGTAGGGAAAAATCAAAATTCGAGTGTCGCTGAAAACCCCTTTCTACCATGAAATTAGCATCTTCCGCTTACGAACGTTTTCGAACGTGTGATTGAAAAATATTAGTAATTGAGTACAAAACATGAAGATAATGCCTTACCGAACCGTCCCGTCGTGGAAGTCACCCGTAAAATAGCTTTACTTCTTTTATTTCACTGATCAAAAAATGTAAACAAACCACCTACAGAGTATAGCCATAATTGGGCTCTCATACACTCTTTGTACCAGTTATCGACATAGTGGAAATAACACGATTTCCAACTTAAAACAGTAGATTTGATTGCTCACCAGCTAAATCTATTCATTTGTTTTCATTAGGCAACATACGTTTATCGGCTGAAGCAGTTTTTCCGGATGAAAACATGAATTTCGTAACGGGTGTTCTTTAACAAACTGCTAAGAAGGTGTCATATGTGTGAGGCAAAATTTTCAAATGTTCATTTCTCGAAGCTTATTGCACGAAGGATCTCATCAAGGTTTAGTTACCATCAAATACAAATAGGTTTATCATTCCTGTGAATATTAGCCTTTATATTCTAGGGAAACAATAAGAAAAATCTCTTTTTGTTCCCACTATTGCCATAATTGGTGCTATAGCCATAATTGGTACTTCTACCCTATATTGTAAACAATCGGTTATTAAATTCAGTAATAAAGTTTGTCCATCTAGGAATTATGTCTCATTAAAAATTGTATAATTATTGTCAATTTTGAAGTTTTATGATATTTCAAAAGTTTGTTCATGAAAAGCTCTGATTTTGCAGCTTAGTAAATTTGAAGAAACTTTCAAGCTGCGGTGAATGTTTCATGCCAACCAGAGCACTAGAAGCCGAGATCCAAGCATCCAAACTTGACTATTTTGTATGGAAAAACGGTCGATGCGTACTCAGCCATTCCATGAAAAACTGATCTAGTGGATCACCGAATTCCGTGAAAATTTGCTATTTTGTTCCTTATCCGAAATAATCAGGATGACCATTTCCGAAATAAAATGACACGAAAAATCGCGATTTTGCAATTTTTTTATTAAAAAAAATCATAGCTTTTGAACTGCTTAACCGATCTTCAATTTGCTTGGACGAAATGAAAGCTAATGATTTTGACTTTTCAAGAAAAATATTATATTCTACAAAAATGTGTTTTTACATAAAAAAAATAATTTTCGTTTTTTTGTGTTTTGAAGGCCTTGGGACCGAAGGTGCTATTGATGTTCTCATTTTTTCTTGAAGGGGTTCAGTAAATTGTACGTTTACTGTCAAATTTTCAGCGATGTATGTTTTTTTTATTTTTTGGGATATATTTTTATGAAAATAAAAAATAAGTCATTTTTCATCGGCACACACTGTAGGGTAGATGTACCAATAGTGGAGATACTAAGCACGATTGAACTTCATTTAACCACCTATATTCAAGAAGCGCAATTAATGTACATGTTAATGTTGTAACGGGAAGTAACGCCCATTTACTTCATGAGAAAAATAATTTCATCGCAATAATCCACGGTATTTCAGTGAAAAATAATACCTCCACTATTGGTACACTGTTCCTTTAGTTGCGGTATATTTTTAATTTGTGTTCCTATAGTTACTACTTACTTATTTGGCTTTACATCAATTATCTTGATAATTTGTGTTCCTATAGTTGCGGTATCCATTGTTTTCTCATGGGATCCTCCACTATAGGAACACTTTATCGCAACTATTGGTACAAGTAAGAAAAGTTTTAGCAATTTTAGTGATATGTCATCAGTTTCAAAATAAATTGAACGATCTTTTCAACTATTCCGTGTATCAACAAGTCTATACGTCGATTGGCAGTTTCGGTTCTGTGTCTAATGTAATAAAATCAGTGAAAACGGCACTACCGCAAGTATAGGAACACCCACAACTAAGGGAACACTTACCCCAGGTACTAACTTACTTATTTGGCTTTACATCAATTATCTTGATAAAGCCTCGCCAACAATAATTCGCCAATTCGGTTCATGGCCGCTTCTCTCCATCCTCGACTGTGACCCACGCTCTCCAGGTCCTGGTGCACCTGGTCAATCCACCTAGCTCGCTGCGCCCCACGCCTTCTTGTTCCGACCGGATTCGTAGCGAACACCATCTTTACAGGGTTGTTGTCCGGCATTCTTGCAACATGCCCTGCCCAGCGTATCCTTCCAGCTTTAGCTACCTTCACGATACTGGGTTCGCCGTAGAGTTGAGCGAGCTCGTGATTCATCCTTTGCCGCCACACGCCGTTCTCCTGTACGCCGCCGAAGATCGTCCTTACCACTCGGCGTTCGGAGACTCCAAGAGCTTGCAAGTCCTCCTCGAGCATAGTCCACGCCTCATGCCCATAGAGGACTACCGGTCTTATGAGCGTTTTGTACATCGTACATTTGGTGCGGGGGTGAATCTTTCTTGACCGCAGTTTCTTCTGGAGCCCATATTAGGCACGACTTCCGCTGATGATGCGCCTTCGTATTTCTCAACTAACATTGTTGTCAGCCGTCAACAAGGATCCGAGGTAGACGAACTTGTCCATCACCTCGAAGGTATCTCCGTCTATCGTAACACTGCTTCCTAGGCGGGTCCTGTCGCGCTCAGTTCCGCCAACCAGCATGTACTTTGTTTTCGACGTATTCACCATTAGCCTGACTCTTGTTGCTTCGCGTTTTAGGCGGGTGAACAAATCTGCCACCGTTTCAAATTTTCTCCCAATAATATCCATGTCGTCCGCGAAGCAAACAAATTGTCCGGATCTCGTGAAAATCGTGCCTCGACTGTTAAGTCCGGCTCTCCGCATAACACCTTCAAGCGCAATATTGAACAACAGGCACGAAAGTCCATCTCCCTGTCGTAGTCCCCGCCGAGATTCGAACGAATTGGAGTGTTCGCCCGAGATCTTCACGCAGTTTTGCACACAGTCCGTTGCTCTGATCAATCTTGTGAGCGCTTTTTGTCCCGGAATAGGCGGGTTTGCTGTTTCTGCTCCAGTCTGTATTGTTCCACGTTTTGCAGCGTACCATGCTGCAGTATTGCAGCCCGCGTTGCATTTTTCTCCTCTAAAACCTCCTGGCACTCCTCGTCAAACCAATCGTTTCTTGAGCTCCGTTCCACATATCTTTCGGCAGCGTCGTTAATGGCTGCTTTGACTGTCCTCCAGCAGTCCTCAAGAGGGGCCCTATCGAGCTTGCCTTCATCCGGCAACGCTGCCTCAAGATGCTGCACGTACGCTTTGGCGACATCCGGTTGTTTCAGCCGCTCGAGATTGTACCGGAGCGGGCGTCGGTACCGTACATCATTGATGACGGATAGTTTTGGGCGCAGTTTCACCATCACCAGGTAGTGGTCGGAGTCAATGTTAGCGCCGCGAAAGGTTCTGACGTCGGTTATGTCGGAGAAGTGCCGTCCATCGATCAAAACGTGGTCGATTTGCGATTCTGTCTGCTGAGGTGATCTCCAGGTGTACCGATACGGGAGGCTGTGCTGGAAATAGGTGCTACGAATGGCCATATTCTTACCCTAGGTCTCAGTGGAATAGATTTTTTATTTAAAAGAAAAAATCACTTGAAAACTACTTATCAGATCGTGGTGCTACGAATGGCTACGAATGGCCATATTCTTATCCTAGGTCTCAGCGGAATAGATTTTTTATTTAAAAAAAAAATTCACTTGAAAACTACTTATCAGATTGCGATAAAGTTTTAAACACATAAACATAACAATCCAAACTAGTATTACCCAAAATTTCATAAATTTTTAAACACGCGATGAAAAGTTGCACCCAAAACAAAGTGTCTAAAATTTCCGAGTCCAATCTTCAGCGTGACATGATTTGCGCGTGACCCACATGAAGTATCTAGACTGAGAACAACAAGGTATGTGTGCCCGATACCGAATCGACTGATCATTACAAGAAATAATTATTTCAATACAAGAAGGGGAGGGTTTGTTCTTATATATTAACACCCTCCCCCTCTTTTTACCCCTTCTTTTTAGCACCAATACATGTAGTATCTCGTTAAGCATTGTAGAAATATTTTTCCCCTTTCCAATACATTACAGCAAGCGTGAAACGCTACCGCACCGTAATATGTGGCAAATTACACCAGCGCGATAAGAAATGGTCTACAAAACCGCACATAACTATTGATCAAAAAAACATACCGTTTTGTCTCAAATTCCGAACAGACTCATATTCCGAACACTCAGTGATTGTATAGCGATTTGGTTGAAATGTTTCGCTGAAATGTGTCACCAAATAGCAAGGAAATGGCAGTCAATTGTAACGTCTCCAACATAATTTATACCGCCGGAATAGTGATGATTCTCTAGTTTAAGACCAGTAGAGCCAGCTCAGATAAACTTATTTGCGAAATTATTCATTTGAATACGATTTATTCGAGCTGTTCGGAATTTGAATCAAAGTGTTCGGAATATGAGACAGAATAAACAAAGTGTTCGGTATTTGAATCAAAATGTTGTTCCATACTTTTACGTGAAAACAATACTAAAACTAATTAAATCAACATTATTATCGGTACACCCAACAGCTAACAGAAAGACTTTGCGAGAAAATTAAAATTTGCACAAATATCAGTCAATACATGCCAATCAGATACAGTTGAAATCACTGTTGGCCTTAAGTGTTCGGAATATGAGTCAAAACGGTACACCTATGATTTTTTTCATATTTTGTGTAAAACTAAAGTTTTATCTCAAATTCCGAACCGACTCATATTCCGAACACTCGGTTTTTGTATGGCGATTTGGTTCAAATGTTTCGCTGAAACATGTCATCAAATAATTAGGAAATATTTTACACCTCAGAAGTAGTGATGATTCTCTAGTTCGCGAACAGTAGAACTATCTCAGATGAATTTATTTGCGAGAATACTAATTTGAATACGATTTATTCGTGCTGTTTGGAATTTGAATCAAGGTGTTCGGAATATGAGACAGAATTAGCACAGTGTTCGGCATTTGAATCAAAATGTTGCTCCATATTTTTGAGTGAGGCAAGAACCGAATGCAGTTTCTTTACTTACTCGACAGGAGCATTTAAATGAGCATCAGTTTCTATTCTGCTTTGGTCTGCATCGGACGCAGCTGTAAATTGCTCCCGCGTGTACGTAGTCTATTGTTCGGTGCGGCTTTTGTCCGTTAGTTCGAAACGTTCGGTGCAAATTGTTGATACCGTGTATCATGGAACCGATTTGTAATACAGTCAAATTCAAATTCCCCGCTGGAGCTCCCCAGCCTTCATGGGAGGAGATTGCTGTTTTTACGAAATGGATGCATTTGGATTTGATGATAATTGAAGCAGTGTACAGACTGCCGGGAAGAGCGCTCTGTTTTAAATATAAAACAGAAGAAGCCATGGAAAACATGTTAAGGCGCCAGAAGGAATCAATCAAATTTCATTACACGAATGTAAAGGCTGTGGATGTACGATTGTCGATTGCGGGAAGGAAGAGTACCTACGTGCGTGTTTTCGACATCGCCCCCGAGGTACCCGATAATGATTTAGCTGTGGTGTTTGCTGAATACGGAAGAGTGGAAAGCATCATTCGGGAAAAGTTTCCGACCGGTTTGGGGCTTGATCATTTGTACACCGATATTCGGGGAGTGCACTTAGAACTAGAAAAAGAGATTCCCCCAACTATAGAAATCAGTAGCTGGAAAGTTAGGATCTTTTATGAAGGTCTTAAGGATAAGTGTTTTTTGTGCAGGATGGAGGGACACCACAAAGATGCATGCTCACAGCGAAAGTCTAAGAAAAAGTAAAAGGGGCCATCCATTAATTACGTAAGGGGTTATGGGGGGAGGGGGGGTTTGAGAATTATTACGCGCCATACAAATTATTTTTAATTTTCATAAAAAAAATCTTACCAGGGGGGGGAGGGGTTGGAAAACCGTCAAAAATGTCTTACTTAATTAAGGGGACACGGGAGACCGTGTTATTTTCCCTATCTTTCGTCTCACTCTAACAATTATCATCAAAACTTTCTGGAAGCAAATCTCGAGTTTTAGTAAACCGATGAAGCTGAAAATGTATCGGGTTGTGCACTACATATATAGAATCATAGTGATACATTTTTCGCATCGATATATGGAGTGGTTCTTGAGATTTGCTTCTTGAAATGGATAGGGTGATTATGATGACGTCCCATGCGGCCTTAATGGACCGCCCCAAAGGAGACCGGTGAATCGGCTTCCTATGCAGTAGTTGTAGAGTCTGGAGCGTCAGCGTTATCCGATGAAGTGGAATTTATTGAAGACGAAACAATTGAAGAAGCAGTTATTCTACAAACCGTAGAGAGTGCGGAAGAATTACGAAGAATTGAGATGGAACGGAAAGAAGAAGAAGAAGCGCGTTCCAGGCGGCTATGGACAGGCATGATGCGAACGAACGCAGGAATAAATTTGCAGCGACTGGTTCAACGTCAACGGAAGTGCTGCGTCCAAAAAAGACAGCAAGAAAAAGCTAGTTTTAATGCATTTTTTCATTGTAGAATCAAAATAGTTTTACAATATCGTTATTCGGCTCCGTTAAGTGCCATGCACGTTTAAGCCTATCAAATAAATGAAATGGAAAAAAAAATTTAAATGAGCATAATTTCAAACATTTTGAAAAACCAAGTGTAAATAGTGGGCCGGTCTCAGCGAGAATTGCTCAAAATGTTTTCATTATAAAAAAAATTCAAATCGCAATAACTTTTTTGTTTGTCTTCATAAGTTATCAAGAAGTCTTTTTTTTAGAATCTGTGTAATTTTTGATCATTGGTCATCTGGATCCGCAGATATTTATAAATTTCTTCAGGGTCCAACGCTTGTATATATCTCAGGCTATTTTGAAGCTAACATTTGTTTTATTTTATCAATTGAGTAAAAACAAAATAGCGGCCGAAGAAATTGTATATAAGAAAAGTCCATCCCCAAGGAATATCGGTTTATCTACAAAACCAGATTGTCAATGGTCAATATCGACATTAGTATGGGAAACGCACAAATTTTCCACCTACAAGAATGTTGTGCCAATTTTTGGATTTTCCTACAAAGTAGGCCAAAATTGTATGAATGGATCGAAAATTGGTGCTCTTACCCGTCCGTCTTCAGTGTCGTGTACTAGACTCGACTTAACAGCTCGGAGATTTATTATGATTTAGTTATATGGAAATATATAACCAGTTTCGTTATCAATCGAACTCTGCTATTCCATTATATTTTTTTTCACAGTCATCCACCCACCCCACAGCCCATAAGCCACGCGATCACATTTTTTTAAATTTTAGATCCAAATTGAAAAAAAAAGGTTTGCAAAATAGTAATCCAACAGTTGTTATCGGTTTCACCCCAGGACTGTCACAAAAGTGTGCACTAGACCGATGCAAATTTTGAAGTTTTTGCTCCCCTATGCTTAAATGGTGTTAATTATGATGTTTGTCAGTCTTCCAAAATTTGAAGTCATTTGGAAAAAATTTGATTGTGCACACGACATTTGAAGTTTATATGGAAATTACTATGGAAAAGGCGAACCTTTTGTGTTCAGTCCTCTAATTGCTCGTCATAATAATCTATGGAAAAGTGAACATACTCTTCTCATGAGAAATCTTCCCAGGTACAACTTTGCCGAAGACCACATTTTGATTGGACGTAAGAAAAATTTGTTATTTTTTGATATCAAAGTCTAAATCATGCTGAGATGATCATTCAATTACTTTCAGAGCAACACTGCTTTTTTGCTGTAGAACATAGTAGCCTAGATTACTTTGATCTATTCTATCCGCCAGGAGCTCCACTGTTGCCTGCCGAACAGTTGATGAAGCATGTAAAATGCAAACCCACTTTGTAATAGTGAATAACAATTTATCCTGACGTCCAATCAAAATGTGGTCTGCGGCAAAGTTGTAGCTGAGAAGATTTCACATGATTAGCGTTTATTTACTTTTTTATAAAATATTATGACGGAGCGATAAAGGGATGAACACTAAAGGTTGGCCTTTTCCATAGTAATCTCCATATAAACTTAAAATGGCTTGTGCACAGTCAAATTTCTTCCAAAAGACTTCAATTTTTTTGGGGATGCTATTTACCATAATACCGTTTCTTGAACGGAAAATGTTATTTTCGGAGTTTGATAATTATGTTCAGATTGCGCATTCTGTCCGGGCGGGTGTTACGCAACTAACAATCGGTTGTGGATGCTTTTTAACCGTTCGATGACCCTGGAGGGATCGATTCTGCTTTTCGTATAATTTTGAGCGGAAAAACCGACTGTGTTATCCTAGGGTGTTTAGTTCGAACGCGCTTCCTTTCCTTTTTCGATTATCTAAAAATACAGTACCACCCAGTACAATTTTTCAATGGGCACAGTACAGTTTTTCAATAGGCGTGATTTTTTTTACGCGTATCGTTATTTTATACAATCCGATGACCCTGGAGGGATCGGTTTTGCTTTTTACTGGTAATTGAGCAAAAATATTACTGCACAATCGACAAGCATTTCGCGAAATACTATTTATACTATAAATAAGCTATTGTTTTCTCTTTTGATTGCCGGCATTCAAAAGATTAATTTGAAAACGCTTAAACAACAAATATTTATGGTCTATCGCCAGCTTTCTAGGCGAATCCTGACAATATACCTTCCCCAACCTCCAACTCCGTAGCACTTATGAGGGTGTCGCTGAGTCGGTGGCCTCTCATTAAGTAAGTGCTACATCAACATTTCCTTCCCCTATCCCAAGTTACGGTAAAGATGGGCGTGGCCGGGAATAGCGATATTCATGCTTTTAGTATTCTTGTTTATGATTTGAACAAGGTATACTCCCCTGCCTTGTTCTTGAAAGTAGTCAGGATGAGATTATTAAAAAGAAACATGAATGTTGCTAGTATCCAATCTACGAAGTATACCGTAACTACGCTAACGCTAACGCTAACGCTAACGCTATTTACCATAATAAAAATCGTTTAAGCATAGGGGAGCCAAAATTTCAAAATTTGCATCACTCTAGTGTGCACGCTCCTTCAAAGTGTGTTAGCGGCTCAGTGTTACGTCGAATTATGATGGTGTCATCGGTGCACCTTTTACTTGCAGTTCAAAGAACAAGTGCACCGAATACGTCCAGATGATCGGACGCAAACGTGCAATTTTATCACACCTTTTCAGCACTTTACAACTTTCATGAAGTCCAATTTGAGGTGAAGTGCGAAATATTGTGCAGCAGATCCTGCTCATCTAAGACAAATTTTGAGTTCGAACATTTGTTGAAAAATTACTGTGTGATCATTGCATTAGGAAGTTATGGAACACAAAACCAGTGCTACTGCGATCCAAGGGACCACATATTAGCCATGGAAATCAATTTTTACCATGGTTCTCTAACTCGATATCGATTAAGGGAGAGAGACTGTATTGTGAACTTTGTTGATATTTTTTTCTTGAATACAGAAAGTTTGAATTCTGTGGTAAATTAAACACTTAAATCGCTATAGAAGCCGGTAAACTTGCATGCTAGTTGAAAACGTTCAGTACAGGTACCCCACAGTTATGGATCAACTAAGGGTCTATTTTCAGAACAAAATAAGATTAAAAAGCATGGTGACGCTGTATAAAACAAAATAACCTCCCTGGTACTGCAGAATATAGTTATTTTTGAGAATATACCTCAAAATTTGCTATTATTTACAAAAAATGTCTATTTCGATAGAAATTTCAAACTATGTCCACCCCACAGATGTGGATCAGAGGACGAGGAGGATCCGTATTATGTATCAAATCGAATCATATTGTGGATCAAAACACCATAACAGCAATTTATCTGCGAGTTAATCGAATGGTGTGCTAGTAAATACATACGTTTTGGCGTTTGTTTCGGAATCGTCTTATCTTTGATTCATAACTGTGGTATGGTTTCCAATGCCCACAGTTATGAATCAATGTTCCTAGGAATACGACTGACATTTTGTTTCCTACAGATGGAAAAAAATTTGCTTACGCATATTATAATTGATTGCGATGCTGTACAGATTTATGGTTCACGTAGGTAAAATATGTTCTGCGTAATTGCAACTCTATTCAACCGAATATTTCCGTTTTAATCCAACTCTGATCCATATCTGTGTGCTATCCATAACTGTGGGGTGACTGTAATACATTCTCGGCCAATATATAACAAACTAAACGTGCTATGATATTTTTAAAAACGGCAATTTATTTATTTTGATGCATGAGAAAAATCAATGTACGGTAATATTATTATTTATCATTATTTAAATGACTTTTCGCCTATGGCGAGTTCATCACTGACTGACTTAGAATCAAATAAGCCATACCGATGTTTTGAACCACCCTAGTTCCTAGGTACCGAAGAATGCAGCGCGTGTAGGTGTGACGGAAAATTGATATGTTCTCAATATTGATACCTAAATTTATGTTATTTAGATATAAACACTCTACAAACATCATAGCGCTTCCATACTGGATTCAATGGTGTAGCAAGAAGCTTCAAGAAATTTTCAATTCCTCTGCATCGGATGATCACCCGGGATTTCAATCCTGCTATAGAAAAGTGAGTCGCTTGCTTCGCGATAGTTACCTTTTCACATCTTATCTTCCTTACGCGACTGGGAATATGGGTTCCTTACAGTAGCTATTCATAGTAAAATGCAACACAAAATTGAGTACGACTCGCACAAAATCGAGCTCTTTTAGACGAACTTACCAGACGTGTAATTTTAACATATGGTAACACATGAAGAAGCTCTGCAATTCTAAGCATATCTGTGCGTCAACACACTCGGTGTGTTGGTCCAAAACAGACCGATTTTGTGTGACTTTATTTTAGAGAGTACAACGACGTCGTCTTCGTCGACACCATCTGTGGCGGCGACATTCCGGAATATACGTGGCGGCATTGCTTTTGGGTGCTGCAGTCCCAAACAGATGGTATGCAGATTTTATGGCTGGCAATCAGCGCACATCACCGAACATATCACAGTCGGATGTGCTTCTTTTATGTAAGCGACTAGACATCGCGCTTTTTGCGAGATAGTTTTTCTTTTGTGTAATTGGATACAATTTTCCGATTGAAAGGTATTGACACGATTGATTTCAAGAATCTGAGAATAGAGGGAAATCAAGTTTTTTTGTATATATGTTAATTTCATATTCATCTTGTATAAAGATAAAGCGTATATTTATATCAGCGAAGGATATTCTGAAAACGGAAGACTCAATGCCTTCAAAATAATTTTATGAACTGCGATTTGTGTAATATCAAAGCATCCTTTGGAACTCAAGGTTGTGATTCAGAAAACATTACAGTAACTTTTTATACATAAGAATCGATCTTATTTTAAATAATCAAACTTTTTCCAGACTTCCAGAATTTTCCCAGATTCTAAAAGAGATCGTTTACTGAAATCCCGTTAACCGAACAGTTGCCGGAATATGAATTCTATAAAAGTACAGCTAGAAATATATTGTAAATTAAAGTTTATTTTAATGTACATGTTTGGAGCATCGAAACAAACTAAAATTTCAACGATTAATTTCTTTTTTTTTAATTTAGCCGGTTGCACTTTAAATTTACACGATCGTGTAGCATTCAAGCATTATTAGTTGAAAATTAAACGGGACGCCGTAGCAATAGATGAATTTGGTTTATTTTTACAATATGCCTCAGTTTACACTACTTTGAAATATAAATATTTTTATCTATGTTACTAGCGGACTTTGGGGCAAGTGTGCCATAGGGGCAAGTGTGCCACCCCTGCTTTTTATAAAAACTACAATATATATTTTCTTTTTGAGCTTAACAATATGTACCCTTATAGTTCACAATACAATGATCAAAATATGATGAAAATTGCTCTATTTTTCACGTATTTACAGCGACTTGTGCTAAGACAACCAAATTTGAGTGGAATTTTATTAGATTTTGTTGTTTCTAAATAGCATGGTGAAAGGTCAATTATTAACAGATTTTTCTAACGTACTGTACATCGTGAAACTATTCAAATGTGTAAGTTATTGTGGCATTTTAATCAAAAAAGTATTTAGTTTTACCAACGAAATCCAGTTTGGTTGAAATGTATACCTATTGGGGCAAGTGTGCCACCTATTTGGTAAACAAAAATTGTTGGAGTGAAATTTATAAAAATGTAAACATCTTCAACAGAATCATAATAATAAACCAAAATGAGGCACCAGTAGTAATTTCTGAAGTATAGTAGAGGAATAACTGACATGTTTGCCCCCTAAAGTGATTTTTTTTCAGAATATTCAATATTCAATACGTGTTTCGGCTTATTAAGTACAGTTTTACATATCTACATCAATATTTTACCGTTATTTAGTGCTGATCTAGACTAATATTATACATATTCGCCGTAATATAAGGGTAATACATATATTGTATGGAATGGAGACAAAAATAACCATTTTAGTTATTCGGATTGAGTAATAGGGAGTTACGCATGTTTTGAATCCTGTTATAAAGCATCCCCTTATCACGGTAAACTTAATTCTTGTTTTAATTATCGATTAGCGTCTGCTTTGTAAGTATTATTAATAGGAAATAAAGAAAATTTCATTACAAGTGGAATTATATACGATTTTCATATGGAGGCCGTCTTGCCCCATATGGGTGGCACACTTGCCCCATAGTGTAGAAAAATAGGTTATTTTGGATGATATTTGAGAAGCTCCAAAACTAATACTTTTTGAAATTATTTTCTTTTTAAATGGCACAGTGGTTATGAAAAGATGTAAAACTAACATCATGAGGATAAATTGGTGGATTCTATGAGCTTTAGACAAAGTTAGAGAACAAATTGCTTAAGGTGGCACACTTGCCCCAAATTCCGCTATATTGGAGGTTCGACAAGCTCTCAATAATGTTTGTACGAATTTGAGTTTTTCTGTTAAGATGTGTGTTGAGGTCATCCAAGAGTTCTGTTTAGCAATAGCAATAGCAACCATTGATATGTGTAGTAGAGTGGTTCAAAAAATCGTTTTTGCTCCACACTGCTCATTCGATTCTAGATCAAATTCTGAGTGGCCTCCCAAAATTTGAACTCATTTGGATGAAAACTGAGACTGCACAAGTCCATTGAAGTTTATATGGGAATTACTATGGGAAAAGCAAGCAATTCATTCAATCCGTCATAGTTTTTGCCCATGTGCTCTTGAGGATTAGAGCTACATTGATACTGTGAGATACATTCATCAGCTACAACTTTGCTGAAGACCGTTTTTAAATCGGACGCCTCAGTAATTGATTATTGATTTATACCCAGTCACAAATTCTTCAGCAGTGCTCATTTAACTTCTGAACAGGCAACATTGCTGCACTTGGCGCGAAAGATACCACGCACAAATCATGGCTGCTATGTTTTATTGCATATATCCAGTGATGCCCGCAGAACAGCCCAATAATTATAGCAAAAGTTTTACAACTCATTCAAAAATCAATAACTAATTACTGGGGCGTCCGATTTAAGAACGGTCTTCGGCAAAGTTGTAGCTGACTATTGTATCTCACAGTATCAACGTAGTTCTAATCCCCAAGAGCACATGGGCAAACACTATGACCGATTGTATGAACTGCTTGCTTTTCCCATAGTAATTCCCATATAAACTTCAAAGGGCTTGTGCAGTCTCAGTTTTCATCCGAATGAACTCAAATTTTCGGAGGACACTCAGAATTTGATCTAGGATCGAATGAGCGGTGTGGAGCAAAAACAATTTTTTGAACCACTCTAATGTGTAGTCAGTCTAAGCTAAGCTAAGCTAAGCTAAGATATGTGTTGAGGTCATCCAAATTATTCTGTAATAACGATGCAAAGATAAATAAAGTACAAGATGAAGTTCATTCCTTGTTTTCATGGACGTAGACAGCTTCCCTGAGAAGGTCACAGAACTGTTAAGAGCAGCAATCGACGGTTTACAGAATTGCTTGGAGATGTCAGGAGAACACTACAGTTCGTTCGGATCCCATTCCAGACTTCGACAGAGTGATGTAATTTCGTGCCTGTTGTTAAATATCGCACTAGAAAGTGTCATGCGATGGGCCGGGTTTATTCATTTATAATTATCGTCATCATCAAAATCGACGGTGTTGATGTATGCAATTGTTTTGCACCTCCGAGGTGGACAGTGCAGCAGTTCAGTCAGATGGTGGGTCAGCTAACTGACAACTTTGGAAAGAAGACGATACTGCAGGATACTTCAATGACTGAGCTGTGATGTGGGACAGCAGAGTGACCAACGCAAGAGGAAGCCTAAGCGAAGCTAGTGTACGATTGTGCAATAAAGGCTTCGTTAGCACATTTCGGAGAAACAGAAGAGAATTCATCATCGATGTCACGTTTTGCAGTCCTGCACTGTCGACGAATATAAACCCACAGCGACCTCGTAGCGATTTGCTACTGTATCGGTCAACGGAACCCTGAGCCAACAATGGGAAGAATAACTAGCGAGCGGAAGTGGAAGACGAAAGCCTTCAACAAAGAACTATTCGTTACTTACGGTGAAGACGCAGAAACAATCGCTGAGGATCGGCAAGCGTCTAACGACAAGTTTGTAGAAGCGGCGAAGCGATTAAAATCGAAGAAAGCCCCTGGTCCAGATGGAATACCGAACGTAGCACTGGAAGCTGTCTTCCTGGCATATCCGGACATGTTCAGGAAGGTGTTGCAGAAGTGCCTTGACGATGGTAACTTTCCAGGAAAATGGAAGATCCAGAAACTGGTATTGCTGCCAAAACCAGGAAAGCCACTAAGAGATCCAGCCTCATTTAGGTTCATTAACTTGCTGGATACGCTCGGAAAACTCCAGGAAAGAATCATCCTTAACATGCTGATGAAGTGTACGAGGAGTGAGCGCGGATTGTCGGAAATGCTGTTAGGATTCCATGAAGGCTAATCGACGGTAGACGCAATTCGAGTGTTCTGAAAAGGCGTCGAAGCAGAAACGAAAAGGAAGTCGATACTGCGCCGTGGTCACAATAGATGTGAAAAACGCATTCAACAGCGCCAGGTGGGAGGCCATCGCCACAGCATTGCACAGAATGCAGGTTCCCGACAAGCTGTGCAAGATCCTGCAGAACAAAATCTTGGTGTACGAAACAAATGAAGGGCAGAAGTAAATGCAAGTGACAGCGGGCATCCCTCAAGGTTCCATTCTCGGTCCAACCCTTTGGAACGGGATGTACAACGAAATCTTGATACTGCTACCCAGGCTACCCAGGAAGGTGGCGATGGGCGAGACGGTGAAAAAAATGGAGATGTCAGTGATGGAAACAATTGACGCAATCGAGGGCTGGATGAGCGGAGTCAAAATGCAGATAGCTCATCACAAAACAAAGGTACTGCTAGTCAGTAACTGCAAGGCGGTTCAACAGATGGAGGTCAACGTCAGAAGGTATGTAAATGAACCTAAGCGCGTGTTGAAGCACCTGGGAGGAAATAATTTCAACAGCCACGTTGATTACGTTTGCGAAAAGTCCGAGAGGGCAATGAACGCAATAGGGAGAATCATGCCAAACTAAGGTGGTCCAAGTAACAGTACGAGGCGTCTGCTAGCTATCGTCTCGTCATCGATACTGAGGTTTGGAGTTCCTGCTTGGGGAAAGGCACTAGAAACAAAACGGAACCGCGAAAAGCTAAGCAGAGCGTTTCGACTGATGGTAGTGCGAGTCGCGTACGAAACGATCCCAAGTAACATTAGTTGCTTAATAACAGTTTATTCAGCTAAAATAAGCCTAAGCGTGGTTTGTTCAAATCTTATTCCACTAAAATGTTCATTGGGATATCATCATATGCTGTATGCGTTACAATCGGCGTGATCCCCACAGACGTCCAGAGTCGGATCTATGGCGAGGTGACAGCACGAGTGAGATTGCGCGGAAAAAGGAAGTTGGATCCACTATCTCATCCCAAACCTGTTGAAGTGGATGGATAGGAAGCATGGAGAGGTGAACTTCTACCTTACACAGTTCATATCAGGTCATGGATGTTTCAGAAAATATCTCCATAGATTCGGGCACGTAGAATCGTCACACTGCCGAGACTGCCTAAACATCGAGGATACACCGCAACATATAGTTTTTGACTGTCCAAAATACGCGGAAGTGCGGAGCAAAATGCTCGGAAGCAGCAACGGAGATTTAAACCCCGTCAACATTGTGCAGGAAATGTGTCAACATGTAAGTACGTGGCACGCGGTGAACAGAGCGATAACGCATATCATAACGTCACTGCATCAGAAATGGCAAAAAAGATAGAGGGCGTCGGGCCTCGATCGGAGTAGGCTAGATCCTCCGTCGGGAACTAGGGTGAGAAGTTCGAGCGTCACGTAATATCGGTGATGAGTAGTCGCGGCATCTGTGAACAGGAAGCCTTTCTCCCCTGGAATCGCAGGACTTACCTCGGCACCATACCGACCACCATTGAGTCAGAGTAGGCTAGATCCTCCGCCGAGGACTAATTGACTGAGTAGATCGCGAAACAGCACCGACAAATGGTCGTCGAGGTGCGTGTGAAACGGAAGCTAATCCCCACCCGAATCGCAGGACCGACCTCAGCATCTGTCCGGCCAGCTTCGGAGTAAGTTAAGTACACTGTCGGGGACTAACAGAGTAGATCGCGTAGATGCACTAGAAAATAGTCGTCGGGGCACCTGTGAACTGGAAGATTCCCTCCACCCGAATGGCAGGACCAACCTCGTCATCTGCCCGGATAGCATTGGTTCGGGAGATCTTCCACCATTTGAGAAATCTTCGATTGGACCAAACACTACTCCATTAGTCATAGTCACAGTTCATCTTGACAAAAACAACATCCAGAGAAAAATCCAATCCTCTGAATGTCGTTTTTGTCAAGATGAAAACGAAACTGCTGAGCATTTACTCTGCAACTGCGGAGCATTAATTAATTAATCAAAGAATGTCAACATTTGGAAAATGGTTATTAGAGCCCGTGGAAATTTGGCAAAGTAGTCCTAATAGAGTAATAGACGTTTTATAACGAGTTGAGCCTAATTGGGATAGAGTTTTACATCAACCAATGTCTATCACATCTCAATTGTGAGAAGATATTTGATGAGTATCAGATAAAACATGGGTCATACCACAATCTTCCTAAATACTGGAAGCAGTGGTCAAAAAGGCTCTACAGACGAGAAAAAATAAAATATCATGAAGCAGTTTCGGGGGGACATCGGACTTGTAGCCCAAGCCAAATATAGGTGACGTGGTACAGAGTCGTTTTCCTCTTTTTTTTTCTCTGCACCACACTCGAGAAGTATATCCTTAATCGACCGTTGAGTAAATAGACAGTTGACTGAGTACCACAGATCCTAAAACCCATTAGCATCCCAGATAGCCTGAGTAGGTGAAAGTTTCTAGCTTTGCTAGAAGTACAAACAATCTGTAAAAAAAAGCACTTGGAATGTCGAACAACAAGTGCTTAGGTTCCACCTTTGTTGTTTGCAAAAAAACGATGTATGGCGGCAGTGAATAAACCATGAGCTGCCCATACTCTACGGCGATCCCAGTATTCAGGAGGTGACGAATGCCGGAAGGATGAACTGAGCAGACCGTGTAAGCAACACTTAGCAACACTGCACTACAACAACCCTGTAGAATTGGTGTTTACATCAAATCCGGTTGAGACCACAAGGCTCTACGCACAGCGAGCGAATAGGCTTGATCAGGTTCAACAGGGTCTGAAGAACGTGGGTTAGAATCGGTGTTGGAGAGAAACAGCCATTGCTCAATCAAATGGCGTTATATCGTAACCCTGGTTTTATCGAATTTTTTGAGGTGAAATATAATATAATATAAAAATATAATTTTCCTCTACAGATAATAACACAAATTTGCCGAAGATAGTTTGCACTTAACCTTCATGTTTGATTTTACACTGCTAAATGACAGGTCAATACTACCCATGCGTTCTGAAGCGTTAAAGCGCAGTACAATTTATTATTTCAGCATTCCAAAAAAAATATAATATGTATTCAGCATTTCCGGTCTCTTAACAAATGTATCTTAAACGAGTTTCCGCTTTGTGCACCTATTTAGTCATTCAATTAGCGAAGTCAACACAACTATAATGGAAGCTTCGCTTAGCATGAAAGAAACCAACCTCCTGAAAGCATCTTGCCGTCATACCTACACTACCCGCCATAAGTATGGAATCGCATCATCTAGTATTGCAACACCTCAATTGAATATTGCAGCACCCCCCAAAAAGTTTAGCATCACCCGTAAGCTATTACACTAATGACGCAATATCTTGGAAACCTTACTTTCTAGAAAGCTGCGGTCTTCAGCAAAGTTGTTCAGAAGCCTTACGGCGTTCATCAGCTGACATTATTAATGCGCCATTTTGCCGCTACGTGGCGCTAGTGTGCATGTAATTTGGTCATATTTTAGACGGCTCTAGCTCATGAACCTGATTACTTAGAATGTTCGTGTCTTCAGCAAAGTTGTTCAGAAGCTTAAAAGCAATCTGAGGCAGCACTGATTGGTTAGCATTTTTGCCGCTACGTGGCGCTAGTGTGCATGTAAATTGGTCATATTTTAGACGGCTCTGGCTCATGAACCTGACCACTTAGAATCTTCGTGTCTTCAGCAAAGTTGTTCAAAAGCTTAAAAGCAATGTGAAACAGCACTGATTGGTTAGCAATTTTGCCGCTACGTGGCGCTAGTGTGCATATAATTTGGTCATATTTTAGACGGCTCTAGCTCATGAACCTGACCACTTAGAATGTTCGTGTCTTCAGCAAAGTTGTTCAGAAGCTTAAAAGCAATGTGAAACAGCACTGATTGGTTAGCAATTTTGCCGCTACGTGGCGCTAGTGTGCATGTAAATTGGTTATATTTTAGACGGCTCTAGCTCATGAACCTGACCACTTAGAATGTTCGTGTCTTCAGCAAAGTTGTTCAGAAGCTTAAAAGCAATCTGAGACAGCACTGATTGGTTAGCAATTTTGCCGCTACGTGGCGCTAGTGTGCATGTCATTTGATCATATTCTAGCAGGCTCTAGCTCATGAACCTGACAACTTAGAATTTTCGTGTTTTCAGCAAAGTTGATCAGAAGCTTAAAAGCAATGTGAAACAGCACTGATTGGTTAGCAATTTTGCCGCTACGCGCTACGTGGCGCTAGTGTGCATGTTAATTGGTCATATTTTAGACGGCTCTAGCTCATGAACCTGACCACTTAGAATGTTCGTGTCTTCAGCAAAGTTGTTCAGAAGCTTAAAAGCAATGTGAAACAGCACTGATTGGCTAGCAATTTTGCCGCTACGTGGCGCTAGTGTGCATGTCATTTGATCATATTCTAGCAGGCTCTAGCTCATGAGCCTGACAACTTAGAATGTTCGTGTTTTCAGCAAAGTTGATCAGAAGCTTAAAAGCAATGTGAAACAGCACTGACAGGATCCCTTGTCTTTTGGGAACTCGCAATCTAAGCCATCTGTCTCCTCTCTCTCAGATGTGCAGGTAGATTTGGTTATATTTTCGCGGGCTCTACCCAGGTAACAATTTGAAGCTGCTCAAACGCTTTTATAGCTAATTCAATTCAACCTTTGTTTGAACAAAAGCTGTTCATAGCCTGCATTCACTGTTGTTCAGCTGTTAAACATCTAATTCTGGCGATTTTATACAGCCTTAAGCTAAATTGAAGCTATATAGAAGGCTGAATAAAGGTCTAGCATGCGCTTATTCAGGCCTCTTTCAATAACCATAATTCTATTTTTAGAACAGATGGTAACCTTCGAAAGCTTAACGATCGCTTATTCATCCATTATTCAACAATTAACCAAAAAAAATTAAAACATATTTACAGGATTATAGTTTTGGATTTTATCAACGCATCAAACACATAGTGTAGAAAAGTGCTGGAATTTGAAGATGAAGATAGTAAATATGTGCCATTGAGATTTGAACTGGGATTCGTTGATTTATAACCACTTACCTTGACATCTGCTCCACATGAGACTGTGTGAACATCATCAACAGCAAGGGACTAACATATTGTCTTGTCTGAACAAGGGCTATTTTAAAGGCTGCATTGAGGCTGAAGAAGTGATAACAGCGCTATGCAAAAACACTTGAGTTAGCTGTCAAAGTGTGTTGTGATTTTTGTTTCAAAATAGAATCCTCGGTAATTTTTAATTTCTGTTATTCAATTGTTGTCAACGCAAGTTGGTAATGATTTCGGTTTCGTACAGTTAATTAAAAATGTTACGAAGAAATCTGCGTCATCGAGTGTAGTGTTCTATCTTGTTGTTACACAAGGTCATCGATGCCGGATTCAGGATTTTTTTCGCAAATGATAGGCCCGTGTGCGTTTACAGCATGTCTGCTTCGGGATGTGAAAATTGTGTTGTTCGATGAAACAGTTTTAAAATAATTAATTTAGTGTTCGACCCAATGTAGGTATATATTTCGGTATGTATATTTTTATCAACATACAGGTGAACAATTTTTCGACAATGGCTGTTGATTTGATTAAAGCTTTAAATAACCTTTAATCAATATCATTCAGGTTATCTGAACAAAAAATAAAACTGTAGATGAAAAATAGTTTGTTCAACTTAATATTCAGCTTTGAGTATACTGCTGAATAAGAGTGTTTAATAAGCTTTTCTTCAAATTATTATTCAGCTGTCACGGTGTTCAGCCTTGTACACCATTGATCAGCCAATATTCAGCAAATACTCTTGCTGTTCAGCTTTCAATGTTACTTGGGTAGCACATGATCTTGACCACCTAGAATGTTCGTATCTTCAGCAAATATTTAGAAGAAGGTATTTTCTAAGAACCTGTTTACTTAGACAAAATTCAAAACATTGTGGAATTTAATACAGTGAGGACCCGATTTTGTCAGCCCCTCGATGAATTTTAGGCTGACAAAATGGGGAACCTGACAAAATCGGGTCATTTTATTATGTTCCTGTTTTTCAAATTTCGACGTGTTTATGATTGCTTGTGAACCGCGTCAAGAACTTGCATGGACTTTTAAGAGTTCATTAAAAAATTACGTAAGCCAAAATTTGTCAATTTTAGACCCCCTTTCACCTCCACATAACAACTTTTGTATAGAAAATTTTAAATTTTTCTTTGAACCGTAACACTATGTAAGACCCTCTCCCTCCCCTGTTGCGTTACGTAATATTTGAACGGTCCCTAAGGGGTCGATGACCATTGGCGTAGCCAGCTTTTTCATCAGGGGGGGGGGGGCTTGAGAAGATCGATTCTTAACATTTCATTCACGATTTTCACGACAAAACGATCACGGTGAGATAGGGTAATTATTTAATGGGTTAAAATGGGATGAAATGATTCTCGTATGTGGAACTTATTTCTGTGTTGCCAAACGGACCGACATTCCTAGCTACAAACAATACATTACACTCTTTTTGCATGAAACATAAAACTATACAAGATATCCAACGTATTTTTTTTTTTTCATAGTAAGCTAAGTAAAGTCCTAAACGCGTCTTATTTCAATGTTGAGTGACGGGTCTATTTAAAGTCTTGCAGATTTACCTATTGGAAAAATTCCAAAGATTCGATTCGTTGTGGTCCCTTTGATCGCCAATTTTGCTTTTTCCAGTAAAACAAATGGAATCAACCTGAGTTCCTAGTTATACATGATCGATGAATTATCTAAAAATTTCTCACAGAACACAAAAATTCCTAAAGAGGTTCATATTAAAAATCCTCTTGATTCAGAAACTCCTTCGAAATAGCATAAATGATTGCCTCGAAGCTCTTCTTGGAATTCATTTTAGTATAATTCAAAGAATGTTTCATACGGAGTTTTCACATAATTTTTCCTAAATATTGTTTTAAAACTCAATGTTCGGAAATGGAATGTGTGTAAAAATATTTCTTACTGTATGAAAACCAAGAAATTTTCTTTAGTTTTCATGGATTTTTTTTGCTGGGTTTTTAGCGCAGAAGTATTCACATGAAGTTCTGAATAAATCTCATAAATTATTCCTATACCTAAGGGATGATTTAATGCTTCAAAATGATTTTGGTGAAATTCCTAGTCAAGTTCCTTAAAATCTCGTGAGCAAATTTTGAAATTTATCTCGAGACATACTGAAGATAAAAATTGAATGAATTCAACAAGGACTAAAAGAAGATAATTATTGGAGTAATTACTTGAATAATAAAAATATTCTATTAGAATTTTAAGTGAAGTTTGTGCAAAAATCAATTTTAATTTAGACGCAAAACCCTTTCGGTGTACCCAGTATGTTTCTGAACAATTTATGAAATTATTGTTTGGAAATTTTTGAAAGAAAAGTTTCAACAGGAATCCATAGATTAATTTTTGAAATAGTATTGAGAGAAATTCTCGGAGGAATTCATGAATGAACCTACACACTTATTTTTTTGTCATAAACTCGGCTGTATGAATCCAGTTTTTTTTATTTTAAGAATGATTTAACTAGCGAGTTGCCAAGTTGCTAAGTAACGAAACACAGTTTTATGATACTTGAGATCGCTGTACATAACTCGTTTAATATTTGGCATATTAAATTGAGTTTTTATGGAAGAGTTTTTAGAATAACCTCTAGAAAACACCTTTAAATTTTGTTGAGGAATCTCTGGAGAAATTCGAGGTACAGCCAGGAATGACGTATATAATAATTTCAGGAATAATTGGAGAAACACGTTGGAGAAATATCTGGAGGATTATGAATGATATCTCGAGTGGAATTCCTGTGGGAAATACGAGGAGTCCGATTACTCTAATGATAATATTCTGCTGAAGACACGAACATTCTAAGTGGTCAGGTTCATGAGCTAGAGCCGTCTAAAATATAACCAATTTACATGCACACTAGCGCTACGTAGCGGCTAAATTGCTAACCAATCAGTGCTGCCTCAGATTGCTTTTAAGCTTCTGAACAACTTTGCTGAAGGCACGAACATTCTAAGTGGCCAGGTACATGAGCCAGAGCCGTCTAAAATATGGCCAATTTACATGCACACTGGCGCCACGTAGCGGTAAAATTTCTAACCAATCAATAGAGCCTCAGATTGCTTTTAAGCTTCTGAACAACTTTGCTGAAGACACGAACATTCTAAGTGGTCAGGTTCATGAGCTAGAGCCGTCTAAAATATAACCAATTTACATGCACACTAGCACCACGTAGCGGCTAAATTGCTAACCGATCACTACTGCCTCAAATTGCTTTTAAGCTTCTGAACACCTTTGCTGAAGAAACGAGCATTCTAAGTAATCAGGTTCATGAGCTAGATCCTGCTAGAATATGATCAAATGACATACACACCAGTGCAACCTAGCGGCAAAATTGCTAACCAATCAGTACTACCTCAGATTGCTTTTAAGCTTCTGAACAACTTTGCTGAAGACACGAACATTCTAAGTGGTCAGGTTCATGAGCTAGAGCCGTCTAAAATATAACCAATTTACATGCACACTAGCGCCACGTAGCGGCAAAATTGCTAACCAATCAGTGCTGCCTCAGATTGCTTTTAAGCTTCTGAACAACTTTGCTGAAGACACGAACATTCTAAGTGGCCAGGTTCATGAGCTAGAGCCGTCTAAAATATGACCAATTTACATGCACACTAGCGCCACGTAGCGGCTAAATTGCTAACCAATCAGTGCTGTTTCACATTGCTTTTAAGCTTCTGAACAACTTTGCTGAAGACACGAACATTCTAAGTGGTCAGGTTCATGAGCCAGAGCCGTCTAAAATATGGCCAATTTACATGCACACTAGCGCCACGTAGCGGCAAAATTGCTAACCAATCAGTGCTACCTCAGATTGCTTTTAAGCTTCTGAACAACTTTGCTGAAGACACGAACATTCTAAGTGGTCAGGTTCATGAGCTAGAGCCGTCTAATATATGACCAATTCACATGCACACTAGCGCCACGTAGCGGCTAAATTGCTAACCGATCACTACTGCCTCAAATTGCTTTTAAGCTTCTGAACACCTTTGCTGAAGAAACGAGCATTCTAAGTAATCAGGTTCATGAGCTAGATCCTGCTAGAATATGATCAAATGACATACACACCAGTGCAACCTAGCGGCAAAATTGCTAACCAATCAGTACTACCTCAGATTGCTTTTAAGCTTCTGAACAACTTTGCTGAAGACACGAACATTCTAAGTGGTCAGGTTCATGAGCTAGAGCCGTCTAAAATATGACCAATTTACATGCACACTAGCGCCACGTAGCGGCTTAATTGCTAACCAATCAGTGCTGTTTCACATTGCTTTTAAGCTTCTGAACAACTTTGCTGAAGACACGAACATTCTAAGTGGTCAGGTTCATGAGCTAGAGCCGTCTAAAATATAACCAATTTACATGCACACTAGCGCCACGTAGCGGCAAAATTGCTAACCAATCAGTGCTGCCTCAGATTGCTTTTAAGCTTCTGAACAACTTTGCTGAAGACACGAACATTCTAAGTGGCCAGGTTCATGAGCTAGAGCCGTCTAAAATATGACCAATTTACATGCACACTAGCGCCACGTAGCGGCTAAATTGCTAACCAATCAGTGCTGTTTCACATTGCTTTTAAGCTTCTGAACAACTTTGCTGAAGACACGAACATTCTAAGTGGTCAGGTTCATGAGCCAGAGCCGTCTAAAATATGGCCAATTTACATGCACACTAGCGCCACGTAGCGGCAAAATTGCTAACCAATCAGTGCTACCTCAGATTGCTTTTAAGCTTCTGAACAACTTTGCTGAAGACACGAACATTCTAAGTGGTCAGGTTCATGAGCTAGAGCCCTCTAAAATATGACCAAATTATATGCACACTAGCGCCACGTAGCGGCAAAATGGCGCATTAAAAATGTCAGCTGATGAACGCCGTAAGGCTTCTGAACAACTTTGCTGAAGACCGCAGCTTTCTAGAAAGTAAGGTTTCCAAGATATTGCGTCATTAGTGTAATAGCTTACGGGTGATGCTAAACTTTTTGAGGTGCTGCAATATTCAATTGAGGTGTTGCAATACTAGATGATGCGATTCCATACTTATGGCGGGTAGTGTATAATGAATATGGAAAACAGTAATTTGTTCTCATAGAAAAAGATCACGGTCGCTTTAGTCGCAACAGAAGCAGTAGCAGTAGCAGCAGCAGCAGATCCACTCCTCCAAGCATATCCTCGCAGTGCACACTAATTGTCCTCTATTGAAATGGCACACTCCCGGCAAAACCACACACTGCAGCCTTCTGCACCTACCAAGCCACCACCATCATGATTCCGCGATGCCTTCGAAGACATGCATGCTAATGCCGTATTTTTTTTTTGTACATTTTCCGGTGTGGGTTGCGGAGCTAACTCTGCCGTGTAGTCTTACCATTTCCGGCGTGCCTTCCAAGCTGTTGGAGTCACGTTCTATTTTTTCAACTGCTGCTGCACTCTTCCGTGTTCGCCTTCATAAATTTCAACACAAGCAATTTGCTCTTTGTTTATCTCATTTATGATTTTTTTTGTGTTTTTGTTGTTGCCTTACCGGGCTCTTGTGTGGGAATGCCGTGTCAGACTAAAGCTCTACAAGCACTTTTCATACTCCGCAATCTTGGGTCTGGTCTAGGGGCTTTCCAGTATGTGTTCCAGCTTAGCAACACGTATGTCTCTAGTCTGTAGTCTATCCTCAAATAAACTGGATTTTTTTTTCATAATGGCATAAACGTGAATAAGAGACAACAAGCTACACACTCTTCCAAATTTTTGGAAAAATGCTGCTGGTTCTGTTCAGCGTAAGTTGAGTTGATTTTTGTAATTCCACCACTAGCTAAGGAAATCGGTAAATGTACTGTGAGGAAATGATAACCTCGTCGCCCTTCCATATTTCATTCTATGCAGACGACATCGGTTAGCAAGCTGAATAAAAAAAAATCACAGTATGATTGTCCAAATGGCATTGAAAGAACGAACGCAGAAAATTTGAAGTTTTTAAACATCCTTATTGATTTGATGTACATGATTGGCTTTTTTACCTTAGATAACGTCCTTCGTTTTTTATTCATTTTCATTTTATACAATCGTTGCAATCTTCTATTGCCACAAATACTGTGTCATATTTAAGTTATATTAGGTTAAGTTTATTGATAGTGTTTTTTTCCTCTTGTAAGCAGATAAAATCAACTCACCTGTAAAAAATCGGAACTACTACGGCAAACGAAATGTAATATGTTGTTAACAAAATGTTAACAAATACTTAGTATAGTTTTACCAAATTAGGATGATAGTGTTGCCTAACACAGAACACCTAGATATAAGAAATGCATTGAATGTTCAAAATGGTACGAAAAAGAAAGCAACAACCACTTTACAGGAGACCTGCGAAGCGGGACCTTAAAAAAGGCGACTTCTATCCAATCGCAGTTTGGATTACGCATATCAACCTCAATCACTGTGTTGAAATAAAAAAAAATGCTGTGATAATCTGTAGAGCGTAGAGAAGTGATTACGAAGAAAAAGCAGTTCAACGCACGATTGACAACCGTCATGATTATGAAACCATATTATAGGTCCATGTCCAATATATATAGACTTGAACAAAAATTTGCATGAATCTAAACAAGCAGTACATATAATCTCAAATTTCAATTTATATGTTTTCTTACATGTGAATTCATACTTGAATTTGAAATGACATGAAATATTTTTATTTCATTTGTCTTTTATTTTATAGCAAAAATATTGTTTTTTTTTTTCATATTGTCCTTGTCTCTTTCACAATACCCTACTTATAGCTAGGCGTTCTAGAAATTGTGATTAACTTCAAACTCAAGATGATAAAATTCTCAGTAGAGAAAAAAGTAAGTTTTTGTTGAATACTTCACCTTTATTCTTCAATTGCCGAACCATGTAATATTCTTTTCTTCAAATCTAGTTTCCGCATCGTTTAATGATAACCATTATAACAAAATCACCGACGCTTCCATAACCTTGACATTGGCTCAATATAATTCCAGTCACGATGTTTCAACCATTTTGGCACCACATAATTTCAGCACTAATTTTGGAATTGAGTCCTCTCAAAAGTCCTCTCCACTCAAGATAGCTTTTATGAATTTTGATTGCCAACAGGATGGAATAATCGTTATCCGGTTGGCTCTGCTCGGGACCTATACTGCGCTCCATTTGTGAAGTCCTTGCCGCTCAATGATCAACTTTAACACTCCATTCGAAACCCACCGGCAACTTAGCAATTGAGGAGCATAACATCCAACTTTCTTGTTCAAATATGTGCGACAAGAGTATGGGGCGACAATTCGCGCAACATAAATTTTCGAAACAATTTGCTTCACCCCCTTCTTGTTCCGCTGGCCAAGGGATGGCATTTTTAACGAGATGAACTTTACCGACTGGAAGTTTTGGAACCAACTGTGATTATACTTCGTATGTTTAAATGTGCGAAGTTGGCAAAAAGATTACCTCGAAGGGAGAAGCGTCTTCCAAAGTGGCAAGTCGGAGATTTTTGGAAGTGTCTAACTTTTGAAATTTTCTATTTCCTGTTGAGAAGCTAGGAAATAACCTGACCGGGGGTGGAGTTGTCTCAAAAGGATTATGAAAGTAACATGTCTAGCAAGCTGCTGGCATGGATTTAACGAGGGTGTAAGAAATAACAGAAAAGTGCAGAAATATGAATTGAGCATTTCGCAGATACAAAGAGATATAGTTCATTCAAAAGTAAGCATCTATAATTCACGTAGGCGATTTTAATGCCGGGTTTGAATTAATCATAAGAATAATATTCCTTAAACACATTTTTGTTTTGATCGCACTAACGGACGTTCAATAAAAAAAAAGAAAATTTGTTCGGTCATACAGTAAAAGATTTTTTTCTACGAGTTCAGTACTTTTTATGGAAAACATAATGTTTATTCTTCAAAAAAAAAAACGTCACTGCACATTAGAGAAGGGACCCTAATCAGCCGTACGACGCAACTAAGTTGTGAAGCTTTCACAAGAGCTCTGAACGACACTGATGTCTATCTTCCGGATACAACTCCGGATTCTCCTGGTTAACTCCTTCGTATTCTTGGCCCTCAAATTATTTTCGCATACTAGGACACTGAGGGAGCCGAAAAAATCCTCAATGGGACAGTACTTGTTGGTTCCTTTCTTTCAGCACGTACGGTAAACTCGTACAACACGCTCGTGGAGTGCTTGCTGTTTCGATGCCACCTTCGATTGACCTGACTGTATCCGAGCGAAAAGGAACATGCCTTTTTAGGGAGTCCAGAGAGCAATTCTCTTAGAGAGAATAAAAAATATTATGCTCTTTACTTAAATAACAGAAATCATTCTCATTTTTTACTGAACATGGACATGGTTACCATATTTATACTTACCGAAAGAGCATTGTTTTTCAACTCTGTAAAAGAGAACACATAGCCAAACTTAAAAATTTGAAAATGCACGTTTTTGAATTGTGTCATAATTTCCTTGTTTTGACCATTATTGGTGTTTTTTTTTAATCTAAAGACGTTGAACGCATCAATCCTATTGATGTCCAAAAGTAAGATTTCGAAAAAATAAATTGAAATATACGCTAATGACGCCTTATTTTACCCAAAACATGAAAACAATTGTCAGCTTCATAATCACAGCATTTTCATCACCCTTTTATTTGTCTGGGAGATACGATTCCATTTTCTTCTTCCACTATTTTTCATTCATGAAATTTAATGTTTATTTCATTCGCAAATTTTATATTATTCTTGGTCATTGATTCTAAGCGAATTTAATTTAGTCAAATTTTCTATGATAACGCATGTTATACAGAAAGTCATTCGAACAATTGTAATATAAGGATCTTTCTAAACATGTTTTTTAGAAAGATAGTTCTTTACCGAACGTTGAACAAAATTTGTTTATGAATGAAACCAGAAGATCTAAGAAGAGCCCTTTTTTAAACCTTGAACCTGTACAAATTGTCAAGCATTGTATTTCATTTATGTTTGCTAAGTGCCGTTATCCGGGGTAACATTGATCTGAATTTTCCTCCTAGTAAGAAGTTCGAATCATCAATCATCGATGGAATATTTTCAATGCATGTGCTTCCCTCTAATATATTCATGAGCTAATAAAAATTAGCTTTTTGTGAAAATTAAGTTAATTCCATGCGTAAATTTCCAATTTTTTATGGATGACGCTACCCAAGATTCACGTTTCACATGAGTTTTGCAAATGACGTAGACAAGGAAAATGTGTGTTTTCACTAAAATTGGCATCGCCATAAAAGATTCCGTTGTCGAAATTTTGATAAGTATTCCCAATTCAACAACATTGATGATCTACTACATAGTTTCCCAAACTGTGGGTCGCGACCCTCTGGGGGGTCGTGAGTTGATTTCTGGTGGGTTGCGAAAAATGTAACGAAAAATGTAAATGTAGTTAATTACATGTAATTTATTTCTCAGATTTATAATTACCGAAAAATGAGCAACTTTTAATAAAAGTCAATCAGGCATTGGATAAGTTGCTACTAACTGCGAATAGCTAAGACTCTTCTGTTTAACGGAATATAAAAGTGAAAAATAGGACAAAAGACGATTTTTAGGCAGATTTACTAAAGTGGATTGTCATCATTCGAATCACTATATTATTTTGCTAAATTTGGTTGAGATGAATTTTTGGGAATTTTATTCGATGAACATCTTGAACTTGAATCGAAGCAAGCTTGTCAGGAATAAAATGCTGAATGGATCAATGCACGAGTTCACTATTTTGACGTTTGAGCGGTGCCAGGTTTACTCGTTGCGATGGCCACATAAATAACACGGCACCGCTCAAACGTCAAATAGTGAAATCGTACACTGGTTCATAGGTAAATATTTTCGTATTAAATTCTTATTTGTTGAGTGATATTAGTTGTTACGATTACTGAATTCTAATCAAAAAATGACAAATCATCTGATGATTCAAATTTAGCTGCTTTTGTCTATTTTTTTACACCACTCTCATGGACTGAAAGCTATTTCAGTGTTAACATGTCTGTTTTCTGATCGAAATGATTAGAATTCTTTTTTGTTCAACAGTTTTACAGATCATTCAGTATTTTTTTAACAAACATTCAACTACATATGTTTCGGAGAAATTTCACTAGAAATCTGGAAAATAATCTATCTAAGTAATCATTAGCTCGCTTATTCGTCCTTTTTTAGGGCTTTTATACCTTCTAATATAGGGATTATCAGTTCTATAATAGTACTATGTTAGCACGCAGTGCGCGTCGGGTATGTGTATAACTATGTAACCAATGACCTACAAAACTCATTTCTCTTTGATTTTCCTCTAGTGGGTCGCAAGTAAGACACTTAAAGTCAAGGGGGGTCGTGAACTCGAAAAGTTTGGGAACCTATGATCTACTATGTAGAATGCAGAATTTTCTTAGGCAATTGCCTACCTGTAGGCGTATACCGCGGTTCAAGGTGTTTTTATTTCTTAAATAAAACTTAAAAAGTCAAACACTTGAAAGTGTTTGGTTTTCATATTCGGCTCCAGGGGCCATGATTTTAGTAAGTAACATCGTTTTCAATAATTCCGATCGTTGTTTACTTGGGTAATCAATGGTACATCATATCAGCTAAATAAAAAAATCTCACAAAATTTTTGCCAGTACTTGATTTAAAAATATAAAACATTTAATATTTGCAATATATCAAAAAATTACCGATTAATGTTACCCCGGATTACGGTACATAATTGTAAAAAAAATATAAAAGGTGCAATCTTGACCGATTTAATAGTTTATTTTTGTATTTTCGATACTATATTTTAAATCAGAGTCAGAATATATAATAACTAATTTAAGAACACATGTTGCAAAAAGTTATATCAAATCTTGTTTTATTTAAGTTGTAATTGATCAGAATGTAAGCATCATCGTTTATCATTATAACAAAATTATTGTATACGTTGTTATAATAACAGGTATGAAATAACAAACTTGCTCGTTCTTGGTGATAAATATTTGCCAAGAACGAGCAAGATTGTCATTTGATTGTGCCATTACTGTGATGTCATGTTCTTCCGCTCAGAAAGGAAAGCCATTTTAAGAACACCAATTCCATTTTCAGATATACTGAGAAAACGTTGAGCACACTTCACCCTTTGCTTCAAGCGCGCCAAGTTATAATGTTGTTAGTTTATCATTTCTATATTAACACTTCAGTCGTCGCGCTGTTGTATTTTGTACAACACTAGTGAAAAATGCTCGCTTTTCGTTCACAACAGCAGCGGGGTGGTTCTGACGGTGGCAAACCGCGCGACGACTGGAAGGTTAAGTTTTTTCTACAATTCCATATTTAATGAAATAACTGAGCGCATGAATTCTTTCTATCCATTATTGAACAAATCGTACCAATTTTATTCAGCTAGTATTTGTCGAATATCCTTGAAATGGAACAGCTTATTAATCATAAAGTAGTAAATCTGGTTCCTTCAAAAGGTTATTTGATTTGTTCGGCAATCGTTCGTAATATCTGGAAATGGATACAATTGACCCGTTCAGCAAATAAAAGTATACGCTGGTAACCCTATACATCGTAGCACAGATTTTTGAAAAATTAACAAAAATCCATGCTTTTGAAAAACGGATTTGGATCAAGGGGGAATCATTATTACAAATAAAAAATAATAAATGAGAACCCTTGGTAATGTATTTTTTACATATCCATTAAAAATACGGAAAAAATAAAAATTAAAAAACTGTGTTTTTGGAGTAATTTCATTTAGGAATTCCCAAAAAATTGATTTAAGGATTATTTTGGTAATTTTTGAAAAAAAAACTTAATAATAGGGTCCTAAACTGCCCATACTCGCATTACAGTCCCATATTCCCTTCCTTCATATATGGAAGTGTTATGTGAGTTTGGGCATTAAAGCCCTGTTCCAATTTAGTATCAAACGCTTAAGCTTAGGACAGAAACACATGTTTATTCAATCTTTTAGTGTTTTTGTTTGTTGGTTTAAACTCAAATTTGAGGTGAAATTTGTTTTCCGTGTCCCTCTTGTAATGGCCGATAGGAACAACTCCAGTGGGAATTTGTCGATGAAGTGAATGTCATACACGGAGAAATCAGACTACCCAAAAAATATCAAAAACAGAGAAAGATTCACCAAACCAGCGTCAAATGTCCTTAGAATTATTCAAATTTGGATTTTTACGAGTTTACAAAAATTTAAGTTTGTTGGTCCTGAGTCGATGTTTCGCTGTTCTCAAACAAACACTACCTAGTGAGAGCTATGTGTAAGTTATACCAAATTTGGGTTATCCAACGGAACAACCAAATAGGGTCAATCGAAGTCAAAGTTAGGTTGATTTGTGGCTCCGTGTACATGATCAAAAGTTTCAATATTCAAATGGAGTTTAAATATGATAAATCCGTTATTTGAGCGGGAAAATTTGCCAAAGTAGTGGCAAGGACATGCTCTGTCATGTTATTGAATAGAATGAAGATTTAAAAAAAAAAATACCACCCTATTCTCTGGGAAATTCATAAAAGGGTTTCCGAAAGAGTTGAGAGAAATTTCTGAAATGTCTGCTGGAATCGCTGAGAAATTATTCAAGAAATTTGATTGAACTTTTTAAAAATAAAAGAAAAAAATACTGGAGTAAAAACTGGATAAACTAATGGAAAAATGTCAAGAAAAATATGTTAGGGAATTCTTTATGGAAAATTTGATGAATTAGTCGTCCGTCTTCCTTGAACATTTTTTTTTTCAATGGCTAGTTCTGCTGGCGAACTCCTTGGCAAAAATCTTAAGAAACTCATAATGACATCAATGTTAAAATTTTAAAAAGTTCGAAAAAATAACATAATGATATCATAGCTCTAAATTTAAAAAAGTTTGAAAATTCAATCACCCATATCTTCCTTACAATCCTTACCATAAAAATAGTGACCAGTGGATTACAAAAAAAAATCTAGCACAATTATGTCAAGATTTGTTACAAATAACAAATTTTGTTTCATTTTTGCTAAAAGCACTTTGAGTTGATGGAGGAAATTATTGCATAATTCAAACAATATCAGTTATAATCACAAAGGTTGTTTCATATTTGTTTCAATTTAAAACATAATTATAACACAATCTATTGATGTACAACCACAAATTTTTTTCTGCGATTTCGATAAATTTATTTTTAATCTAACAGATTTTGTCCCAACACTTTTTATTCAAAGCGTTTCTAACTATCCGTTTGGACTTTGAAAATAATCATGAGCAGAGAGAGGTTAACTGAGAGCTTTCTCTACCAATTGATCATTTTTGCATGTATATATCGTGACACCAGCACGGACCTGAGATGTCATGAGAATTTTCAACACGATCTTTGAACGGTAGGACTCTAAGCTTCTTCTTTTTATTGGCATTACGTCCTCACTGGGACAGCGCCTGCTTCTCAGCTAAGAGTTCAATGAGTGTTTCCAGAGTTACTAACGCTCAACGCTTCGTCATCGTAATCATCGTCATCATCTTAGCTTCAAAAGCAGTTTTTCTTTACAAAACTGAAAATAATTCGATGAAAACGTGTTCACTGTGTTTCGGTTGGAGAATAGAGTACAGTGAACAGATTTTCCTGTAAATTTTATTGATTCTGAACGAAAAAACTGGTTTTGAAAATTCCGAAATTGGTAACGGATCCTGCCCCCTTAACTGAAAGCTTTATTTGCCAAAGTTGCCATTTTCGCATTCGTTTATCGTGGGGAAGGTACGGTGACAGTATATGCCCAGGGAAGTCAAGGGAATTTCCATTACGAAAATATCGTGGACCGACCGGGAATCGAACTCAGCCATGTTTAGCATGATTTTGCTTTGTAGCCGCGGTCTCTAACCACTCGGCTAAGGAAGGCCCTCAGCTTGGTCTTTCTGAATAGCTGCCTATGTACCGCTAGGACTATTTGGACCCCTGGGTAACAACGACCATGAATTGAATTTATTACTCAAACTCTATTTTAACAGCCCTTGTACGATACAAACTTTTCGTTTTATCAGTCTCCAGTTTACATTGCGTTTGCCACGTCATCGCACCGCATTATTCCTCGTACTGCGCTTGCAGTTAACTTTTTCCAGAGTCAATAGCTTCATAAAGACATTCACTGACTAAGGTACTTATCCACTGCGGAGCAAAGTCAATTTGAATGCGAAAGACAGCGAGTTTCTTACAACGAAGAGGTAAGAAACTCGCTGGGTATGCAGTTCGGAAGAAATCAAATTTGCCCAACATTAAAACTGTCACAAAAGGACTAACTTTTTCAACTTTCCGCCGGGAATCTAAGAGAAGTTGTTCCATTGTTAGGATTGTCTTCGCTTGTTACTTTGTTAGGTGTTTTTTCCATTCAAGTGGCTGCTAATGTTGTAGCGGAATGTCGAGGTGTGTGGTGAAATAATTCTTTGCTAGATTAGCGAACCAAATACCAACCAACAACACCTCTTTTTCAAACTCCGACTGGGAGCTTTTAGTCTGTACAATAAGCCAGCTCAATTACACTTAAGCCAGGCAAGGCTGTGTTTTTGGCACCTTCACACTTACACAGGGCCACACACGTGCTCGGTTTCATAAGCCCTCTTACGGTATTGTGTTTCATAAATAATTGCTTAAATCATATGAACATCGTTTGCACAATCATTTCTCATCTCCTCGTGTCATGTGAACGTGTGGAATAATAATAGATTTCAGGCGGAACGAGACCGAAACAAATGAGTCTGTGGAAATGGTTCTGACTTTAATATCTTTGGGCATGTCCTAGTCCCGCAATGTGCACATAACGTAGCATAACTGCTGTAGTGGTTCACTGATGGATTGTTCTGTTTCCCCTGGTCGGAAAAGAGCCCCATGGATGCCTGCCAGTCGGAATTGTTATCTCCAATCATTAGCATCAGTCGTACTCAGGGATACCTTCACCAACAAGAGGGGATATAAAGCGAAAATTTTCCCTAGTCCTAGCATTCCTTTGTTGACGCTCAAACGCTGCTAGCTACGGTTAGCATTCGCTGTGCCTGTGGATAATATGTGTGATTCGCATCATAATCGACAACAACCGAAACAACAAAGTTTATCCCCTGACAAGCCGTTTGCCATGTGGTCTCCCGGTGAAACATAAAACACACAGTAATCACAACCCCCATAGCCGGGCCATACAAAAACCGAATGATACAGAACCACGCAATGAGGACCGTATTCCTGCCAAAGACGCACATGATGGTGATGACTATGATGATGATTATGATGTGCTAAAATAAACGTATAAATAAAAGGGAAATCGCGAAAGTCATTTAGGTACCGCCCGTCGACTCGGCAATCATTCTACATTTGAGATTTGCGTGCACACAATTTTGGGATTATAAATTTGGCTTGCCCTGTTCGACAGACCGGAACGGACGTAAATCATCCTTTGAGTGCACTGCCGTGGAGGGGTACACTCAGGCAAATGGACTATCGATAAACATAGGAACCCCTTATGAAAATTCGCCACAAGAAATCGGATTGAAATTCATACATTTGCCTTATGAAACCGAAATTTGAAAACAAAAATAGTTTTCGCGGCAACCTGGAATCGAACCAAGAACCTTGCGATCGATAGGCTCGTGCGTACACCCGCGCCTATCGAAGCCTTGATGTGGGGTGATGCTGAAACGATACATAAAGCGTTCGTATTGCAATAATCGTTCCACCTTTCATAAGGCAAAATGTATGAAATTCGATAGTCCAGTTCGTTGCGTGTATTGTCTCGTGCAAATCAGTACTAATGTAGTAGTCTACGAGGAATTCATGAAAACTGTCGTTGCAATTTTTATTGTAAAAAAATTTGCTTATAAGTTAAACCCACTATTTTAAACATTGCTAAAAATAAATGCGCACTAAAAGTAATGAGGTGGATAATGGTAAGTTACTTCAAAGTTTATAGCAACTATCATACTAGCAACTTCGATTGGGTCCCTTCACATTACTTGATTTCAGATAATGTGAAGGTGGTATTTATAATCGTCCAATAACCCTTAATTACTTTTTTTGCAATTACAGTAAACTCTTCACATCCATCGAGTTAAGGTCGAGAACATAAAATAAGTGCAACTGCGATTCAAGAGCCCTATGGTTCTCTAACTCGATATCGAAATACGAAATTTCTAGTAAGGAAGAGTTCACTGTTATTGTTGTTAATTGCTCAGTTGAACAAAATGGTACAAAGGTCATTTGGCAAGGTTGTTAGTTAGTGGTTCCCATCCTTTTTGGCGATTTCCTTATATTAGTTCCGGAAAATGTGATTAGTCATGTTCATTAGCCATACTCAATTATTATTCTTAGATCTTAAAGTTCACTCTCGTATCTTGACTGGAATCCCAAAAGAGGTTTTTGGTCCAAATTAGTTGACAGAGTACAACAACCACTTTTCTTACAATTACTTAGAAATTTGATAATTTGATGATTATTTATGGTTGAAGTAATCTTACAAACTAAGGCTGAACTTATAAACATTTTTTTATGACAGAAGCCGGATGTATTAATTGTACTTGAACCACTTGCTTCACACAACCCTTAGTAAGTCGTTCGTCTACAACATTGTGATTCAAACTGATCAATTTTATTGCTTTTAAGGCACGATTACTCTTCTTGCAGCAAACCCTCCGCTATCGTTCAAAACAATCTAAAGTACTTAGGATTATAAACACCCTTGCCCTCCTCCTGTTACACCTAACGGCAGACCGAGCGTAAAATGTTTCAATGTGAGGAAGCTCTAAAGCTCATAAAATTAATCCGTCGTAAATCGTGCGCGTGTCGTGTCTACAACAAATCTCTTCAACACATATTCAACAACCGTCCATCCAGTTCAGTTTCCTACGGTCGAGTGAAGAATCGACGCCATCCTTCGCTCTACACTTGGCGGTTCATTTTATATTCATGTGGTTGCTATTGCTAGCACATTTGAAGTAGGTAATCTTCTAGAAACCCACAACATTTGTGATATCTTAATTGAATTGAATATGTCTGGCTGGCTTGGTCGAATTTGCGCTGTCAACATGAATGTCGCAACGGACCTTTTTAACAGAGATTGAGACAAGAAAAGGGTTGTAAAAAATTTAGATCATTCCGTGTTGCAAACTGGGTTGAAGATGGAAAGGACAAAAGGACCTTCTAAACTGTCGATACCCTGTCATAATAAGGCTGTGACTGTTTGGGTATATATGGTGTTGCTTTTAAGTAAAAAATTTTGCTATTGCAGCGAAAAGTCGAATCGATGATCTTGTTCATTCTGTATTAAAATATAATTGTCTGCAACTATCACAAACAGGTTTAACGAATCGTAGTTATGAGACTGTTGCAGTTTCATTAATATAAAAAACATCAACACTTCAACAGTACAGGATGCACGCAAATTATCCGTACAAACTATTAAGGCATGCCTCTATGTAACCAAAATGAATGAATTGAGCATTTCTTCCTGGTTTAATATCTTGATCTAAAATATTATTGAGCAGTAAGTTTCACACATTTCTGAATTCAAAGCAAAACCAAGCCAAATATGTGAAGCGGTCTTGGCGATCATCGTTTCTGGAGCTTTCTGATGATAGAGAAATGTCCATTGAATTCACTTAACCGTATATCTTATTAATTTTTGACCTACCTTGCAGCCAAGAACCTAAAGATCTTTTCAGATACTAAAGAGACAAATGGATTCACCTCTTTTTGAATTTAGGGAGTGAACATCTCTAGAACGACTAGCCGCCGTCAAGCAAAACGTCTGTCAAAAATTTGTGTGAGCTTATCTCAGTACGAAGCAATCATTTTGAAACTATTTGATTTTTTTTGTTAACATAAAGCTGCACTAAATAAGGAACATGAAGGTTGATATTGAATCCTTTTTAACAAGAAATATTCATTCCCATATTTTGTTATTCGGATAATTTACAAACACCCTATAGTATAGCTGAACAGCACAACTAAGGATGTAGCGTTTGGCACATCCAGTATCAGCATGGTGATTCCGGTAGTCGAATTACCTGAAAAAGAAAAAAATAAATTAGTAACCATTACCATTTTAAAAATGTATTAAATGAAAATTATATTGAAAGAAACCGACAACAACTTCCGTATAAGTATTTGCTTTTTACACAGAATACATAAATTTTATACCTAGCGTTATGAAGATTTTTATATAGCGCTTCCAGGTCTGCGAAAAATCGTTTTTAAAGACACTGACACGTTAATACTGTCCGAAAACATTCCTCACGAAAAGTTTTCCGGACTGCAGTGGGAATCGAACCCACACTATTTTTTGCATTTAACGGCAAATTTGGTCTAGTTTCAGTTATTTGCATGGCCCTGCAAACTGGCCACCGGACACCGGAGTTGTTCTCTGTCGCATGTATTTTAGTACGGTGTGAAGTTGTATAGATGTTTACAATTTTTCAAAAAATTAGGATCAATTGAAAATTGAATGCCACAAATGCATTAAGATTTGCTGGAAATCTTACGAAATATGGTAATTTCCATAAACTGGTTCCTGAAAATGTTTTATTTCCAATCATGTATATATTATCCGAAGTCATATCCAACTGAGCGTCAAGATGAACCTTTCGGGAACATATTCAGAATCATTAGCTGCACTCTATAGTATGTACCAGGTGCCCTGAGAATGCTTCCAGAAGCACCTCCAGTACCACCAGCTGCCATGACCTATACTGCCATGAATCGCAAGTCAGTCCCATCTGTAAAAAATAGGCATTGAGAAAATAGGCTCTGAAGTTTCTGAACTCGTTTTCAATACGAATATTCAAAAATTTCTATAAAATTGGAACGTCTTAAAATCTTAATGAAACTTTCACAATCTGCTTACCACTACGTTATTATTCCGAGAAAAATATAAAGATGGTCAAAAGACGGTTCACTTTTAGGTTACACGGTGCGAAAATCTGTGGTGGGACTGATATGCGGTTACTTTTCATTGGGGACTATTTGGCTTGCTGTTGGAACATGAGCGTTCAAAATGCGTCTCTGGACACAACTCAATACAATACTTCGTTTGCTAATATGGTAAGTAAGGGGCCTTAGAAATATTGAAGAACTATCTATTGATGATTGGTTACGCATGTAGATCTTAATGCCTATATTCGATTTAGATCTTGGAGGACGTAGGACATCCGCACAAATTAATACATTATACCGTTTACTCACAGGATTGATTAGAAGCCTTTGGAGTATTTGAAAATTAACCTCTTATCACTTATTACGGTCGAAGATCCATATATTCTATGGAGTCCTTGGAGGACCAAAAAGATCCGTACAAACAAATATTTTTGTTTTATTCCTTATGTTTATTTGTAAGGCACTCTGTGCACATGGCCGCCACTGTGCCGGAATCATAGTTCTTCTTTATCGATACAGATTCTATTT
Organism: Aedes aegypti; assembly: GCF_002204515.2. Taxonomy (NCBI): domain Eukaryota; kingdom Metazoa; phylum Arthropoda; class Insecta; order Diptera; family Culicidae; genus Aedes; species Aedes aegypti. The sequence continues at coordinate 228,888,242 of NC_035109.1, read as the reverse complement.
TTAACTATTCTATGATGTAAATCACTCTCTTCTACTCTTTTACTCACACACTGAGCAGGTAGGAGAGTGCTCTGCAGCTTTTCATAAACAAACTTTTGAGTTATCATAAATCTCCCATTTCGAAGAAAACGGCAAAATATGGAATAATAAATAGTTTATCAACTCACATATTAAGAGCAATATGCCCTACTGCAAAATGGACCAATTTAGTAGAACACAAGTTTATAGAATAATATTTTCCACTAAAATAGTTTGTCTTCAAAATATTTCAAATTGTAATATAATCATATTTTTCAATATGGTTAATTTACAATAACTATAAAGTTTGTGTTTGGAGCATTGTGAATTTGATGTTGGATGAAATATCAGTCATTTCTGAGCTATGTTAACAATTTCAGGTCAATCGGACTGGTAAAATCCGAGATCAAGGCCTCCAATTTTAACAATTTTGTATGAAAAATAGGACAATGTGTACTTTATTTCGCATATTTATTATATTTTGTCAGGCATATTTATAAAAAGATTCTATAGAAATTTACGAAAACCGATGGAGGGATTAAGTAGGAATGGTATTAGAATTTTCTTTGTGTAAATACTAAAATTTTTGACAAGGTTTAATTCACAAATTTTTACAGAAATTCCAAATTGAATACTCAAGGGTATTTTTCAGGAATTTCCATTGAATTCTTTAAGAACAAAACAAATTCTCCTATGATTTTTTGGAGATTTTTCGAAAAATAAATGTAAATTATTAAAACTAACTTGTTGAAATATATACTATTCTTTCACCTCAGAAATTAAGGAAAGAATTCCTTCAATGATTCCTTCAATGAAACTCCTAAGAACCACTTGCAGACTTCTAGTAACCCATAGGATTTCCTGAGTCAAGGTAGGTTTCATTTACGTGGATTTATTCATGTTTTCAGCGGTTTTCATTCACATAGAAATTTCAACACATCCTGGAAAATTACTTCTATACCGAATTTTACTTCCTTACCTCATATTTTATTTATATTTACCTTTAAGAACAAAAATAAATAATTTTCACAGAAGTTGTTTTCAGAATGATGTCCAGAAGAGCTTGATTTTGTGTGAGTCGTACTCAATGCTGTACAACTTGTTTTAGCGTGATTTGTTGGATACTGCTCATAATAAATTTGTAGCTGAAATAAAATATATATGAATCCTTTCGTTTCAAAATTCGTTTCGTTTCGCTTATTTTCAAAGCTTATGATGTATGATAGATTTCAACACGGGGTTATCATGGAACAGTTTGCACACCAACTTTGTCTCTTCTTTCAAATAATATCCGTTTCCCTGTATTAACCTTTCCAACTGAAATGTGCCAAGCTAGAAAACATCATTTAAATTTTCATTCAACTGTCTCTTCAATGGAAGCGAACTCTCATAAATTATTTAAAGCCTACAAACCTCGAAAGCACGATAATGATTTTAAAAAAGGTGCCATGCAAGGACAAACTTTTTTGTCCCTTTGAAAGCTTCGGTCGTTTCCCAGTTGAAGGAAGCCAACGCCGACGACGACAGCCGCTGCGGGAAGCACATTTTTGCACTATACACTCGATCCGGACAAAACGCCAACGAGCTAGATGAAAGCAAAATCGATATTTTTAAATTTATATTTCACGGTCCACGTCGAAGGCAGTAGTGCAGTGCTTCCTGCAGTTGAGCATCCCATGTGGCCAGGACCGCATACACATATGAACGATAGACAAGTAGCATCAGCAGTGAAAAGTGCATTCATGTGTACTGAAATCGGTTAAAATAAATGGGTTATCTATGCGGGGGGGTTCTCCATATGTGGAGTTTCTTCTGCCTTGTGCAGCTATAGGACTGCTTATCTACCCGCTCGAAGGATTTGCTTGGCTTCATCATACAGGATCATCGCTGGCCATCGTCGTCGTCGGTCCAAGTGAGTCGTTGAAAATGTGAACTTTTTCCTTTCAACGGGATGCTGTTCCAACATGGGAAAACTCACTCACACGCCCTCATACCCAACTTTTGACGAACTGCTTGGTTTATGGAGGAGGTGGGTATGGATTAGGGTGATCCAATGTTTCCCTTTTGTCAGAAAATTTGGGGCTCTGTCAAAAACTGGTAGCAAAGGGTGACTTTTCGGTGTGGAGTTTAGGTCCTCAAGTTTTCTGACAAGGTGAAATTTCGGGGCACCCTAATGTGGATCGCTTGGCGAGCTCAGTGGGTGGCAGCTTATTCAATAGTGGAGCTTTTTTCTTTCTCGTGCTCCCTTCATAAGCCTGTACCACATAAGTGAAATTGAATTGACAGCACTGTCACATACAGGATGTCAATGCAGACGTGTATCAACGGAAGGAGTCAACAGCATTATCGGCTGCAAACAAGATGAACCGATCAAAGCAGAACGAAGACATGTGGAAATGTTTCTATTGGAAAGTGGTTATCGATCTGTATTTACTAAATTACTTTTGTACCGCTAGGATGTGGTGTAGGAACTAATAACGACAATTGAAGCAATTTCAGTTTTCAATACGTTGTGCCGGTGATGGACCTCTGCGTTTCAATTCGATATTGTTCAATTCAAAATAAACTTTTCTAAATCCTTTCGGCAAGACATTAACAGCAGTTGTGTTAAATGGAGAAAAGATAAGCCGTGTAATCCTATCCGAATAATCTTGCTTCATTCCCGTAGGAGCATCAAACAAAGGCAAACTTATTACCATTTGAACTAACGCGCCCGTTGCGAGTTGAAAAAGTTTTGCGAATTAAAAATTCATTTTTCCACACCGCATTACGGCAGAATGTCTTTTCCGAATTGTGGATGTGTATGTGGGAGTACTTTAAGGCACTTGTGCCGCCATAAACCTTCCGAAGTAATGGGAGCAAGCATAAGTGGAAGAACTCATTAATTATTAAAGGAACTCAATATATAGGGATCATGCATGGTGCTGCTTTAAAAGATACAAAGTTTGATTGGCTTAAATGCAATGTTTGATTGGCTTGAATCCGGTTTACTAGCACGTTCTTAGACAGTTTTGAATCCTTGCAAAAACATGTTAGAATTCCCGTTTAAAACAAAAAAATGCATATTTAATAACATTTCTATCATTTTATACTATGATACAGTGGGGGAAGTGTATTGATGTAGCTAGGATTGTTTTTTTTTCTGGAGGGGGCCTAGCAAATACTTGTTTTATAGAAGTAATGTCGGTCGCAATTATCACAAATTTCTTAATTTTAACAGATTTGTATTGATTTTTTTATTTGTTATTTTGTCTCATTTCAGGGTACATTAGTGATATATGAAAATTTCAATTTTTGCTACTAAAAAGATTAATTCTTTTTGTTAGTTAGTCAAAAATCCTTCAAGAATTCTAGCAAAAACACTCACAAGAAATGTCCTCTGTGGTTTGCCCATGAACTTGTCAGGTATTTAACAAGATGGTTTGAAGAAAATCCTCTAAAAATTCTTACGGAAATTTCTCTTATTTTCGTACTTTCCAGTACTTTCTCCAAGCACTACTTTACCAGTTTTCACTGAGTTTGTCCTGGGATTCCCAACTTTTTGATCTTACCAGAATATTTCTTGAAAATCTCTACCAAATTGCTTTGAAAATCTGAATGCATTAGAAATTATTTTAATCATTTCTCCTTGAAGGTCATCTACGTGCTTATTACGTGCTCAGTGGATTCGAATACATTAAAAAGAGTATCCTCCAGTTGTTCATAAATAGTTTGATAATAAATTTCAGAAATTACTGAGTTTTTGAGCATGAGCATGAGCATATATGACCGCTCAATTCGTAGTTGCTACTCCGTGATTGACCAGAGCAATCGATGTAGCACAGAGATATAATGAATGGGGCTTGAGATTAGCTTTGCACAAATCAAGAGCTCAAAATTTAAATTTTCAGGAATAACTGATGTTTTCTCCAAAAAATAGTACAAAAAAATCTAGGAGTTGCACTAAAAATGTCTTCAAGATCACCAAGCAAGGGTTTATTTTACGAATTCTTTAGAAAGTTCACCAAAAGTTTTTCCTACTTTGCTTTTGAAGTTCATCCTAAAATATATCAACAGAAAAAAATACCAAATGATTCATCCAGGTGTTGCTGCAAGAATTCCTCGTAATATTCCACAAGAATTTCATGAGCAATTAAAAAGAGTTCAGTTTGGAAAATGTTACCCATGATTTCTCAGAGGAGTGCTTCGCAAATCCATCTGCAATTTTTTCACAGCTTATATTATATCGCATTCCTTCAAAACTCTCTCGAAAACGTTTTTTGTTTATTTTTTGAAAAGAGCAAAACCAATAGGGTAGGTGCACCAGTTATGGACATAGTGGTTCCCTATTTCGCCATACGTAATGTCTTCAAATTTTGAAAAATTTTGTGCGTTGTAGTAGTTAGATTTAAGATATATCTTGATGTTAAAACATTCAAAAAGATTTAAAATGTAAAAGCTATCAAAATTTCAAGTATGGCCAAATAGGGAACCACTATGGCCATAACTGGTATACTTTCCCTACATGTTCAAAAAACACTAACACTTCTATAAATTTCCTAGCGGTATTCGTTCATCTGTTCTTTCCAAAACTCTTCCACTACTCAATAATTTCACGAGTAATTTGATCAGAGATGTTTTATAGAATTATATTATTGTTTCCCCAAGATTCTTCCGAAAAAATCACCAAAGATTCATCCAAGTATTTTACAGAGACTTTTTTCTTTAAACTCCACTAACGATTCTTTTGGGAATTTTTATAAGAAATTTTTCATCAGATTCTCTAAAATTTTACAATTTGTCCTTGAACTTCTCAAAAAATGTCTTTAGAAGTTCCATAAAGTATTGTTTTAGGTTCTACAAATAACTCCAATTGTTTTCCGAATGATAATCTTCTATAAATAATATTTAAAAATGTATCCACTAGACTGATGTAAATTTTGAAATTTTTGCTCCCCTATGCTTATTACAATTATGATGAAAATGATCCTCCCAAAATCAGAAGTGATTCGAAAGAAGTTTGATTGTGCACACGTTATTTGAAGTTTTTATGGAAATTACTATGGAAAAGGCAAACCTTTTGTGTTCAGTCCGCTAACTGCTAATTATAATAATCTATGGAAAAGTGAACTCACTCATCTCATGTGAAAACTTCCCAGCTACAACTTTGCCGAAGACCACATTTTGATTGGACGTCAGGATAATTTGTTATTATTGATAACAGAGTCTATATCATGCTGAGATGATCATTCAATTGCTTTCAGAGCAACACTGCTTTTTTGCTGTAGAATATAGTAGCCTGGATTTCTTTGATCTATTCTTCCCGCCAGGAGTAGCATTGTTGCCTGCCGAACAGTTGGTGAAGCATGCTACATGCAAATCAACTTTACGATAATGAATAACAATTTATCCTGATGTCCAATCAAAAAGTGGTCTTTGGCTTTTGTAGCTGGGAGTATTTCACATAAGAATAATTTATCCACTTTTCCGTTAAATTTTATGACGAAGAGGTAGAGGGCTGGACACAAAAGATTGGCGTTTTTTATAGTAATCTCCATATAAACTAAAAATGGCTTGTGCACAGTCAAATTTTATTCCGAATCACTTTAAACTTTGGGAGGGTGCTATTTACCATAATTAAAATCGTTTAAGCATAGGGGAGCTAAAATTTCAAAATTTGCATTGGTTCAAAAACTATTCCAGGAATATCTTAATATTTTTTAGAGACTGCTTCACAAATTCCTCTACGAATCACTCCATGTCAGATTTCTAGAGAAACACGTACAAAAAAAGGTTTGAAAAAACTTTGTTGGTAATTTTTTGAACATTTACAGCTTAAATATAATTCGGACAAATTTATTGTCGGAAAATTCGAGAACTAAACCATAGAATTTCTGAAACATGTTGACAATGTACCTCACAGAAAAGCTTAGGATTTACTATAAAAAAATCTTGTTCTATTTCCTTCGTCTTTTATAATAGAAAATAATTGGTGTTCAAACGGATGGAATTTTACTGAAAGTATTTATAACTGAAAGCTATTCTATGAACTCCGAGGTTGCATGATATAACCAAAATATATTGATATAGAAAGAATCCATTTTTTCCTACCTCTAGTAATTCCAAACAAACTTTTTTGAAAGGTTTATTATTGATTATTTCTTTAAAGTTGTGCATTCATAAGTATATTTTTGTAATTCTACAACTACGGTATACACTGATAGGCAAAATAAAGTGCCCACCTCACCAGTTTTCCAATTTCTCTCATTGATTTGGTTCAAATTAAATTTAACAAACTTAAATCATTTTTGATATTTTATTTTTGATATTCTTTTAAAGTTGCACTTACGAAATTTAGATGAAAAAAAAGAATTTTACTCAAAGAAAAAGAAAATCAATTTGTATTGAAAAATAAATAGTGACAAAATAAAGTGCCCACTTCCTTCTTGGCCCCAGAAAAGATGATTTAAGAAAAACAAAAAGCAATTTAATAGTTAATGTGTCCTCCTTCGGCCTTAACGACTTGCTGGAGGCGCTTCGGCATGCTTTTCACCAGGTTTTGTAGGTGTTGTGGTTCTAGTTCTTCCCAGGCGCGCTCCAAGGCTTCAAAATAATTATTTTTGTTGGTAACACCAGTTTTGTCAACCCTGGCATCGAGAATCGCCCACAAATTCTCGATGGGGTTGAGGTCTGAGCTTTGTGGAGGCCATTCCAGCGGTTTAATCCGACAAGGCCGGAAGAAATACTTGGTCTTCTTGGCAGTATGCTTCGGGTCGTTGTTCTAGAGAAATATGAATTTCTCTTCAAGGCCCGTCTGGATCAGTGAAACCTCCAGATTTTCCCGCAAGATGTTAATGTAGGAATCTGCCGTCATTATTCCGTCGATTTTCACGAGGCTTCCTACTCCACTCCATGAAAAAACCCCTAGACCATCACATTACCTCCTCCATGCTTCACCGTTCCTTGGATGTGGCGCTCTGCACCACACACGAGCCCGCCGCTTTCGTTTAAACAGCTTCAGGAGCGCTACATCCAAAGAACGGTGACACATGGAGGTGTGATGTGATGAATTGTGATGGTCTGGGGGTGTTTTTCATGGAGTGGAGTAGGAAGCCTCGTGAAAATCGACGGAATAATGACGGCAGATTCCTACATAAACACCTTGCGGGAAAATCAATGAGAGAAATTCGAAAACTGGTAAGGTGGGCACTTTATTTTGCCTGTCAGTGTAGGAACATAGTTTGGTTCATATTAACACTGTGAGTTTCAGGGTTTTTAAAATTATATTTTCCTAAGGTATTTCAAAATTATTTGACCCCTGGGGAGTTAAATGCAAGTGAAGTAACGAGTGAATTTAACGAAATTTTCTTGCCTTTTCTGGAAAATAAACTAAAGGCTTTATTCGAGAAGTTTGTAAAACATTCAATTTTTTTTAAGGAAGATCAATACATAACAATTTATGAATATCTTATGTATGAATTGTTTACCCCTTCGCAGTTATTTTGCTACATGTTTCTTTACAGATTCCTTTACGCTTTATGCTGATTTCGGAAGCAAAAGTTTTACTGGAGGTTTTCAACAAATTTCTTCTGAGGATTAGAGGGCCAGAGACATTTCAGAAACAATTTTGTTTCCAATTCATGAATAATCCGGAGATTCAAAGCAAAATTTCTAGAAAAAAAATAGAATAATTTTTGGCTCAATTTGTGATGTATTTTGGAAACATTTCTTAAGAAATGTTGATAAACTTTGCGAAAGAATTTGTAACATTTTTTGGGAAAACTATTTTAGAAATTCGCAGAAGAATTTCTAGCAGTACTCTCAGCGAAATCTCTCAGTATTAGATGTAACAGAATCAATGGGTTTTTGGAGGAGTTGCGAGAGAAACCCGAACTTTTGAAAGATTAAGTAACATTTTTTAGGTGAAAAAAAAGAATTTTGGGAATCAATGGAGAAGCTAGTTCTAATAGTAACCAATCGATCGATGGTCAAGCTTCCGGTTAGAACTGCCACGCTGATGCTGTGTAAGACAAGCGAGGTTTTCTCTAAAATAACGTAACTAGTATTAGTTCCTACCGAAGAGACAAGAGTCATGTACATTGATTCAGAAGATTTTGCATCATGTTAAATTGGTTTGGTTTTTTATTTTTTAGTTTTATTATCAAAAATTCTAGGCGGGAGGGGCTGGATAATCCTGCAGGAGGCTAGGCAGCTCCACCCCTCCCCCTGTTCCTACGCCAATGTCAATTTAGTTTGAAGAAGAAATCTGGAAGCTTTTCTACTTGTACACCGCAGTCAATATTCTTCTTAGCATTACGTCCCCATTGGAGCAGAGCCGTCTTTTCAGCTTAGCATTCTTATTAGCACTTTTACAGTTATTAACTGAGAGCTTTCTTTGCCAAAGTTGCCATTTTCGAATCCGTATATCGTGTGGCAGTTACGATTATACTCTATGCCCAGGGATGTCAAGGAAATTTTCATTACGAAAAGATCCTGGACCGACCGGGAATTGAATTCAGACACCTTCAGCATGGCTTTGCTTTGTAGTCGCGGACTCTAACCACTCGGCTAAGGAAGGCCGCAGTCAATGTTACTTCCCTGATTTTCGTCAGATTCGAGGTTATACAATATCATTACATAGAACACTTGATATGCCTCTTTTTTTTTTTGAGAGTCTCATTTTATGCCCACCGAAATTTCTAAGCTGTCGTTCATTCGATTTAGATGAGAGCCTTCTAGAATATTTCTAATAAAGTCCGTATAAAACGATACTAACATGTTCTTAACGCTTACTCTGTTCCATACCAACTGCAGTGGATTGTTCCGATTGAAGAAGCAAAAATTTAAAAAAGCAATAATTTAAAACGATTAGCATCCGAACAAACAGGCGAACCCGTAATGAGAGCAAATAATTCAAGTGGAATCAATTTAGCATCGGATAAATTTCAATTTCTACCCTTCAGAGATTGGAAGCCACTGCCGAGCGGAGGAAGAGAATTTCAAAATGCAACACAGTAAAAAATATTAAAATCCTTCGACGTGATTTTTGGCAACCTACATAATTGTTGAACATAATATAATGCAAAAATAACTTCGATCAACTTCACAGAATTTGAGATACGATGACCGAGAAAGATTGGAGGCGGCTTTTATTAGATTAGGGTTTGTAATTGAAAAATTTAAGAAGATCACAGCTAAGGTTGATGTTGCGCAATCCTCCCTTGAGCCTCGAGTCAACAAAGGTTGGGTTCCTTTAGTTTAAAGTGAAAAGGCGAAACATTATCGCCTGAAATGGAAGAAAGAGAATACTGAAGAAAACAGCATTACATTAATATTAATCTTCTGTGCATGCATTATGTTTGAACGATACGCCAGCGAAAGATATAGACATGAGAATAGATCCTGGGAAACTGTCGGCAGAAGAGCCCTGTATCTACCCGTATCTTGGCTTTATCCCTGTGTGGCGGGTGGGAAGCCATCCAAAATAGGCGAACCAACGAAGGCCATGAAGGAAAACTCGCGGGTATGCCAATGATGCTATGGCTAGAAGCGGACGTCTCCATCGCGATGAGCATAACATTTTCATTTTGCACCGTTTCCGCCTTTGTTGGACGTAGTACCCTAAGGGAACTAGGTGTGAAATGCGCCGTCGGAGTGAAACACGCCATCACAATATCTGCAAGACAAGAAATGTTTTATTCAAATTCGTTTGTTCCATACGATTTCAGAGGCTTTTACTCGCGGAGAATATTTTCCGATTTCAAATACGAAAAAAAAAACGATTTTAGCAACTGAGGATAAAAACATGTTGAGATAAAATGCGCCATCTTCGAAAATTTCACTCAGGCAAATGGACTATCAAAATACAACCACTTAGAAAATTCGCCACAATGAATCGGGTTGAAATTCATAGCTTTGCCTTATGAAACCAAAGTTTGAAAACAAAAAATGTTTTCGTGGAAACCTGGAATCGAACCAAGGACCTTCCGATCGGTAGGCCCGTGCGTACACCACGTGCCTATCGACGCCTTTATGTGAGGTGATGCTAAAATGATACATAAAGCATTCGTATTGCAATAATCGTTCCATCTTTCATAAGGCAAAATGTATGAATTTCGATAGTCTAGTTCACAGCGTGCATAAGTGCAAATTAAATTCAACCGCTAAAATCAATCACTATTAAAACTATACAAAGAGGCAAACTATCTGCTGCAAGCATTAGAATTTAAAACTTTGAATTGTTATTTTTTGTAATTACTAGCTTGTTTGTTAGATTCTGCTGCAAAACCAATAGGCACAAATATTTCGACGAAATTCGCAATTCGTTTTTTTTTCCCTAGGAGGCGCATTCTAACCTGACTTCCCTTAATAGGCGCTGAGTAAACGACGACAGAGATGACGAAGCCGGTGAAAATACCACGATCGAGTGCACTTTTTGAAAAGAGGAATGCTCTTTTGATTCAATTTTACTCCTTCTCCGCTGTTGTAGTTGTTTGCTTTCCTGTTTAGATTATATGATGCGACCGACGGACGAAACGGAGTCTTTATGAAGTACAATCGAACCATAAAGATTATTTTACAAAGTTTTTTTTGTTGTGTTTGTACAGTTGTCCTTTCATTGCGTTGGGTTTATTCAAATTGCACGATGTGCCTTGTTGGTTTTCTAGCCTGAATTTGAATTATCTGTCTCGTGGGCTCACAAGTCATTTTCCCTCCATTGTAGACAGTGTATTGAAACTCATTAAAACTTTTTCATTTCATTATTCTGTATTTGGTAAGTAGGTATGTGTTATGGTTGCGGAACCTCAATGTACATTACCTTCTAATACCCAATCCTGCCTTTAGACAGTTCGCCTTTTTGAATTTAGTGTTTTTTGTAACTAGCTCGAAAATCAAATTCTTGTTTCTCAAGACTTGTCATTAATTTTTGAAAACAAATTATCTGCTAATATGTATTTATGTATTCAATTAGGTCTTTTTTGAGCCGAGTGGTTAGAGTCTGCGGCTACAAAGCAAAGCCATGCTGAAGGTGTCTGGGTTCAAATCCCGGTCAGTCCAGGATCTTTTCCTTTCGTAATGCAAATTTTCTTGATTTCCCTGGGCACAGAGTATCTTCGTACATGCCACACGAAATACGAATGCAAAAATAGCAAGTTTTCCAAAGAAAGCTCTCAATTAATAACTGTGGAAATGCTCATTGAGTACTAACCTGAGAAGCAGGCTCTGTGCAAATGAGGACGCAATGCTAAAAAGAAGAGAAGATCGTTTACAGGATTAAAAGAGTATGTATTAGGTAACATCTCTGAGTAATATTCGAAAAGCATATATTGTTTGGTAGATATTTAGTCATTTAACCATTTTTGGATGTTCACCAAACGGGTAGTCTGGAACTTGAATCCAACACAATGGGGTAAAGAAACAGAAAAACGAGAATAGGTAATCGTAATCGACACCACGTAAATGAAATCCTTACGTAGTAGAAGAATCGATGCTACCCTAAATTATAAACCTCAAGTTTATAAAATATATGACTCTAATTGCAAACCATCAGCATTATAATGCAATATAAACAGTAATAGTCCCGTGCTAATACGTGAATGGAAAAACTACTCTACACTGCCAAAGCTCATCATCACCAACAGCCTCATCCGGCCGAGTGAAGCCCTCTCGAGTGTGTAATCGTGTTAATGAAGCTGGTTTACTATCTCGTTTTAAAATGCACTAGTCGTTGCGATTTTCTGCTTTTTGAACTAAACAGAAAGCCAACCAGCCAGCAGTTGGAAACTGGAAATAGGCTAGTTTTTCCCGCGAAGCTCACAGAGGCGTATATTTTTTTTCTTCTAGTGTGATCATCAACCTTGAAATTAATAAAAAGGCTTCAATTATTCCACCCCATAAAGCCAGAGTTGGTGCACACGAGCTTGGAAGATATTCTTCAGTATTTTTTATCATTCGAATGGGGGACTAAAAGCTGAAAGCAAACGAGCAAACATTGTATGGAAAGAACGAAAAAAATATATATCCAGAATTGCCCTTTGGAGCCTCGTAAAAGCGTTAAAGTACTTCAAGAGTGTGCAACACATCGCACGTCGTCGGGCGGAATGGGAGGAAAACGTTCGTGATGATGGTTACTCCACAATATATCCAGCAGCCAGTAGGTGGAAAACTGGAATTGCACTCGAGAGTTAAATGCCCTGTGCTTCGATTGCAGTTCATACCTACTAGAAATGGCAACTGTGTGTGGATACTGCAGGGGTTTGCTTACACTTGTGCATTGTGAGAGTCTAGTTTAGATATACTGTTTTATCGACTCGTGGAAAAACGTCCGCGAAAGTTTTTTTTTTTTTACAATATGGAAATGAGTTTATGTTACACGTTGCAAGAAAATATAATCTTGTTCCTAACAGATGACACTTTCCTATGTTTCAAAATTGGACATTCTACTCTATTCTATTCTATTCTAAATTGGATATTCTATAGTACTATACCAGAAAGGGAGCTTCAGAATCATTTTCAAAATTTTATTTTGAATCGTCTGCAGAGCTGTCTTCCTGGTATTACAACAGCTTGACCATATAGGTACAGCATACGACATGGCTGGCCTGAAAAGTTGTTTGAAGATCAAAAGCTTGTTTTTAGGAGAAAGTTCTGATTTTCTATGAAAAAGTGGATAAAGGCATTTAACATATTTGTTACATTTGGCTTGAATGCCCTCAATGTTATTTTTGAGGTTGGGTGACAAATGTCGAAAGACAAAACGACGAAAGGACAAACAGTCGAAGAGACAGGTAATTATGTATTCTATCGGAAATCGCTGTGACTTATTAATTCTTTCGGAAGAAAAATTAAGAGAATTATTCTTCCAAGTAATTTTAATTTTGTTCCAATTTTCTTTTTTCGACGTTTTGTTTTTAGACATTTTGTCCCTAAACCGATTTTTGATAGTTAAATTTTTATCTAGTACGAGCCCTAGATATTTAACTTCATCTGACCAATTTATTGGGACCCCTCTCATCGTGACAACATGTTTACTTGAAGGTTTCAAATAAACAGCTTTCGATTAAATATGGAAATATTAAGATGAGTTTTGGATGCATAAGAAGAAATTTTCCATGTTTGCAAGTATGAAGAAAAAATATCCAAACTTTTTCGTTATCTACTACACGCTCAAAAAAGAGTTCTGGAAACGTGTCAAAAATACACCATGAACTACCATCATGTTTACATGAACATCAATCATTAGTTATCCATATGATGTTGTTACCCTGGAAAATCAAGCGCTTGGCCCTGTTATGGTTTATGTCCGTTGGAGCCTATAGATTATATATTCATATTATAACGTTTTGGAAAAGATGAAGAGGTTTTGTGCCTCTTTGAGAAAGATTTCTATAGAAATCACTCAAAGGGGTTTTTCCCTCTTCCAAATTTTTGTTAAATAAATAAATAATAATAATCAATCATTAGATTCGATTGTTCAGTTAATGATTTTCCGTTAGAATTTACGGTAGCCGAAGAGGCGGAGTAGAAGTTTCCGTGGCGGCAGGGATTTTTCAATTTGATTTGAAACAATTATAATGGGTACTTATTGAATGAATAGGGGAGGAGTTCAAATTACCTGCTACGATATCGGCAAAAGATTTTCCTTGGGTAGATACATTCGAAATTAAAAGATTCGAACGGCTACCCGACGGATTAAAATTAGTTTGTGAATGAGCATGATCATAATCTTCCTGATGGGTATGATTCCTAATCAAGTAATCGTTAACTGAAAAATGAGCATTGTTCGAAACTCTACCAGGAAAAATTCCGGAAACGACCGTTATCGTAACGGATATTATATTTCATCTGCCTGGCACGAGCTGGCGACGACTCTTTTGCGTGAAGGGCATTCCCAAAAGTTAGCTTTATGAGGGCCCTTGCAATTGGTGCATTCAAACTTTCTGGTATCTTCTTTCACAGGACAGCCGTCCTTAGCGTGAGAAGAACCTCCGCAAATCATGCATTTAGCATCCATGCGGCAATTTTTTGTACCATGATCCCACTTTTGGCACCGACGGCACTGAGTGGGGTTCTAGAAATTTCCTACAAGTTTCTGGAAATGTTCCCATGTCACACGGACATCGAACATAAGTCTTGCTTTTTCCAAAGCTATAATATTTTTTAGATTTTTTTGTTAAAGTGAACTAAATAATATTCTTCAGAAAGCCCTTTCCAAACAATGCCAGATTGGGTTCTCTTTTTCATAATAATTACTTGGACTGGGGGAAATTCAAGTAAATGATTTTTCCATTTTTGATCTCTTCAGGTGACTTATAGTCACTTGAGAGACCTTTCAAGGCGACTTTGAACAAACGTTCAGTTTTGTCGCCATAAGTAAAAAATGTGTGCTTCTTCTCTTCAAGATATGTGAGAAAAAGTTCGCGATCTTGAAGAGTTTCCGGCAAAACACGACAGTCTTCTTTCTTTGCGATTTGGAAGGAGACCTTGTTTCCCCTAATGGAGTTCAAGATCTCCTGCCTAAATCCCCCAAATTCGGAGCAGCTGACCACGATAGGCGGCACTCTTTGCCTGGGTCTGGGCCTAGAAGCTGCTTCGATTTGGTGTTCGGAAAATTTGTCTAGAGCATCAAACTGATTGCTCATTTCGAAGCAATTATCAACTTTATCCATTTCACCCTTGGAAGAAAGTTCGCATTCCGGAGAAACGTCCTTTCTACCATTCTTGTCACGTTTAGCGACAGTTTTAAATCCCACTATTCTGGAAGGAAGTTATGAATTCTGAGATTCACCTTTCCTTTTGTTTGTAGTTACAACCATGTTTAGTGAATAAACGAAAGAAGACGAGACTTTCTAAGAGGTTTTTTTTCCAAGACGGTTTCCAAGAAGGATTACCGCCGCTAGTTTTTGCCAACGGGTCCAACGAAAAATCGAAGGCACGGATCCAAACAAGGATCGTGAAGGGATCAATAGTAGAAAAATAGTACTGAAAAGTACTGTTTTAGTAGCACTGAAAAGTACTGTATTATTGCTTCAGGTAGTTTTTAAAAAAACTTTCAATAGCAGAAAAAAATCGTGTACGCACAGCACGAAGCTACGATGAGCACTGAATTTCATAGCTTTTATAATGATAACGCTTGAGCTAATCAACAACATTGCCGAAGACGCCATCTTTCTAAGTGGTCGGGATCCTGAGATATCAGAAAAACAATATTTCGATGCTCACTAGCACCACTTGGTGGCATGTCAATACCTCCACATGTTTGATTTGGCTTTGAATCATCTTCAGCTTAATCTACTGAACAAATTTGCTGAACATAATGACCCTCTATATTCAATAACTTTTAAGGTATTGATCATTTAGAAAAACGGTCGTTAATCTGAATTTCAGTCGCAAAAAAGTGGTCGTAAAAAGAACCGTTGTATAAAAACGGTCGTAAAAAGAGGTTGGAGTGAATTATTTATTTTTCAAATTTTCCCGTAATGGAAGTATTGTTCGTATTATTCCCGTAATTAAGTATTATTCCCGGTTGTGCGTAACGCCAGAAATAAGAAACAGAATTTTTTATTTGGCATGGTGTCTAATTAAATCTGGGTGAAAAATCATGAATTATTAGTTGTCACATGATGGTACTATATAATGGTCCAAAAATGTCCATATCACTCCTTACCGGAACCGGTTCCGGAATACTCCGACCAAATCAGGCCAAATTTAGTTGTTAGTCCTTTTGATGCTCTTGTAGATCGGAATGAAAAACCATGAAATTTGAACTGTCAAACTTTACATGTGTATAAACTACTGAATATGATATGTAGCAGTTCCTTCTGAAACAGGTTCCTAGTGCTCTTGTGCTTTGGGCACAATGGCCATACCTATTAAAAATGTCTAGAGTTCTTTTCTAGGGTTTCATATCTTTCATTTAGCGCCGCTTCTAGAGGTCGCTCTTAGTACGAAAATATTCGTTTTCAGAAGATAGGACCAGTCAGAAAATTTCAAATCAAATAAAACTCTGCGCACTCATAAATGTATGATTTGTGGAGTTATTTCTCAAGCTTAAAATGTCTGTCCTGTTAATTCTGCTGATAGAATGCTGCTGAAATACGGATTCTGGTGCTAAAATCTTCAAAAAATTCAATTTTTTTACTTCCAATAAGTGATCATCAACAAAATTGGGGGCCTTTCTTAGCCCAGTGGTTAGAGTCCGCGGATACAAAGCAAAGCCATGCTGAAAATGACTAGGTTCGATACCCGGTCGGTCCAGGATCTTTTCGTGGTTGAAGTTTCCTTGACTTCCATGGACATAGAGTGTCATCGTATCTGCCACACGATAAACGAATGCGACAACTTTGTATGACAATGCGAAAAATATGCAAATGGAACTATGACTAAGAAAGCTCTCAGTTAATAATTGTGGAAGTGCTCTTAAAAACACTAAGCTGAGAAACAGTTTCTGTCCTAGTGAGGACGTAATGCCAACGCTTTGGTAGCACAGAGATTTGCATAGTTAATAGTGTAACGAGTGTAAATTGAATCAATGCCATTGAAGAATATTTACACAAATACACTTACACGCATTCTACAAGCAGTTTGAGTGCAAGGCCTCAAAATCTGACGAAGAAGTTGTCCTACAGTTTTCAGAAGACAACCCCCCGAGAAGTTTGAGCAACTGCACTTTTTCCTTTTACTACTCCAAGTTTTGTGTAACTAAATTAAGACGTACACTTTCTTCTTTGAAGCATCCTCCCTGAACGAGCTAATTCTTTTCCCACCCCCATGAGGTGGTACCGAGAAAGGGAAAGCAGCCACATCATTCCTCAGCAATTTAAGTTTAACTTTCAAGCGGCATGTTATGGCAAAAATTGTTCGGAAACTGTGAGCACTTTAAAATTAAAGCAAAATTTACTGCTCTGTTCCATCAACCGATGTTTGTTCAAAAGTATAGCAAGACTTATCGTGGCTCTGGCTGGAAAATCAATAGAGTGGAAAAACAATTTGCCCAGTTTAATTTTTTTGTACTGCTGACGCTGTTGGCGGAACAAATCATCCATAGCACGCGAAGTCAGCCAAGAAGCGGGTTCGTTCGACTGTGGATTCATAAGAGGATGGAAAATGCGGGAATGGGATCCGAAGGCTCGAAGTCTTATCAGAATCAATAAATTTTCTCCAGTAACGAACGATAGAATCAAACAAATTAGTAGCGGCCACGGAATGGTACGTTCGTTTGCGGATGTTCCGGAATTAATTTCCATCTAATTATTGCTGTTTTGGCGAACAAAGGATTAACTTGTGGGATAGACTCTTACATTGGCAGAAGTAGTTAAATGGAAGAACACGTTCTTACATCTGTTCATATTAGCACTAGAATCGCCGGGATCAAATATCAATTGTATCTAGAATTTCATCGCTGAATATCCCAATTTACGAAATGTCATAGAAATTTGGTTGAACACTTCGTTATTCCATTATTACGTATGTCCGTAAGAAGTGCTCCATAAGCTTAAACAATAATGTGACCGATTAGGGCTTCCTTATACTTGTGCTTAAGTCTGCAGCTACAAAGCAAAGCCACTCTGAAGAACGCAATGAGCTCAACTTTAAATAAAATATTGAACACAACAAGCGGTGAATTTAAACAAAAAAAAAACTTCAATCGATTGCCTAACGAAATACAAATTAAATGCACCCACTCGGTATAATCCAATTAAATGTCACATTATGTACCCTCGTTAAACATATCACGGTAAAATCAAAATACCAACCCGCTCCGCACAACTTCATCAATTAAAAGCCTCCGGAAAAGACCAACCCCATTCACCCCATCATATCGTATGTTACCGATCTTTACCATCCCAATCATGATTTCAGTTTCAAAAGCTGAGAACGACCTCACCTGGGTTGCTAATTTAGCACTCGGCTTAGCATGCTCTCAGTCCCGAAAATGAAACGCACCGCGTGGCGAAATAACTGTATTATTTTTAATCCTTTTTTCCACCTAACTTTTAGACGGCTTAATCCTCCCGTATAGACTGAAACAACATTGGCAACCCACACGACCATTGGGCTCATGGCAAGAGTTTAACCCTCGGTCGATGGTTTCCTGAAAACATGATGAGCAACAAAAGTGATACCGATATCCTGCCTAGTCCATTCGGAAGGACACTCATCGCCTATAGAACATTACATACTCAACGCATTATGGGATGCCATTGAAAGGAAGCAAGGCCAGAAGTCCCTTTGGAGAGCCAAATCACTAGAGGGAACTGGGGTAAAATGCACCAATAGAGAAAGATGTGACGAAATGAAGGCCAAACAACATGAATGAAGTGTTTTAATACACAAATCTAGTTGATTTTTGTCCACCCTGTATGGTGCACGCCATGTCTGAACCAAGAGATAATAAAAATCGCATGTACATTGGATGTTTTTCGCTTAATACTAGTATTCGGACCATATTTTTATAATAGAAAGGGTACAAAATATTCTACCGGGAAGAAATTGACAAAATGCTTTTTTTTCCTGCCAGTGAATATTACCCCAAGGGCACTTGAAGTCCTTGAAACCAGTCGATGGGGGACTGTTTGGTGCATATAAATTTAAAATTATTCCAATCCCTGAACTAAATTGCCAAGCCAGACCTTCATCTCTCCTTCTACAACGATTTTATCTAAAAGGGGGAATTCATGTTAGCACAACCATTTAGCGAAAGGGATATCGAAATGGAACGTTCTATTTCTAAAACAAGACATGCAATTTTGTAGATGATACCCCCCAAACAGACAAGGGATCGGGGAAGCATTTGAATGTCATTGCTGCCGAAATGTTATTTTGGGTAAAATGTGTTGGCTATAGTAACATGTGTGGTACCGTTTTGTTTCATATAACGGACACTTAAGGCCTCAGTGAAGTATAACTCATCAAAAAGAATATAAAATAAATCAATCTGTAAAATTTATCCACGTTATTGTGCCTTGAAAACAGTTTACTTTCGAATGGTGATTTTGGTTTCGTAACATAAATAATTTTAGATGAAAAGAAATTTATGAACTTTTCATGATTCTTATTCCGGACAAGTCCTCAATTTTGCCTTAAATTCCGGACACTTTCATTCAAATTCCGGACAGCTCATGAAAATCAAAGTGAGGAAAGCCAAACCATCAAACCACTAAAAGGACGTCTAAGGCTTGTGGGCTTCGTGGCTGTGCGGTTAGTGTTACCAAGTATTAAGTCGCATCGAGCCAAGGAGCGTGGGATCGATTCCCGCTTCAGTCCGGAAAACTTTCGACTGTGCCACTTTGGGCGTTGCATGCTAGTCCGTTGCCTAGTGTGGTGCTTCCTTCAAAAGGCAAATTGTCCACAATGAAAAGGTTTAGCACTATAAATATTTGTGAGAGGAATGTGTGAATTGTAAAAAAAAAACATATTTTAAGTAAAATTAAATTGTGTTAACCTATAATCGTTTCAAACTGTTCCCTAAAAGGTGATAGAAGGAGATCCCCCAGTACCGGAGGTGTTAGACCAAACTTGTAGATAGTCCAAATTTACTTAAACATTGACGCAAAATAACTTATAATTAATTATGTTCAAATTTATGGCGATAAATCAATTTTCTATCGATTTCCATATATCTCGATTTTTCAAGGATGAGGGAACTCTAATTAACCCGTATCGCGCATGTCTTTAGAACGGATTAACGGATATGAATCGAGTATTTTTCATACTGTTAGATTCCACCCAAGAAAGGTTAAAGCGTGATTAGTTTTAAACAAACGTTGATTTTTTAAATTGTTGAATTTTCATTTGTTTATTTGATGATTGTTCCTGGGACAGATTTAGTACTACGAGTATGGTCTATTTGTTTGAGCAATTCTAGTCCGATTCGTGAATTTTTACCTAAAAGTTACACTTTGAAAATAAATTGTTGCTGGCAACGCTGACACTGGGGAGTCCTCCATCCAGCTTACCTAGTGTGCGTATAAATGCACAGAAACAAAAATCCATGTAAATTTCAGCGTAAAATCATGCACATGAAGGGAATGCCAGAAATGTCGCAAATTTACACGTCACATCGTGTAAAATTACAATAACATCATGTAAGTTTCCGCTACACATCGTGTAATCTAGCATGGACTCTAACTGATTACGTGACAATTCGCATAAATTTACATGATATTGATGTTATTTTACACGATAAGTCATGTAAATTTGCGACATATCTGGCATTCCCTTTATGTGCACGATATTTCGCTGAAATTTACATGGATTTTTCTTTCTGTGTGGTAGCAAAGGAATTGTTACCGGCGGGTACCATTGCAATGTTTTTGCTAGTTTTTTTTGTGTGGAATTAGGGAGTTGAAATTGTTAAGCAGTCAACGGTGGATTTAAAATTGTATGTCGACTGTGAAAATTGCGTTCGGGATGAATGGCCTAGTAATTGGAGCGCGTGAAGTTGGCTGAGATGACCGCGGAAACAGAAAAACCGAAGGGAAGGTGCGAAAGCGTCGACAGTGGTTGATGATCAGTTGTGGTTTAGAGCTCGAAGTATTAAGTGGCTTGTGCAAAACGTTGGAAAAGTTTTTTTCGCCACCGCGTGGCATCTCCAAAAGCACCTTTTCGATCCCCGGAAATTACTGTCACCGGACCGGATAGCAATCGTGGTCGTGTAGACCTCGACAAATACCGCCCAGTTGTAGGTCCACAGTGCTTCGAAGGGCCGAATTCCCATCGGCTGGCATCTTTGGTAGACCCTGGAAGCCTGTAAGATCGGAGCCGCTACGCACCCGAACAAAATCAAAGAGCTGCTTTGCTCTGACCGCCACGCCGCCCAACACCAGCTGGTTTCCCTCCCCGTCACACCGGACAGGCAGCCCCGAAAGAAGCACCATTCCGGGTTGGTCCACCATCCCCACCAGCGACCAAAATCTACCCGCTACACCAGCCAGCATATCGCGGCAGCACGCAGGGCCGCTCCCACCGGCAGTTCGCATCATCAAGGGCCCAGGGCCGCACTCATCTCGCCACATCAGTCGGCGGCCCGCAATAACAACCCGTCGCATCCCTTCTGCAGTACCGATCTCCAGCTCCTCGACGTCCATTACCACATCCGTGGCCCAATACTATCGTCCTCAAAAGCTCGAATACAAGGTAAATCCAATTGATAGGTATTCCACACACTCTCCGAACATCCGAATCCTCCCCACGCCAAAAACGCCCTGAGACCCGGAACCAAAAGAGGTTTTAGGTACCCACCCCATTAGACTGCCGTGGCTAAGACCAGTAGTCTGGGGCTTTTGCTGGTTCCCTTCTGGAGCTGAGCGGTTCCGGGGCCACCAAATTGTAGAGTCTTATACTGGCGCCCAACGTGAATATCCTTTAAGAGGATCTCAGGAGGGAAAATATATCCTCGGATATATTTTTCTTATGTGCGTTGGGGGAGTTTTCGAGTAACTTTCAATTCCTCTAAAATCAATCCACTCTGGTCGCATTATTCCCAAGAAATCAGTGGCACTTTTTGTAGTATCGCGGTGGTCTAATTCAGCCACGTGGCAAAACCGATTATTCCTAACTCCTTAACACGGGTGATCAACCAACAAGTTCATTTCCAATTATCAAAAAATCATCACCGGTAGTGCAAAATAATTTCGGGTGAGACCGGAATTGAAAAAGCTAATAGATCTCATACTTTTTGAATCGTATAATCACTCTGCTTTCCACGTTTGATTCCTCACTGTTTTGAAAATGCCACGATTATCGGTTTCGGGTCCAGATTTTGGGATGCTCTACCGCGGCATGCGTGTGGACCATCTCGACCCCGGAGAGCTCGACTACGAGTTGTTTTTGCGAAATGTAGTAATAGGGGATGATGAGTCTCGGGCAAAACGCCGACGTAGGTTGCGCCAGATCCTCAAGGACGAAAGTGATGGGCATGAGTTCATCGTTCACTATGATCTAGATCCAGAAATGGATCTCGATAGTTGCAAGACAATTTTTTCAGTACTCTCACGAACTCTTTCTACGGAGCCGCGAGCACAAGTAGAGTTTTGTCGATCACGTCTATTGCATCTGGGTCACCGCCTTGCGGTTATTAAAAACCATGCGGTGGGAGAATTGAAAACCAAGGCCGAAGAAGAGTTTACAAAAGTACTGAATTTGTTTTCGGAATATTTTTGGACAGAACAGGAGTTTTACGCAATTGGTGGGGAATCTGAGTCTGAGTCAGAGAGGCTCTTAGATGAAGCAATAGGGGGAGTTGATGTGCCGACATCGACCTCAAACTCAGCCACAGGAGCCATTCCGAAGCTACCAGACTCATCTCAGTTCGTTTCAAAGTCAGACTTCAGTCGTGCGATGACGGACATAGGTAGCCTCATTAAAGCGCTCGCTTCACAGGTGAGTGGACTGAAGGAGGAAATTCGTAGACAACGACCTCCTCCGCCAGTTCCACCAAGGCCGTCCTCGGTGTACCTAAATTCTACAAATCCTTTTCGAAATGATGATGTTCGTCCCATTCAATCGGCGACTACTTCGTCGCGATGGCTAGGATCAGCGGACATCCGATCGAGTCGTGGGACTACGATCCCAACCTCGACTATCAGCGGTAGTGTCCCATATCCACCACCCGTACCCCCAAACGAAAATCCCAATGGCTCTTTTCGGCGTCGGATGGATGAACTTTCATTCAGTCCATTCGGAGTGGCTAATTGTAACCAATCTCCAAATCTTCAGGGTAATATTCCTCTACGCCAATCATCGGGGTTAGCTGTGACCTCTTCATCACCCGTTGCACCGTTGCGTAAAATGACTCCCATTTCGCAATGGAAAGTGAGAAAATACTCCGGAAGTGATCATGGCCTGGGTCTCAACGAGTTCTTGTCCCATATTGAACAGCTTGCGATTTCAGAACATGCTACCGAAATCGACCTATTCGATTCAGCGGTGCATCTGTTCGAAGGTCCAGCGTTAAGCTGGTACACCTCGTGCAGAAATCAACGGATGCTGCAAAATTGGCGTCAGTTGGTGCAGGAGCAGAAAAATGAGTTCCGACACCCTGATCTCGATTCAGTTCTACGCACAAAAATTTACCAAACACGTCAGCAAAAGGGAGAGTCTTTTCAGCAGTACTATCTGCAAATGAATAAGCTTTTCCAAGCAATGAGTCATCCCATGACGGAGGTTGAAAAGGTCGAGGTGCTCAAAACCAATTTGAGATACGACGGTCGCAAGGCCTTGGTAGGAAAGAATATCGCTACACTCCGGGACTTGCTAACCATAGGCAAAGACTTAGATGCGACAGATTTTTCCGCGTTTACCAAAGTTTTTGCCTCGCCTAAGAGAGAAAATTGTGCAATTGACTTTGCCAATAGAAACAATACAGGTAGTAAGACATTTGTCAATCAAAATCGTCAAAAGGCTCAGCAACAAAATCAGAAGAAACAAGCCCAATGAGAACAACGCCAAAAATGACCCCAGATCTCTCCCACCCAATAAGCCGAACCAATTGGAGAAAGCCAAGAGATCAGAGGGCTCTCCTCCAGATTCAAAACCTGGGCCAAGTAAACCAAGTGCTCTTCTAAAACTAGTTTCTAATTATTCTCCACCCGAGGAGGGTCAGTGCTACAATTGTAAAGATTATCATAATCTCTCGGAATGTCCAATTCCCAGAAGAGTGTTCTGTAATAGATGTGCTTTGATTGGGTTCACCACAAACAACTGCCCGTACTGTTTAAAAAACGGGCTGGGGAAGCCCTAAAGCCGCAGGGACTTCCGGCTGCGCGATCGGTAGATGCCGCAGAATCTTGGTTGCCAGATCTCTATCAATTCTATGAACAGAGATCGGACGACGAAGATGAAGAAAGCGTTCTACCCCAGATTCATAAAATAACCCTGAACAGTATGGCAGATGATCGACCACATGCCCAACTCCGAATTTTCGACATTTATGTCAACGCTCTTCTTGACTGTGGAAGCAACTTGTCCTTCATCAACTCAACCATCTTCCGTAAGCTGCATAACGTTAAGCTGCGGGAACCCTCCTTCCCGGTAGATCTTCGAACGGCAGATGGGTCTCCATTAGAAATTCTTGGCGAAGTCCTCATCCCATATACTTTTAATGGTAAGACGAGGGTGTTGCCTACACTAGTAGCTCCTCATCTGACCAAAGATTGTATCTGTGGGATGGATTTTTGGAAAATTTTTAGAATTAACCCAACCATCTCAATGGTTACCCAGAACGGGGCAACCGAGATACCCGATCGGGAAATCTCTTCGCCAAATCTGACTGATTCACAAACACAGCGATTGGATGGAGTAAAACAGCTGTTCAAAACAGCGGCTCTTAATACTCTGGATGCTACACCACTTTGCGAGCACAATATTGTCTTGAAAGAAGAGTGCAGAGACAACAAACCGATCCGCTTATATCCTTATCCCATAGCTCCGAAAATACAGGCGGGTTTATTCGCTGAAATCGATCGGTTGCTAGACACTGGGATAATCGAAGAATCTAACTCCGATTGGTCTTTGAACATAGTTCCAATTCGGAAAGCCTCGGGGGCTATACGTCTTTGTCTCGACGCTCGTAAACTCAATGAGAGGACCGTACGTGACGCCTATCCCCTCCCACACCCTGGACGCATACTTGGACGACTTCCTCGCGCAAACTTTCTTTCAACAATCGACCTCACGGAGGCCTTTTTACAGATCCCGTTGGCTAAAAGGTCACGGAAATATTGTGCGTTCAGTGTGCAAGGGAAGGGGATGTTCCAGTTCACCCGGCTTCCATTCGGTTTGATCAATAGCCCAGCCACACTGGCTCGATTGATGAACCGAGTGTTAGGTCATGGTGCACTGGAACCGAATGTCTTCGTTTACTTAGACGATATCGTTATAGTAACGGAGACATTCGAGGAACACTTACGGCTTCTCAAGGAGGTGGCGAGACGGTTGAGAGAGGCGAACCTTTCAATCAAAATCGAAAAATCTCACTTTTGCCTGAGTGAAATACCCTTCTTGGGGTACACTCTTTCCTCTCAGGGTCTGAGAATAAATCCTGAGAAGATAAGACCGATTGTAGAATATGAACGCCCTACAACGATCACAAAACTTCGCCGCTTTCTCGGGATGTCAAACTATTATCGGAGGTTTATTCCCGACTATAGTAAGACGACCGCAGCCCTCACAGAGCTTCTAAAGACAACATCGAAGTCAGTTAGATGGACTCCGGAGGCGGAAGAGGCTTTCCAGGCAATAAAAGAGAAGTTAATAACGTCCCCCGTGCTTTGTAGTCCCGATTTTGAACAAGAATTCATTTTACACACCGACGCGAGCGATCACGCCGTCGCTGGGGTATTAACCCAAAATGTAAATAATCAGGAGCGAGTGATCGAGTACTTTTCTAAAAAGCTGTCCACTCAAGAGCGAGCCTATCATGCCACCGAGAAGGAGGGTCTGGCGGCTCTGTTGTCCATAGAACATTTTCGAGGATACATTGAGGGCAGTCATTTTGTCCTAGTTACCGATTCCTCCGCGCTAACATTTATCATGCGTACAAAGTGGAAGACGTCCTCACGACTCAGTCGTTGGAGCCTTTCACTTCAAATGTACGACATGACGATTGTACACCGCCGCGGAAAAGACAACGTTGTGCCCGATGCACTTTCCCGTAGCGTAATGGCAATATCGAGCAGTGCTTCATCTTCTTGGTACAGTGATTTGAAACTGTCGGTTTTGAACAGACCTGACGATTACCCCGATTTCCGAGTTGACGGAGATGAACTTAAGAAATTCGTCTTCAATCACGATCTTTCCGATCACCGATACGATTGGAAAATTATTCCAAGTCCTGAATCGCGAACGGCGATACTTAAGGCATGTCACGATGATTTCATGTACGTCGGCGCGGACAAAACACTCGCTAAAGTTCGTCAAAACTACTACTGGCCCAAAATGGTTAGCCAAATTCGATCCTACATTCAAAAGTGTACGGTTTGTAAAATGATTAAGCCACCCAATTCATCTACGACACCCCCTATGGGTGATATGCGACTTCCAGCGAGACCGTGGCAAATAATCGCTATCGATTTCATCGGTCCGTTGCCGCGTTCTAAATCGGGCAACCAATATGTCTTGGTCACCTTAGATCTATTCTCGAAATGGGTTCAACTGCACCCCTCCTCTAAAATCAGTGCGAAAACGCTCTGCGTTGAACTGACGCGTCATTGGTTCCATCGGAACTCGGTTCCCGCGATAATATTATCCGATAATGCCACAACTTTCACTTCGAAAGAGTTTAAATCGATGCTTGATCGGTTCAAGATCAAGCACTGGCTATCGTCCCGGCACCACTCTCAGGCCAACCCTGTAGAGCGAGTAAATCGGGCGATAAACACGTCTATTCGCTCATACGCACGAGACAACCAACGTGAATGGGACACGCGACTGTCGGAAGTTGAGGTGGTAATTAATTCCACAGTTCACTCCTCTACTGGCTTTACCCCGTTTCGGGTGGCGAGGGGAGAGGAAGTAGTTCTCGACGGAAACGAGCACAGCAACTACGAAAATGAAGACGAAACGTCTCTAGAGGCGCGCCTAGCACGCATTAAAGAAGAGTCACCAAAAATGTTCAATTTAGTCCGAAAAAATCTCGAGAAAGCCTACAGAGAGGCTTCGCGCACATATAATTTGAGAGTTCGCCAGCCTGCTAAACCATTTGCGGTTGGGGCAACCGTTTACAAAAAAAATACGAAAATCTCAAATGCCAACGAATTTTACAATGCAAAATTAGGGCCACAGTTCCTACCTTGCAAAATTGTGGCCAAGCATGGGTCGTCATCATACGAGCTCGTTGATCAGGGAGAAAAGAACATCGGTATTTGGCCGGCGTGCTTACTGAAGTCGGCTTAAATCGCTTCCAATTCTTCGGGCAACTGTAACGACTCCAGTCTCTGAATGGTAGAGCTGTAAATATTGAATTGAAATTTGACCTTTTAATGACCCCTTGAAGTTGACCTTTTCATTGGAATCTCACCTTCGGCCTGAAATAAGCGTTTTAGTCTGTTCTACTTTCCGCGGAGTAAGAACGAGACTCGCTGAGTCTGTAGGCATCACTGAGTAAATTAATTCCATTTAATAACATCAAAGTAAACTTACGGAGACGTCCGAAAACTTAATCTCGCGCGACCTCACTTCGATCCTTACCAATCAAGGATTACCGGCAAACTGATCATTTGCTGCGTCAAAGCGTATGTAGATTCTAAAGGTCAGTAACCTGAATCACAATTCGTGAAACTGCACGAAAGTCCAATTTGAATTGAATGTTTTCAAAGTATTGGTGAATGCCCCGGTGGGGCGAATTTGGTCCAAACAATCCACAGGACAAAGACGAAAAACACGCAAGTGTCCATGGTCTCGCAACGGATTGGTGTTGGCAAGAAAGTTTTTTCCGATGGATAGGATAGGCCCACAGTAGTGGAAGAGCTACCAATTTAGTTTATTCGGCACCGTCGTCCGCTCGACATGTGATTATCCGGCGCGGCGCGCATTCGTTGGTTCTCTGGCCCGGTCGGCGTAGTGCGTATTGCGTGGAAAGATGAGTGTCGCGTATTGTTCATTTTGTTTGGGAGCTTCTCCGAACAAGCCCCAATTTCTTTTGTGCTATTGTTTTGATTGGATGATGGTTGGCGATTTTGACCAATATAGTAAATATAATCTACTCGTGATTTGGAGGAGAGAATAATGCATGTTTCGTTCCGATATAGTTAGTTTCTAATGATGATGCAGTTACATTGTTGCCCACTGATTTCGAGAGAATGGTGTTTTGCTTTGTTTTTTTTTGGTGTTATAATTTAAATGATAATTCTACTGAATATCCAAAAAGTGATATACTCGTAGGTTGCCGACTACAAATGTTATTATGTTTAGTGTAAACGCTTCACTTTACCCGACCAGAGGAGGGATATGTTACCGGCGGGTACCATTGCAATGTTTTTGCTAGTTTTTTTTGTGTGGAATTAGGGAGTTGAAATTGTTAAGCAGTCAACGGTGGATTTAAAATTGTATGTCGACTGTGAAAATTGCGTTCGGGATGAATGGCCTAGTAATTGGAGCGCGTGAAGTTGGCTGAGATGACCGCGGAAACAGAAAAACCGAAGGGAAGGTGCGAAAGCGTCGACAGTGGTTGATGATCAGTTGTGGTTTAGAGCTCGAAGTATTAAGTGGCTTGTGCAAAACGTTGGAAAAGTTTTTTTCGCCACCGCGTGGCATCTCCAAAAGCACCTTTTCGATCCCCGGAAATTACTGTCACCGGACCGGATAGCAATCGTGGTCGTGTAGACCTCGACAAATACCGCCCAGTTGTAGGTCCACAGTGCTTCGAAGGGCCGAATTCCCATCGGCTGGCATCTTTGGTAGACCCTGGAAGCCTGTAAGATCGGAGCCGCTACGCACCCGAACAAAATCAAAGAGCTGCTTTGCTCTGACCGCCACGCCGCCCAACACCAGCTGGTTTCCCTCCCCGTCACACCGGACAGGCAGCCCCGAAAGAAGCACCATTCCGGGTTGGTCCACCATCCCCACCAGCGACCAAAATCTACCCGCTACACCAGCCAGCATATCGCGGCAGCACGCAGGGCCGCTCCCACCGGCAGTTCGCATCATCAAGGGCCCAGGGCCGCACTCATCTCGCCACATCAGTCGGCGGCCCGCAATAACAACCCGTCGCATCCCTTCTGCAGTACCGATCTCCAGCTCCTCGACGTCCATTACCACATCCGTGGCCCAATACTATCGTCCTCAAAAGCTCGAATACAAGGTAAATCCAATTGATAGGTATTCCACACACTCTCCGAACATCCGAATCCTCCCCACGCCAAAAACGCCCTGAGACCCGGAACCAAAAGAGGTTTTAGGTACCCACCCCATTAGACTGCCGTGGCTAAGACCAGTAGTCTGGGGCTTTTGCTGGTTCCCTTCTGGAGCTGAGCGGTTCCGGGGCCACCAAATTGTAGAGTCTTATAGAATGTTAAATAAACTGTCATAGTTTCGTAATTTATTGAGTCATTGGATTTACGAAATTTACTGGAATATTGTTTATTACGTAAGACTTACAAAATAATGAATTTATATGCTACAAGTTGAAATTATTTAAATTATTGCAGAAGAAAAGCAGAAATAGTTTTTGGTAAATAATTTGTTGGTAGATTTGAAGTGTTGGAAAACTAAAGGGAGAATATATGTAAGGTAAATGAAATTCCATGTAAACAAAAGTTGTTACAAAACAATAACCTAAAATAAATTTACAGCTTTGAGCTATCTTGATCGGGAACGCAGACGAGTTGCTACTAAGATCTACGAAATAATTTCACCAACATAAATTGAAACTTCCGAAATCCCATTGAAGTCGTTATCCAGTATAAGAATAAATATCGATTGAACATAATTCCACATCTGTATAAATAAGTCTACTATCCGAGCAGAATTATTTTTGATTACTTAAAATATACTGTAAATTTCAAAATATGTAACGAAACAGACCCTAAAAAATACCTCAATGAGTACTCCCACAATTTTCCATGAAAGTGTTTAGGCAGTGGTTCTCGACCTTTTTGGATCTGCGACTCCCTTCGAAGTTTTACAAATTATCCGCGGACCCCTAAAGTTGATGATCTCTAAATTATAGTTTTTGAAAGATTTTTAAAGATTATTCATGAATCAACAGATATCCTTGACAGACACACCTGATAATTTTCTCTGTAATCCACCACAGATAATGAAAGATTTTTTCCAAGATCTTTTGGAGTCCACTAAATATTTTACCAGGAGTGTCAAACATCTTTCCAAGATCCGATAGAAAACTTCTTAAGAAACTTACAAAATCCTACAATAGATCAGTTAGCTGAAAAGATTTCAACAAAAACTACATCCAGAAATTTTTCAACAATATGTCCCGTATTACCTAGAATGAAGTTTTATCCGAGAATCGACGTTTCTACAAAATTTGAAAAATTTCTTCGAGTGCACCAAAAGTTAGGATTACCATCCGTCCTGATTTAGTAGGACATGTCCTGATTTTAAGTTATTAAATTGTTCAATGAATCCGGTAAGTTTTGCACATTTTTCTGAAAATACAAACAGGTAAATTCACATTGCTGTATCTCGAGATCCTTACGACCGGCAAAGAAACGATCTTCAGCATAGTTGTTCAGGGGATCAAGGACATCCGGAAAGCCAATAGTTTGGTTCGTGATTTTGCCGCTAGGTAGCACTAGTGAGCATGTAAAACTGAGGATTTCAAACTAGTTCTAGCTTGTGATCCATAAGAGATAGAAAGTTCGATTCTTCGGCAAAGTTGTTCAAAAAGTAAAGAACATCCGGATAGCAAACCGTTTGGTTCCTAACTAGGAGGCACTAGCACGCTTATTAATTTAAATATATGGAACATATTCTATCTTTTGAGCCAGAGATAGAAAATTTGAGTCTTCGGCAAAGCTGTTTGAAAAGTCAAGGACATCCGGGAAACAGTTTGAGTTGTAATATTATACTAGCTCTACCTCTTGATTTTAATACGGTCCAAATTAGCCGTGAAAACCATCTTTTAATCTGGTTCTGGAGGAATGACTGTACCTAAACCTTATGAATTTGATAAGATAGAATCTCCAGAATGCTGTTCAGAAAGCCTTTGGAATTTGGAAGTTGAAGTGATTGAGGACGGAATCATTTTAAAACTCTAGTGATTCTGGTATGACTTACTCCATGTGCGAGTGATTAAGTCAGGACTCATATTCATCATATTCAAATTATTCAAGTCAAGTTTTACTGACTTCATATCCAAGTGATTGTTGAAGTGAAAACGTGTTAAATAACTGTGAGCCCAACATACCGGGTGTATATAAGTAAGTTTTTTCTTTGTTTCTCGATTTTGTTTCCATTTTTTATAAAAATCTTTCTTAGTTATAGTCCACCCACAAACATTGTGAATGGAAACAAATTTGCAGAACTGAAGTTTGAAGGATTGCGAAGGTAATTCCGTCTATTAATATTCCATTAAGCCATATAAATAATGAAACACATATTTGTTTCAGGTGTAGTCATCAGCAAAATCTGAACGCTAAATAAGCCAATTGAAGCTAATCACTTTGAAATGTTCGACATGCAGAAATATGTGATTAAATAACGTTTTTTTTCTTTGAAATGTTTTTTTTTTAGAAAAATAATAAAAATTTTCGAGCTTTAAAACAAATAGAAATGTCAAATAATGCAAATGGATTTATTATTTAAACGGATAAAATAATCTTTGATTTAAAAAATAACATTGCGTTGTTTCAAAAACAATCTATCTATCTCATATGGATCACAAGCTAGAACTACTTTGAAATGCTCAATTTGACATGCTCACTAGCGCCACCTAGCGGCAAAATTGCGAACCAAACTGTTTGTCTTCCAGATGTCCTTGATCCCCTGAACAACTTTGCTGAAGATCGCTTCTTTGCTGGTCGTAAGGATCTCGAGATATAGCCATATGAATTTACCTGTTTTGAGCTGATGCTAAACTTTTCAGGGTGATTCACTATTCAGCTGAGTGTTGCAACCCTTTTATTTTGGGAGTCCGTATTTATGACGGGTAGTGTATATTATAGAGACTGTTATACCCGTTATA
Organism: Aedes aegypti; assembly: GCF_002204515.2. NCBI lineage: Eukaryota > Metazoa > Arthropoda > Insecta > Diptera > Culicidae > Aedes > Aedes aegypti. The sequence continues at coordinate 228,856,600 of NC_035109.1, read as the reverse complement.
CCTTCATTTTTTAATATTGGCTATTGGCTACATATTTTCCCACGCTAGTTGGCTACATATTTTCCCACGACATTTTCATACAAAATGTGTATAGTTTTGCATGCATAGTAAAGTATATTAATAAATCATTAATGTTGCGATGAAAATAGATGTTGATCCGAAAATCCATATGGCTGGACAAACATTTGAAAAGGGCTCAAGAGGTATTGAGCCTTTTTTTTGGAAACGTTGCTGTTGAGCCCGTTTTAGCCCGCCCAGGCAAACAAACACCACTATCAGGAAGATAAGTGTTAGCTCTTCCTGATAGTGGTATTGGTGAGCGTGATCGAGTTGAATTGGGCTCAACAGCGTCGTGCAAAGCTATTGTTTACCAATGTCGATGTGCCCTTTTGAAATGTTTGTCCAGTCCATGTCCCATTGGGTCAATTCAGTTTTACAGACAGTTAAGGTTCTCTACTAGAGTGTTGTTTCAATAAATGTCTAATATTTCTTTTCAAAACAAGCATCTTTGTTTCAAATATTAAATCTCGCATACTCTGAGATAACGCCCTAAAAGCCATTGGTAACCACGTGAGTAGCTCGTTGTTTCTGAGCAAATGAAAGAATAAGCATACAAACCAACATCACGGGCAGATAGATATTGATCCTTTCCTCCCCATAGCGTTGTTAAATAACATGATAATCCATTCAAATGCTCAGAAACAACGAGCTATACACATGGTTACCAATGGCTTTTAGGGCGAGATCAGAAGTTATGCGAGAAATGAAATTTACAGGGGATAGGCAAAATGATTGAGATAGGCAAAATTTTGCCCAAATTCAAATGCTTATAACTTTATGAAAAATGAATGAAATTGGATGCATCTGGAAGCAGTCGACGGCAAATTTGGTCCAGTTTTAGGAACTTCCTTGGCCATGCATATTGGCCACTGGACACCGGAGATGTTCCGGATTTTCTGAGGTCATGTCCAAATGTCATTTTTTCTGTCGCTTGTATTTTTGTGCGGTGTAAAATTAGATAGATGTTTGCAATTTTCCTAGAAACTAGAACTAATAGGAAGTTGAATGCCACAGGACGCATTAAGATTGGTTGGAAATCTTCAGAAATATGACCATTTCCGTAAAACTGGTTCCGGAAAGCATGGTCAGTCATGTTTGTATTTCCAATCATGTAAATATTATCCGGAGCTATATCCAAGTGGACATCAACCTTAAAAATGATGTTTCCTGCAGCGTATTCAGAACCATTAGATGCACAGACCACTCTATAGAAGGTTCCAGGTGCCCTGGGGGAGGTGGTCAATTAGGAACATATCCGGAACCATATCAATATGGGCATCAAACTTCATGATTTTCAAAGGTTATGCTTTCCGAAGCATTTCCAGCACCACCGGCTGCCATGACCACTTTATAGTAGATTCCAGGTGCCCCGGGGATGTGGCCAATTCAAAACATGTCCAAAAACACATCAATATGGGTAAAAACATCAAGATTTTTGAAGGTGATGCTAATAGAAGTATTTACAGCGCAACTTATTTATATGACCACTGTATAGTAGGTTCCATGGGCCCTGGGGGATGAGGTCATGTTTCGAGTTGGCCACATCTCTAGGAGCCCCTGGAATATACTATAGAGTGATTATTATATCTTGTGGTTCTGAAAATGCTCGCCATTTTCCAAGTCACATGGATCTTACTGTTTATGGTAGAATGTGATTCTAAACAGATGAACGGACATGTTCCGAATTGGCCACATCCCCCGGGGCACCTGGATCCTACTATAAAGTGGTTATGGCAGCCGGTGATGCTGGAAATGCTTCGGAAAGCATAACCTTTGAAAATAATGAAGTTTGATGCCCATATTGATATGGTTCCGGATATGTTCCTAATTGACCACCTCCCCCAGGGCACCTGGAACCTTCTATAGAGTGGTCTGTGCATCTAATGGTTCTGAATACGCTGCAGGAAACATCATTTTTAAGGTTGATGTCCACTTGGATATAGCTCCGGATAATATTTACATGATTGGAAATACAAACATGACTGACCATGCTTTCCGGAACCAGTTTTACGGAAATGGTCATATTTCTGAAGATTTCCAACCAATCTTAATGCGTCCGGTGGCATTCAACTTCCTATTAGTTCTAGTTTCTAGGAAAATTGCAAACATCTATCTAAATTTACACCACACAAAAATACAAGCGACAAAAAAAATGACGTTTGGACATGACCTCAGAAAATCCGGAACATCTCCGGTGTCCAGTGGCCAATATGCATGGCCAAGGAAGTTCCTAAAATTGGACCAAATTTGCCGTCGACTGCTTCCAGTTGCATCCAATTTCATCCATTTTTCATAAAGTTATAAGCATTTGAATTTGGGCAAAATTTTGCCTATCTCAATCATTTTGCCTATCCCCTGTATATCTATGCTAGGTTTGTGAATGTTTAAAAAAAAATCTATTTACAGCAATGCTATGCATCGGTCAACCCCCCGAGCAAATCCCCGCGCACGTAGGCAACACGCACAGCGCGCGCATTTCAAATCCATTGGGTGCGGCTTCGGGACGACGATCCTCCCGGCAGGTCGCTCCGAGCAGCTGTCACTGTCAAATTTCAGTTCAGTGCCTCCGATCGATCGCAGCAACCGTCGTTTGCTTCGTTTGTTTTCCACACATACCAAAAGCGTCCAGCGTCGAATTGGACAAAAAGGTGAAAATTGGAACGTTTCGTGCGGAAAATTATGCCGAATTGCAGTGAATTTTGGTGCGGAAAAACTAGTTTGTGTCGGTGAACAGTTTTTGTCACGGGAAAAACAGTGAATTTAAGTGAGAACGGCTAGGTAACAAAATTCGCGCGTCTGTGCCGTGAGACGTACTGAAGATATCCAGTGACCAGTGAACCAGTGACGGAATATTTTGGAAGCTATGACGCCTGTGGCCGTGGTGGAATCGCCCCTGAGGAGATCGGACCAATCCCGGCTTTTTCGGACACCGCGAGCCGTTTCCCACGACGTAAGTTTTGTGTTTATTTACGGAGGTAACTTCGACGGTGCAATTGGATATTTACACACGTCCATGATGAGCGTCTTTTCGAATGGGAAAATCAGCGGACGCTTGCATGATGCACCTTTAATTACCTCCCGTTCTTATTGGGGTCCGTTATGTGAGTGTGAAAACCGTAAAACCGGGTGTCTTTGATAAGGCGGATAATAATTTCTGTATCAGGTCCTACACTCATGCCAGTTTGGTTGGAGAAATCCATATGTTTACATACCCATTATCAAAATTACCTAAAACCCAAAAATCGACTATGTATGAAAAATTATGGGAGCATTTAAAATGAATGTTAGCGCAATGTTTCAACTATAATTACTAACTAAGATACTAGTACGTGTTTAAAAAACATAAAATAAAATCATTAAAACAAATTGCAGAAATAAAGATTTCTTTTTCCAAAAAACTATCAAAGTTACCCCAATTTAAAGTACGTTCTTTGCTTATAGGAGGTGAACGATGACGAGGCGGAACGACGAATACGACGGTCAGCGGCCACCCTGGACGACAGCACGGTGGCCGGAGGATCGACTGTCGAAGATAATGAAAACATCAAGATGTGCCTGCAGTTGTACTCGGATAATGTAATGCCCTGATCCCGCTACCAGCTTCCGAAGAAATTGCCTAATTCCGTTACGTTTTTTTTTTATTTGTAGAAACTGAGCAAGGACAATGCGTGGTCGGTGACGATTATCGACACGTTCTCTAAGTTGATGTCGCGCCACTCGAACACCTTGCAGAATTTCCAGGTTGCTGGCTCGACGCTGGAGGCTTCCACCAAAGTCTACGGTCTCCGGGTAGATTCCGTGCACACCGATGTGATGCGTATGTGCTCGGAACTCACTCGGCAGTGTAAGTATTTGGGAACACACAGGGTGTCCATGCATTCGGGAAATCCCAGGAAATTGTGGAACATACCGGACAAATATGTACTTCAAACTTAAGATATTGACATACTGTTAACAGTGTAGAGACTTTTTCTGTTTGCTTATGTGCTCTTGAGGGTTAGAGCTACGCCAATACTACAACTTTGCTGAAGACCGTTTTCAAATCGGGCTGCTCAGTAATTACTTTTTGATTTGTATCCAATCTCTGAATGGCTTGTGCAGTCTCAGTTTTCCTTGTAATGAGCTCAAATTTTTGGAGGACAGTCAGATGATTTTTTGTATGAAAAATGAAACAATGTATCAGATCGCAGGATCATTTTACCATCCGTTGTTCATATTTTGGGCATCCGAGAAAAGTCCGGGAATTGGAAAACTGATTTTGAATGGACACCCTGAAAGTCACATCCCTTGAAAGACAATCATCCTAATTATCCAAATGCTTCCGTAGCTGCCCGTGCAATGGACAACAATCGCGAAGATGAAGATGAGGATAACGAGGGTGCCGACAAGGAAAACGACGTCAGTGTGGCAGCTGGTGGGGCGGACAAAGCTTCACAGGAGCCCAAAGTTAAGAAGAAACGTGCCCGAAAAGTGGTCAGTACTATTACGAAGAACAAAGACAGCATCAATGCCCCACTCGATACCAATCCGTTTACGGATCCGTTTTTCGCGAAACTCAACTCAGTGGTTGGAGACGTGAACAGTTCGAGTCGGCTGATGCAAAACCTGGTTCCTACGGAGAATGCCGAATTGCGACTGCGAATGGATTACCCTTTTTGGGACGACTCGGAATCACCCGAGCTGAATCTTTATAATGACGAAGACTACAATGACTGTGAGAAGACTTCGACTACTCTCTACGGGGTTCTTAGGACAAATAAGCTGCACCAGAGGCTTGCCGGATATGTGATAACGGATACCCCCGCCGAGGACGAAGACGACGAAGATGATAAAATAAAAGACACTGACGACGTGCAACTTCGAGACGATCAGGCGGAACCACTGGCAATGAATCGTTCCGCCTTGGATGTTCAGTTCGACATTGATGCAGAAGTTGAGCCGGTTCCGGTTGGCGATGCTTACATTATCGACTACGCTTCCCCAGACGCGATGGGCGGAACAGACCACGATGACGAGTTCAACGAAGAGGATCAAATCGCCCTGCAAAACTGTCGAGGCCTCAAAAGAAAAACCGTCGTCATTGAAGATATGCGTCCGATTGATTCCTCCTCTATTAATCTTGAATACTCCTATCGTGCTTTGGATAACATCTCACAGTTCTGGGCTGGTCCTTCCCATTGGAAATTCAAACGGACAAAAAATGCTCGCAGTTTGTCGTTGCGAAACACGTTAGGCACAACGGATGCAGACGGTAAAACGAAACAAAAAGTGGCTCGGAAGAAAAAACGGTTCGAAGTGGACGTTCTAGATGACATGATCAGCGTTGCAGAGGAACTGTTCCCAGCTTACAATCCCAATCGACCAGTGAAAAATATAACTCACCTGAAAAGTTTGATTTGCAAAAAATGGGACTCCAAGAAGCTAAAATTGCCCACGGATTTCCACCTGGAAAGAAATCGCTTCGATGTGAATAAGTTTGCCCGGGGAGTGAAGCTTCAGGAATTCGACGCAGCGCCGGAACCGGATGTGCCAGTTGACGAGTACGACTACAGCAATCCCGTCGATCAGAACTACTGCAGTCGAGTTATGGTGAGTAGATTTGCTTTAAATGTTATTTCGAAGAATTATTTCAGTTTTTTTACCCACTCTTCGGATTTTATTAACTGTTTGATTATATTTTTTTTTTCGATAAAACAGGGCCATTTTAGGTTTAAAAGCTTTTTAACTAAGACATTTTGAACAACTGTACCGCAAGGTGAAGATCAATTGCAGTTATATTGATTGGTGATCTTCAGTCAGTAATGAGTAAATCAAATCTCGCGTTTAGTATTATACTGGCATGTCTGCAATGATCGATTTCTCTTCGTCGACTTTCTCTTTGGGTTAGCATACGAAATTAATTAGCTTTTCATAAAATTGTGATATGCAGCATGACGAAGGACGATTAGTACTTCCAAGAGAAACAAAAATAGCATTCAAAAACAGTCACCAGGCCAAGTAATTATCTAAAGAGAAAATCGATGAAGGAAAATTCGATCTCTGCAGTTACGCCTTTATGATACTGAACGCGAGATATCTATCAACATAATCGACTATTTATTTCTCTAGGAAATTCCACTTGTTCAATCTTGACCTTTATGCTTTAGAATAGAGTAAAATAGGGCAAAAGTTCGACCCTAGGGTTAAACAGTTTGTAATCTGAACAGTGAATCAAATTGTCATCAAAACAGACAAACAACAAAGCAAGCTCGCTCACAACTGTTTGTCTCAACTGTTGCGGATAAGAATACAATCAAAAGCAAAATTGTCATGACAATCACAGAGCGCAACATTGTTGCAGCCTTTTCAACTCGCGATTGATCAATTATTTTAAACACAAAACCAAATTTATTTTATGGATGCTGTTCGATAATGTGTCAATGTTTAGCAACACGGAGAAAGTTCTCGAAATTTGCAATGCGAAGCCCAGAAAAACGCTGCGCACGTGGTGATCGACTATTGTCATATTATGTTCAAGTGGTGATAAACTGATGTTGCGAAATAGAATTGTTGCAACAAGAATAGAATGACAATTGATCACTGAATCTGAATTCAATAATGTACCAAAACTTTGAAAGCATAAATTTCGCCAAAGAACCATCAAACGATTGTGCAATTTCTATTCGAGCTAGTGCAAAAAAAAGCAGGATGTTTAAAATAAGAAGAACGACTTCGTACGTTCGTTATTTCTGCAGATTAGTGCCTTTAAAATCGTGAGAAGGGGCACCATCCGGCCGTTGTGACAACCATGTTTGGATTCCGACATGTTTCACTTTACACGCCAAAAATGAATCACATCCGAATCATTACAAAAAACATATAGCAAAACGATTAGATTCTCAATTATTGATTTTTGTGGATTTCACAGCATATTTCTAATCAAAGTTTTGAAATAAATATAAACACTCAAGCATTCATATGCAGTTTTATCATTGAACATTTAGCATTTCATTGAGTAGTATATACTGCCGTGAATCGCAAGTCAGTCCCATCTGTAAAAAGTAGGCATTGAGAAAATGGGGTGTGAAGCTTCTAAATTCGTTTTCTATATGAATATTCAAAAAATTCCAGAGGATTGAACCATGTTCAAATCAAATCGATATCTTTCTAAGAAAAATAAAAAGATGTTAAAAATACGGCTCATTTTTGTGTTACACAATGCGGAAATCTGTGGCAAGACTGATATGCGGTTACTTTTCATTATAGGTCCATAATTAAAAATTATTCAAGTAACCTTTCATAAAATTGCAAAATATGCTGTACGCATCTCGGTGCCGAACTCGATTTTTACGGCACTCTGTCGTAACGTACGACTCGTGCTGTAAAAATCTTCATTCTGCACCTTGTAGCGTAAACTACTATTACAGATTCCTGTGAAATCTCAACAGCTGAACAGTTCGGTAAAATAAATTGACGGAGTACGGTAAATTCCGACGGTAAAATTCCGACGAAATTACGGTGTTTTATTTCACCGAACTGTTCAGCTGTTGAGATTACGGTGAAATTCACCGATTTCCGGTAAAATGAGCTTAGTGTAACTAACTTAATTTATCTAAACACAAAAAAATATAAAAATTAAAAAAAAAATCTTTGGGATGGATCTACTAGTCTTCATTATTCTTTACAGATCTTTGTCCAACGATACCGATCACTAACGATTCGATATCAAACGCTATAGACAATCATAACACTGAAATTGAACATTTTTTACACCCATCCTCCATCATTTATTTGAGGACACCCTTTCACCATCAGTGCACCAGATTTCAGTTATATGTTCAAATATTTATTAGAAGATAACTATTGAGTCGATAAATACTATTTTTATGTCACACTGTAGCTCCAAGTATATGTTATCATCGGCAAAATATGTAGAATGAAATTGAAAAACTTTCATAAAAAATATTTAATTGCATTTGTTACTGTCTCAGAGTGCTCCTATTTCCGCTAACGGTAAACAGTTTTCATGGCAAACATACTAAAAAAGGCATTATTTTGGATTTTGTTATATATCCATTTTTTTTTTTTTTTTTAATTTCTTTATTAGTATCATTTCAAACATTACATTCATTTCTTATATCTAGGTGTTCTGTGTTATTTGACAACACTATCATCCTAATTTGGTAAAACAAATTTAAGATTTAATTAACATTTTGTTAACAACATATTACATTTCATTTGCCGTAGCAGTTCAGTTTTTTTACAGGTGAGTTGATTTCACCTGCTTATAAGAGAAAAATTGTTATATATCCTGATATTTGTTATGGTCAACCATATCTACAACTGTAATAAAGAGGGCTGTATACTAAAACCGATACTTTTTTGAAATATTGTTAAATTTTTAGCAAGAGCGGTAATTGGAACACACAAAAATACCTACTGGTCCAATAGCCGCTCACAAGTTCTTGTGGTTTCAATATAAAGAATCATTAAAAATAAATACACGAAAAATCCGTTTTTACACTAGGAAGCGGTGATAGGGGCATGAGCGGCTACTGGTGCACTGATGGTATGATTAACAATTTGAGGACACCCTCCACCCTCTTCAGCGTTAGTAAAATTGTGAATGAGCTTTTATGTAACCGTAAAATGCAATGAATCATTTATATTATTTCAAATCTATTAAAAACAACTTATTATTTATCAAACTGACTGGTTTATCACATCTCTCTTACAATTTTTGTATCGTTTCGTTTATCTTCAGAATGATGAAATCGATCCCGAAGCAGACCAGGTTCCGGACTTTGCCGGCGGCGCAGGCGACGACCATCAAAACTTTGACGACATCGCAGCAGGGGAAGACGGCGGCGGAGGAACAAATCAACCGCTCAACACCAGTCTCGATTTCATACCCACCGAATTCCAAGGGGCACCCGATAGGGTAAGTTTTTATTTTAGATTTCTAATATTTTTGGCTCATCGTAACACAACTACTTTCACTTTTCTCAGGTGATGAAAATCAACATAGCGTACGCTAAAACGGCCAAAGTGGTGGACATGAAACAACTAAAATCTTGTTGCTGGCAGCTCATCCAAGAGCGCACCAGTCAAACCTCAGCCGAAGCGCCTGGCACCAGCAGTTCCGAGGGGAAAGCCACATTCAATGAAATTTTCAAACAACTGCCCCACATCCTGTCGAAATCAATGAGCGAAAATATTTCGAAATCATTAGCGTTCTATTCGGTGTTGCACCTGACCAACGAACGATCACTACGGTTAGTGCGACAAGAAGATTTACAAGATTTCACAATTCTACCTCCTGCGTAACGAAGCACACCGATCACAAAGGTTTAGGCGACGAACTAAAGAATAACGTATAGTGCAAAGTAGTTTACGGCGATTTTTTCTACTTTTCTACATTTTTCACAATTTTGTAAAAAAAAGCTTTGAAATCGAAATATGGATGCGTTTGTATATTTCGATTTTGGTAGTACTAGCAGGAATCATCTGAACAATTCAACATATTCCGAACAGCGTTACAATTTAGTTGTTTTAGGGTAAGCTCGGAGTGTAGGCCACAGTAGTCTGAATTTTGAAATCTGAATCTGTATAGAAATAAAAATCTATTGATAAGATTATTTTCGCTAAAAGGTCTGCGAACTTTATTACGTTTGAAAGAATGCCACCGCCATCGTTTGAAATAGCAAGTATGTAATGTTTTGATGGCACGGTAAATGGCAGGGCATGGCGTACCATTGCATTGCATTGGTACCTCGCGTACGTACAGGAATAAAATAGACCCCATTGTGTGGTCCTTAGCCTCTTGCCCAGTAACTATTATCCTTACTTCCTCGTGGTACTGGCCGGGGTACGAGTAACCTTAGGGAAGATCGGTTAACCAACCAACGGTTCTACTCCATTACTATTGAGAAATAATGAAGTAGTCGTTTTTTACACAAATATCATTCTTTACCATTTTGCATAGAGCCTCTTTAGAAAAAGATACCGCTGTTTATACCTTTTGGAGAAAACAGTTTGTCACCATTAAACTCTCAAAAGCGCGCCCCTTAATCAGGTTCGGCCACTAAGCTGGTTGAATGATACCGATTTTGACCATGCATCGGTACTCTAGCGTATCAAATTATTGCTTCTACTTGAAAGATTAAAAGTCGTTTTTTGAAACTGTGAACAGGTTTCATCGCATGAGACATTATTTAGATTTCTTGACACAGAAAGCTTAGGGCCCATTCACAAATTTCATAACGCTGAAGGGGGTGGGTGGGTGTCCTCGTGCTGTTACGGATCCTACAACACTTGTTAAATATTCATACAAAAAGCGTTACGAGGGGGTGGGTGGGTGTCAAAAATTTCCATTTTTGGCGTTATGAAATTTGTGAATAAACCCTTATTTTAGAATTCAAGAGTTCTGCTACTTCACCGATTCAGAATCGTTTCCCTCCTAGATATCGAATGATAAACTCTTGAACTCGGAAAGAAATTGTCTTATGAGTTGAAACCAACCTCAGTTGCTCATTGAGCCATTTTTCCACTTCGACCTCCTCATCATCTAGGACAAATAGGTGGGTCTTAGTGGCTTGTTACTCTCTTATACTCTTCCGACCGTAACTATTCACAAGTAAGTATTCACAAGAACAGATACAACCAGTGCTGTTAAATGCGGTTTCGACATCGTAGCGCTGCAGGAGGTGTGCTGGACAGGTTCGATGGTGCGAACGTTTAGAGGTAATCATACCATCTATCAGAGCTGCGGCAACACACGTGAGCTGGAAACAGCTTTTATAGTGATGGGTGATATGCAAAGGCGCGTGATCGGGTGGTGGTCGATCAACGAAAGAATGTGCAAGTTGAGGCTCAAAGGCCGGTTCTTCAACTTCAGCATCATAAACGTGCATAGCCCTCACTCCGGAAGCACTGATGATGATAAGGACGCATTTTACGCGCAGCTCAAACGCGAGTATGACCGCTGCCCAAGCCACGACGTCAAAATCATCGTAGGATATTTGAACGCTCAGGTTGGCCAGGAGTTCAGACCGACGATTGGAAAGTTCAGCGTCCACCGGCTGACGAACGAGAACGGCCTGCGACTGATAGATTTTGCCGCCTCCAAGAACATGGCTATTCGCAGCACCTACTTCCAGCACAGCCTCCCGTATCGATACAACTGGAGATAACCACAGCAGACGGAACCACAAATCGACCACGTTTTGATCGATGGACGGCACTTCTCCGATATAACCGACGTCAGAACCTATCGTGGCGCTAACATTGACTCTGACCACTATCTGGTGATGATCAAACTGCGCCCAAAACTATCCGTCATCGTACGGTATCGACGCCCGCCTCTGTATAACCTAGCGCGACTGGCCCAACCAAACGTTCGCCGCCGCATACGCGTAGCATCTCGAGGTAGCGTTGCCGGAAAAGGGCGAGCTTGACGAAGCCCCTCTTGAGGACTGCTGGAGCAACATAAAAGCAGCCATCAACAACGCAGCCAAGAGCATCGTCGGGTACGTGGAAAGGAGGACATCTAACGATTGCACACTGGTCCAGGAAGCTAATTTAGGCGGACATGAGGTTTTCGTCAAGATTTATTGATTTTAGAGCCATAGTTTTTTCTGAGAATATGTTCAGAATTTTCAGTACTACAAAATGTACGGATCAAAAAAATTTTTAAGGTGATCGCAAAAGTGACTTATACGCCAACTTTTTTTATTTTAATGAATCGTAAGTTGGTATGTTCAGCAAAGTTGTAGCAAATGATCATAGAAACAACTTTGCCGAACAAACTTTTTCTCGGTTTTGCTTAAGAGCCGAGATAATTAAGTATTTTTATTAAAAAATCGTTTTTTGCTCTTAAGTGTTTTATTTTTTAGTTTTATTGGCCTACTATGTTCTACAAAGTTTTTATACTTATCATTTGCTACAACTTTGCTGAACATACCAAAGTTGTATTTCTTATGGTTTTCATGTTATTTGAGTTTTTCATCTTAAAATTAGCTATTTTGTATGCCTTGTATCTCAACTATGAGCACCTTAAAAAAAATATGCCTTTCCACCAAATGATTTTGCAGTCTTTCGAGTATATGTGAGCAAAATTTGGAGAAGATGATATTTTTCTATCTCGTTTAAAATCGATTTTACTAATAGACGATATGAGATAAATCCATATTTATTGAATATTCATACATGTTCAACTCACAAAAGTCATGGCTACCTAAGCACATCAAACCAAAGGTAACACGTGTATTTATGTAGAAAGATAAAGTACATCGTTTTTCAGTTGTTTTCGACTAACTTGGAAGCTTCTGCAAGAAATTTATCGTCTTTTCCTCTACCTGTATTTAATCTATTCCTAAGCAAGATCATCCGGTTGGAAGTCAACATAAGCCGTATAAAATACATATACAAAATTTACAGTCCGATTGAATTCTGTGGCATGATTTTCCCAGAATCTACTGATGGATTTATTCCGCATTTCATATGCTTCTTCGGCGGCATGCCGGACAACATCACTCCATGCGAAAGTAGTTTTTGCACCATTGGAGAGACTACGTATCAATCGTGGAACTGGTGATACTAACACTAAGTTTTTGACAAATACTGTTCAAATGCCTCCTCGTCAATCTCCCGATTAAAGTTGGCTTCTTTTAAAATGATTGTGATCCGAAAAATGAGGTGTTTGTCAAGTCCCATTGTTTCTGCTACTGTATTGCGCATTATTTTTCACCAGTGGACTATTGCAGAAGTTTTTACAAGTGCGAAAACGCTAACAAAAGTGCGCAATTGAATCAAATCGGGTAGGTGTCTTCGGGGGTCTTATCCTTCGTAATTGAAAAGTGCTCTCAAGACACCAACAGGAGTCAATGCAATCCCGCACTTTTATTCACACTTTCGCAATTATGAGGCCGCACTTCGCAGTCCAGTAGTGAAAGATCACAATATCTACTTCCCGTAAAAAGCGGCGTGTCATGTTACGACCATTTGAATTCCTACCAGCTCAAAGAGATTCGTTCGTTCTCAGCCCCAACCTTCTTTTGAGGGGTTTTCGTGGCGATCCTTTAGAATGCTGTTACACTTACTACAACTATTGCACGCAAGTGGTGTTGTCCGGCATGCCGCATTACCAAAGAAAAACATGAAACATGGAATTCATCAGAAGATTCTGGGAAAATCATGCCACAGAATTCAATCGGACTGTAAATTTTGTATATGTATTTTATACGGCTTATGTTAACTTCCAACCGGATGATCTTGCTTAGGAATAGATTAAATACAGGTAGAGGAAAAGACGATAAATTTCTTGCAGAAGCTTCCAAGTTAGTCGAAAACAACTGAAAAACGATGTACTTTATCTTTCTACATAAATACACGTGTTACCTTTGGTTTGATGTGCTTAGGTAGCCATGACTTTTGTGAGTTGAACATGTATGAATATTCAATAAATATGGATTTATCTCATATCGTCTATTAGTAAAATCGATTTTAAACGAGATAGAAAAATATCATCTTCTCCAAATTTTGCTCACATGTACTCGAAAGACTGCAAAATCATTTGGTGGAAAGACATATTTTTTTGAGGTGCTCATAGTTGAGATACAAGGCATACAAAATAGCTAATTTTAAGATGAAAAACTCAAATAACATGAAAACCATAAGAAATACAACTTTGGTATGTTCAGCAAAGTTGTAGCAAATGATAAGTATAAAAACTTTGTAGAACATAGTAGGCCAATAAAACTAAAAAATAAAACACTTAAGAGCAAAAAACGATTTTTTAATAAAAATACTTAATTATCTCGGCTCTTAAGCAAAACCGAGAAAAAGTTTGTTCGGCAAAGTTGTTTCTATGATCATTTGCTACAACTTTGCTGAACATACCAACTTACGATTCGTTAAAATAAAAAAAGTTGGCGTATAAGTCACTTTTGCGATCACCGTAAAAATTTTTTTGATCCGTACATTTTGTAGTACTAAAAATTCTGAACATATTCTCAGAAGAAACTATGGCTCTAAAATCAATAAATCTAGACGAAAACCTCATGTCCGCCTAAATTAGCTTCCTGGACCAGTGTGGATTGGTTCGATGAAGAATGCAGGCAGGTTTTGGAGGAGAAGGATGCAACGCGAGCTGCAATGCTGCAGCAAGGAACGCGACAAAACGTGGAGCGATATAAAAAGAAACGTAAGCAGCAAACCTGCCTATTCCGAGACAAAAAGCGCCGCCTGGAAGAAGCGGAATGTGATGAAATGGAACAGCTGCATCGTTCACTAGAAATGCGAAAGTTCTACGGGAAGCTTAACGCATCCCGAAAAGGCGTCGTGCCGCGAGCCGAAATATGTAGGGATAAGGACGGAAGCATCTTGATGGACGGACGTGAGTTAATTAAAAGGTGGAAGCAGCACTACGATGTACACCTGCATGGTACAGAGAACACAGGCGCAGAGGGTCACGATAGAGGAGGAAGTGACTACGGCAGTACGGTGGATGAAGGAAACCAACCTGCCCTCACATTAAGGGAAGTTAAGGATACCATCAACCAGCTCAAGAATAACAAGGCCGCTGGTAAGGATGGTATTGGAGCTGAACTCATCAAAATGGGCCCGGAGAGGTTGGCCGCCTGCCTATACCGGCTGATTGTCAGAATCTGGGAAACGGAACAGCTGCCGGAGGAGTGGAAGCAAGGGGTCATGTGCCCCATTACAAGAAGGGCGACAAACTAGAACGTAAAAACTATCGTGCAATCACTATCCTGAATGCCGCCTACAAAGTGCTATCCCAGATTATCTTCCGTCGTCTATCTTCTTCTTCTTCTTGGCATTACGTCCTCACTGGGACAAATCCTGCTTCTCAGCTTAGTGTTCTTATGACCACTTCCACAGTTATTAACTGAGAGCTTTCTTTGCCAAAGTCAAGGAAATTTCCATTACGAAAAGATCCTGGATCGACCGGGAATCGAACCCAGACACCTTCAGCTTTGCCAAAGCCATTCGCCCGTGCCCGTGGGCTGTGCTGTTCATTTGTTCTGTTGCTGCTACACACTCTCCCCCAGCTGATTGAGTGCCACCCACCCACTTGCAGTAAATTTTGGTGCTGTTGCGGATAGGGTACTGCGCCGATAGTGAGCCAGCATTAATCCAGGAGTTGATTTCGCCCAAAAAACACGACACAACGTAGGTAAGCGCTACCTGACTTTGCTTTGTAGCCGCGTACTCAAACCACTTGGCTAAGGAAGGCCGTCGTCTATCTCCAATAGCAAATGAGTTTGTGGGAAGTTATCAAGCTGGTTTCAACAACGGCCGCTCGACGAAGGACCAAATCTTCACTGTATGGAAAATCCTCAAGAAATGCTGTGAATATCAAGTCCAGGTATTGAAAATGCTCAGCTCATGAGCAAAAATCAGTCTATTTTAGGCACACTTGATGATCAGCTAAGGGGTAGGCCGTGAATCGCCAAGCTCGTTGAGCATTGACGATCATTGATCAAACCCTTTGTGATCTGCGCAGATCAGCAACAGAAATCAACTGATCACGGCAGTTATTTGACCAAATTGTAGTGTATTGTGAAATAATGTTTTTCTCGAATAACAGTGCTCGTAAATTGTGTAGGTAGATAAAATGTTTTCGATTCAGAGTATGACATTTTTGAGGGCTCATTATATCAGTTTATTGTCCTGAATGCGGTGGACAAATTTTGTTCGTTTGGTCAAACAATTTTGTTGCTGGATGGCTTACCAGTACCTGAAATTCATTTCAGTTTTCTTGTTCGTGATCTAATGTTGTAATAGAGGACATGTGTTAAATACGAATACTGCAGTCGATTTGAGTAAAGAAGTACTTGGGCACCTTCTTGACCGAATTATTTGAAATTTTGCAATAGAAAGTACATTTATACGATGCCCAAGCTTCCGAGAAACCTCTCTGCCGAAGTGAACCAAAAGTGCCATCAATCCGGCTCCCTATGTTGTGCGTGTAAATTTGCATCGCGCAGTAGGAGATGGGATGCAATTACATTGAAGACACTGAGTAATAACGATTGATGACCGTTGCTTATTCTAATATTGGTGATACAGGTCGGATTCGATTATCCGGAGACTCGATTATCCGAGGACTCGATTATCCGGAATTTTGGACTCGATTATCCGGAATTTGTTTTTTGATGTTCTTGTTTTTCAATTTTTATGCATAAATCTTAGAAAATTTGGTATTGCAATATACAATATGAATGGTTTTGCAGTTTAGAACGTATTTAAGAAAATAGGGGTTTAAAAAAGTGTTTTTTTGTGTATACTGGTCAAAAATTTTGTTTTTTCTTGTAAAGACCCCTACTGTTCCTAGAAAAAATTTCTGGCTACGCCACCGCATCATATAAATAAAATAACAAAAAAAGATAATATTTAAGTTATTTTATTAAAGATATCAATTTTTTTCTTAGTGATTCGATTATCCGGAGTGAAAAAAAAAATTGATACTCCGGATAATCGAGTCCGACCTGTATTATATGCATTACGTACTATACACGAAGTCTGGGAAAAAATATGCTCGCCACAGCACCTGGTTCTGCTGATGGTGGCAGAGGACACGACTGCACTAGAGTTGAGCTTGTTAATGCCACTTTCGTTTCCTTACTGATATGTTTTACAAGTCGTTATAATCAAAAAGATGGAAATGGATAGGCCAAATATTGGATGGAATAGTAAGAAAGATTTTTTCATACGTTGAAGATTGAATTGATTTTTACAGTGACATTTGGTTTGCTTTGTTTATACCTGAGACGAGACTCGCGAAGACGGTCTTCTTTTTTCTGTGATTGCTGAGTTTTTTTCTTATTCCACTTTGTGTTTATACCAATTATGCGCATGCTGTTCAAATCCTCACATGAACCTCTCGCAAAATATGATTGAGTTTGCAACACATCGAATCATAAATAGCCGTTTGAGTGAAATTTCATGCCAGCAAACGTAGCAGACATTTGAAATAATTAATCTTCTGCTTAGATTTATCATCAACTTTGGAAAAAACTGCTCCGCCGACTGAGGGTTTTAATAACAGTTTATTTTGAACACAATACTTTTCACTTTTTCAGCCATAAAAACGGTGGGCTGCATTTGACGTTTCGTGAGAGGGGAATCTGGGCTGCATATGACGTTGATATTTTTCCTCTTCGCGAGTCTCTCTCAGGTTTATACCACACAGTAGTCGTGATACTGATACGCTTTGGTGTTGGATTACTGTTGCTAAGTGAAATTCCAAGCTCATTGTTTATTTCAACAGTGATCTCTCATGATCACTAACTAGATTCTGATTGAGTGGCACAGTTCGCTCACATAATATGGTGGCTTTGATTGCTTGAAGTTCATGCTCATCAAGCTCGCTCACGCCTTCAATGCCTTGATTCAAGTCCCAACGCATCACCTCTCAAGTAACATTAGTAGCTGAACAATAGTTTATTAAACTGAAATAAGCTTGAAAGTGATTTGTACAACTCTTATTCAACAAAATTGTTTGTTGGGCTGTTCATCGATTTTAAAGCGGCTTATGATAGCATCGACCGCGAAGAGCTATGGAAAATCATGGACGAGTACAACTTTCTCGGGAAGCTCACAAGACTAATAAGAGCAACGATGGACGGTGTGCAGAATAGCGTGAAGTTTTCGGGCAAACATCCCAGTTCGTTTGAATCCCGCCGGGGACTTCGACAGGGTGATGGACTTTCGCGCCTGCTGTTAAACATCGCGTTTTCATGCGGAGAGCAGGGTTCAATAACCGAGGTACGATTTTCACAAGATCCAACCAATTTGTTTGACAGAGCCCGCCTAGGACGCAGTGTTACGATAGACGGGATACTTTTGAGGTGGTTGATGAGTTCGGATCCTTGTTAACGGCTGATAACAACGTTAGTCGTGAAATACGGAGACGCATCATCAGTGGAAGTCGCGCCTACTATTGGCTCCAGAAGAAGCAACGGTCGAGAAAGAGTCATCCCCGCACCAAATGTACCATGTACAAAACGCTAATAAGACCGGTGGTCCTCTATGGACACGAAGCATGGACCATGCTGGAAGAGGACCTGTAAGCTTGAAGTGTTCGAACGAAGGGTGCTTAGGACCACATTTGGCGGTGTGCAGGAGAACGGTGTGTGGCGGCGGAGAATGAACCACGAGCTTGTTAGGCTTCACGGCGAACCCAGTATCCAGAAGGTTGCGAAAGTCGAAAGGGTGCGCTGGGCAGGGCATGTTGCAAGACTACCGGACAACAATCCTGCAAAGATGGTGTTCGCGTCGAATCCGGTTTGCACAAGAAGGCGGGGAGCACAGCGAGCGAGGTGGCTTGATCAAGTGCAACAAGATCTGGAGAGCGTGGGCCAAAATTGAAGTTGGAGGGACACAGACATGTACCGAGTAAATTGGCGTGACATCGTTCATGAGGTTTTATCAAATTAATTGATGTAACACCAACTATATAAAATAAATAAATAATAAGTAATATTTTGATATATTGTACTCTCTCGGTCACATGAGAGAGAATAGAAATATATGCAAATATCAAGGAAAATTTACAACTATTTAATTAATGTTCGAATCCTCTGAGCAGAATCTCAATAGAGAAACTTAAAAGTAGATGGAGTACCGTATACCTTTTAATTCCGCTCTAAATGCTTATCTTTGACAGATACGCGTATTTTGACTACCACTTGCAGTCTTCTTCAGTGTCAGTTACTCGCAGTGGATACGAGTAACTGACACTGAAGAAGACTGCAAGTGGTAGTCGAAATACGCGTATCTATCAAAGATAAGCATTTAGGAGAATTTACAGTCGCTCAATGATATGGATCAGAATTGGATTAAACGGAGAAAATCTTATCAAAGAGAGTTGCAATTACGAACAACGAACTTTTCTTAAGTGAAGCATCCTAGAAACATACTTAGAAAAATCTCTGAAGGAAAGCATAGAGTATTTGTTTCTATTATTTGATTAAATATTATATTTAATTAGGCATAATTCATATCTAAATTTTGAAAGCTGTGAAAAGTTCTTTAAAGAAGTTCCTGGAGGAAACTTCAAAAATATTTCCGGTGGAATTCTTAGAGTGATTCCCCGAGAAATCTTTGAAGGATTTCTTCGCCAAAATATTTCTATAGAAATACCTTTTTTGTGCGTCTTTATTAGGGTAAATAAAAAAAAACTAGGTTCCTAAGGCTCCGAAGGCTCATTACTTGCACATAAAAAGTTCACCCAGTCATTTGATCACTCAACAGAAAAATGGGTTTCCAACCTACATTTCAATATTCATTCATTCATTCATGGTGGCCTACCTCGGTTTACCCATCAAGCATTTAGATATGAACGATACGATATGCTTACAAGTGAATCTGTACCTAGATGGCTACCACTCGGGAGGCCCAACCGTCTGGCCAGTGACTGACCGGTAGCGAAATCGCACCATAAATCGGATAAAAATCGGCCTGATTTGATAGCATGCTTCTAGACAGAAGCTCCATGTCCGTCCCGTCCTTTCGTCGGTAGGTACCAGGAGAAGGGATTTTCGTGTTGGGACCAGCCGCCTACAAGCTTCCCGCTCCCGGTGGTAGTAAATCTATTTCAATAGAAACATGCACGCCATTTCGCAGCCTTTGGGGCCATGCACACTGTAGCCGTCGCTGAAAAAACGTGATCGAAATTGTTTTGACCTTGAAAACATGATTTTAGTACTATAGTGTCTTCGGGAAAGTTTTTCCATAAAATAATCGCTATTTTATGAAAGTGTCAGTTTGGTGATTAATCCACCTATAAGTGAGAACGAAATTTTATTTTTCGTATTTATGAATTTAAAAATAAACTTTATTCGGGAAAGTTGTAGGTAATATTAGAAGAAACAACTTTGCTGAAGACACCGTATGCATATTTTTTGATTTTCATGTACATTTGTGGAGTTTTTTGTGGAACACCCCTAAAAATCACTTTTTTCATCATAACTTGGTTGGATGATTTTGTACAATTTTCAATTGTTCTAGGGTTATTTGTTACTTGCAAAAACGCATAACTTTCTCCAAAAGAGCATATTTTTATCTCTCATACTTTTCGAGTTATTGAAGGTTTTATATAAAATTTTGCACCTTTTTGACACTAAAAATCATTTGGACGCGCACATTTCCGCAGTCTGAAACATGTTCATCCAATGGTTTGAAATTATTACTATGAAATGCAGAGAAAGCCGTTTTAGCCTGCTTTAGCCTGATGGTCAAAAGAAAGTCTGAAAAAATGTTTACTTACATGCAGATATAATTTACACTTATTCACTACCCCCTATGGACCAATGCACGAGTTCACTAATTTAGCGTTTGAGCGGTGCCGAATTCACTCGTTGCCATGGTCAAGTAAATAACACGGCACCGCTCAAACGTCAGATAGTAAACTCGTGCATCGGTCCATATTGGCTTAACTTGAATATCTGGCATCACTATATCGAATTTTATGCAATCAAATCAACAATGACATCAATCAACAACAGATCGGAATAATCTGTTCAGACAGGTTTACCACAGACAAACAGACTAAATATCATACACTCTTTTCATCGTTCACTTTTCTAACGTTAGTTTCATTTATGAAGTAGGTGGTCAATTAGAGATTCCGGTTCCGACTACTTTTGCTGAATACCGATTCAACGGTACTACATCGATCAGAATCGGTAGGGTTCATGGACAAAAGGTCGAAAGACAAAACGTCGAAAGGACAAAAGGTCGAAAGACAAAAAGTCGAAAGGACAAAAGGTCGAAAATGATTTGCTTGGTGAGAAATTTTTCCTTCTTTGAAAAAAGATTTTCGACCTTTTGTCCCTTCTTTTTTGTTCTTCGACCTTTTGTCCTTTCGACCTTTTGTCCTTTCGACCTTTTGTCTTTCGACCTTTTGTCATAGATTCATCGGTAGTACTAGTAAAATACCGATAATGAATTTATTTCCCACTAAACCAATAAAAAATGTTATAGTTTTCGTTTGTTCATAAGAAATCCCTATATTTTAGTTTTATTCACAATTATAACATTTATGCATTTTACAATAAATAGTTGATAATTTGTGGAGAATGAAAAAATATACATTTGTTGAAATATTTTAGAATATTAGTAATAGTTATCGTGTCATGTGGTTTGCTATCACCAGAACCGCTTGATTGATGATACGATTGGCGAAGGTTATTTATCAGCATCATACAAAATAAAACAGTGGAATTACTGAAATCTTAAGATGATCATATTAAAGATCATGTAACAAAATTTGTTCATACATTTTTCTATGATAACATTTTGTTGAATTTGTTCATTTGTGGTGATCGAACCCATGTATAAAAGGGACCATTAATAAATTACAACCTGCTTACACTGCTCATCTACACCTACTTGTCCCATTTTCTATGTAAACCTTATGAGCTGCGAGCCAAATATGCGTAGAACGGCAGTACACGAAGGCGATTGTGGATTGTTTCTTCATAATTGTGTAAATATGTTTTAATGCGAGAAAATCGGTAAGTATGCATTTCAAACTGTTTAATTGCTTCTTGGTTTATATGAGTGGCACCCAATATCAGCATCCGTACTAGCTTTGGCTGAGTTTAAATTGATATTTCGAATATTTAAGTTGTCATTACGATTAATCGATATTTTGAATCGATGTTTGGAGCATCTAGTATCGAATGAATTGATTTTCTTAATTCGAGTTTTTGATTCGATTTATTTTGTAGAAATCGATAAATGTTTCTTAATGAATTGATGGGAGAGAAACCAAATTTTAAATTAGTGAATTTGTTGTATCGAATATGAAAACTGATTTTATTGAAAGATGTTGGTGTCGACTGCTAATTCATTTGATCCCATCCCTAACTTCATAAATTTCAATTCAAATATATAGATGCAAAGGATTCGATTAAATCGATAAATAGATTCGACAGTTCAAATGTGAATCGATTCAGTAACATCGATGCTATGGAGAAATTTGCTCAACGCTTTGTACACTGAATCCTTATACGAGGATGTGAGGTAATTGTTGTTGTTGTTGTCTGAGAGGGACTTTAACCCGAAGGTCATTCGTCCCTTTAATACTAGTGAGGTAATTTCTTTCTTGGTCTCTATTGGACAGTTGACCGAAGAGGCTCAAGAGGATGTAACAAGGATACTAAGAATTGCAGGGAGGATCTCCAGAATTGATACTGTCTAAGAATTATTACACTGTTTGTTGGCGACATCAAATCCTGTGATTACATCTATTAGAGCATTCCCGAGAAAAAAGTGTTTCCTTTTCAGGATGGGAAAATCTTTTGGTTAAAAAAGATAACGAACAAACCAGTGATAACGGAGCTAAAAATAATGATGATAATCTTAAACATCAATATTTACTGGTTTATGGATTGCATATGAATTTTAAAGGAAAAAATAAATGTTTTATAGTTATATTATACATTTTAGTTTTTGCTGCGAGCTCCGAAAAATTCTCAAGAAAGGACTGAGACTTCCTGCAGAAAAAATAGCAATAATTGTTTTTCTGCACAAAATAAATAGCTAACGTTGGAAAGGTGAACGACGAAAAGTGTGTTGGATATGTTGTCTGTTTGTCTGTGATAAACTTGTCTGAATAGATTATTCCGACCTTTTGTTGATTGATTATATTGTTGACTTTATTGCAGACTGCGGAAATGTGCGCGTCCAAATGATTTTTAGTGTCAAAAATGTGCAAATTTTTATATAAAACCTTCAATAACTCGAAAAGTATGAGAGATAAAAATATGCTCTTTTGGAGAAAGTTATGCGTTTTTGCAAGTAACAAATAACACTAGAACAATTGAAAATTGTACAAAATCATCCAACCAAGTTATGATGAAAAAAGTGATTTTTAGGGGTGTTCCACAAAAAACTCCACAAATGTACATGAAAATCAAAAAATATGCATACGGTGTCTTCAGCAAAGTTGTTTCTTCTAATATTACCTACAACTTTCCCGAATAAAGTTTATTTTTAAATTCATAAATACGAAAAATAAAATTTCGTTCTCACTTATAGGTGGATTAATCACCAAACTGACACTTTCATAAAATAGCGATTATTTTATGGAAAAACTTTCCCGAAGACACTATAGTACTAAAATCATGTTTTCAAGGTCAAAACAATTTCGATCACGTTTTTTCAGCGACGGCTACAGTGTGCCATGAGCCGTGGACTTTGGAACGCGGTTCCTAGTCCAGGACTAGTAGCGAAAAGTGGTACCGGAAAAAAGTTGAAATAGTGACTACTTTTGAGAAAATAGAGATTTTCAAGAAAGTGACTTGAGAATCCAAATCTTATCTCACTAATTTCATATATTAGAAACTAGGAAAAAATGTTTTTCAAAACTTCTACTGAATAGACCAACATTTTGCGCAAGCCGAAAACTACGTTCAACCATATAATTTATCTAGGTTTAAGTCCTAAGCAGTGGTGAAGAAACCTTTTATAAATCCCATTACTGCTATACAAGCAGGGGGCCTCATTGGGTCTTAAAAATTCCTGAGGGGCTACCATTAGGAGGCCCCGTGACGAAACGAATTTGGGCAGATTTGAAAGTCACGTTAATTATAACTCCTCCTCCCCCATTACGGAAATTGCGATATTTTACCATTTATCAAAATTTGTGATTAAAACTGATGGTAGACAGAATAAGATTGGAATTATAGACGCTGAGGGCGAACAAAGGGTTGACTTAAGCCAAAGCAGAATTGTAACTTTCGATCAATTGTTTTAAAATAACTTACTCAAAGTAAATGAAATACTTTTTCGGTGAAAATATAGGGGTCAGCAACCCAAATTCATGTGCATTAGGGTGGGGTTTATTTTCAACAAAGTATCTGAAAAGTGACTCGCTACCAGCCCTGCTAGCAGTCCTTCATTGTGGTCCTGCGTGCATACGAGATAGAACTCTAAAGGACGACGGTCGTTAGTTGTGATGGTGAGGACTAGTAGGATTCCGACATGCGATGGAACAACGCTAGGCCTGGGGATAGGGTCTGGTATTGATTAAATGGGAGGATATTGGGTAATAAATTTAGTTGATTTCTTTTTCTTGCCTCTTGTTGAGGAGCACTTTCGTACGTATTCGTAGGTAGGTATCCACCTACAACTGACGATGGCAGGATTTTCTGCTCCCAGTCTCGACGAAACCGCGTGCGTGTTTCGAATGGCCATCGGCTATCAGAAGAGAGGGGTTCCTGATTGGTTACGGTGAAATGGACGAATTTCGCATAGTCGCACATATGCTTGACAGTATTTGGTGTGTGATATGGCTGGCGGGCGACGTATGCTAGCAAAAATTTTAGATATAGGTATGCATTGGAGTCTGGATGGTTTAAGGTAATTAGTCTAATTTTTGGTAACAGGTTGACCTAACTGCCGAGTTTGCGTAGAGTGCTCTCCTGGTTAAAATTTGCAGCACAAGCTAGGCTATTTTTTCCTATTTTGATGAAATCTTTAACAGACAAGTTTCAATTTAGAATTGTACTGTTTCAAAGCACATCAACATAAAATTCAAAGAACCGTTTTATGTTACAGGTTGCCCAGGAAATGTGGTCAGAGATAGCCCAGTACTGTTTTTGGCGAAGTTTTAACACTCAGGACGACCATACCATTAGATACCATTGGATATTGAGGATCATTTTATTCAGTTGAGAACTTGGCCGGTAGGGGCTCTATCTTGCTACACGGCGAGAATATGGGAAAGGTTTATCACATAAAAATAGGTATAGCTAAACCTTTAACCTTTCAAAAATATAGGTTTTTAGCTTTCATTTGATGTATTCCCCAAAAAAAATCAACCGAGTAATCCCGATTTTTTTTATTTTAATTTTTTGGTTAGTCACAATGTAACCATTGTAAAAGACCGGTTTATTGCTCATAAAATTTTGAAGAAAAAATATATATTTGGTTTGAATGTGTAATAAACAAAACTGTGCTATGTGATTTTGCAGCTTTAATGAGCCATAGGACACTTATTCGACAAGATATGTTGGAGGTTCGACTGTTGGACACTTATTCGTACTGTGAAAGTATATCGATCCGAGCACTGTTTCTTTTAGTGGTTAGGATACATTAACATTCTTCTTCTTATGTCTGGCATTACACATCTGCTCTGTTTCAGCAGATGCTTTTCAGCTTCGAATTAATTGAGAATGTTTTTGCCAATCAATTGTTAGTAAATTTGCAGTTTTTGTATAAGAACCAATCAACCGATCGTGTGGTCTATGAGAGCAATCTCGTCATGTTGGAATGAGCAACCTGCGTTGAAATCTAGAAATCTCCTGGAAATCGCCTCATACACTGTGCGATGACATAGATGCCTCAGAAAGACCCAAAGCGATAATATAAAGCATTTTTCCATAAATCACTATCTGTATTGGTTCATTACGATAAAAAGTTGATAAAAAATAGAACCGATCAACATTATATTCACGTAACGGTCTGTCCAAAATACTTTGATTACCCTAGGTCGATATGCGTCGCAAGGGAGTGACAAGATCTAGAATAGATCGCAAGAAAAAATGGTACAAAAGTCAAAACTGAAAAAGCAGTTTTCTCTTTTCAAATAGACAAATCGAAGAAGATAAAAACACACAGCTCTTTGATTTGCCAAATAAAAAGGCTGTTTTCATCAATTTGTTGTTTTAAAAGGAGAAAACTGCTTTTTCAATTCTGACATTTGTGCCATTTTTTCTTGCGCCTTAATTAGGTGGTGAAAATTGGGCAAGCCATATTGGAACCAGTAAGCATCGAAGCGTCCTGTATTCTACCTAGCTTCTCTAGTGGAGAAGCTTTAAGCTTTGCTACCAACACAGGCCAACGTTTTCATAATAATAAAGTCACGCGGTGAATAATACTTATAAATGTAGAATCCAATTGGCAAAGAAATCTAACTTCAGTTCGAATAGGATCACTTGGCAAATTAGGGGTATGCGAGATTTGGCGCGGAAAATCTAACAAGTAACGTCACTATCATATCTACGCTACACTACAACATCTAGCCGTTCAAGTCCAGGATGTTAGGCAACGATTTGTCGTTTAGAATGTGTTGTTCACACATATGGCCCTCTTTTAAAACAAATGTTCAACTTCTAGGTACTCATTTCTCTCGTCCCACGCTTGCGATTCTATCCATCTTGTCATTGCATTAGTTTCGGTACTCCCTTTGACTCTGAATATAGACATGAGCCTATGCATGCTATAAAACGTTTGACATTTACTCTGCGCTCTGTTTTCAAGTTGTCCGTGGGAGAGAGCGAGACAGCACCAACACAGGGCGCACAGTAAAAGTCAAAAGAACAAAAGCATTTATGGCACGTGCAAATGCTCATTGCGTTCACCGAAAAAAGTCAATAAATTTTCATAATAATAAAGTCACGCGGTGATTTGACCTTATAAATATAAAAAAATGAATATAGGCCTAGGGATCCATGAAAGTGACTAAAGGTTAGTTTGCAAATACCGTAGTCCGGGGTAACATTGATGAGCGGGGTTACATTGATCGCCATGACCCTCCTCGTAAAAAGTTCGATTCAACATTTATCGATGGAATATTTTCAATCCATGAATGACGATTCTCTTCCTACTATTAATGAGCTAATAAACATTGACTGCTCCCGATTTTGTCAGCCTACTTTACATTTTTCAAAAAATTGTTTTCGTCATGTTATACAACGTTCACATTTAAATTGATGATAATGAATTGACGCTTATATTGAGCTGTTCGGTAATCTAATCCGAATGGATATTAAATTAATTAACTCATTACGCGTGGTAAAGATGGACAAATTATGGGTGAAATTATGAAAAAAATCATTTTTTTTATAATTTCACCCATAATTTGTCCATCTCTACCACGCGTAATGAGTTAATACATTTGATGATAATGTTTGATGTCATGCACGCATGGATGTATCCAGAGGGGACAATGGCAATGCATTTTATTACGGGAATTAATCTTGTGTTTGAATTCTTCAAAGATTGTCTCCAGCGCTGGTATTCATACAAAAATAAAATCATAATAGATTGGAAAACTTAACGAGGCCACCAAACATCTTGTCAGAAACTATTCGAATGTTTTATCAAATCTGTTAGAAAAACTCAAAAAGTTTCTGCAAATATTTTGTTAGCAGAATTATCATTGAAGTAATTAGTGAGAGCACCTCATTTTCCCCAGGAATTCCTCTCGGAATTTCATTTATTATCCACTAAATATTTCTCAAACGTGTTTCTCACATTATTCCTGAAATTATTCTATAAATCGTTCCTGGGAGTACATTGAAGTTCTCCAGGGATTCCTCAACTAAATTTTAAGGTATTTTTGAAGATGCTTCTTAGAATTCTTCATAAATACTTAATATATTATGCTGACTTATAAAATTGTGTTTCGTTACTAAGCAACTTGACAATTTGCTAGTTAATGTTTGCTAGTCTATGGAATCCTGCTAAATCTTTTTTTTTTTTTTCAAAAATATTCAAAAAAAAAATTAAATTAAATTAAAATAATTAATTTAATAAAAATTTAATTTAATTAAAATAAATTGCAAAACATGCTGTATATACTGAAGAATTTTTCGTCTAAATTAAAGATTTTTCATGAATTCTCTCTTGAACTCAACCACAAACTACACCCAAAATTCCTTTGGAATTATTTTAATGTTTAAGAAATGACTTCAATAATTATCTTTTTTACTCCTTTTTAAATTTTTCCATCTTTTTTCTTCAGTATGTCTCGCGATATTAATATTCCTTCAAAATTTTCTTCTGAAAGTTTTATTGTAATTGTGTCTGTAATAACTTCATATATTCTGGTTTGACGATTCCTTAAAAAAAATCATCCAATTTCCCTTCTGAGTATTTATTTTATTTCTATGCTCTACTGACGGATTCCTACAGGAATCATCTTATGAGATTTTCAGGAATTTCACCAAGAAAATTTTGAAGCATTTAATCAGCCGTAGGTATAAAAATAATTTCTTTGATTTATTCACGACTAATGTAATGTAATTTATGAATATTTCTGCATTCATAATACACCAAAATATAATCCATGGAAACTAAAGAAAATTTCTTGGTTTTAATAATGTTAAAAATATGTTTACAATCATTCCAGGAATAAATAGTTATGGACATAAAAGGATTTGTCCTTGAAAAAATGTTCAAAACTGGTAAGTTTTTAAATAATATTTAGTAAATTCGATGTGGAAATCTCCGGATGAAACATTTTTTGAATTTATATTTAAAGAATTCCCGGAACAGCTCCCAGACAACCAGAAGTCGCATAATAGTTCACGTAATAACTCGTTTATCCGTACAAATAACATCAAACATGCAAAACACGATGAATGAAATCGTCAGATTGATGAGTTTCCACACATAAATCGCTATTTTCTGAGTTCATTTGTACATTTTGTTTCATCCCGTACTCTCGAACAAAGCAAGTCGAATCAATCCGTTGCAGCTGTCAAATCAACTTTTGTTATCATAAGTTAGGTCGGATAAGATCACATATTAGTTCAGTAAAAAAATTATGCACTAGCATTGTATGCCATTTTTCATCACATATGCACGTATATCGCCTCCACTTTTGTACGTAGAAGGCTTTTTGCGACATCTCATACATGTAAGTTTCCCATAACGCAAAAGGTGATTTAGTTGGTTGTCTGGGCTTCGGGCAGTTATTTATGCTGTTTCGAAGAAGCTTCTAAAAAATAGAGGAATTTTAATATAAAACTCTTTGGTAATTTTGGTGTTCTGGGAGATATTTATAGATAATTTTACGATCATGTATTACTAGGAATTAAGGTTTATTCAGTTTGTCTTACTGGGAGAGCAAAATTTCCAATCAAAGAGGCCACAACAAATCGAATCTTCAGAATTTTTCCAATAGGAAAAGGGGGAGGAGCCCTAATAAAAAAAGTTGGCTACGCCCATGTCCATCGCCCCCTTTAAAGTCCATGTAACCATGTAACATGTCTACATTTGAAAAACAAGAACAAAATATAATGACCCGATTTTGTCAGGTTCCCCATTTAGTCAGCCCAAAATTCATCGAGGGGCTGACAAAATCGGGTCCTTACTGTATCTCAAAAAGTATATGACTTGTAAGAGTTTGGTGTTCATATTAGGCTTCAGGGACCATGATATTAGTAAGTAATGATATTTTCAATATAACCGAACGTTATTTGCATGGATGATCAATGTTACCCCATATCAGCTAAATAAAAAAAACATTTAAACAATTTTTGAAAGATGCTTTGAACTTTCAGAAAACAAAATACACTTAGACACAAGCAATGGGTGCCAGTACTTGTTTTAAAAACATAAAACTTGCAACAAATGCATTTTGGAATGAAATTTTTAAGAAATACCCAAAAAACACCCCGGATTGCGGTACTCCAAATGCCCCTAACCATTCATGTGAGTAAACGGTGTATTGTATTATTTTGTGCGGATGTTCTTGGTCCACCAAGATCCCTATCAAATATAGGCCTTAGGATCTATAAGCGTAACTAATTATCAATAGATACTTTTTTGATATGGCACAGATCCTTATCTATTCATAGCAGTAAAATAAGTATTGTTAAAGGACTTCATCGATTATGGGTCATAGGATCTACAAGCGTGATCAATGGTCTATCGATAGTTTTTTAATATGTTACAATCTCTTAATTCATTAATTTAAATCATCGGAATATTTTGTTGGTTCGTACGAATGTGTTTGGTCCTCCAAAGACTCCTTGCTGTCTACAACCGTAATAGATGTTTTAAAATTAGTTTTCAAATACTCCAAAAGCCCATAACCATTCATGTGAGTAAACGATGTATTGCATTAATTTGTGTGGATGTTCTTGGTCATAGAGATCTTTATCGAATATAGGCCTTAGGGTCTACAAGCGTAACCAAATATCAATAGACAGTTTTTTAATATTGTGAAGGCCCATAACTATCCATGTTGGTAATCGTAGTATTGTATTGAGTCGATGTTCTTGGACTTCCAAGGACTCCACGGAATATATGCCTGAGTATCTACAAACGTAAGTAGTTGTATATTGATGATGCTTAGTTATGGCATAAAATCATTACTCTTCATATAAGATAATGGATCAATATACTGATTTGTACTGATGTTTTTGAATTTACTACGTAAAAAAGTGACGTCATCTATATTGCATGGGTTTCCAACGGTTTTCCCCGACCGGAGGTCATTTCATTACATAATTTCCCACATAATTGTCTAAACTCAATTTACGCACTTCGTAAAAAAGTAACGTAAATTGAGCTTACTTCGTAAAAAAAGTGACGTAAATTGAGTTTGCGTAAAAAAAGACTTCGTAAATTGAAGTTTTAATGTATTACAAAAATGTTATGCAATGCAAATTGTGCCTCAATCCTAAGATAGTATTAGAATGATTTACATATGTATATGGGACCTGTACAATGAATTTTAGAAACACATACTCTACATTATCATTATTAGGGGCCCATATAGCCGTAGCGGTAAACGCGCAGCTATTCAGCAAGACCAAGCTGAGGGTCGTGGGTTCGAATCCCACCGGTTGAGGATCTTTTCGGGTTGGAAGCAGCTAAGAAGCAGGCTCTGTCCCAGTGGGGACGTAATGCCAGAAAGAAGAAGAAGATACTCTACATATTGTGCGTAATGTTTGATTGACAGATGTAATTTCCACCAAGGTGGAAGTAGGAACAACAGCCGTTCCGTTGTCATTTTGAAATCGAAACAGCACACACACGAAACACCCGCTCTCGTGATGAAATTAATAAAATGTAATCTCAGTTGATTTCCGTTGCAAATTCAGGAAGCACGTCTGAGTGTCTCAACATCCGTGCACGTCAACTGCTGTGCTGCGATATTGTTTGATTTGCTGTGCATAGCCCAAAATGTATGTAATGAAATGTGAAGGGTAGCCTCAAAACCTGCTGAAGTAAATGAAAAACCACTGTATAAAATTTCTCTTTAAATTGAAAACTTTAAATTAAAGACTTTAATGATCACTAGTTACGGTTGTACAACTTACGGCCTATACTTTGAGCTCTTTATTTGCTAATGAGCTTAAAACTTTGTAGAATGTATTTTCATGAAACTTCATTGTTCATAAACCTCTCAGAGATCACTACGACTTTTGAAGGTGGCGTTCAGTTCTCGATGTTCTATGGCTCAGTGAACTCTTTTTCATTGCCAATCATTAAAGCAAAAAGGGAATTTTCGCTCCCTGTAAAGGTGTGGAGTTACTTACCCCTCGTGCATCATCAGCATATATCTCTATTACATATCATACATCAATACAAAATCAAGTGGATTCGAGAAGCAGACAGACTGCTGTGGAGTGAAATTTGATTTCTGTTTTCAAATGGGGTCGTGTTGTCCCACTTCTTTAGTGGCTTCTGACAGGCAACATGTGGCTATAAACACCTGTGACACGTCATGCTGCCTCAAGGTATTTATTTGCCAAACTTGATATTCGCCCCAATCGCACGGACTACCTATAGGAAAAAATGTGTTGCGTGTGCAGGACAGACTCAAGCAGGATGGCGGTATGATAACCCTCTAGAAAAACTGATACGAGGAAAATTTTCACCCCTCTTATGCTGAAATTGTCGCATATATTAACGCAAGCAATAAGTATCACACAGAAAATTCTTAGACGAGTTTCAACGAGGGTTTTTTTTCATTTCGATTATTCCAAACTTTCTTTGTTCACCAATCAAACGCTTCAAATGGTTGTCGGTATCGTTACTGCGATTTTCGTATCCTATATTTTCAGACTGAGTATCTATTCCGTTCCCAGGGGCCCAGATAGCCGTAGCGGTAAACGCGCAGCTATTCAGCAAGACCAAGCTGAGGGTCGTGGGTTCGAATCCCACCGGTCGAGGATCTTTTCGGGTTGGAAATTTTCTCGACTTCCCAGAGCATAGAGTATCTTCGTACCTGCCACACGATATACGCATGCAAAAATGGTCATTGGCATAGTAAGCTCTCAGTTAATAACTGTGGAAGTGCTCATAAGAACACTAAGCTGAGAAGCAGGCTCTGTCCCAGAGGGGACGTAACGCCAGAAAGAAGAAGAAGATCTATTCCGTTCCCAGATTTCCGGATTCAATTTCATCCTCTTTAGATATGCATTCAAAAGTGAGAAATGAAAATGTTTTCGTTCCCAATTTCCATAAAGTTTATGTTTCATTCTTCTCCTGTGTTCGTCGAGATTTTAATCGTGGCCGCACTGGAATGGAACGGAACGGAGCAACCGAGCGGAGCTGCTGGCAGATGTAAGGCAAAAATATTGTTATGCTATCTTCGGTTGATTGGAACGGTAGTAATTTTTATTTCTTTCGATTTGTAGGGTGCAGAGTTACTTGGGCACCTCTATAATTCACTTTGGCATGGGGGGTTTTTCTCGGCCAAATTGCCTGAAACTTTGCAATAAGAAGCACTTCAGTACGACGCATATTGTGGCCAAATATTAGCTCTGTGGCTTTCAAAAACCCCACTTCCGAAGTGAATCAAAAGTGCCAAGAATAGGATACGGCTCCCTACGTTGCAAATTTATACTTTTTAAATGTTTAAAAGGGGTGCGATGTTACGCATTGTTGCTTTCTTGGGTAATACAAGATAGCGCACGACAACCTGTACAAATATGTATTTTCTTTTTTGCATTTCAAAAAAAAAGTCAGGTTTTGGTAAGATTTGTGTCTTTTGGCCAATCTACTGTAAGCTTCACCCGTCGGCAAATAACATAATCTCTTGTTTTCTGAAACTAAATAAAACATTACCTCATAACGATCAGATTCCTGGAACATTTTGCCTAAGTAAATGAAATGAAATATGATTAATTGATATAAATTAAGAGAAGTAAGTAAAATCATGAACTTCTTTGAAATCTCTAAAAAAAAACGAGTTGAGGTTCCATTCATTAGAAATTTACTACATAAAATGGATTTTTCGCATACTGGGCCTAAAGGAATGTTTTATACGTAGATAAATATTACTTAAAAATTAATATTTTTGCAACAAATAGAACCTTAGATGCTTTCTTTCATGTTGTGCTAAAAAACCGATCTATCGGAGGTTATATTGTTCTTTGGTTAAATTTATCCAGAAAATTCATTCAAAATCAATTAATTTCTTTAGAGATTGTTTCCTTTGACAGTCACCTTTTGAGGTCGAAATAGGCGTATCTATCAGGGGATACAAATTCTAGTGGAAATAAATGGTATAGCACCGAATTCGGTTTTTGGCAAGTATGAAGAAAAAACATCCAAACTATTTTGAAATCTATTACAGATGACACGCAGGCTTCGTAGGAATTCCTCTCGGGATTTAATTTATATTCATCTAGATATGTATCAAACGTATCTGAAATTATTTTATAAATCGTTCTTGAGAGTACATCGAAGTTCTTCAGAGATTCCTCAACAATTTTTTAAAGTGTATTTGGAGATGCTTCTTAGAATTCCTACAGGATTTATTTTACGAGATTTTCAGGAATTTGACCAGAAAATTCAACAAAGAACATTTTGAACCATTAAATCATCCCATAGATATAGAAATAATTTCTGAGATTTATCCACGACCTCATGTAATAAAATTTATGTATACTTCTGCGCTAAGAACACACACAATAAATAATCCATGAAAACTATAGAAAACTTCTCTGTTTTCATACAGTTAGAAATATTTTTACAAACATTCCAGGTCAAATCCTTGAAAAAAGCTTCTGCATGAGTTTTAAAATAATGTTTAGAAAAAAATATGTGGAAATCTCCAGATGAAACATTTTTTGAATTAAACTTAAAAGAATTCCCAGAAGAGCTTCGAGGTGATTGTATATGCTATTTCGAAGGAATTTCTAAAAAATTAGAGGATTTTTAATAAAAAGCTCTTTACGAATTTTGGTGTTCTAGGAGAAATTCATAGATAATTTAACGATCATGTTTAACTAGGAACTTTGAAATGTAAAGAAGTGTTAAAAATCGATATTGCCAATATAAGGGGGGAGGGGGAGTCCCTGATAGAAAAAAACTGGCTACGCTCATGTCTATCGCCCCCCCTAAAAGTCCATGTAACCATGTAATACGACCCGATTTTGTCAGGCTCCCCATTTTGTCAGCGTAAAATTCATAGAGAGGCTGACAAAATCGGGTACTCACTGTATTCACAAAACTGCGTAGAATACAGAAAAAAATCCATTTTCAACTATAACTTGAAATTTATAGCGATGACCCTAACATTTTATGATCTTCAAATATTCTCATATTTAGGGCCATATCATTTGTAGAACACTGATAATAAATCACAAAATAGTGAAAATACAGAAAAATACGCTTTTTCTACAGTAATTTAATATTTATCGCGATGACTCATCAGTTTTAAAATTTTAAAGTCTTTGTCTGTTCATGAGAAACGAATTTGCTGAACATCGTTGACAGCTGTTTGTTAAAAGAACTATAACACTGTTCGACAAAAAAAGTCGATCTGAATGCACAGAGACCGGACAACCCGGGCTTGACAGTATAAAAATAAACAAAAATAATGGCGTTTTCAGAATGTTCGTGTCTGCCCCAGGTCATTTTTAAAATATACCTGAACTTTTTGCATTTTTTATTTAAAAATCTAATCTGATCAATAAACCGACACAGTGTTTTATATTCAGGACAGCGGAATTCATGTACCATATAATGTTTTAAACGTTAAGTCCAATATGAAGAGTTGTAATAAGATTTGCAGGAAGCCCTCCCCCCTTTTTTGGCACCCTCCCCATTTTTAAAGTATCGCAAATGATGGAATATTTGATATATAGGGGGTTGTCAAATAACTGCGGCAGGCAAAAATTGGGCCAACTTTGGAATGCTGTAACTTTGACAAAAATTGACCGATTTCAATTCTTTAAGAAGTAATGGACGGGTCAACTAATCTAGTTTTAAGGTGCATCCACGGAGATGAACTATGACCACCGGATACCGGTGATAATCCGGATTTCCGGAAGCATGTCTTATGCAGTAAAATTATGACATGTTTTTAGCAAAGGTCTCGGCTAAAAATTCAAAATTTTATTACACATGAAGATAGAAGATCACATTCTGAAGCGATTGGTGCGCCAAGTATTAAGATCGATCCAGAAACAACCAAGATATGGCCATTTCCCCGGAATCAGTGCCGGTAGTGGATCCAAATTGGGATCAAACAATTTATTCACTCAAAATATGTCGCACAATATTGTTTTCTCCCTAGCTTATCATAAAATACCCTATTATAAATTGAGAAAGAGTCTTGTACAGATTTGGCCACTCATGGCGCCGCCAAGTGCCCCGGGGGAACCTTGCATAGGGGACATTTCGATTTCGACACTAAAGCATATCATGCGACGGCCAGCCCTATCGTCGTAAAATTTGAGCTTCTTAGTCACCTCCTTTTGAGGGGGCGCTGCTTTAGCCCATAGGGCGCTTCAACTCTCAGGCGTTAATGAGGGTATCTCACTCATAAAAAAATATCATAAATACTTTAATATGTATTCCAAACTCACTGTTCCATTTCAACTAAAATGTGGAACGAAGAGACCAGATACATGCGCTTAAACATTGTTTATTAAAAAAAATGGGTCTGTAATTTGTACAAACAGATGTACGTCTTATAAAGAAGACAGTTTAATATAGAGAGTACTCAAATTCAGAAGCACTTTTTTAGTTTCATAATGAAAAGAATTTAGAATACATTATCTAATTATTCCCCAGAATAGAAGTTCAATACATAGCATGGAACTACAACGCGTTGTGAATTGAACTAAGAGCAGGACAAGCACCGCTTCGGAAGTTTGGAAGACGATTCTCTATTATTGCAAAATAATGGTTAATGCGTGCCAATATGGTTTCTGATATCATCAAGTGGTTTTCTACAAAATTGCAAAAAATGCTGTACACAACTCGTTATAAAACTCTTTTTTTACAATACTCGTCGTAATCAACCAACTCGGCAAGCCTCGTTTGATAAATGTACAACTCGTGCTCAGATGCTGAAATACATCTGAAGCTAGTTGCGTAAACTACTATTTTGTGCATGAAATTGCTTAAACACGTTTCCAGTAACTTTCTCTCGTAGCAGCAACTATAATCTCACGAATAAAGCATGAAGATCGTCTCAATATTTTTTCTCCATTTTTATACCTATTTATAATACTCCTTCCATTGGTTGATCCACTACTGGAACTCGACGGCAACTACTGATGCAAGGGAATAACATTTTTGCGAAAACCTAATTATTTATATCACATTTTGCTCAGATAAAAAGCAGAAATTATATGCGATCTAAACTAGAGGCGATCTATCCGCGAAAAAATAGCACATGTGGTTTTAATCAAAAACATGCGTTTTATTCCATAGTATAATCAAATGATACAGTTACAACTATTGGTACCGGCACCCTACTTGTTTCAATCCAATTTCTATTTCAGGTCAACATATTGAGTGCCATCATAATACAAAAAAGTCATACTATTGCTTGAAGCAAGATGGCGTCAACATTCAAGTTGGCCACCTGATTTTTTCCCAAAATGATAATCCCATTTTAAAGTCGACTCGAGGAAAAAACAACGATTGAATACTTATTATTTTGTTGTACACAATATGGTGTTTGCATTGATTTGGAAAATCCTTCATTTCCATTACCTATTAACTAAGTTTTTGAAGCTGCTCTAACTGGCTGGTTTCTTGATGGTGACCTTAGAATTAAAAACGAGCAGTGTGCTGAACACATGTACATATTTTCTGATAAATTTCTTTCATCTTGAAATTTATAATGGCCGCCAAAATTATTTCATATGAAAGCTACATCCTTCCTACATACATACGATGCCATTATGCTTTGTGTTTCAGGGGATATCTGAGAAGAAAGATACTCAAAGAAATGCCTTCAATTTATGGAAAAATTAGCTTTCCTGCCAACTGTTTAGCTAGTTAGGGTTCTACCAATATGAGTTAATCAAAACGCATCTCTTCTATTTTTGGTCTATTCTAGTAAACTACAAAAAATAATGGAATTCTAGCAATATGTGCCGATGGTGGCCGGGTTTCAGTGAGAATTACTCAACCATAACAGACGCAAATATATTTTGTTACAAAGTAGGGTGCAAAGACAATTTATAAAGTAAAACACATTGGGAAACATTTAAGAATTTCTTGAGATTTGATTTTTAGAATGTTTGTGTTTTTTTAGAATTAATTGTGTTTGAACGTGAATTAATGCAAACTTGGAGAAAAATACGATTTCATTGAACAGCTAGAAAGTTTGAAGTGTTTATGGGAGAGGTTTTCGAATTTCAGCCAAATATACCGCTTAGCCTTAGCCGAGTGGTTAGAGTCCGCGACTACAAAGCAAAGCCATGCTGAAGGTTCAAATCCCGGCCGGTCCAGGATCTTTTCGTAATGTAAATGTCCTTGACTTTCCTGGACACAAAGTATAATCGTACCTGCCACACGATATACGAATGTGAAAATGGCAACTTAGGCAAAGAAAGATCTCAGTTAATAACCATGGAAGTGCTCATAAGAACACTACGCTGGGTAGCCGGCTCTGTCCCAGCCGTTAACAACTTTTTACAGGTGGTTTTCTAACTCATTTCATCAAATAAAAAAACAAAAAAGCTAGTTTTTTTGCATGCTCGAGAACAGTAACCCAATTGTCACCTAACATGCAGCAACAAAGACATTGTCATCTCCTATTCTTGTTGCAACAATTTTATTCCGCAACATCAGTTTATCACCACTTGAACAGAATATGACAATGATCGATCACCACGAGCGCAGCGATTTTCAGGGGTTCGCATTGGAATTTTCGAAGACATTTTTCGTGTTGGTAAACATTGACACGTTATCAAACAACATCCATAAAACAAATTTGGTTTTGTGTTTAAAATAACAGATTAATCGCGAGTTGAAAAGGTTTCAGCAATATTGTGTCCTGTCCTGTCATGACAATTTTGCTTTTGATTGTATCTCTATCCGCAAATGTTGCGCAAACGGTTGTGAGCGAGCTTGCTTAGTAGTTGGTTTTTGTATGTTTTGATAACAATTTGATTCACTGCTTGAGAAGGAACTTTAGTCACTATAGCATACAAAATATTGGCTTAAATTGAATAAGGGCATTAACTGACTGTCCATAGAATATATTTTCAGTACCCCGACATCTACTTAATTTTGAGATATTTAACTTTAAATATAAATTGTTTACTATGTTTATTATATTTTTAAGGTTTTTTTCAGTTTCAAACTTTCATATTTCTCATCAAACTTCAAGGGTTGCTTGAGATAATTCGATTGATATTCGTTTGATTGACGAGATTCCTCGTACAAAACGCTCATATCTGAGTTGATCCATGCGCTTGTTTTTTTTCCGTATATTGCAATTTTAGGGAAAACTGTCCGTTTTACGGTGCAATGAAAAGCTACCGCAACTGTCACATCACTGATTTGCACTGGTGAATCATCAGTAGGCTTCAATGATACCTTGGATACCGTCTTGATGATCGTTGTTTGTTGCTATTTTTCATACCGTTTTCTCTTTCAAGCATACTATGATTGAATTGTTTACTTCAATGATGGAATGATTTCGAAGCCTGCGGTAGAACTTTGACAGCTGCGGTAGAACTCTGCGGCTACCGCAAACCGGAAAATTTTCCTAACAACCATAATACATAAAATAAGTAAGGGAAATCAATCCGTAGCAGCTGTCAAATCAACTTTATTATCGTAAATGGAGTCGCATAAGACTACAGATTATTTCGTTTTAATATCAATACATTCGCATTGCCTGCCATCATATCAAATATGTAAATATATCACCTCAATTTTTGTACGTATAAGGCCTTTTGACGACATCTTATACGGAATCTTCATCTTCTTGATTTCGTCATAGTGCAATGTGGTTGTCAAGGTACGTAACAGAGAGATACCAAAATTTCAGAATTTATTGGTGAAAATTTCGATTGACTTCTACAGGGCGTTAAGATGCTCCAGAGTGTTTATACAGCTCAAAAATTTCGATTTTTGTCCAACAGAACATCAAGATGTACCTGATACATGTAGATTAAAGTCAAGCGCGTTCATAAAGCTTTCAATTAATGATCTACATGGCATTAATATGATGAATGCATGAAACGAGATCAAATTTCTGCAAGAAGTGCATACAGCTAGACAATTTCGATTGATATCATACAGGGCTTTAAGATGCAGCTGATCTACAGAGTATAGTCAAATTTCTCCAGGGCGTACATACCGTTTAGAATTTGCTATTGATGTCAAACAGAGCGTTTAGATGCACCTAATCTACAAAGGATGAAGTCAAATTAGGCAGCGTCCATTTATTACGTAACGCTAAAATTGAAAATTTTTGACCCCCTCCCCCCCCGTCCGTAACGCTTTTTGTATGAGAATTTTTAATTTTTTGTATGAGCCGTAACGCTTGAGCCTACTCCCCCCCTCCCCCTAGAGCGTTACGTAATTTGTGGATGCCGCCTTACACACACACTCGCAAAGATCTATGTGAAACAAAGTAAAATTACTCCAGGACGTTGGTATAGCTTGATCGAATAATGGGCGTTAAGATTCAGCTACGTGGAACAAGATCAAATTACACCAAGGCGTTGATACAGCTTCTAAAAGACACTACAGTATGGCCTATAAAAAATGCGAAAATCGTCATATCAAGTTTTATGGTAGTTTTTACATAGAAAATGTGAATTAAACATAAATATTATTCATTACTTGTATTGTATAATCTATTAAAACTCAGTTTTTCTCTTTGGACATGATTTTTATTTGTTACTTTCACCTTACCATCAAGAGGAGTTGGAAGCATACCTTTAAATTTTATCATGCGCACGTCGAGTTCAATATATGTGTGATGAAAGCTTCTATAACATCAATGATGACGTCAGCTTCTTCACAGGCCTTGTCTCCAGCATACGCCCATATCAAATGATAGAATCGGTTCATACCTGGATGATTGGAGACTTAAACATATTTTCGAAAAACGGCTTATTTTGGAGAGCTTTGATTGAACATTCATATAAGTGTGATAAGCGGCTCCGTTTTGCTCAAAACCTATGAGCTAGTAATGATATAAGTTATCTCTAACCGAAGGAACAAATTTCATCCTCAAAAATCTGTTATAGGCCTCCGTATATATTTTTTATTCAACTTTAACAAAATATAAAGGCATATCAAACCTATAAGACGCAAATGGCCTAAAAACTATGACCCTGACAAAATATTTTATTGTGATCATAAAACACAGAAGGGGACGGACCTGGTGTAGTGGTTAGAACAGACAACTCTCACGCCGAGGACCTGGGATCGAATCTCATCCCCGAGATAGTCACTAAAAATTTCAGTGACAACTTCCTTCGAAAGTAAAGCCGTTGGTCCCGAGATGAACTAGCCCAGGGCTAAAAATCTCGTTAATAGAGATATATATATAAAAAAACAAGTTCTCTGAGAACTCTTCCATACTCTGATACCAAAAAAAACTAAAATTTTCAACAATAAAGTGGTTTTTAAAGGTGGAAAGTTTATCACTAGAGTATACGACAATCAGACGCTGTTTCTTGCTATGGGCGGACAAAACCATTGAGCTTCTTTGCTTTATTACATCATTTAGGACAGTAAAAAAAATATGACAAAAATTGTCCTGGATAGCGAAGTTATGTCAGAATATACTACAATAATCATAAATTACATTCACTAGCAAAAACAATGAAACAAACAATTTTCGCATTTTTTTTATGGACCATACTGTACACGTTTTAATGCTTCCAGTGAGCATTTTACCTTTTAAAGAAAGCACCACACTAGAACAACGGATAAGCATGCAATGCCCAGTGATACAGTCGGAAAATATTCCTTACGAAAAATTTACAAGACTGAAGCGCAATAATGTAACAGGGTGTCGACTCAATTTTAAAAACAAAATTCCCTGACTTTCCCTGACCTTCTAGTCGTTTTCCAGAAAAAAATCCAGATAACTGAAGTGGTTAATTAAACCTTTTTACAAGAAGATTTGCACGATGTATATTTTATGTTATAGGTCGTACGTACAACTGAGTAAAAGCTTTTACTTAACTGAAATACACCTGTCAGATAACATTCTGGAGTTGATATGATAATTCTGAGCAATTGAATAAATATTACTTTCCTTGAAATATAGTATGAACAAAGATGTACTCAGCTACTGAACTAACTCATATATAATTTCACAAATTTCAGGCATAAACGACAATTTTG
Organism: Aedes aegypti; assembly: GCF_002204515.2. Lineage (NCBI taxonomy): Eukaryota > Metazoa > Arthropoda > Insecta > Diptera > Culicidae > Aedes > Aedes aegypti. The sequence continues at coordinate 228,815,218 of NC_035109.1, read as the reverse complement.
GACTCCTTCTTGCTTAAACATTATTATAACTTTTTCATTGAGAACCCAGCACTATTACGATTATCCACCATGCTTTTTAGTGGAAGAAAGTTATGCTGAAATTTGGCCATTTCTTTTCCCATGTAAATTGCTAGCCATTGCCAAAAAACTTTATTGGAGAATTGCTTCAAGAAATTCCACATCGATTTCTAAAAAATTCCTATCGAAATTCTTAAACACATTTTTTCAGATATTTCTCCGTGAACTCTTCTCCATGATTCTTTAAAAATTGTTAGTTTTTTTAGTCAAAAATTTCTCCAAGAAAAGCATTTGGAATTCCTAGGATTATTTCAGGAATACTTTTGAAGATAGTTTTCAGGAATCACATAGATTTTTTTCCCAAAATGTTTTCATTTTTTTCTTAGGGTACTTTCAATAATTGTTTCGTTACAAGTAATTTGTTTTAGTCTTTTTTTATTCCGATATGAATTACGTAGGTTTTCTCCCCAAAGAATTTAACTAAATATTCCTAACTGAATGTATTAAGGGATTGAATAATGCGCTAATAATAAGTTTTCTGATGTTCCTCTTGAATTTGTCGTGCCTTCAGAAATGGTCCAAGGTACTCCTCTAAGAATTCTTCATACTCATAGAAGTAATCTCACCAAACTTTAATAGATTATCGTGCAGATGTCACATAAAATGTATAACATAGATTATCGAGCAGATTCTTTCAAAGAATATTCCTGAAATTTTTGCTTTTCAATGATGTTCTAGATTCCCTGTTGAAAATCAGGATTTTCGAGAGGTATCCCTAGAATTTATGGAAAATTTCCTGAATATCGGGAAAAAAACTGGGCATATCTTTAAGAAAGCTCCTGAAAAAAAAATCTGAAGAAAGGCGGTATTATCTAAATAAATTGTTTACAGAAACATTTTGAAAAAAAAATCAGGAAATATCCTGCCCATACCCTCATATCTGAAACATAGGCATTTTTAACCAAATTTTCGATTTTTCATTTATTTTTTCATGCTTCTCATGCTGCAGTTTTACATCAAATATAACAAGAGTGAAACTGTCCAAAAGATTCAACCGAAAAAATGTACCATCATCAGGAGCAAAAATCAAGACAACCAACAAGCGTTCAGAGCTGAAAAATGTATCGATTGATCATCACCAGCGTGTAACCAATCCATCTTATTTTTTAAATAAATGATTGTTTCATTCACCAGATTTGTGCTCTTGAAACTTTGAGATACGGCTTTTATTCATCTTCACTTAAATACTAGAATCCTTATTGATTTTTCTCTATAAATTGTTTCACCAGTTTTACTTGGATAGGTAACTCGTAAAGATTGACATGATTTGTTGGAGTTAATTCCCGTTTTTTTTTTCGAGATTTTGAGCAAAATTCGCGGAACCAAGCAATGAGTTGGTTTAGGAAACTTTAGTACAAAATATGTTCAAACAATCCACGCGAACTTCGAAGAAGTAGTTCGGAGAGCACTGTTAATGCTTTTTATTTCAGGAAATTTGAATTGTGAGTATAAGACCCTGATAGATAACCATGGTACAAGTTGTCAAGAATATAATACTTGTTTAACTAATTATGAATTGTTGAAGGTAAAATTGATTCTGATTGGGATATCATTAGGGAAAATATTAATATTAACTTGTTGCTGACTTTTGATGTTGTAGTGTTGTATACTAAATTATATACTTTTCCCTGACCTCAAGTGAAATTCCCTGACTTTCCAGGTCAAAAATTGAATTCCCTGACATTCCCTGATTTTCCAGGTTTTTCCAGGTAATCGACACCCTGTGTAAAGTCAAAATACTACAGGGCGTTGATACAGCTCGGAATTTTCGAAAGATTTTCTACAGGGCGTAAAGCCTATCCAGATATGGGAAAAATTTAAATTACTCCAGGGCGTTGATACAGCTTGATCGTTTGATGTCGTATAGGGCGTTGAGATGCATCTGAGCTACACGAAATAAAATTAAAATACGACAGGGCGTTGATAGCGCTCGGAGATTTCAATTGATGATCTCCAGGGTGTTGAGATGCACTTGATCTATATAAGATAAGGTCAAAATACTCCAGGGCGTTGATACAGCTTGGAAATTTTGATTGATTTTCTAAAGGGCAGGAAGATGCTCCAAATCTCGCAAAGATCGGTGTGGAAGAAACTCAATTTACTCTAGGGCATTTACAGCTTGATTTATTTATGTTATACAGGGCGTTAAGGTGTAACTGATCTACGTGGAATAATGTCAAATTACTCAAGGCCATTCATAAAGCTTGTAATTTTCAATTCATGTCCTATGGGGCGTTAAGATGCACTTGACCAATAAAGGATAAAGTCAAATTATTCAACGGTGATGATATAGCTCGGAGAAGCTCCAGATCACGTAAAGATCTATGCGAAATCAAGTCTAATCATTCCAGGGCGTTATACAGCTTAATCGCTTGATATCGTATAGGGCGTGAAGATTCATCTGATCTACGTGAAATAAGGTCAAAATACTCCAGGTCGTTGATAATGCTCGGATTTTTCATTTGATGTCTCACAAGGCGTTGAGATGCACTTATTCTACATAAGATATAATCAAAATACTCAAGGCACTAGGCGTTGATGCAGCTCAGAAATATCAATAGATTTTTTACAGGGCGTAAATATGCTCCAAGTCGTGCAAAGATCTATGTGGTATAAACTGAAATTACTCCAGGGCATTGATATCTTCTTCTTCTTGGCATCAACTTGGCAAGCTTAGTGTTCTTATGAGCACTTCCACTGTTATTAACTGAGAGCTTTCTTTGCCAAAATTGCCATTTTCGCATTCGTATATACTCTATGCCCAGGGAAGTCAAGGAAATTTCGATTACGAAAAGTTCGTGGACCGACCAGGAATTGAACCCAGACACCTTCAGCATGGCGTTGCTTTGTAGCCACGGACTCTAACCACTCGGCTAAGGAAGGCCCCAAGGGCATTGATATAGTTTGATTGATTGATGACATATAAGGCGTTGAAATGCTTCTGATCTACGTGGAACCAAAATAATGCAGGGCGTTGATACCCAAGTAACATTTTTAGTTTTTTCATTTACTACAAGCTGTTGTTACCACCACATCGTTGAAACTCATTTTAGAACTTATTAGACTTAACAACCTTAATAAACCTTTGATAAAACTCCGTTAAACCCGAAGAGGCCCACACTACAGGAGGTTGTTAAGACTATACCTTAAAACCGCTTCTAACCTTTTTGGTTCTGCATCGTATGCATACATCTACTCTTGTAGTGTACTATAAAACATACATCAGAGCTATTGTATAGTCTTATTGAGCTCAACTGGCGGTATTAGATCTTTTGCGATATCCTTAAATACGGAATAAAACCAACATTAAGGGCTTATGATTGAACAAACATCAGCCAACAAGTTGTTTATTAGTCATAACCTTTTTTATAATATTGAAATCATCATAATGGCTGCCGAATCATAATAATAAAATAAAATCATCATATTTTGCGTGACAGTAAATTTCTTTTCCATTGCGTGAAATTCATGCCAAAGAGAATGTACTGGTGGAACGAAACAAAATTTTTCGATTTACAACAACGCGCCACAATTACGACATCATAACTGACTATCTAATATTTTGTTTCATTCCATTTTCGGAATGATGGCATGCTCATCACAATCACAAATTGAAATTTTACCACGCCGAACCCGAAATGGCGACAGTAAAAATGGATTCCACCCATTTAAATCTTGTTGGTTTTGTCTGAGATGGTTTAAGATCAATTGATGATTATTCCGCACAATATAATCAATCACGAGAGCTTTTGATCTTATGGATCCTTTCGCTGAACCCTCCACTGGCTAAAATATTCCTAAATCAGATTGTTTGTTCTGCGCTAAGACAAATAAGTTTTTTGGGACCCTTGGCTTAAACTTAATGCGCTCAGGAAAGCTAGTGTTGTCAAAAAGGTAAACAAACCGGAAGATTGTTTAATAATTAACCGGAAGATAATTTAATGAACTAAATTTGCTATGTAACGTATGTAATAATGGTTTCACTTTAATGAATTGTTGTGATAAGACCCGTGGTTTATCGGTTGTACTAATGCAGAAAACGGTAAGTGATAGGTGCCTGAAAAGTGAAAGTTTGTTCGTGTAGCTCATCTGTTGTGTGCGGTACGTTGTCTCACTAGAACGGGAAGTTCAGGCAAGCATGGCAAATATGCTACATACGGTAATCAGATAATTGTACGAAATGAATGTTTGCTAGTTCTATTTTCGTGTTCTGATTAACTCATATTCCATGTAGAGAATTATCATTATCGATATAATGATATTGGTAATCACACGCAGACTACATTCCGATAGCATCAGACAGTTGAGATTTAAGAAGGTTTTAACATGACTTAGTGCAGTCTTGTCAGTTTTATCGATGTTTTTGAAAGACAAATATGATGAGGTTTTAAGTATAGATTTTAATAGACACTACACAGCTCCTTCAAAATACAATTTATTATCAACAAGTTTGGCCGACAAATAAGTTTTAACGGAAGCACTTATGGGTATCTACAGAGCATTTTAAAGTGTTTTTTGCCGTTTAGCACTTTTCAATGCTGTATAAAATCTATAAGGATTTAATGCATCTCTAATAAAACCTCCATAAATAACATCTAAGATCAAAAAGCATTGAAATTGTTACTTGGGTAAAGCTTGAAATTTTCAATTGACGTTCTACAGGGCGTTAAGATGCACCTGATCTACATGGAATAAGGTCAAGTTACTCCAGGGCGTTCATATAGCTTAAAATTTACAATTGATTACCTACAAGGCGTTAAGACGCATAGGATCTACATAGTACAAGGTCAAACTACCTCAGGTCGTTTATACAGCTTGGAATTATTAAATAATGCCCTACAGGGCGTTTAAATGCTGCCGATCTATGTGAGACAAGGTCAAAATATGTTGGGGCATTCAGGATTCAGGTCGAAAGTTCCAATTGATGACCTACAGGGTGTTTAGTTGCATCAGATCTACATGAAACAAAATCAAATTACTTCAGGTCGATGATACAGCTTGAGTTTTCAATTAAGGGCGTTAAGAAAAAATCTGAGAAAAGCTTCTTAGTCGTCGACTAAGCGCGACTAAGCAGGACGACAGGGCTGGCGACGGCTCATTCTTCATGTCTTGTCGTAAATAGGGCAACTGTAGACTCAAAACGGATAGTTGACTACAGTGAATACTTCCGGGACCACCGGATGTCCCCGAGGGAACCTGTAATTAGGGACAATTGAAATTGAACTCCAATACATATCGTGCGACGGTTCATTTTTTATGTCTCGTGCTAAATAGGGCTAATGTAGACCTAAAATGGATAATTGACTACAGTGGCCACTTTTGGGACCACCGGAATTTCCCGGAGGAACCTGTCATTGGGGACATTTCTGTTCTTACACCAAAACATATCATGCGACGGCTCTTTCTTCATGCCTTGTCGTAAATAAAGTAACTGTAGACTCAAAATGGGGATTTATTTGAATTGGCCACTTTTGGGACCACCGGGTGTCTCCTAGGTAACCTATGATCGGGGACAATTGGAATTGAGCTCCAATACTCATCGTGCAACGGCTCATTCTTCATGTCTAGTCATGAATAGATCAACTTTAGACCGAAAATGGATATTTAACTAGAATGGCCACTTTGGGGACCTCCTATAGTTCCCTATGGAACCTATCATTGGGGACATTTCGATTTTTATACCAAAACATATCATGCGACAGTTCGTTCTTCATGTCTTGTCGTAAATAGGGCAACTGTAGACTCAATGTGTATATTTAAATATTGTGGCCACTTTTGAGACCACCGGATGTTCCAGAGGGAACCTGTAATTAGGGAAAATTTAAATTGAACTCCTTTTAAGACTTTTAAGACCACCGGAATTTCCCGGAGGAATCTGTCATTGGGAACATCACAGCCTCCCTCAGGGATATTCGGTGGTCACAAAAGTGGCCACTGTAGTCAAATATCCACTTAAGGTCTACAATAGCCCTATTTAGCACAAGACATGAAAAATGAACCATCGCAAGATATGTATTGGAGTTCAATTTCAATTGTCCCTAATTACAGGTTCCCTCTGGAACATCCGGTGGTCCCGGAAGTAGTCACTGTAGTCAACTATCCGTTTTGAGTCTACAGTTGCCCTATTTACGACAAGACATGAAGAATGAGCCGTCGCATAATATGCTTTGGTGTCAAAATCGAAATGTCCCCTATGCAAGGTTCCCTCGGGGCACTTGGCGGCGCCATGAGTGGTTAAATCTGTACAAGACTCTTTTTTAATTTATAATAGGATATTTTATGATAAGCTAGGGAGAAAACAATATTGCGCGACATATTTTGAGTGAATAAATTGTTTGATCCCAATTCAGATCCACTACCAGCACCGATTCCGGGGAAATGGCCATATCTTGGTTGTTTCTGGATCGATCTTAATACTTGGCGCACCAATCGCTTTAGAATTTGATCTTCTATCTCCATGTGTAGTAAAATTTTAAATTTTTGGCCGAGACCTTTACTAAAAACATGTCATAATTTTACTGCATAAGACATGCTTCCGGAAATCCTGATTATCACCGGTATCCGGTGGTCATAGTTCATCTCCGTGGATTCACCTCAAAATTAGATTAGTTGACCCGTCCATAACTTCTTAAAGAATTGAAATCGGTCAATTTTTGTCAAAGTTACAGCATTCCAAAGTTGGCCCAATTTTTGCCTGTCCCAGTTATTTGACAACCCCCTGTATATCAAATATTCCATCATTTGCGATACTTTAAAAATGGGGAGGGTGCAAAAAAAGGGGGGAGGGCTTCCTGCAAATCTTATTACAACTCTTCATATTGGACTTAACGTTTAAAACATTATATGGTACATGAATTCCGCTGTCCTGAATATAAAACACTGTGTCGGTTTATTGATCAGATTAGATTTTAAAATAAAAAATGCAAAAAGTTCAAGTATATTTTAAAAATGACCTGGGGCAGACACGAACATTCTGAAAACGCCATTATTTTTGTTTATTTTTATACTGTCAAGCCCGGGTTGTCCGGTCTCTGTGCATTCAGATCGACTTTTTTTGTCGAACAGTGTAATACTTTCACACAATCTTGTATAATAGAGAATATTATTCTTTTGCATGTTATTGGTTGCCTCTAGACCAATTTAAAGATTTGAAGCATTGTTTGATATAATAATAAATATATCTAAAAACGTTTTTGATGTTTTTCAAAGAACTACAAAATTTTCACAAAACTGTGAATAATGCAGGAAAAATACGATCCTAACAACAGTTTGAGAAAACGCCTGAAGGTCGTAGACACAAAAGTCGATTTGGACAAATTGAGATGTAAAATTCTGAAAAATAATAGAATCGTTCTGGTGGGCTTCGATCCTACGACTCCCAATACGCTAGACTGGGCGCGTTGACCAACTACGAAATTGAGCATCTCAGAGAGCCGAATGAGGTGTAGGGTTGTGAAGGAGAATATGGGGTCGTGACGTGCCTTGCACGGCGTGTATTCTTCTTCTTTCTTGCGTTACGTCCAGTTGGGGACAAAGCCTGCTTCTCAGATTAGTGTTCTTTTGAGCACTTCCACAGTTATTATCTGAGAGCTTTCTTTGCCGATTGACCATTTTTACATGTGTATATCGTATGGCAGGTACGAAGATACTCTATGCCCTGGGAATCAAGAAAATTTCCTTTACGAAAAGATCCTCGACCGGTGGGATTCGAACCCGTGACCCTCAGCATAGTCAAGCTGAACAGCTGCGTGTTTACCGCTACAGCTATCTGGGCCCCACGTGTATACGGGGAAGGTTTATCATAAAAAATAGGCATCGCCAAATCTTTCACCATTCGAAAATATAGGGTTATAGCTTTCATTTGACGTGTTCCCCAAAAAAAATCCACTGAGGGATCCGAAATTTTTTTTTTTAATTTTAAATGTTTATTACAAAGAATACATTATTTTTAAATGTGATTAAAGTAAAAAAAAAACAGTTTTATTCCTCTTCGAGGTTGAAAAAATTAGAATCGATCAACACTACAACAACCTGCGGAAGGAAGCCGAAAGGAATGAAACGAAATATGACTCAACGTCCTATTGGTGGCCTTAGCGAAAAACTAAAAAAAAAAAAACAACAAATATTATTCTTCTTTCTGGCGTGACTTCCCAACTGGGACAGACCCTGCTTCTTAGTGTTCTTATGAGCACTTCCACTGTAATCAACTGAGAGCTATCCTTGCCAATTTGGAAACAGGACCAGGGAAGTCGAGAATTTTTGTTTACAAAAAGATCCACGACCGACAGGATTTGAGCCCATGACCCTCAGCATGGTCTTTCTGAATAGCTGCTCGTTTACCGCAATAACTATTTGGGCCTCATACAAGGTGCATGTGTAACATGTGAACCTTGGATTAATAATTGTAGCACGTTCAATATCGACTCAATATAAAAATAATTGTTAAAAACAATAAACTATAAACCGGAATTAAAAACTGATTACTAGTATATAATCTATTTAAACAATCAATATTATCAAGGATTATTTACTCATCACTTAATTATTCAGTTAAGTGAATTTGAAATTTGTTAATACCATTATAATGATTTGGATGTTTTCAAGACACAATTTCAAAATTTAACAAAAATATAGTGCAATCATTGGGTGCATTAAAAGAATCAATATATTTCCTGCTCAATCACACATTAAAAAAAAAGCGATTTTCTACAAGCATAACAATAATTTTCATAATTTAATTTTATAATTGCAGCAAGATTTAAAAGTTTTAAAACGTTATTTTTAAAAAGAAACTTATATAGATAGAAAGTTTGACTCCTCTTAACGCTTTTTATGAAGAATTTTCGAGTGATCTTGATTATGTTAAGACATTATACAGAACATTTTCTTCTGAAAGCATTACGTATTTTTATTTAAGATACCATACTCACATCGAATATGTTTCCAGAATGAAATGTGGGTATTATTCGATTTATGCCACCGATCTGTTTTTTTTCAGAAATATTAGCAAGTTTGTATGTGTCCCACTTGCCCCGCAGAGTGGAGTTATTTGCCTGTTATATTCCTGTTCGTGGTTACATCAGCCAATATGCTATCACAAACTGACTGATCCGTTAGATATTGATAATATTTATAATTGATAATTATACTGTATAATTTGTTCGAACTGCCTATTTTAGGGATCCACTTGCCCCAGCACATCAACTATGGATTTTTTTTATTTATGTGTTAAATTGGGTTATAAGAGTTCTATTTCGTTTCAATCGGTTTGAACTCTAAACTTGTAAGGAAAGAACGCTGAAATATGTAATTGAAGGAAAAGCTGCACAAAAGTGTTATGAATTATGTCATTCATCCATAATAATTTTGGTTCAATTTTACTGGACGAGAGTACTTTTCTTACAAACACATTGATGGATGATTGACAAATAAATCTCCCAGTTAAAGAATAAGTGCCAAAATAACTGAACTGAGAAGCAGGCTATGTCCCAATATGTGTGTAATGCCAGATAGAATATTATATAACTAAAATTGATATATTTCCATTTTACGAATAAGTGACCTATGACTCATTAAATTCTGAAAATCACATAGGACAGTTTTGTCTATTACTATATGCAGCTTTATATATCTTTGATCTACCATCTTTCATTTCAAATTTAAGCTATCATCGAACTTGAGTGAAATTAAACTGCCTTGAAATTTTGACGGTTTGAGATTTCTTACGCGTCATACTATTTATTTTTTATTTTCATACAAAAAATCTTATCATGGGGGGGTTGAAAAACCCCGAAAATTTCCTTACGTAATAAATGGATCGCCCCAACTGCAATTCACTAATTGCCTTCAGACCATATCATTTAAAGGTTGGAAGCATTCTTATGTATAAAAATAAATATATTTACAGAACATTTTTGGTGATTTTTAAAGAACGTTTTTAGTACTACAAATCAAACAGTAGTTTCCAAAAATATTTCAATAGTCTGACATGAAGCCCATACATTTCTGAAGGTGCCAAAATTTTGTAAATCAGACTTAGACGTATAAGTGACGAATATCGTAGGTGGACGAGTGTTTTTTAATTTAATAGCCATGCGGATTAGATTACACAGCGTAACAAAAATGACATTTTTGCGTGTCTCAAGGATCAAATTATGTGTCTCTAGTTGATTTGGGGTTGCTGAATTTGGTGCCATTCTCAGAAATGTTCCAGCACGTCACAATTTTTAGCTACAGGTCGCCAAAGTTGTATAAAACACTGGTTTTATTAATGTTTACATGAAATGTAAAGTACAATTTATCATACTTTTTTGTAATCTAATCCACCAAACATGCAAAATAGAACTTGAACTTTTATTTCAGACATAATTTGATTGAAATTGCGCGATTAAATTTCGATTAAACCGATTTTTTCAACATGCTTGCAGTCTCCATACAAAACTCTTCGTTTCTTCTATATGGCAAAATACAACAATTCTCTAAATCATCAAAAAATAACTTTTCCGTATCGAAAGTAATACAAACTATGATGATAAGTATTGTTATACACATAAAGTTTGAATTCTGTGGCAAATTAAGCCAATATATTACCTTACAAGCTGGCAAACTTGCATGCAAGTTGGCTGAAATAGTCATATTTTGCATTTTCAACAGTTAATATCTCAAAAACTAGACGTGCTATGATATTTCTGAAAACGGCAATGGATTCAGCAACCCTTAATTAAGTGAATACCGGTATTTTGGTGCTGGAGACAAAAACGTGTTCCGCAGTGTTACCGAGCAGCTCAATATAAGCGTCAATTTGCTTTATATATGCGTTATCTTTACCATCCAAAGAACGAGCATACCAATTCAAAATATTCAAAACAATATTTGGATAGATTATATAAACGTAATTCGTTAACATTTATTACTTAATTTTGCACTTGAAATGCTTCAGCTATAGTGGTGGTTTTTAATATTGCATCAAATTGTTCAGTTAGAAAAACAGATTCAGAGGGAGATATGAACGTTTTCTGATGAAAATTTTTGTAAATTTCAACAATTCGAACGGTTTCTTGAAGAAAGACTATTAGCTTGTGAATAAGAATGAAACTGATGGCTATGATTATTAGGCAAGCGTTCATTAGTAGAAAAATAAATTTTTTTTGGCGATTCTGCTTGGGGAATTCCGGCTACGAAAAACGTTGCAATTTATCTGTCTGGTACGAATCTCAACGATTCTTACGGCTTATGATTGCTCCGTAATTTGTACATACAAACCTTTTTTTATATATTTTCACAAGACAGACGTCCTTAGACAAAACGCGGCATTTAGAAGGAAACCAAATTCGGAACAACTAATCACGATTTGCGGCACCCTTTGTGTCTTTACATGAATCAAAGAGCCTGGGGTGGAGGCTGCTTCGATTTAATGTTTGGAAAATTTGTCTGATTGCTCATTTCGATGCAATTATCAACATTATCCATTTCACTCTTGGAAGAAAGCGCGCATTCCGGAGAAACTCTCTTTCTCCTTTTTTTTTCCACGTTTAATGAAAGTTTAAGTTTTCCAAGACGGTGTTACCACCATTAGCTTTCGCTAGCGGGTCCAACAAAAAATTGAAGGCACGGGCACTAACAAGGATCGAAAGGGATCAATAGCTATACAAAAGTAGCTTTAAAAAGTACTGTTTTGTAGCACTGAGAAGAACTTATTTTATTGCGTTAGATAGTTAAAAAAAACCTCCGAGAACAGCATGAGTGTACGATGCGCACTGGAATTTTGTAAGGTGATGTTTTAAAAACGTTTGATGTTGTAGTTGTACTTTTTCCCACCTTATTCTAGAAGGATTCCTTCAAAAAACGTTCCTATTCGAGAAGTTTCAACTGTTCAAGAAAAGCCTAATTTTTCATACGATTTAATATTGATGGCTGCCACTACTGTAGCAGTGATTCGATTCCACATCTTTCGATTTTCGACTGGTACTCAAACTAACCAAGAATGATGGAAGATGGTAGCAAATAACGAGCAGTTGTAAAACACGGAAGCATCTCCTGTTTCAGCCAGCCAGAAAAAGGATTGCGACTACATATTGCTCTCAGTCAAGCGGGATCTTTTTACATCGGTCGTTCAACTGAGGCGCACGTCTGTCTAGTTCTTCATTATTCAAACATTGATCTGTTTTAATGTCAGATTATTGAATAAAGTAAGACATTTGCACTACCCTGCTGAGAAGTAGTATTCCATATGCATGGAAACATTTGACGAGAACGCTCTTATGCTCGTTTGTGGAGCATTAAATCACGTTTGTTTCCAGCAGAAAAGAAGGAAGGGATTCCGTTCGAGTCAAGTCGGTTGCTACACCACAGTTTCCATGCCCGAGTAGATGCCGGGCAATGAAGTGATTGATGTTGCACAACCGACTGTAATAAACTCGATAACGTACGGTCGAAAGATGAGCTGCATAATAATCGAATTTCAGTACATACCAAATGATCAATGTATAGGTTGAACAGTTCCTGCCATTCATTGCTGGGCCACGAGAGAGACAAGAGCTCAGTTTCTTCGATATGCAGTTTCTCAATTAATTCAAGTACAGAAATTAGATTACGATTTGACCGATCGGAAAGTTGATTGATAGTCAATGAATGGGAACGTAATGTATCTCGTTTTAAAATTGAATTGAGTAAGGAATGGTGAAGAGGTTGAGAGTATTAAGATGCTCATTAATATGGCTAGTGACTAGTAAGATTCATTAGAAACTCATGAGGTATAGGGCGATACTGGAAAGCAACGAAGCAAAATGTTGAAGCACAGCTTGATAAATATACTTTTATAGTTGCCTATTTGCTAGTTAATTTGCTCCAAACTGACTTGCGAAAATTGACTCGCAATAAGTCAAATTTTTTTGTCATTGGTGACTTTAATGCAAAACGTCGCTCATGGAATAATTCCTAAAGTAATGCCAACAGCAGAATTTTATTTGATGAGTGTTCTTCAGGATATATCTCGATTTATTACCCTAAAAGCCCTGCTTGTTTTTGACTCTTCTAGAAACCCTTCTACGATTGATTTGGTCTTAATCGACTTTAGTCACTTGTACAGCCAACTGGTTACTCACAATGATTTTTATTCTGATCATGCCCCTGTTACATTTCAAATATTCCATGAAGCGATTCTCAATCCTATCAGTTTCACATTTAATTATTTTCGAGCCGACTGGAACACATATGGAACATACCTACATCGATTCTAATCTTGATGTCAACATTTCTTTGCAAACAAAATTTAGTATTGACAATGCAGTCGAAACTTTACCTAATTCCATTGTTGAAGCAAGAGGCATTGCAATTCCAAAAAGTGAAGTTAAATACGAATCCGTGATTTTAGACGATGATCTTAAACTTTTGATCCGTCTTTAAAACATGAGGATTTCAATTTCATCGCACTCGCGACCTTGCTATGAAAATAATATGGCAGGATCTGCAAAAAGAAAATAAAGAACGTTTTATTTAACATAAAATTTCTCAATTGAACAAGCCCTAAGGCCTTTTGGAAATTATCTATAATTTTGAAAAACCTACTAGAGGAAAACAAATTATTACTAACTCATTGCGAAAAAGCTCAAAAGCTTGCTATGCAGTTTGAAAGCGCACAACATTTTAATTTAGGACTTAGGGGAAGGGGTGGTAAAATGAACACCTTAAGGATATCGCCTTGTTTTTGATAGAAAAACTAAGAATTTGTATGGTTTTATCACACAACATCAAAAATAGGGATATTATCTATAGCAGCGACACGAATTCAGACTAAAATAGCTGAATTTTCACATATTTTTATCGCTACACGCACAAAAATTGTGCGGTAAAAACTACCATTTTAGGGGGTTAACTTAGGCGCTCGCACCGGCAATTCTCAGCAGACCAGAAATGCGCTTGATTTTACCATGTCTGTAGTTGGAATCAGATTGTTGTAAATTATTTCTGTCAAATGTACCAGTAATGCGGTGGGGTGTACCGTAAACATAGTAAATTGGTCTGAATTTCCATGGTAGTTTTAAGAATGGGGGTAGTCAGCTAAAATAGTTATTTTTACTACAGATTTTTTTCCCGTGTAGCAAAATACGAATTAAAATGTTCATTTTACCTGCACTATGTGGGTAAAATGAACAGCTGCTGGTGGTAAAATGAACATCATGCAAAAAACGTGAGCAAAACAAATATTTTTGAAAATTTTTATTGCACTTCCCAAAATATATCCATTAATGATTGTATTCCATTCAAAAAGAAATCTATAGATATCAGATTTGACATCGTATTATAACGATATTCACCTCACTGAAAACCCTCTACACCTTCGGGGCTAAAAGTTACGCCCGTTCTCATTTCCAAACGCGATTTTCTAAAATCTTAGTTTTCGTTGATATTTTCATTTCAATTGACCTCCGTACCAACCCGAACACTTCGATTTATGCTCTAAATCGTCCGTGCAAGATAAAAATTCATTAAAATTAGTTTTTTCTCGATAAAAGGTACGGTGTTCATTTTACCACCCCTGTTCATTTTACCACCCCTGTTCATTTTACCACCACTTCCCCTACTAGTGAGGATCGCAGTAGGCAGCGCGCGCGAACGGATGTGTTGAAAATTTATCTGACACGTTTTTATCGTCTTCGCAAATTATTAAATTCGGCTGGTGAAACGACTAGTGCAGTTTTTGTTAAAAATGTTTATAGCGGAAATAAAACGGAATATTCTGCACGCGTTCTGCTGGGCAATGGTTGTTAAAGCCCAAGCAGAAGGTGAAGATGCATCGACGCCGAACATTAGATTTTCAGGAGCGCGAATCTGGAGAGCCGGACAGCGGATCGGGCTGGGGGCTTGATCGATTGGTCACTCGCTGGTGGTGGTCTGGTTCTCTAGATTTATTGAATAACCTGTGATCTCGCCCTAAAAGCCATCGTAGCATCGTTGAAAAAAAATATAAATCCATTCGTTTGCTCGGTAACAACAAGCTACACACTCGGTTACCGAATCTATGCCATTTGGTCGAAAGACATTTGATCGAATGACATTTAGTCGAATGACATTTGGTCGAAAGTACATTTGGTCGAACGGACATTTCTTCGAATGGACATTTGGTCGAAAAAGTCCAATTGCAACAGAAAGCATGTGATATTTGGTCGAACCGACATTTCGTGGAGAGGATTGTGGTCGAATCTAAATAGTATGGAAATAAAGTTTTACATTTAGTCTGACTATCGTCGAGAGTAGCATTTTGTCGCTCATACAAGAATGATTAAGAAATGGATAAATTATCAGCCATTTTACCAACAATATCTATGCGATTAGCAATATCTCTTCCAAAGTATTGATCAACCCCTTGCGTTTTTGACATTTCATGGTGCTTATTCGTTCAGGCATGTTCGAGACAAGCTGATCTTGAATGGAAGCAAGCCAACTTTTTTCGCCTCAGCCAACTCGTCTTCCCTTACCCAACACATAGAATTAGCACAAATTTCATTCTTAATAATTCAAAGCTTCTCTCCGAATGCTTCCATCAGATGAAGATCATCAGTTCATTACGATGACATTTCAAAAGAATAATAAATAATAAAAACATTATGCTCACATCGTTGAGTAATAAAATAAAAGCTTGTTGAGCAGTTTTTCAAAGAATGACGATGTTTTCAAAGAATAATAAATTCACTAGAGCTTAATATTTCTACCAATGTACAAAAAATAACGACTTCTGAAAAGTTCATATGAATAATCATCGAAATCTTAGATTTTGGCGTTTCTTCAAATTTCAAATAAGAAGATGTATGAAAATTATAAATAAAAATACATAAAATGTCCCATTTTTTATTCAACAACAGTTAATGATTCACATCATTCAAAAGAACACGTTATCTTACCAACTTTGCAACAAATAAAAATGATCTTTCAATAAACTATTTGAAAATAAGATGTCAATCAAATTTCCGTTCAACTAAACGTCATTCGACCAAAATAAATGTTCCAAAGCAATTCGACCAAATGTCCTTTCGACCAAATGTCATACGACCAAAGTTCATTCGACCAAATGTCATTCGACGAAATGTACTAAAGCCGAATGAAAGATCCTCATTCATCTCCCAGTGGTTATAGTTTTCATCCTGGGCTTTTCATTTGCTAGGAAACAAGGAGCTACACACTCGGTTACCAATGGCTATTAGGGCGAGATCACAAGTTATGCGAGATATGTGCTCTTGAAGGATTGAGTTTTCGCTTCGTTTCATCTTCACCAGAAAAATCTTTTTTTTTTGTGTCGTCGTCGATTTAAACTCGTATTGGTTAGCACGCGTTCTGAGTGCAAATCGAGTTCACGTTTTCGCGTCGCCAGAGTGATATTTTGCTATTGTGAAATGACCACGCTGATTAAAGTAGCTTATAGCTGCTCAACCAAGGTCGGATGATCAATTTGGTGACTTCATTTCATGCTTTCATTTTAAATGTAAAATATAAAAAAACTTATTTTTATCATGACAACGATGGAAATGTTACTTAAATAATTTGATTTAACAAAATATGAACAGTTCATCATAGTAAGTGTCGACATAGACTCTTGTACATTAACATTAAATATCCCAAACCTTTCCTTTTATTTAAATTTATCAATTTAAAAAATAACCTTTGAATGGTTCGATGCTGAAAGTGTCGACTTACCATATGTTCACGTTGTCTTTGGAGTATTGATAGGTGATGTTTTGAACTGAGGTTGCATGAATCGCATCACTTACCAAGGTGAATCCTGATCATGCAGCTATGATCCCTCCTCACTAACAAAACTCCTTCCCGTGACAACTATGGAGATGCAGAGGTGATCTCGGTCTCTAGTAACAATGGATGTCACACTACCATTCCTTCCCTTCCCCGATGACCGTAAGGACGTGGCCGGCGCCGTTATTGACTTTTCAATGTTTGGAGTTCTCGAAAGTGTACATTGAAGATGGAAAGCTACTTCCAAGCTACATCTCTTGGTTCCTTGTGCAACTTGGATTATTCTGGTCAATCACGGAGTACGGTCATCAATGGTTATGTTCATGCTTGACATCAAGTTACTCAGGATTTTGAAAACATTCTCAATCAAGAGAACGTTTTGGTAAATTCCTGAGAGACTGATTTGGATGAAGTGAGAACTATCAATTAATTTTCAGAAAGTAGCTTATCATTCTTAGTTGAAATATTTAACAAATGTTTTCAGTTGGCGTATGACGAATGAAAAAATGCCATAGTTGTACCAATTTCAAAACCAGACAAAAATCCTGCAGAAGCTTCTAGTTATCGTCCAATCAGTTTGCTTTCCTCCATTAGTAAACTTTTTGAAAAAGTAATTTTGAACAGCATTATAATCCACATAAATGGAAATTCAATTTGCGCCAACAGTTCGGATTCCAATATGGATATTCGATCACTCATCTTACATGTAACAAATTTGATTCGTTGTGGGGCCCAGATAGCCGTAGCGGTAAACGCGCAACTATTCAGCATGACCATGCTGAGGGTCGTGGGTTCGAATCCCGCTGGTCGAGGATCTTTTCGTAAAGAAAATTTTCTCGATTCCCAGGGCATAGAGTATCTTCGTACCTGCCACACGATATACACATGCAAAAATGGTCCATCGGCAAAGAAAGCTCTCAGTTAATAACTGTGGAAGTGCTCATAAGAACACTTATCTGAGAATCAGGCTTTGTCCCAGTTGGGACGTAACGCCAGAAAGAAGAAGAAATTTGATTCGTTCCAACAAATCCGAAGGCTACTCTACTGGTATTGCTTTTCTAGACACAGAAAAAGCTTTCAACAGTGTTTGGCATGAAGGCCTGATTTTAAAATTGAAAAAATAATTCTCCAACGTTCGTAAGAATAATCCAAAGTTATCTGTCAAATCGTACACTTCTGGTAAATATTCAGAACTTCAAGTCTGAAAAACTTCTTGTAAGATCTGGTGTTCTTCAAGGCAGCATTTTGGGGCCAATATTATACAAAATTTTCACATCTGACTTACCTGAGCTACCTTAGGGATGTCAAAAATCTTTGTTTGCGGATGACACAGGCCTCTCCGCCAATGGACGAAGTCTGCGTTGCTCTTTATTTGAAACCTTCAAGTAAACATGTTGTCGTGATGAGAAGCGTTCCAATAAATTTATCAGATAACGTTAAGTATCTAGGGCTCATGCTAGATAAAAATGTAACTTTCATAAACCACATTGAGTAATGAATTACATGAAATGTCTAATGAAATTTCTATTAATTCTTAACAAAACTTGTCGCTATCTTCTATTGTTACGATAAGTGTTGCATATAGTTAGGTTTTGTAAGCTTAAATTTATCAAAAATATATTTTTTGAGGGGGTGTATGTTGCTAATAAAATGCTAATAATTGCTTAATTTAGTTATACCAAATCTGGATGATAGTATTGCCTTACACAGAATACCCAGGTTCAAAAACTAAATGTTATATTTGAAATGATAGTGGTAATTACCTAAAATCAAGAATTATTAGAGTAGCTGACCATCTTACCAAGTAAAACGACTTTCTCCCCTATCCTAATTTTCCATTTCGAGCTCATTTTCCCAACATGGTTCATTTCATCGAAGCCAACATTTCACAGTTTAGCACACCTCTTCGGTTTGATTACAGCATTGTGTTCCCAAGAGTCACTCCAGGCAAGCGTCGTCGTGTGCTTACATTGTACTCATCGACCATCTGGTCTCTGTATCTTTTGCTTCACAGAAAAAGATGACACTACTGGCCAGCGATGGTGACGACTGCGATGATGACCATCATCAACAAACGCTGCGGTCAGCTGGGTCAGTCCAATATGTACCGACTAAGAGCAGTACAACAGTTCAGGACAAGAAAAACTTTCTGGCAATCAGCCACCACTCACATGTTCTACCGGAGCACAAGAAAAGACCCGTTTACGTGTGTCCATTGAACTGGACCGACGTGGCCGTTTTTGGAACGGCAGAGAACGTGTAACTATTTGCTGTGGCTGCATGCTGCAATTTGACCATCGTCTACCAGGTTGTCCCCCGGAAAGGCAAAGACGAAGTTTAAAAATTTCACGAGTTTCACCAGCGTAACAACAAGAATGACCATTACCCACCTATACGATGGGAACAAATTTCGTATTTTCTCTTGCGATAGAATATTTTGTTGAGGTGGGGGAATAGTTCAGAAAGGGTCGCATTTATGGTCAACCAAGCGATCCATATGAATTTTCTATTGAAAATTTACGGCTAAAATTCGAGACTAGCCGCATCCGTGTGGGCGACAGCGAATGGTGATGCATTTATTTGCGGTCGATCCCGAGCCATCTTGCAGACGAGCGATAGTCCATGCCTTCGCCCTTTGCGCTGATCTTTTCATATACACTCTCGTGCCAAATTTTTACCCATATTATCATTGCGGTAACACGTCTAATTGAAAATCTATACGGATCATTTACAAAAGACAATGTTTTAATCATAATTCGCTAGTATTGACAGCATTGGCTTAACGAAAATGTCGAAGTAATGCGGCATTACAACTGTAATCTCCTTAGAGCACTTGTAAAATATTGGTGGACAATGTTTTAATCACAGGGTTCTGAATTATCGTATCAATGATGCGAAATCTACGATTTTTCGCACGTAAGGAGAATGCTTTTTCACTTCATCACGTGAAAATCTTTTCTCGCTCGCACTTATTTTCCCTAGAGTTACGATGGAGGAGAACCGAAAATCGTTCCACTCCGGGGATAATTTCTTTTTCACCCCATCATATTTTCGCTCACCAACTTCTCCCGAGAATTATCACTATGTGGATAAACAAAAACTGGTGCCGCCGACGGGATTCAAACCTACAACATTGCTAAAAACAGCCGCGATGTGTGCACGCTAACCATGCTACCACATCAACTTGACGAAAACAGCAGTTAATTTGATGCATAAAAGCAACTGCTGCTTGTGGCGATGGACACATGAAAAGTTCTCCTTGGAGAGGAGAAAGATAAAATAAAATTCTCACAGCTGTGGAGTTGTGCCATTATCTATTTTCGCTTTGTTTTGTAGGCGGATAATTTCGCAAGGCAGCTTTTCGCTGAAAATTGTGGTGGGGGAGAAATCCATTATCGTGAGAGTGAGTGAGAATTCGGAAGCTTGTTTAATCATAATTCGCTAGTATTGACAGCATTGGCTTAACGAAAATGTCGAAGTAATGCGGCATTACAACTGTAATCTCCTAAGAGCACTTGTAAAATATTGGTGGACAAATTTGAAAATTATTCAAAAACAATATACCAGCCATTCAAGTCTTCGTGCGAAAAATTGGGTGCACCCCTCGGTATGGCGTACAAAAGTTTGAAGCAAGGTGTGTGCATTGTATTTTGTAGTGAATTGAACCCGCCTTGGTTTGGAGACAGTAGTGTGTTGTCTTTTGGTTCTGTTTCATGCTTCTGTAGGACGATCGACATATATCAATCTTCGACCAATATCTTTTCATCACGGAACAAAAATGCAACATATTTTCCCCCTTATCCATGGATCGCATCACCGACCAAAGGTGACTCTTAAATCTTTTTCCTCCCTTACTAATAAACACTCTTACCATGGTGATTAGGGAGATACAGAGGTATTATAGATCTCCAGAAGCAACAAACATTTCTTCCCCATCCCAACTTATTGTAATCACTTGGGCGGTGCCATTATTGATCAATAATATTCAAGAATAAGTGGGAAGTCCCATCCTTTATTCAATTCGTTCAAAGTGCAATTCTTAGCTGTTCTGATGTACAACCATGTACAATCAGACTACAATTTTGAAAGAATATGGGTTCACGGTTCAAATGCCGTATTGATTTAACATTTTGGTCGAGTCAATGCTGAGAAAATTGGCTATGTTTTTCCAGTGTATTTTTTGGAAAATGCCACAACTTCAAGTAAAAATTTAGTAAAAATAATTCAAAAATTTGTTTGATCAAAATATCTATAAGCAATACCTAACTCAATGCCTTTCGAATGAGCAAAACACTTTCGTACGTCTTCTAGGGGGTAACCCCAAACTTTTGCACGGGAGTGTACCTAGCGTTCGTTCGTATGTCAGTGAAAGTGTATGGGGGGTTTCTCGCCGGTGTGGTGGGCAAGGCCACACATTATAACTCATCTATAGACGGTTCCTCTGGGTGCTACGGGATGTACGGGATACTGTGCATTCCAGACAGGCACTCTTATTCTGTGGTGTGTATCTGCTGTTGAGCGCTAGTGCTCCGTTGGGGTTCCTGGTAAAGTGCATCATTACGTGATTGCCGGCACCCTGGCAGAGAGCTAAATATGAAGAATAACTCTCACCGGATGGTGGCGAATGCAACGAGAAATATCTGGAACAAAACGTGTGCTGACATATTTACGATAGTTTGGTAGCGAAATTTATCACACAACTTTCCTTTGTTTGTGTACTGGGAGCTCGGTAGGTTCGACTGTATGCCGTATATCACCGCTGACTTCGAGATAGCGTAATGTCTTTCGTTTCGTTTCATGAACAGAATGAAACCCTTAATAAAGCTAGTAATAAACTATCACGAGTTTATTATAAACATTAAAAATTAAAAACATATAGAATCCAAATAGTTGTGGAGTGTTTCACAATGACAGAGTACCATTAGGTGTATTGTAACACTTTTATATTTTATGAATCTTTCTTTTCCTTCAGAGAGATCATACAAAACCCATGACAATTGCGATTTATGTAACAAAACTCAATATTGAGAAAGCATTCGCTCAGAAGTAATCCTGCTTAGGTGTAACTTGGATGTTCAGGGTGCTTCTCATAATGTGTCTTTCGATATTATATTTAAAGCTGCACGAAATCATTCGCCAATTGGATTTATAAAATGGTCAAAAACCCATGTCGCTTCTCTGTAATTCGGAAATTGAGTGTTGCGGATACCTCCAAATTGGAGTCTTATCACCACTGTTGTCGAATCTCATAGCAGATACGCTATAGAGGCACCTCAATAATTGTGGTTTTCCAACACTTTTATATGACGAAACACGATAGAACTCGACCTTTACGTCTTTTTGGCGCTGAGATTGAGCTCTTGTTTAGCTAAAGTACGTCTGAGTCATTCTAAATTTCGAGCTTTCATCAACGCTTATTATTTATTTATTTGTTTCACATCAATTAACTTGATAAAACCTCGCCATCAATTTTTTGCCAATTCATTCGGTGCACGGCCGCTTCTTTCCATCCTCGAATACGAACCACGCCCTCCAGGTCCTGGAGCACCTGGCCAATTTACCTAGCTCTCTGCGCCTCACGCTTCTTGTTCCAACCGGATTCGTGGTGAACACCATCTTTACAGGGCTGTTGTTCGGCATTCTTACAACATGCCCTGCCCAGCGTATCCTTCCAGCTTTAGCCACCTTCAGGATACTGGGTTCGCCGTAGAGTTGAGCGAGCTCGTGGTTCATTCTTCGCCGCCACACACCGTTCTCCTGCACGCCACCCAAAATCGTCCTCAGCACTTGGCGTTCGAAAACCCCAAGACCTTGCATGTCTTCCTCGAGTATAATCCACGTCTCATGCCCATAGAGAACTACCGGTCTTATGAGCGTTTTGTAAATCGTGTATTTCGTGCGGGGGTGAGTCTTTCTTAACCGTAGTTTCTTCTGGAGTCCATAGTAGGCATGATATTCACTGATAATGCGCCTTCGTATTTCCCGACTAACATGGTTGTCAGCCGTCAGCAAGGATCTGAGGTAGACGTGCGAACTGAAGTGTTTGCCCGAGATCTTCACGCAGTTTTGCACATCGCAGTTTTGCTCTAATCATTCTTGTGAGCTTCCCGGGAAAGCTGTTCTCGTCCATGATCTTCCTTAGCTCTACATAATCAATAATGTCGTAAGCCGCCTTGAAATCAATGGACAGATGGTGCGTAGGAACCTGGTACTCACGAAATTTCTGAACGATTTGCCGCAAGAAAAAAAAATCTGTTCAATTGTCGATAGGTGATTGACGACGGAACAGAATCTGGAAATGCACTTTTTAGCGGCATTTAGGATAGTGATAACATGATAATTTTCACATTCCCTTGTCGCTCTTTTTGTAGATAGGGCATATAACGCCTTGCTTCCACCTTTCCGGTAGCTGATCCGTTTCTCAGATTCTAACCAACAGCCGATACAGACAAGCGGCCACCCTAGCCGGGCCCATCTGCATTACTTCGGCTCCGATATCATCCTTGCCAGCGGCCTTGTTATTTTTGAGCAGTTGAATGGCATCCTTAACTTCCTCCATCGTGGGAGCTGGTTAGTTTCAGCTGTCCGCTGCGCTGACGTAGCCATCGCTTTTGCTGTCCTGACCTTCTGTGCTTGTGTTCTCTGCGCCATTCAGATGAATACCTGAATAGTGCTGCTTCCACCTTTCGATCACCTTGCGTTAATCAATCAAGATGCTCCCATCTTTATTCCGGCACATTTCAGCTCGCGGCACCAAGCTTCAAATAGAACTTCCGCGTTTTTTGAGAAAGGTACAACATTTCCATCTCTTGTCATTTCATTTCTTCCAGGCGGTGCTTTAGTCTGTATCGTTCTACGTTTTGTCGCGAACCATGCTGCAGCACTGCAATCCGCACTCCATTCTTCTCCTCCACAGCATCCTGGCACGTTTCTTGGTCTCCGTTTCACATATCTGATAATGCTTTCGGCAACATCGATAATGGCTGCTTTAACTGTCCTCCAGCAGTACTCAAGAGAGGCCCTATCGTGCTCGCCCTCATCCGGCAACGCTGCCTCAAGATGCTGCGCGTACGCATTGGCGACATCCGGTTGTTTCAGTCGCGCTAGATTGTACAGATGCGGGCGTCGGTACCGTACATCGTTGATGACGGATAATTTTGGGCGCAGTTTCACCATCACCAGGTAGTGGTCGAAGTCAATGTTAGCGCCACGATAGGTTCTGATGTCGGTTATGTCGTAGAAGTGCCGTCCATCGATCAAAACGTGGTCGATTTGCGATTCTATTTGCTGAGGTGATCTCTAGGTATACCGATACGAGAGTCTGGGCTGGAAATGCTACGAAT
This sequence comes from Aedes aegypti, assembly GCF_002204515.2. NCBI lineage: Eukaryota > Metazoa > Arthropoda > Insecta > Diptera > Culicidae > Aedes > Aedes aegypti. The sequence goes on along the minus strand of NC_035109.1, from coordinate 228,791,054 downwards.
GGCCATATTCTTGAAGGTGGCAAAGTCTATCAGTCATTGGCCGTTCTCATTCGTCAGTCGGTGGGCGCTGAACTTTCCAGTCGTCAGTCTGAACTCCTCCTCCTGGCCAACCTGAGCATTAAAATCCCCTATGATGATCTTGACGTCGTGGCTTGGGCAGCAGTCGTACTAGCGTTTGAGCTGCGTGTAAAATTCGTCCTTGTCATTATTAGTGCATCCGGAGTGTGGGCTATGCATGTTGATCAAGCTGAAGTTAAAGAATCGGCCTTTGATTCTTAACTTGCACGTTCGTTCATTGCTCGGCCACCAGCCGATCACGCACCTTTGCATATCACCCATCACTATAAAAGCTGTTCCCAGCTCAAGTGTATTTCCACAGCTCTGGTAGATGGTACCTGTATACTTTCGCACTATTGCCATTATTCCAGTGTATGCGAGTACTTCCGATGAAGCTGAGAGATTTGCAGTTTCACGTACCCAGTATCCAATCGCTAGTCCATTTCCGTCGCTGTGGTCTTTGCCAATTGTTCTGGTCCGTATTCTCTCGTTGACGTTCCTGTGCTGATGTGTTTATATGATTGGCTTGCATGGCCTGACACCAACCCCCTAAATGTTCGGAGGACCATAGTGCGCAGTTTAGCCTAGAGCCCTTCTCTGGCAATGATCAGCTGCTCCTGACATGGGGAACAGACGCTATTGTGTGCCACTCCTAACATGGAGTACAGACGTTCCCGGTTTGCAGAAGCAATCCCCCCTTTTCCCTTCAGGACCATACAAAGGGGTCTATTTTATTTCTGCAGGTACGCGAGGTACCAATGGTATGCCATGTTCAGCCATTTACCGTGTTTTTCCTCGACTCCTCACATTGAATTAGGAGCCAAAAAAACTTTCATGGCCTTTGGTAAAACGTGGGGCCTGCCGAAAACCCAAGTATGTGAAATGGATTTATTGAGCATTTTGCACCTTATTAGACTACTGTGCAGAAAATTTTTGCACAGTGAATATTTGCACACCTCACTCATCAGTCTAACAGCATGCTTTGATAGTAACTTTTTCATCTTTGTTTTGATTTCGTGGTCCAAAAATGACATCCACGCACCACCATACAAGGCTTTTAATATGAACATTTTACAAATCTTGTATGAGTTGTACATAACATCCAAAAGACCCCCATCCTATCATTTCAACGTTATTGAATGAGAGATTAAGCCCTTACATAATTGACTTATCCACCGGTAAACTAAATTCCGTTCTTCCGTTAGGAGAAATGGCGATTAAATAATCGATTACATCCTGAATCTGTGGGAAACATATCTGATTCTGGATACGATTTAAATGATTCTATCATTTGAGATCAAGCAAACAATAGTTTCCCAAAGGAAAAACTTCCCAATGAACCTTACGGCTGCTGACTGTTATAAAATGCTTATCTCCTTCCCCAATCTCCCAGTTGCCGTCCGCGCTTCTAAGGGCCATTCAAAAGGAACAATGTAATAGAATTATGTTAGTGGGGTGTAGCTGGCAATACGGTGGAGACTTTTTACATCAATGCTGATTGCTTTCAAATACACATAACCATACCGAAGTTTTCACCCAATCCATTTGACTGTTTTGCATTTATTTGAAACGTCAAAATAAAATCAAAACAAACTTATGCGAATGCGGGGAAGTGTCAAATGAGAATCTCCTGCTGTAAAATCGTCCGGCGCCGGGAGACACGGCTATGGCAACCAATCTTTTCCTGCACTTATTTTGCGCTTTCTGTGGAAAGTAGTCGAAATTTAGTGAGAAACTCAACCATTTGAAGCAACCAAAAAGGCTTAGGACTGCTTACGTATCATTGAGTTTGCCTCTTGTATGCAAACCATCCAAATAATGATTTTGTCACACATTTTTCGATTACTTCCACTGAGATATGAGCATAACGTAGATGTTTATTCGTAAGATAAATGCATGTCGATGTCCATGTTCATGTCGATTGGGTTTTAATTTGTATTGATTTCTGAAAAAAAAAACAGTATCCGGTAAAGCAAAGCATGGAGCATGGGAAACTGGAAAGCCAGTAAAAACGCTCTACAATTCTACTGACTAAGTCAGTAATTTCCATCAATCAAAACATATTGTGATTTACTGGGTTTTTTCGGCAATCGTAAAAATTACCGAAAAAACCGTAGTTCCAAAACCCAGTAAAATTTTACTGGGGTCGGTAATCTGAATTGGCTGTGTATGTATTGTTTTGCGGGGTAAAACGCCCCGCTTCAGTTCGGCGTTAGCCATGCTGTAAACGTACACACACTATCATGCTTGTTTATAGGTTGCATACATCCGGGCGTTTATTCAGATGTTATTGTTCAATAATAGTATACATGCTGACAGGGATGCCAAGTCAATTTTTCAAAAATCTGGAAGATTTTGAAAATTTGTCTGGAAAAGTCTGGATTGCTTATGTCGTGTAACCTTACAAATTATTCACAAAACCTTACAAATTCATTTCAAATTTTATCTGGATCTTCCACATTTTTGTAAAATGGGGCCTCAAAAATCTGGAATATTCCCAGGGTGGGTGTACGGCTGTCAACTACAAACAAAGCTCGCCTAACAATCATCTCTCGGGCGGGCCGTCCCAAACAGCATCATCTCTCACACGGGCGGACCCAAACAGCACAGGTCGAACGCGGGCCATGCCAGACAGCAAATGCTGATGCATTTCAACACTCAAACAGCGGGATGCCTAGCAGCGTTGTGAGCCAAACGAATACACTCACAAAACATGTACGGTAGGCGAACCTCGTTGCGTATACCCCCCCTGAATATTCCAGACAAATCTGGAAGTGCGAAAAATGTACATTTGTAAGGTTCCAAATTGCCCGTAACTTCAATATGGCATTACGCTTGGTAGAATTTGAATTCAAACGGCTGTTTTGGTGTTATGAAATAGGGGTGGGCGTTTTGCCCCCCGAGTTGATTAAAGTTTAGGTCCTTCAATAAGCTTTTTAAGGACAAATTCAACATATTTTTTGCATGTTATACAAACTATGACAGTGCACAAATTGGCTCTCGGCGATAGTTTCAGAAATTTGATTATTTATCGACCTAAAATTTGACCTTGAAGATCGCGCAAAATTGCAACGAAAATAGCGAAAAACGTTTTTATACGTTTTTTTACGATTTTCTTGAGAAAAACACATAAAAATATATTAAGAGAAGCATTTCTTTCCATTTTCTATAACCTAGGATGAAAAAAAGTATTCTAAACCACACCGTTCGTCAAAATCGAGGGTGGCGCGTTTTGCCCCCTATGGGTATATTACCCCCAGTTCCCCTACGTAACGTGGGCACCCCGTCCTTAGCGTTTTGAGAGATGGAGATCAGTGCGCTCGAAATGAAAGAGGGGGCACTTTTGTCCTGTGGATGAAATAACTACCGCTTGCTCCGCCAATCGATGCAGATAAGAGAAAAAAGCCCGCTTACATGACCTTTTTCTCCGCAAACTAATGTGCTTATTCTGCGCGGCGCGTGAGTCGACACGAGTCGCTCTCACCGCGAGTGACGTGAGACGATTAATTTTAATCAAATGGAAGCGAGTCGACAATTGTCACCTCATTCGACTCGACTCACCTCACACGCCGCGCAGAATAAGCACGTAACACTATTTCAAGCGTATGCTAGAATAAGGGCGTAAGTCGCATGGTCGATTTCTCATCATCGATCTTCTCTTCTGTGAATAAAGGTGACAAGACGCAACTTTGTCAAAAAAATTTCACCCCAGGACACAAGATTGCATCGTTGCCAAGCGGTTTGAAATGAAACAATGCTAACAAACCCGCTTCTTGTCACCTTTATTCACAGAAGAGAGGATCGACGAAGAGATATCGATCATGCGACTTACGCCTTTATTCTAGCACACGCTTGATTTGTTCTGTTTTATGTACAAGTAGGTTTTGGGCTTAACATGTAATATTTGTTTTTTCATCATTTGTGTTTTCGTTTTTTTTAACGTATCGTTTTTAGTTTTACTTTAACCATAATCTAAATTAAGTAACAACTTTCCGACGCGCACTACTTTTCTCGTTTATGATTATTGTGGGCTTCGTGGCCGAGTGGTTAGTATCGCCATGCAGTAATCGCTTCGTGACATGGGGTGTGGGTTCGATTCCCGCTTCAGCCGTCGAAACTTTTCGTCAGTAATGTTTCTCGGCTGTGCCACTGGAGCATGCTTGTCCGTTGTCTAGTGTTAAGTTACAGTCTGTGCAGCTAAATGGCTGAAGACGGTGTCCGTGTCTTTTTATTACGGACAGACTGAAGAGTTCGAGCCAAAAGCTGAGCTTTTTAATGATCAAAATGATACAATCGAACACAACATTAGCCGACATTCTGAATGTTCTGAATGTTTGGCAACCCTTCCAGCATGCGACATCTGAAGGCCAAGGATAGACGTAAGACAAGCTTTTAGTCTTTTGCTTGCGCTCAAACCGCTGCAAACCATGCATGACATGTATGTTAGTGTTGAGATCTAATCGGTGCTCACAAGAGAGTTACTCTCGCCCGTATTGAGTGGTGATAGTGCACGGTGGGTTTAATGGAGGAAAAAGGACCTTGCGGTGGAGCTGGCAAGTAACTATTGAAACCACCGGTTACAGAACTCATTTCAGTAAACGCCTTCAGATCTACAAACGTGTCTGATATTAATGAATACGGTTTACAGCTATAAAGGTTCAATGAAACATGTCCTAACAAGTTTCGAGATCAACGATTGTTTACGGTTGTCTGAAAACTTCTTTGAGTGAAGTCCTTCGTATCTACAAACGTATCCAGAGATCTGTCGAACAAATATTGATGAGCCTATATGAGTGTAGAGTCAAGGATTAGCCCCGAATCTCTGACTTTGGTAACGAACGGGAAGGAGGCAATCTTTATACAACGGTCTAAGACTGTACTACCTACGAATTTGTGTCAATTGTACAATACTAATGCTGATGCTATATAGGCATACATCTTATTCATAAATCTATTAAAGATCACTGGCTACGCTGATAGATCTAAACGTATGTACTCCAAGAAGTTCTTGTATAACATTGAACGGTCTCCAGGATCTTTCCGTAATTGAAATTTCCTTGACTTCCCTGGACATAGAGCATACCTGCCACACGATATAAGAATACGATAATGGCAACTTTGGCAAAGAAAGCTCTCAGTGAATAACTGTGGAAATGCTCATTGAACACTAAGTTGAGAAGCAGGCTTGTCCCAGTAAGGACGTTAAGCGTCCAAAAGAAGTGTTCATAAGCATATTTATGTATAAATGTTGTTCATAAATCTTCGCGAATTCACTAGTTAAGCTTGTAGATCTGAAGACCTACACATGTAGGAGGTGTTGGATAACCTTGAATAGTCGTTGAAGCAGCGAAGAGAATCAAAAATTGGCCCTATGATACACGGCACTTTTTCGAAATTATCGTTGCTCTAACACTAACTCTGACCGATTAATCTATTTGCCTTGGAGTTTTTTTGCAGCAAAATCTTCTGAAATTCGACAGTAATATGGGTTTACATGCTGAATGTATTGAAGCAAATTTTGAGTCCAGTTGCTTTTAGAAAACCATTCACGACGAAGCTGCCGAAAATACAACAAGTTACCCTAGTAGGTTTGTTATTAAAAAAATTATTACAATAGTAGATTTCGTGCCCTCTGAACAAATATTAATAAAGGGTATCAAAAAAGTAGATTTGAGTATTGCTTATTTAAATGTTATTTCGACTACACCACTTGCAGTCTTCTTAAATATCAGTTATACTAATAAAATTACTCGTTTAGGCTGTGCCACAGATTGTCACTGTTTTAACTCCAACATTAACTCTATCCCTGAAAGAGTTTATTTTTGCACCAGTAAAATCCTAATCCAATCCTCGTGGGAACAAAACCACTCCATTTCCTAAATCAATTAAATAAATAAAGCTCAATCAAACTGAGGCACAAAGCTCTTAACCTCTAATCGACGTTATAGCACCTTTTGTGCAACGGCGTACAGTGGTAATCCTTCCTGCGGCGAAGAGAGTAAGCATCATCCACTTAATTTCACCACCATCGACTACGTTAGATTCCGAACCCAAACACCCTGGTGTAGCAAAAAGGTAGCATCGGTACTTCAGCTTCAGGAACTCATACCAGCCATACCTACCTACCTGCTACCATGACTGAAATCGTGTTACCAACTACATTCTACTAGCGTGTCAAAGTAAAAGCTTCCTCCAATAGATTATTGATTATCTCCCCTGTTGGAGGTTGGTGATTGGCTTGAGGTGGATTGTGGTTATGTATACAGGAGAGTTTTAGAAATTTTTGGATTTTATATTCTAGTCTATGGGGAAGTAAGTTTGGGGCCCAGATAGCCGTAGCGGTAAACGCGCAGCTATTCAGCAAGACCAAGCTGAAGGTCGTGGGTTTGAATCCCACCGGTCGAGGATCTTTTCGGGTTGGAAATTTTCTCGACTTCCCAGGGCATAGAGTATCTTCGTACCTGCCACACGATATACACATGCAAAAATGGTCAATTGGCATAGAAAGCTCTCAGTTAATAACTGTGGAAGTGCTCATAAGAACACTAAGCTGAGAAGCAGGCTTTGTCCCAGTTGGGACGTAACGCCAGAAAGAAGAAGAAGGGAAGTAAGTTGGAATAGTTCATTGTGTTCGATATCGATATAGAAACAAATTGTTCGTCAATGGTCATGTCGAAATCGTACGTAATAATTATATTTGAAACATTTTGAAATGCTATGACTATTAATAGAAAAACTATACCAAAGGAATGGTAAGGTCGTGTTATTTGTTTAGAGCTGAAAATATAATCAAATTTATTCTCGATATAATCGTTAAACTAAAATGAAATTAAAAGATCATTGAATAATTTAAAAATGTATCATTTTATTAAACTTAGTAAGGGAACATGGTCCAATTCGGACCTAGTAACAGTTTTTTGGCCATATCTTTTCAGCACGATGAATGGCATGAAAAGTTTTATGTTTTCGAGAAAGCGCAATTCAGCGCGCACATTTTTCTCTCAGAGAGTTTTGTGATAGCTCCTACCAGGACATGGCTAGACATGTTTGAACCAACTTCTCCAAAAGGTCCGAATTGGACCAACCCTGTTCCAATTCGGACCCCCCATGTTCTAATATGTCGGAAACTTGTTCAAAATTGGGTACGGTCAACTATTCCTGACTCGATTTTGAACAGACTATCGTGTATGGGAGCTATCGAGATGAAGTACACATATTTTCAAATTTTAGAGCTTTTTTTATTTATTTTGACAAAATACATTCGAAAAAGTAGTTTTAAAGTTGAATGTTGTAAAATTTTCCACACATTGAAACTTTGCTATGAAATATCGGGTTGAAAAGGTGAACTTGTATGGGAAACTGAAACAGACAACAAACAGACTCGAAGTCTCGGAAATTCAAGTTTGAGAAGTACCTACTTAAATTTATGGATTGAAGTACACTATATTGAAGGGACTGCGTTTTCCTTCGAGCTTGTGAACAAAAACACAGTAAATCAGATAAGGGATAGTTGACTGTATTGTTCTTATATACTACTCGTAAACGTTTTTTATAGCGTATTGCCAAACTATTTCGGATAAAGCTTGGCTGTGGTATTGATGAAGATGCTTTTCAAGTTGCTGATTTATTGATTCCTTTAGTTTTTGGTAATCTACCTCATTTCTTAGATTTTTTGCGAAGCCATTTTCTTGACCGCAACAGAAACAAAGGCACTATTAATCAATATTACAACTTCTGTGATTTTCATTTGAGTCGGGAAGATTTTCACGGGGTGGAGCTCTTAGAATAGACTGAGTACACGTTGAAAAACAAGAGGTCCGTATTGAACCATATCAAAAGGTCCGGATTGGACCAACACACATTTTGAGATTTTCAAACTCGTTGAGCACAAACGGTGCATAGACATATCAAAACCATATGGTCAGATGAACGCTTAGGCTAGGGTGATTCGATTATAAAATAACACAAAGAGATTGGATAATTATTGTCGCTTATAGAAGCTTGTAAATAACGCCAACCAACAGTACACCTGATCACTTTAAAACAATAAACTAATATAAAAATCAAACGTAATAACTGAAAGGCGTCAAATTTATTGTTGTCTAAGCCAAACGGTGAGCAGAAAAACGGTACCGTAATCCGGGGTATCATTGATCAGCGGGGTAACATTGATCGGAATGACTCATCTCATAAAAAGTTCGTATCATCATTTATTGATGGAACATTTCCAAATCATGCATGGTGCTTCTCTTTCTGTAAACGATATGAGCAAGGAAAATGCAATTCTTACTAAAAATGGCATTGCTGAAAACGATACCGTTGTCTAAACTTTCATAAGCATGCTCAATTAGGTAACATAAACGAATTATTGTGAAGAATATAGAATTCCCTTAGGAAATAGCCTACCTTTAGGCGTATTCCGTGGTTCGAGGTGTTTTTAATTTTAAAATAACTCAAAAAGTAAATTAATTGCAAGCGTTTGGCCTTCATATTCGGCTTCAGGGGTCATGATTTAAGTAAGTAACGACATTTTCAATATAACCGAACGTTGTTTACATAGGTGATCAATGTTACCCCATATCAGCTAAATGAAAAAATCACTTAAAACATTTATTTAAACATGCTTAAATCTTTCAAAAAAGAAAATGCAGTTTAAAGTCACGAGCTATGGGTGGCAGTACTTGTTTTAAAAATATAAAAAGTAGAACATTTGCATTTTCAAACGAAATATTTAAGAAATATTCAAAAAAATGATCAATGTTACCCCGGATTACGGTACCCACGATCTTTACAGTAGCGCCAGTATTGAGAAATGCTTGATGGTCCGAATTAGAACAGGGTCCTAATTAGACCAGGTTCCCTTATATATCTTATAAAATTAAATTTTATATACATCGTTACTGCTCAAAATCATTAAAAATAGGTTAAATAATTTAAGCTTGACAGAATCTCAATTGTATCCGAGCAATATTGTTTCGTTATTTAGACAATGAAAGCAAAATTTGCCAATGAAAACAATAAGTTCCCAGCTTGAAATCATGGTGTCCTTCATTATTAAGTGATTTATCGTCTGGCATTTACCTACATAAAGCAAGTGCATGGTGAGCAAAACTAACAAGGCAGAAAAAATATTGAAAGTTGATATTTCTCTAGGGGCATTCCAGTTATACTGTACCTTATCAAATTCAGTATAATAAATATTTCGAAATACAAGACCTTCGTTTTTATAGAATATTTATCACGCTCTTCGTATATGGTTGGCAAGCAAAGTGAATTAAATATCTTCCCATGATGCTTTAAAGCACATAAGAAAGACTAAACTGAAAAGTGTGTGTCTGCCCAGGATAAGAATAATGATGGTAGGTATCGCATTGAAGCCAGAGTCGTGATGGCTGGTACGATAAGCGCTGAGGAAATAAGAAAGCTAGAAACAATCTCTACAATCGAGTCACGTTTTGTCGACAGCTTAAGGGTAAAGCTGCTCTGGTTCAAGATCATATAAAATACGCTCCGGTTTTGAGACTAGGAAGGGAAGGCATCTTTGGTTTCTTATTTATATCGAGGGAAAGTAGGTTAGCAGTAAGGATGTGCTTATACGTTCGTTCCAGGTAGTAGCACAGAATGGTTGTTTTAACTAGATGACAAAACGTAAGTTTTAATCCTTCTATGTTTTTACTAAAGAATTGCTCCGCAGTACACCTTTAACGTTGATATGTCAGGGGAGCGGGCCATTTGGCATAAAGCCATTTGGTATAAGGCCGTGTGGCATAAAGCCATTTGGTATAAGGCCGTTTGACATAAGGTCATTTGGCATAATGGTCATTTGGCATAACAGGAATTATACACCTTCTTCCAAAAATTGCCTTTTCGCTAATTAAATTATCTAATTTCTCTTTTGATTTTTTTTTAATTTCGCCTTTTTATCATTTTTAAAGGAGGATGATATAACAATTTATTTTTTGCTTTGAATTACTTTGCGAAAACAGTGCACTGTTTACCGCGTAAGGAGAAAAATCTAATGCTACCCATTTTTATGTTCTCAGCTAAATTGAAAATATCATTAGGAAGCCAATCAACGCCAACCTACATAATGAGTTCCGCGGTGCTAGATTTTAAAATCACGGTGGTGATCAGAGCGAACAAAATCGAAATGGCGCCCCATTTTAAACATGATAGGGAGAAGGGTATTTGGTTAAACATATGCTAATTAAGAATATGAAATTAATGTTTGCTAGCAGAAGATAATTGTTCATCCCTTCTGTGTTGCAAATGCCATTACCCTGCACTGTTCATTGCCCATAGGACATACATGCAGCGATTCCCCATTGGATTGCATTTTCCCACGACTGATTTATTTGAAATTTGCAGCCAATGATCGTTCCTAATCGAAGCATTATCATCGTAACGGGTAGGAAAATTATGTTTTGATTACCGTGGCATCGGTGGTGGTGAAGTGTAGTGTTGCGCTGGAATACATTTGATAGCGCATATTTGCAACATTTGCACTGAATAATGTTATTGAGGTGCTCCACAAATTGACCAATTCCCGACGTGGTGATGCTGGCTGTAGTTAGCTCAATTTATCAAACTAGGTACCAGGAATTCGAAATACTCTTGTGAACGACCAGGAGCCAAATTTTAACAGTAGTGTTGAAATATTATTATCGTTATCAATGGGGAAAATAATTTTGGGTCTCAGCGTATGATACACAGAGCTTGCATTTGGAGTCAGTATGTCGACAAGCTCACACAAGTATTCAATTTTTTGATTGGTTTATTTTGGTGCTATGAGAATAAGTATACTTTACTCGTTGTTGTCGTTTGCAACTATTCCATGCTGTTCGGTTTCATTGAATGTATTTTCCAGTGTCCAGCAAATAGTTTACCTGAAATGGTTAAATAAAAAAAAAGAATTAAAAATATGAGACTGAAACATACTTGGTTATAAATATTGCGAAACTTTTGATCATGCTTTTAGACTTTTAGATCTACCCAAATAACCATTAGCATGCTACTTCGCCTTTTTGGGCTTATAGGGCTGTTATATGGCTAATATATGACATGTCAACTGTACAATAGCACTATATTAGCACGTAGGGCGAATTAGAGTGCTATTTGGTTACATGGGTATAGCATAGCGTAGCATAGACTGACTTGACATGTCAATGGTTGATTGATTGGAACTGCTAAGAATTGCACTTCGACACAAATGATTAAGGAATGGGACTTTAATCTTATAGGTATTATTGATCAATAACGGCGCCGGCCAATTCCTTAAATTCAATTAGGATGGGGGAAGGAATGTTAGTGTGGAATGATTGATGCTTCTAGAGACCGAGATTACCTTTGCATCTTCACAATCGCCACGGGAAAAGTATTGATCAGTGAGAGAGGCAAAACAATTGGGAGTCACCTTTGGTCGTTGGTGCTCGCGGTGAAAATATATTGGTAGAAGATTAAAAATGTGCTTCAAACTTCATAATGTTGTACTATTCAAAGATTATTTTAGTAATGATGGAATAAGGAAGGTACAGTCGACTCTCCGCAACTCGATATTCTATAACTCGATATACTCTATAACTCGATAGATTTTTCAGTCCCTTCAAGTTTCCATACATCGTACTTTCCATAAGTCGATATTTCTATAACTCGATATCTCCACTAGTCAATGTCATGTGAGAGGTAAATTTCTCTCCATAACTCGATATCTATTTCAAAATCTCTCTTATTTGGAGAAATCTGGTTTAATTCTTGTTAGTAGGTTAGCAAATATTTGCAAGTTGTAGTAAAAGTTGAAAAACATGAAAATAATAAAAAAAATGTGTCAGTAAAAATTATGCCATTTTCCAAACATTTCGAAAAAAGTTTTCATATAATAGTTTATAAAATACTTTCAACAAAATAATAATGCTTTCTTACTTTACAGAGGCGAATGAATTGTATTTTAAAGCCTCTTTAATAAAAAAATAAAAAAAATGCTTTCTTACATAAGTGATCATAAATTAATTGGAATTACAGAAATTTGTTTCTTCTGTGTTGTGATTTTTTGTGTCGGTATATTGTATAACTCGATAGTTCTATAAGTCGATGGTCCCTTGAATATCGAGTTATAGAGAGTCGACTGTATATGTCTTCCCCTGTATTTCACGAATTGAGAAAAATGGGCAAAATAGTATTTATGTTGATACTTGTAGTGGCAAACCATCCATAGTTTGTTTGAAAATTAAATAAAAGTAACGTTACCACGATAATCATAAGAATGAAACGACCTAACCAGTTGGTAATCCCTCCTCTACTGACTTGAAGGCTAGTTGGGCACGTCAGGAGTTAATCATAAATGTTAATTTCCTTTTTTCGATCAGCCTAGATAGCCGCGTAGTGTCGGTAGCGATTTTTTTTTCAACTGCCCAAGAATTAATACTACCTGTTCCGGTGGTAAAAGTCCACCTTACAGGTGACCCCAAATTCATGCGGCATTAAGCTTACCGTGGCTAAGAATCAATGGTTAGGGGGTTTTGATGAAACTTAACCGCAAATGGAGCTTGTGGAGTATCAGGGCTTCCTCCATAGTTTTGTGCTCTTCCTGCGCTACCCGGAGCAACGATGCAGGCGACCTTGTGTTTCTTCGAGATAATCAGCTGCCCTTCTTAAGTCTCAAGTCTCAACTTACTTACTTTACATTTGATGGCGCAACGTACTTCAACACATGACCTGCGCCACAATGCTACGCCAACTAACTCGATCGCTGCTAACCTCCAGTTTCTCGATCGCCCCACACTTCCAAGATCATGCTCCATTTGGTCAAACCACCTAGCTCGTTGCGCTACCCTTTGTCTTGTACCGGCCGGATCCGAGGTGAACACTATTTTTGCGGGATTGTTGTCTGACATTCTCACAACGTGTCCCGCTCATCGTACCCTTCCAGCTTTGGCGACTTTCTAGATACTGGGTTCACCGTAGAGTTGCGCAAGCTCGTGGTTCATTCTTCTCCTCCATACGCCGTTTTCACATACTCCGCCGAAGATCTTCCTAAGCACACGTTGTTCAAGAATCATGCCCGTAGAGGACTACCGGTCTTATCAGCGTCTTGTACACACTTAGTACGGAAGTGAAGTTTACCAGAATGCAAGGTCTTGTGGAGTCCGTAGTAAGCACGACTTCCGGCAATGATAAGTCTTCGAACTTCTCTGCTGCAGTTGTTCTCTGACGTTATCAATGATCCGAGGTACACAAATTCGTCCACCATCTCGAACTCATCCCCGTCGATCATCACGCCTCTGCCAATGCGAGCTCTATCGCGCTCGGTTCCTCCAGCCAGCAGATATTTCGTCTTCGACGTATTTACCTTCAATCCAACCCTGCCTCACGTTTCAGCCTGGTATACTGTTCAGAAACCACCTGGAACGTTCTTCTGGCAATGTCCACATCGTCATCAAAGTAGATGAACTGGCTGGATTTATTGAAGATCGTGCCCCGCATGTTGAAGCCCGCTCGTTTCATAACACCTTCTAGCGCAATATTGAACAGGAGGCAGGAATGACCATCGCCTAATCAAAGTCCTTTGCGTGTTTTAAACGGGTTCGATAATGCACCCGATATATTCACACAGCACTGCACACTATCCATCGTTGCCTTGATCTAGTCTTTCCCGGGAAAACCATTCTCGTCTATAATCTTCCATAGCTCTTCTCGGTCGATGTTATCATAGGCTGCTTTGCAATCGATGAATAGGTGTTGCGTAGGGACTTGATATTCGCGACACTTTTGGAGGATCTGCCGCAACATAAAGATTTGGTCTGTCGTCGATCGCCCGTCCACAAAATCTGCTTGATAACTTCCCACAAATCTGCTTGCCACTGGCGATAGACGGCGGAAGATGATCTGAGAAAGCACTCTATAGGCTGCGTTAAGAATGGTGATCGCTCGATAGTTTTCACATTCTAACTTGTCACCGTTTTTGTATATTGGGTATATTACTCCCTCCTTTCACTCCTCCGGTAGCTGTTCTATATCCCAGATCCTGGCTATCAATCGGTGCAGACAAGTGGCCAACCTGTCCGAGCCCATTTTAATAAGTTCCGCATCAATACCATCCTTTCCAGCTGCTTTATTGCTCTTGAGCTGTTTGATAGCATCCTTAACTTCACCTATTGTGGGAGTTAGTACGTCTCTAAATACCTCCATTCTTCTTCCGGCACATTTCAGCTCGCGACACAAAGCCTTTTTCGGGATGCATTGAGTTTCTTGTAAAACAAACGCGTTTCTTGAGTACGAAACAGCTACTCCATCTCTTCGCACTCCAACTCTTCCAGGCGGCGCTTTTTATCCCAGAATAGATGGGTTGGCTGTCTTCGCCTCTGTTTGTATCGTTCCACGTTTTGACGGGTGCCTTGTTGCAGCATAATGGCCCGCGCTGCGTTCTTTTCGTCCAAAACCGTCTGACACTTCTCGTCGAACCAACCGTTCCGTCAATTTCCTTCCACGAACCCAATGGCACCTTCCGCTGCGTTGTTAATGGCTGCTTTGACACAACTCCAGCAGTCTTCAAAAGGGGCTTCGGTGAGCTCACCCATTTTGCGTACTATGCCTCGAACATGCTGCTCGTTGATAATATAATCGTAGCTATCCTCATTTCTGAGCTAACAACCAGAGATGCATGTGCTGTCACAATTGATATTTCTGTTGGTGACCTCAATAGGAAATACGTCTACCGTTCGGTGTATTTACCACATGATAAACATCCCCAATGAATGATTTCAGTTGTCGTATACTACTTAACAACAGGTCTGATTGCTGTCTGATCGTATATTTTAGTAGTACAGATCTTGAATTACATATTATAGGCAATTGATGTTCACAATCAAGGAAGGCATGTTTTTGTGAGAAAAACAACAATAACTCCCAAACGGAATGGGATAACGATTTTCTTCGCTCACCAAATTACGCATTTTTCAAAGCTCTAAAAGTGTTTCACTTTGATGGGATATTTGAATTGGAAACGCTCGAGCCAGAAAACCAGTTTTTTGGACCACCCTATGTTATCGTAGGAAAAAAGCTCTAAATCGGTCAATTTAAGAGGTACAAAAAAATTTTGTTCGTCAAAGTTGCTTGAAATTGAATTGTCTATAATTTTGCTGAAGCATGTATACTATAATTTCTTCATATAAGAAAGTTAGGCACACCATTTCTATGAAAATGTGGACCACCCTAATTTTCAGTAACACCAAACAAAGGACCTAACCAGTACAAACAACTTTGAAGAAGACCGTTTTCATCTAATGTTTCATTCTAAAGTTCAAAATGCATATTTCCACGTAAAACTGCTTTCTGTACCATAGTGTGCTGTTAGGAAGATGAAGCCGCGACCATGCATATTTCGCGTAGCATAATTAGCTACATTATCAGTTGGTGACTCAGTTAACTTAGCCAGGCCACAACCCACAAAATTGTCGCCAATGAAAACCAATAGAGAGAATTGAAACTTGTAAGACTCCATGTTCGTCGCATACGCCACAAAACCGGTCATAGGAGCCACCTTTTACCAGAAAATCCACTTCTCACCCGCCGATGGACCACGAGGGACCTCTTCGCCATCACCGGTAGCTGCAAATACAAGTAAGGTCGACCAAATTTATGCACTACTCCTTGCCGCCTGGCGCTCAAGTGAAGGATGTTTTTGCCGAACCTTATCTTCCCTTCCCAGTCCCGTTACAACTGATTTCTGAAACCTGAATCTTCAGAACATTATGTTATTCTTAACCCGCTGTGTTTATAAGCTATAGGCTCTCTTTACGCTCATGCGTTTAGCGGTGCCCTTCTTAGGGCGCTGTATGAAACCATTGTGGTATAGAGCTCATTTCGCATATGCGATTATCCCTCTTCAAGGGACTTCACTCCTATTTCCTTCCATCTTCCCTTCCCTTTCCTCTCCCATCGAGTAGATGATGAAATAGGCTCAAATATGGCAATGGTACAAATCTCCCAAATGGAAGGGAACGTGCCTCTGGAGCCGGTCTTCAGATACCTGATACCTGTAGGGGCAAACCATCCATAGTTTGTTTGAGAATTACATAAACGTTACGATGCCACGATAATCATAAGAACGAAACGAGCTCACCATTTGGTAATCCATCCTCGACTAAACATGAATATCTTTTAATGAAGATTGATCTTAATTCCGTCGCCTGCCCCACAGAAGCATGCAACTGAATCAGAAGACCACACACTTCTCCATAGATGTATGAAGAGTTGCCTGTAGGGTAGAAATACATGTTTTGGTCTTAGCGCTAGTTGTAGCCATAGTGGATTATTCACTGTTTTATGCAAATAAGCGTGAAAAATTTCGTGTTTAGAAGACTACATGCACATAATAGATTTACATTCATTATTCAGTCGAAATAATTTGAAATACAATAGTAAATCGTTTATTTTCCTTAAAACAATTCATAGGATGGAGTAAAATAATACGGTCGGCAGTTGCCCCTTCACCACAATTTACTATCTCAATGATATTTTTTTTCAATTTCAAATCACCCTATCATTTCTGTCATTTGTACAGGATGTGCGAATAGATAAAATGATAATGGAGTAGTCCACAAACACACGGGATCATCTTATGGTGGTGTAGTTTCAACAATCGAATGCTTTTTTTGTCCCCAAGCCATTTGCCTCCCGCTGACATTGTGTCGATTATCATACATATGTTGGTGAAAGAAGTTGATGTGATCCAAATTTATCTTCGTTCAAATGCTCTTCCGGTTGGCATTCGTGCTACCCATGAGTTAAGGAGGAATCCCAACATGGATGATGCGAAAAGGATGTGGCTTTTTGTTGGCGCAAACTCGTGGGCGGTGAGGGCTACATATGGACACAACCTTCACATTTGCGGAATGATAGCCGTTGAGTCCAATTCTCGGGTTTGCAGAAAAGGATTTCCGCTTGGGGTTTTTTGGCATCGTTAGCGCTACCGACTGTTTATGCAAACATTTGCTCCTGCTACCTTTCTATCAGAAGGGTGTCGCATTAAATACGCATTGAATAGAAGTAGTGATTCTGTTCAGTCATTTTATTACTTCAGACCTTTCCGGAGTCATCCATTAAACTAAATGCATAACGATAAAAAGTGAATTTGAGATATGTTTGCGTCAATTTGCAATAAGAGACTGTTAAGTCAGTTATTTTCCATATTCTTAAATTTCGTGAAAAAAATTGTTACCCTTCAGACATTTTATCTTCGGCCTTTTAAAGCTCAACTGCTTTCAGAGTAAGATTTTCCTTTAGATATAATTGAAACTGTCTTCGTCCCTGCTTTGAAATCAACCTTTTTGTTTTTTTTTCGGGATGGAGCATTATCCTTTCAATCAACTGCTCTGAGCCCCACTTCTACCAAATTTGCGCCATCGCAATGTAAATTGAATGGATGGTAGATCCGAAGCATTCGCGGTCTACGGTTACAGCCTAAGTATCCATTTCCTATCGCATAGTTTCCCAAACTTTTTCCGCTTTTGGCTCGTGAGGAAATATCAGGAGGGGTGTTCACGATTGAATGATTTTTTTGTATTTGCCATCAATGTTTTAGAATTTTTATTAAAAACTTATAAACTATTTTAAAATAGTTTATAGAAGTTTTTATGAAGTTGAATAAAGAGTTAGTTGAGTTCAAAATCAGAACGATCAAATATTTAGGTTTTTACCATAATCGATTTTAAAGATTCACCTGAAACCTTTAAATTTAAAGTTTTACAACATTCTCAATTAATTAATTCTGGATGGTTCGGGTGGAAACGGTTTTTTTTTAATGAGCGTGCTACCAGGATTTTATAAGTTTTCAGCGGTAAACCAAAAAATATGAAGATTTTCCGACTAGTTCAAGCATTTTATTTGGTTGAATTTTCCGCAAGAATTTGTAAGTATTGATATTCGGGTTATAAAAAAATATATGGGAAATTATCAGCAAGTTTAAAAACTTATTGGTCAATATATCTTCCTTGCTTATGATTCATGGAAAAGCGTTGTTTTTTCTTTCATGCAGGTGAAATCAACTCACCTGCAAAAATGCTGAACTGCTTCGGCAAATGAAATGTAATATGTTGTTAACAAAATGTTATTAGAAGCTTTATTTAGTTTTAAGATATGCTAGTGTTTTTTAACACAGAACACCTAGAAATAAGAAATAAATTTAATGTTTGGAATGATACTAATGACGGAAATAAAAAAATGCCTCATTGGATTTTTTATTTTCGATCGGCGGAAAATAAACTATGCAGGTGACTCGCACATTCAAAAGATTGGGGACCTATATCTTATGGTAATGCTAGTGAGAGCGGGTCTATAAGTAAATAACGTGAGACGCAGAAACCAAAAAAGTGTCTTCGTTTCGGTTAGCCATAAGAGCTTAAAATTCACCGACCCCGGATTCGCTATGAAACGGTTAAAGCCTCAGGTTCAGTAGGAAGGGATAAAGGACATGACTTTTGGGCATAGTAAAAAGAAAAGCTCTGACGTATTTGAGTGAGATTTAGAATGAACGATAGAAGCGAATGTATAGATTTGTTCTACAATTCGTATTTTTTTAAATTCTCAAAGCATATAATGCAACATTACTATATTTCGTGTTTTAAGAATAATAGTGATAAGTGTAATTAATCCAAACCAACTTGAAAATAAGTAATAGCAAAAGAAAGCTTTAAATTATTGAACGGAATTTCACTCATGTGTCACTTTCAATAATTCATAACTTGCACAGCTGGAAATTTTTACCAAATTGCAGTAATTGAATAAATCCAATCATTAAAAATCCAACGATTGCCTACCGCCACAGCAGTCCCTAGTGGATTGTGGTCCAGTACGGGGCTCGTTCGTTTTTGTGATTTGGTGCCATCGAATGGGGATGAGAGCACGATCGCATACTGTCAGAACCGCAAAAAACACGGGGCAAAAAATAAACAATCAACTCAAACAATCGGATAAAAATCGCAGCAATTTGTTAATCCCAATCATACAGATCATGATGCGAGTCGACAGTCAACTGCTGACGATGCGGTACATATCTACGGTTTGGTTTCGATGTCGATTTTTCTTTCGCCCTTTTGTTGAATCGGAATCCCTTCTGAATGGTGGAATATGCGTGGAATTGATTCTAGCGACACGCAAAAAAAAAAAAAACGATGGCTACATGGTTTGTACCTGCATTTTTTTGCTCGACTTTGAAATCTGCACGCGTGACTAGAGATAGGAGGTAGAATAGAGCCAATTCATTGATCATAGGTTGTTATATACTTATCTACGCATAAAAAAGCACTGTTTACCATTATATCAAAATAGTAAAACGAATGCATTTCACATCTTACCTCAAAATTATATTTACTACTTTCATCGTATTAATCGAACAACTTTATGAGAAAGTTTATTCCAATCATTTACCCTTTTAGGATTAAAACATTACTCACACTAGTTGAACTATCAAGCGACCGAAAAAAATGGAAACTTTGATGAGATCAACATCATGTTAATTAATTACGCTAAAACTTGCCTCATAGTTTAACTCTCCACTCAAACTCAACGCTCGGATCGGCATCAAACGATCCGAGCTGGCGCTCTCCGTTCAACTTTTCAATTAATATTTGAAAGCTTCTCGCCAATCCAGCCGGACCGTCGTCGTCATCCCGAATCGCACCACCAACCATATAAATCTGCACCTACAGACCACGGGATAGAGATGGACTACCGGAAAAAAATAAACTGATTTTTGCTTGTGAAATTTTGCGGTGCATAGTTTTGTGCAGTGAAATTCCGGGCAATTATGTTGCAGAAAGTTGTCCTAAATTGAGATGCGGAAAATTATGGCCATAAAAAGGCATATTTCAAACATGATGGTGCAGAGGAAGTTGTGTATTATGTCGGCTTCGATTGTTGTGGGTTGAGTAATATGCTTAATTTCCCCTTTGTTTTGCCAATAAATTTTAAACTTTTCAGTGTGGTTAGACATGTGTCACGCAAGAGTGCGAATAAAAACGAATGGATCTTGATATTGTGGTGAAAACGGTCTTTTTTATATGCCATTCTGCATCAACTGAGGTGACACGAACGTCACATCTGAAATCCATCCCTTGGTATTTATCATTGGATTTTGCTGTGGATGAGTGATAGGCCACCAATAGACCATTGCGCCGCCTGTTCACTTTTCATCATTTTCAGATCGGATAAATAGACAATATTTTTACAAAAATGCTTTTTAGCATTGTATTAGAAATTCTTGCAGGGATGTTTACATGAACTTGTCATGGGATTTCTTCAAGAATATATCCAGAGGATACACCATTATTTTTGATTCCAACGAGATTTTTTTTACAAAAAAAAAATGCCTCTTTGAATTTTTCCCGTGTTTCCTCCAATAAATACTCGAAAGATTCATCCTTGAATACTTGCTGAACATCTTACCACAGGGTTACCTTCATGAGTTGCTCCGGCGATTTTTTTCACCAATGTGTAAGTATTCGACGAAAATTTCTTCAGTTAAGTCTCCATACCTTTCCTAAGGTATTCCTTGATGATTTTCATCATCAATTTCCCCACATTTTTCATCGGAAATCGTTCAAGTAATTGTCTAGAAATTTCTCCAGGAATTCTACCTAGAGTTTTTTTAAGGACTTTTTTTTACTAGTTCATTTATATGTGGCTCAATCGCGTTTAACGCTTTACGGAGCCGAAATTCATTTTTGTATTATTTACAATGTATTGACTTCTTGAGTGCCAAAATTAGTACGGGATGGAGCCAGGGTACTCGTGGCAACTCGAGGTTAGTGGTCACAATTGATGAAGGAAGGACATGGTAAGGATTGGGTTTAGGGTTCTCTGCAGCTCATCCGGGAGGTATATCGTAATTTTCGTCTCATGGCGTTGGTACCAATTTCGTGTCGGTATTCGTCTGCTGGTTGCATCCTCAATCCAACACAAAGGGGACAACACAAAAAAAAACTGGGGAAGAAAATACAAAAGAATTAAACTTTTATACCACACAAGCGTAGGAAATCGTAAATTGCGACCATATACATTAAATCACGGGTTCCCATCACATCTCTAACTGAAACATAGGGTTGTCTACCTCGGGCCGCAAGGGTATCCAAAAGTTTCGCTCTGGAGGCGTCCATATCCGGGCACTGCCAAACTACGTGATCGATGTCATCATAACCGGAACCACACCTATTACAAATATTGCTCACCGCGAGGTTAATCCTGTGCAAATATGTATCTTGCGAGTAATGGTTGGACATAAATCTGGACATAACGTGAATGATATCTCGACTTACCTTCAAACATTTCCACCACGCTCGCAAGGAAACTCTAGGAATTATGGAATGTAACCACCGTCCCAGTTGGCCATTTAGCTAATCGCTTTGCCAACCGTGAAGAGAACTTTGACGTACTAAATGAAAAAAAATCATCGTGTGAAATTCGTCTGTCATAAATCTCACCTTCCTCAGCGCCCACCTTTGCGAGAGAGTCCGCCTTCTCATTGCCATATATTAAGCAATGCGAGGGGACCCATACAAAGGTAATCTCATATAATCTTTCGACCAGAGCACACATCTGGTCTCTTATTTTTGTAAGAAAGTAAGATGCATGCTTTACAGGTTTCATCGATCGGAGGGCCTCAATCGAACTGAGACTATCCGAGAAGATGGAGAAGTGGTCTGCGGGCATGTTTGAGATCATCCCCAAAGCGAAGTAGATTGCTGCCAGCTCAGCAACATAACCCGTGCAAGGTTCCTGAAGTTTTCGGAAGGCGGAAGAGTTTTTATTGAAGACACCGAAGCCAGTGGATCCATTTATACGTGACCCGTAAGTGAAATATCTCCTGTAGGAATCGACATTCTGTCCACTATTGTGCAGGCTTTCTGACAATATTTCTATGGAAACTGAATCAAAAGCGCCCTTGACATCCAAGAAAACGGAAGCCAATTGCTCCTTGTCCGCAAAGGCTAGTTGAATATCCGATGAAAGCAGCGCTAGACGATCGTTTGTTTCTTTACCCTTGCGAAAGCCAAATTGAGTACTGGAAAGCGTATTGTTTGATTCGACCCAGTGGTCGAGTCGTGATAGGATCATTTTTTCTAACAATTTCCTTAAACATGATAACATAGCAATCGGGCGGTATGAATGGTTTGTCCAACGCATCGTCTCTCTGTGTTCCCCAGAATGGTGGTTGAGCTGGAACTGAGTCTGAACAGACCTTTCTTGCGAAGTTGAATATCCAACGATTGGAGTATTCATCACTCTCATTTGAGGATGAGCAGTTTCGCATGTTCCGAGCCACTCTCCAAAGCGTCGTCATGAAAGTTTCTCTTGAGAGGCCTTCGATGTTTTTTTTGCAAGGATTTTTCGGGTTTCCTGTAATTTTATCAAGTGTAGTGTAGTGGACATTGAATTTGAGCACAAATTGAATTTTTTATTACACTCAAAATTTCGTTCACTCAAAATATTACGAAAAACCCTGGATCTCTTTGCCTGTAACTCAAAATTCTTAGCGATCCTATATTTTTTTTTTACATGAAATAGATTGTGAAAAGTCATGTGAACATGTTTAAGTAAAAACAATAAATTTCCGATAACATTCAAATTTTTTTTACCCATTTTTTGTCTGTTAATCAAAATTGAAGCCTATGGCATGTAGTGTTTTCAGTTTTCATTCACTTGTAAAAGTCAAGTGAATATGTTTAAGTATTTTTTTATAACTCTTTATTTAAGGCTCATGCGCCATTAGGCATTACGGAACCGAATCCATTTCATTGTTGTTTACAACACTGTATTTGTAACTTAGTAGTCTATGTCAAATTGGGGAACCGAGGTATTCGTGGTTTGGCCGAGGTTAAGGTTTACATAAAAAAAAGGATGGAATTGGATTTGAGGTATCTTTCATTGGCGTTTAGCCATTCAGCAGCATTCTGTTGATGTAAATGTAGCTGCTCAACGACGAATGGTGGACATTATGATCAACTGTAACAATACAACGAACCGAGTTTTCGGAGGGAAATGACAATTGACAAGTAGAGAGAACTAATGAGCGATGGAAATAAAAATATTCTATTTGCTTCAACGATACAAAAACAATTTTTTGAGGTGGACACTAAAGATAAGTAGATATGATCAACAAACCTAAGAACGATGGGGGTCAAACAGATATTCCAGCTTGCTTCCAAAAATCGAAAACGAGCTTCATATAACCAAGATCAAGCTTACTCAGAACATCTCTAATGTCTTCCTTTTCTGGAATCCTTTGGGCCCCGAAGGATGCACATAAATCGGATCAGGCAATAACGTATTCGGGGCAATCCCATACTACATGGTTGGCGTCTTGATAGCCTGCACCACAGCTGCAGCGATTGCTCTCTGTGAGCTCTATTCGATTAAAATGTGAGAGTGATTGAACATAAGGCGACACATTACCTTGGTGATGGTATATGATTGATTCGATAGAGCACTCAAAGTATTTCGTATTTCGCTAAGGAAATACTGCTTTACCGGCCTCATTGAACGAATTGCCTCTATGGAGTTAAGACTTAGGCTAAATATGTAGTATTGATCAGAGGTTTTTCGGCATGTATTAACTTGTAGAAGTCAAGTGAACATTTTTAAACAGAAATTGAAATTATTGATCACATTTAAAATTTCTCTTATTTAATATACTACGAAAACCCCTATTTTCTGCATCCATTTGCAATTCAAATCTAGGAACTGTTTTTTTTCGATATCGATGTCTTTGTACAAAAAAGTGGACATGTTTATGAACAAGTGTATCAAGCAAGTACACTTAAAATTTATTTTGAGTGAAAAACTACAAAAAATATATCCTCAACTTTTCTCTCTGCAAGTTAAAATCAAAGATTATAAAGTGTATCTTTTCGCCACGAGCTAGTTTGTTCGAACATTTGCATTTGACTGTGACAATCAATTTTATGTTTGAAAAACTATATGTCATCGCTTTGAATTTTTAGATATAGGCAAACGAGTGGTTTTTCGTGATATTTTAAATAAAACAAATTTTGAGTATGATCAAAAATTTCAAAATCTGCTCAAACATGTTCACTTAACTCCTACAAGTAAATTCATACCGAAAAACTACACTTATTATTGTGGGCCCCGGTTAGTGTCGTCAGGCATTTTAGCGTATCGTGTCATGCGGTGTGGGTTTAATTCCCGCAGATGCCATTGAAACTTTTCGTCAGGAATGTTTCTCGGCTATGCCACTGGAGCATGCCTGTCCGTTGTCTAGTGTTAAGTTACAGTCTTTGCAGCTAAATGGCCGAAGGCGGTGTCCGTGTCTTTTTTAAAATTTTGATATGCAAACAAAAAAGCTTTGGAAAAACGTATCTTTTGTCGTTTTCTGTGTAAAACAAATTTTGAGTGTAATTGGAAATACATTTTTTTCACTCAGACATAATCACTAGCTGTTACAGGCTTTCAATTTTATGTCGAGAAAAATATATGTCATCACATTGAATTTTAAGTTACAGGCAAACGGGTCCAAAAATAGCGTTTTTCGTAAAAACTTTAAATTTTGAGCGTAAAAATAAATTTTGAGTGTAATCAAATGTTTCAATTTTCGCTCAAGCATGTTAACTTTTGTAGATTGTAGATTCATGCCGAAAAAAACTACATATCAAGGTCTCCAGTTTTGATTCACAGACAAAAAAAACTCAGGAATTACGTTTCCTGTGTGATTGTTGTGGGAAATTCATTTTTTTACTCAAACATGTTCACTCGACTTTCACAATTAATTTTATAGCTTAGCTTAGCTTAGCTTAGACTGACTACACATATCAATGGTTGCTATTCCGTGATTGACCGAAGTCAGTGAAAATGCACAAAGAATCAACTTGAAGTTCGGCTGGGATTGGCCATAATCTTCTTCAGTGTGCATAATTCAGTGCCTCTATTTATACAGGGTCAATAACGGCGCCGGCCACGTCCTTGCAGTCAGGTGGGATTGGGGGAAGGAATGTTAGTGTGTAACCTTTGCTTTTTGGAGACCGTGTTTGCCTCTGCATCTCCACAAAGGTTACTGGGAGGGATGTTTGTTAATGTGGAGGATCGGTGGGTCATAGGATTCACTTTGATAAGCGATTAGACCATGAAAAACAATGATTTGTGAGATATATACATGCTTATACGTAAATATAATATTTTCATTTGATATGAACAATTTTTATGTAGAGGAAAATTATGCCGACACTTGAGGTGACGAACCATTCAAAGTTTGTTGAACAAATACCTAAATGTAACATTCCTACAGCTGTCAGGACGAAAGCATGTGGTATTATATTTTACTTATTTGAAAAGAAACAATAAACTCGATTGGTTGGGACATCATAGAACACTCTTATTTTTATGCCGACACTTACAGTGGCGAACCATCCAAAGTTTGTTGAATAAAGTGAACCTTTCGCAAGTCTACACTTGTAGTGTCGAACCATTCAAAGTTTTTTTTAATTACAAAAATAAAGGTATATAAGAGGTGTTCTGAAAAAAAAAATATGTTAAACATAAATAAATCATGAATCAGAGTTTGTGTCGACACTCACAGTGACGAACCATCCATAGTTTGTTGAAAAATCATATTTACATCCCACCACTGTAACGATTGAATGTGCAGTCATACATATTTTATAGATTAGAAATAGTAGCATGAAACGAGCTCACCAATTGATCCGTTATCCTTGACTGAGCAGCCACAATCCACTTTCGGCTTCACTCGTTTGCTCGGCTATAAAAAAGCACTCAGGAAAAAAAAAATAAGCGCGCGACCCAAAAAGAATAAAAAAAAACTGTTCGGGCTTTCTTGACGCACTGCCCAGGAGCAAGCGTCAAGGTCGAAGGATCAAACAGAACTAACCGATCGCGGCACTTTTTTAGTTACTCCAACCGAACTCACCGATCACGCCACTTTTTCACTTACTAGACCAACGCGCGACATGTTTGATCCTGCCCTCGTCGCTCGCCCCGGAAAAAGCAAGTGTCAAGGTCGAAAGATCAAACAGAGCTCACGACTTTCACAATTAATTTTATATCGAAAAAACTATATGTCATCGCTTTGATTTCTGAGTTACAGGCAAACAGGTCCAAAAAAATAGGTTAAAGAAATTTCACTAATATTGATTTATTGAATATTGAAAATCGCTTCGAAAACGACAGAAATTTGCATGTTCAAAGTTGCACTTCCATTTTTTTGGACCTTGATAGCTGGCGTAAGTTTCCACCCCCTTGGAAGAAGAAGAGTTATTACATGAATTCAGTCAGGTATTTATTAAAAAAATCCCTTTGAATGTAAATCATCCTCAAATTGTACCAGGTATTCTTTTGTGAAATTTTCTTAAAAAATCTGTCATTTCTCTGGCATTTCATCCATAAAGTCGCTTAAATGTAAATGATACTCTCGAAAATGTATTCGGGATTACATTCAAAAATGCTGTCCAAGACAATTTTCAACGATTTTTCCAATAAATTTACTGTTAATTCTTAATCAAACTCCTCCAGAAATGTTTTGGAATTCATGCTTATTTATCATCACTTTTGCTAGTCCATGTAGAACTTGCAAACACTAAAAGTATTACTTTAAAAGTATCTCTAGATGTTCCTCGAAAAAATCTCTTTAGAGATTTTGTTTAACTGCATCTTATCAAAAATTGTTTCTGAGAATTGTTGGCGCAACCATAAGTTTAACTTTTGGGATTGCCCTTCACGCAAACGAATCGTTGTGGCTTGTGCCAGGCTGATGAACGTTTTTCCTAGCCAGAATTCCTTAGGCAAAATCTCCAACAGTTCCCATCTCTCAGTTAACGGTCGCTTGCTTAATAATCATACCCATCAGGTAAATTTTAATCGTGCTCATTCACAAGCTAATTTTCTTCCGTCGAGTAACCGCTCGAACCTTTACGGTGTGAATGGATATACTCAAGGAAATACCTATACCACTGATGGCGCAGGTAATTTCAACCCCTTTCCTTCAAATTTTCTTCCAACGAGTAACCTTCCGAATAGTTTCAAATCAAATGGAAATACCCATGCTTATGTCGCCGTAGGGAATTTATATTCCGTCTCTTCACCAAAGGAAAATCCCAACAGAAAATCAGTAGAAAAAGTACCTATTTCTTGTAACATGTCTCCCTCTGTTTTGATTTTCCAGCTGAACAATTGAATCAAATGATTAAAAACCACCATTATGACTGAAGCAGTTCAAAATGTTGTAAAGTTTACTAATAAAATCGTTAGTGGATTATGTTTCTCTAATGGATTCAATTTTGTTTTTGAATTGGGATGTCCGTTCAATTTTATACCAGTTAATAACATACATATAGCAGTTATTACTGAAACTTTTTTGAAACCTGAATTCAAACTCAAAAGAGATCCAAACTTTTTTGTTTATTGTATAGATCGACTGGATGGAGCAGGTGGTGGAGTTGCTATAATCATTTATAGGCGTAAGAAACATCAAGTTTTTTCGTCATTTGAAACAAAAGTTTTCAAAACTTTGGGTAGAAACACAACTTGGTGAATGTATTTTCGTTGCTGCCTATTTGCCTTTTCAATTCACTAGGCAGCAAGTTAATTTGTTTCAAACTGACTTGCGAATAGTGACTCGCAATAAGTCATTTTTTTATATTTGGTGACATTAATGCAAAACACCGCTCATGGTATAATTTGCAAAGCAATTTCAACGGGAGAATTTTATTTGATGAGTACTCTTCAGGATATTTTTCAATTTAATACCCTAGAAGCCTTACATGTTTTTCCTTTTCTAGAAACCCTTCTACTATTGATATAGTCTTAAATGACTCTAGTTACCTTTGTAGCCAACCTTTGTTACTCACGCTGATTTTTATTCTATTCATGTTCCTGATACATTTCAAATATCATATGAAGCGATTCTCAATTCTATCAGCTCCACTTTCAATTATTTACGAGCTGACTGAAATCTTGCAGGATATCGCATTATTACTGACTGAAAAATCAGTCGGTGCATATGTCTAGCTAACGGATCCATCTGAGTGTGATGGATATGCAATTTATTTTCAAAACTTGTTCCGATGGGCGTGATGCTCGGCATATGTTTTTCGAGATTAAAATGAATGTTCAGGTTATAACATTCTGCCAAATCAGATGAATGATAATTCTTATATTTTTTTTATTTAATCTCTGCCAAATATATAAAAACAAAGAATTATGCAAGAAGAAACGCATCGGATTGCAATTAGATCAAAACTGCAATCTTCACAGAAAATTCTACCGCTTTGGTTATCGTTTTGGCAGCCCATGAATCAAAACTCAAATCTCATTCCTCCACACAAACGAGTTGCTTTTGACAGGTCCATTGGTTCTTATTCGTATCTGATGAAGCTCAATGGTATGAATTAGAATTTATGGCCATCCAAACTCATGACGTGATATCATGCCTGGAGCAAATGGCATTGATATTGAAAGGATACTCGAAAATGGAACCCAAGTTCATCGTACAATGCCGGCTTACGTTCATTCGGTTTGGCCAGATCAGTATGCAGTATGTGTAGGCTGGTGTCCACGTGGACAATGGCAAAAAATTGTCCATGGTGGCACATGACTGAGCATTTCCTACCTTTCCACGACCCCCATACTAAACAGGAAGGAGAAACGGCGTTCGAGCCTCTCTGAAAGGAAGCCTACATAGCTTTTACCAAACGATTACGTCGTTAATAAATGTGCTGGAAAAGATCGCCTCTGCTGTTTGGTGCAGCAAATGCCATCCTATATGTCTGTAGATGTGGACACCAAGCAGCAGCATCATTGTCCAAACAATCTTTGTTGGCAGCCAAATCAACAAACATTTAAAGAAGGGGGACACTCTGTAATTTATCAAAAAATATTTCGTTACCTATTCCTATGAAATTTTGTGAATTAGCAATAAACAACAAAAAATTACCACTTAAAAAATAAAACACTGAACTGTTAGAAAAAGAGCCAATGAAGAAATGAAACTAACCTTTAAGAAGCAAAATATAAGGCCAATGGAAAAAAGCTTTAAAAAATTAAAAAAAAAGTGTCAACAGAATCATTATTGCCATTTAAAAGACTATTACAGTGAAACCTCCATGAGTCGATATTGAAGGGACCATCGACTCATGGAAATATCGAGTCATGGAATAGCAATCCTTTGAAAAGCTGCTTCTAGGGACCATCATAGTAACCATGAAATTTTGTTTTTAGTATGGTTCCATGAGTCGATATCGAGTAATGGAACATCGACTCATGGAGGTATCACTGTAGTATTATTTTTGATTGCACTTTGGATTTATATTGTAGTGTTTATATTAAGTCTTGAGACATATTTAATTCTGAAACGCTGATTTTCGATTTTTTGGCTGCCCGTTTTTTTTTTTGAACAGAAATATATTCTTAAATGCTAAATGCCTCGATGCCAATTTATACCCAATTTTCGTTGGTTTAGAATTATTTAAGTGACTGCTCTAGGATAAACTAGTGATGGTTATGCTTTTCCTAGGGCATGATAATATATCCCTCATTCTTTGTCAATGGCCTAGCATAACCTAAATCGGATGTTGTCGCATCGATTTCCAAATGCCACTCGTTCCTGCCACAAATATCAATTCAAGTGCAAATGCCATTGGTGTGCAATAGGCCCGAGCCAATATACGTGTCCAATTCAACATTTCCGCACATCCTTGCGGAAGTGCCATTCCTGTGGTTGCTATATTTTATGCCGGTGATTAGGGCTAGATCTGCCATTGATTATATCGGTGTTGTACATAATAGAGGCATTACCTATATTTATAAGTTCGGGTTGCTGCAGTCCAAACTATAAACATAGATTATGGGCAATCGGGGTGGGAAAGGATTTTGCAGTGAGCAGGTTCACAGCGAGCTGCAGTATTTTACCATCATCATTTAGTTGATAGTAATCGGCATCATGAACATCACTGCCGTCATCATCATCATCATCGTCATAGTATGAATGCTCTCAGTACATATTCAGTAGAAGCGAATATCTGAAATTCGCTTATTTCAAGCTTTTGGGATGCAGCTAGTGAGTGGAACGTGTTTTCGTACATAGCACTGGTATCCGATGCAAACTCTCCACAAGAATGAAACCCCTGCAGATTCGATTCCACAGGAATTTCGCGAACGTGCCTGTTTAACGAGAAGCAGTTGATTGGTGAGATTCTAACTAGAGGCAAGATTACCCATAATTTGGAGCCTTCCGCGATAATCGCGTTTTGAGTGATTGATATGGATATATGTGAACAATTTCCCACAGCAATCCATTGATTTTGATGCAATTCGATAGAAATTTCTACGCAAACGCTTTAGCAATGAGGCGCTGATAGGTGGTATTGTTAGTGTAATGATAATAAATTAGGTAATTGGATGGGGGTTTCCAATGATGAAGTTACAGGTCGTCAGGTTGTCTGGACGGATTTGTAATTATTTTGGTCAGTAACAAACAACTGACTACGAATTAAAAACAAAAAAACAATTAAAAAATCATTTGTCGTATAACTAAACGTAACATTGAAACCTCCATTTACGTAATGGGCCAGGGGTTAATGGATTTTTAACCTGAATAGAATTGCATTCGGAATTGAGTTTCTATAATCTCTCTTGGAAATATGATTGCATTCTGTAGTTTATTTGAAGTTTGATTTCCGTTTTCCCGGGAAGGTCACAAGACTGAAAGAGCAACGATGCAAATTTGTATAAAGGTTCCAGGCGAACATTCCAGTTCGTTTGAATAAGGTCGGGGTCTACGACAAGCTGATGAACTTTTGTGCCTGTTGTTCAGTATTGCGCTAGGAGGTGTTATGCAGAGAGCTGGGCTTAACAGCCGGTGTATGTATTTCACGAGATCCAGTCAATTTGTTTCCTTCGCGGATAATATGGACATTGTCAGTCGAACATTTGAAAAGGTCAAAGTGAGTTTTCTTCTCGTTTCAGAGCGCAAGCAATGGCGCTTAAGCCTAGGCCATACAGCCAGGACATGAGGAAGAAATACCAATAGGCAACTTCCTTAGCTTAACTTAGCTTGGACTGACTACACATATCAATGGTTGCTATTCCGTGATTGACCGAAGTCAGTGAAAATGCACAAAGAATCAACTAGAAGTTCGGCTGGGATTGGCCATAATCTTCTTCAGTGTGCATAATTGAGTGTCTCTATTTATATAGGGTCAATAATGGCGCCGGCCACGTCCTTGCAGTCAGGTGGGATTGGGGGAAGGAATGTTAGTGTGTAACCTTTGCTATTTGGAGACCGTGTTTGCCTCTGCATCTCCACAAAGGTTACTGGGAGGGATGTTTGTTAATGGGGAGGATCGTTGGGTCACAGGATTCACTTTGATAAGCGATTAGACCATGATAAATAATTATTTGTGAGATATATACATGCTTATATGTAGATATAATATTTTCATTTGATATGAACAATTTCTTTGTAGAGGATTATGCCGACACTTGAGGTGACAAACCATTCAAAGTTTGTTGAACAAATACCTAAATAAAACATTTCCACAGCTGTCAGGACGAAAGCACGTGTTATTATATTTTTCTTATTTGAAAAGAAACAAAAAAAAAATCGATTGGCTGGAGCATCATAGAACACTCTTATTCTTATGCCGACACTTACAGTGGCGAACCATCCAAAGCTTGTTGAATAAAGAGAACCTTTCGCAAATCTTTTGTAGTGTCGAATCATTCAAAGTTTTTTTAATTACAAAAATAAAGGAATGAATGGAACGTTTTGAAAAAAATAAGTTAAACATAAATAACATTGCGGAACACGTTTTTATCTCCAGCACTTAAATACCGCTATTCACTTAATTAAGGGTTGCTGAAATCATTGCCGTTTTCTGAAACATCATAGCACGTCTAGTTTTTAAAATATTGACTGTTGAAAATGCGAAAATTGACTATTTCAGCCAACTTGCATGCAAGTTTGCCAGCTTGCAATGTATTTGCTTAATTTGCCACATAATTCAAAATTTATGTGTATAACAATATTTATTGGGGGTCTGTAGCCTTGAGGTTACGCTTTCGCTTCATAAGCAGAAGGTCATGGGTTGGATTCCCAGCCCCTCCATAAAAAAAACCCGTCCAGTCACCAGAAGACGCCTCTCGGAGGACCGTGCTTTGGGGAGCACATCCATCCTCCGTCGGTATCAGATGGTGACTGAGACAAACTGACCCTCTTCGCAGGCAGCTAGCCTCACTAAAAGCAGAGCTCTCTCCTAACTGCTCAGTGTGAGAGTAAAAAGTAGGAGAGAGTGAAAGTAGATGTAAATATAGATAAGTTAAAAATAGATCTGTATCGGTAAAGCAGCTACAGATCAACTGATTCCGGCACAGTAGTGGCCACGAGCACAGAGTGCCTTAAAAAAACAATATTTATCAACAAAATTTATTATACCTTCGATGCATAAAAGTTATTTTTTGATGGTTTAAAAAAATATTGTATTTTGCTATATAAGAGAAACGAAGAATTTGCTATGGAAATTGCAAGCATGTTGAAAAAATCGGTTTAATCGAAATTTAATCGTGCAATATAAATCAAATTATATCTGAAATGAAATTTTAAATTCTATTTTACATGTTTGGTGGATTAGATTACAAAAAAGTTAGATAAAATGTACTTAAAATTTCATGTCAACATCAATAAAACCGGTGTTGGCGACCTGTAACTAAAAATTTTGACGTGCTGGATCATTTCTGAGAATGACATCAGATTCAGCAACCCCAAATCTACTAGAGACACATTATTTGATCCTTGAGATACGCAAAAATGTCATTTTTGTTACACTGTGTAATTTATGAACCAGATTTTATGTCGACATTCATAGTGACGAACTATCCATATTTTGTTGAAAAACCATATTTACGCCCCACGTCTGTAACGATTAAATATGCAGTCATACATATTATATAGATTAGAAATAGTTTCATGAAACGAGCTCACCAATTGATCCGTCATCCTTGACTGAGCAGCCAGAAGCACTCAGCAAAAATTGGCGCGCGACCCGAGAAGGAAAAACAACTGACGACTGCTCGGGCTTTCTTGACCCACTGCCCAGGAGCAAGCGTCAAGGTCGAAGGATCAAACAGAACTAATCGATCACGGCACTTTTTCACTTATGGGAAGTATGCACTTCAACAGAAAAAAATCGCCTATCTAGATGCGTGGAAAATTTCTTGAAAGAAATGCTCAAGAAAAGCATTTTTCTTTCATCGCAGTACGCAGTTGAAAAGAAATGTCAATTCAGATGGGGCTTACAGTAGAAAATTTCTTGACCATTTCTTTCCGCAGATATTTTTTACTTTTCTTGAGCTGAACAGCACACCTGATTGATCCTGCCCTCGCCACCCGCTCCAAACTTCACTTATTAAAGCTTATTATAAAGAAAATAAGCTTCACTTGTATCAACCTTTTTCAATTCCACATTATTATTCGCGGAGACGAAAACACGAGATATTAAATTTAACCTTCGAGCTGTCGCGCTGTTGTACTTTGTACAACAGTTGTGATTTATATGCTATCATTTTGCAACAAAGATATCTATCGACACCAAACCAAAATGTATTCCTCAAGAATCTTCTTAAGAATAATACTTGACGGTTTTTATTTACAGTATGACCCTTTATAATGCGGTAAAATCAACAAATGTACATGAAAGTCGCATAATAATGAACGCACTATATACGGTTGGAGTAAACCACAGTTTGAAATCGGTATATCTCAAAATCCCGATAATATAGAAACTTGAGGTCTTTAGAAAAGTTGTTTTGGATGTGAAGCGCTATCTGATGGTACCGCTTTTAATTCGGAATTTGACCGCTAGGTGGCACTAGTGAGCATGGAAGTATTATTTTTGTTTTGCAAATATATCAGGATCCTGATCATTTAGAAGGATGGCGTCTTTGGCAAAGTTGCTTAGTAAGTTAAGGACTATCATTGTTCGAGCTAGTTGATTCAAAATTTTGCCACTAGGCGGCGCTAGTGTGCATGAAACTTTTGTTTGCAGATATCTCAGGAGCCTGACCACTTAGAAAGATAGTGTCTTCGGCAAAGTAGTTCATTAACTCAAGGACTATCATTATTTCATGGAAGAAATAAAATATGTTGCCACCAGGCGGCGCTAGTGAGCATAATTTTTTTGTTTTTCGGATACTGCAGGATCTTGAATTTTTAGACAGGCACCTTTAGCGAAGTTGTTCAGAAGCTCAGGAACTATCATTATTTTACATAATCTCGAACTTTAAGGATTAAATAAAGAAATAATTTGAACTACTGAACAACTCTGCCGAAGACGCCATCTTTCTAAGTGTTCAGGCTCCTGAGATATTTGAGAAAACAAATGTTTTATACTCACTAGCGCTGCCTGGTGGCAAAATTTTGAATCAACTAGCTCTAACAATGATAGTCCATAAGTTAACGAGCAACTTTGCCGAAGATGCCATCTTTCTAAGTGGTCAGGATCCTGAGATCTACGATACAAAAGTTTCATGCTCACTAGCGCCGCCTAGTGGCAAAATTTCGAATTTCTTGGCTAAAATAATGATAGCCCTTGAGCTGCTGAATAACTTTCCCGAAGACGTCATCTTTCTAAGTGGCCAGACTCCTGAGATATTCGCAAAACCAAGGGTGTTGTACAAAGTACAACGCGCGACTACTCGCGTTACAAAAATTCGCGCGACGACTGAAAGGTTAAAACACAACCGTTCGCACGCGTAGCTTCTTCTTCTTCTTTCTGGCGTTACGTCACCACTGGGACAGAGCCTGCTTCTCAGCTTAGTGTTCTTATGAGCACTTCCACAGTTATTAACTGAGAGCTTACTATGCCATGACCATTTTTGCATGCGTATATCGTGTGGCAGGTACGAAGATACTCTATGCCCTGGGAAGTCGAGAAAATTTCCAACCCGAAAAGATCCTCGACCGGTGGGATTCGAACCCACGACCCTCAGCTTGGTCTTGCTGAATAGCTGCGCGTTTACCGCTACGGCTATCTGGGCCCCTGTAGCTTGCTGCGATCCAAATTTGGAAAGCTTTAGGAACTTATGTGGAAAACTATGGAATTCATGTCCATGAAGCAAAACTCAAGAATTGAAACACACACGAAGTTTTTTAGAAAATCAGAACAAATCGATATAGACGTTAATGAATCGGTATTAAATTTTAAACACACGGATCAAACGTGAGGATTTTTATAATTTTGACAATTTTTTCTTTGTTTGCTGTTTACTGTTTAAAGAAAAATGGCAATTTCCGTCGAAAAACCTTGAAAAATCCAAAGAAATTCGATTATTTCATTACAAAATCATGTTATTATTAAATAATTAGGTCAAAATCATTTTTCAGAAAAATGTTTTGTACGAGCAGTTTGAAAACAACTAAGTTTGCTTCAGAAACATGTTAAAAGATTTGAAATCGGTTGAGTATTTATGAACTTATGATCAAACAAAGATGATTTTTCATAGTTAAATGAGGAAAAAGATGAAAAAAAAACTATTTTTAACTAAAACTTTTAATTTTAAACTAAGTTTAATGTTGCTAAAAGTTAAAAAAATAAATAAATATAAAAACTAATTTATAGTAAGTTCACTAAAGGCAAATTTTTTATTGCTTGAAAATTCATGTTCAAGTCGCTTGCGCCAACTCTAAATGTAAATATTTTTGGCTCCAATTTTGAAGTTTCTCTTTATGTGTGATTTGAATCCATAAGAGCACACGATTTTTTTGTTTTGAGGACATTTCAAAAATAAGCCTCACCCTACTGTACAACTATTGGACAAGGCTTATAGTTTACCTTTGTATGAGTCTACTTGAGTACAAATCTAATTCATAAACTTCACAGAGATTACTGGTTAAGCTAGTGTATCCGAAGAGCTGTATTCAATAGGTTTTTTGGATAGCCTGTGAACAATTATTCACACTCATTGAATTTTCTGGAAATTTTTATATCTTGACGAAAAAAAAAATAATTTCCAACTTAAAATGTAAATTTATGCCCGTAAATTTCGAAGGAATCAGCCTTGCAGTAAAGATGTCTTTCAACGAAAACTTTCAAATTTAATACATATTAAGGGCTAAGGTTAACAGACTCAAAATTGAGATATAATGACTACCCAAATGACAGAATCCTATTTGACGCTTTGGAAACAATCATCCTGCTCCATCCATGATACATATTCCAATCCGCACAGCTACGGAATCCCTCCTGGGATTGTATGGAAATTAATGCTTCTACATTCAAATCAAGCCACACACACCCACACAGTTGGAAAGGAGTATCCAGGACAAAATCAGCCGCATTCACCGCAACCGAGAGCCCTGAACGGCCAAGCTAGTGCAAAGGGCTCGGATGGTTTTGCCCGGAGGCGATGGCTGGTGTCAACTGTTTTCACTTTTCCGCTCAGGCGTTGCGTGTGGGATGGTTGGCTGGTTGGTAGATACGTAGGATTGCTGACTCTATCGATAGAGCCGTATAAAGTTGGAAGTAGAATAATTTAATTATTCCGACTTCCCAGTTGTGGGGCTTCCCCACCGGGCGATGTTCTCCAAATGCACTGTACCGTAAAACGTGGTATCTTTGATAATGAGGGTTACTTTTATATTGCGGAAAATAACATGAATTTTGGCAATAATTTAAGTAAAACGAATGCAAAACTAAAGATGTTGGAATCGAGAACATTTGATTTCATAAACTTTTTTTTATTAAAAATTGATGAGAGTAGCTTTTTAAACTTTTACAAACAAACTGTTCTGCGCTTACTATTTGATTGATATGATAACAATAGATAGCTAAGATACCAAAACTTGTTTAGAAAAAACAACAAAAATCTTTAGGACAAACCCTATTTAAGCTACCCCCATTTTACGGTACATACATCAGTAGATGGTGGTCTTTTTTCCCCCGGCGGGTGTTATCATCGGAGATGACAATCTCACTTTCATCCCTTGGTACCACGGTAGAGCACAGTGATCATTGCTGCTAGCAGCGAGAAGCACATCGCAGCCACCACGGTCGGGTCATAGCGCGGTAGGCAATGAGATAGCTAGCGTTGTCGCGCCGTCGTGGTTGTCGTCTGGTGGTCTAGTGGCTTGGGATGTTCTCGCTTCTTGCTCAGTGAAAGTCTCGGTTGATGAAATTCCACTCGGGGCTGGCACTGGCTGAGTCTAATTAATATTCTACAAAGTTATCGATGACGATAATTGGTAGGAAAATATATCGTATTTCATTAGGCGATTGATTTGTGGCGCGTCCGATGTGGTCCTTCGGGGGAACGATTCTGGTGAGAGGAAATGGAAGTTCCCTGCTGGGGGAAAAGCACTGACTGCCGTTAATTGCAGAAAGGGGAAGATAAATTGGAATTTGATTGGAGTTTTTTCGCTGCTCTAGCTTTTGGTCCAGAAACGCCGTGATTCATGAGGAAAATAATCGATATGAAATTTACCAAAAGCAGCCAAGGCAACCTGAAAACATATTGGTTATGTTAGGAATAGCCACCATATGGTCAATATCACACGAAACTTGATTGGATTGGATTTGGATTGGATTTGGATTGGAATTTGGATTGGATTTGGATTGGATTTGGATTGGATTTGGATTGGATTTGGATTGGATTTGGATTGGATTTGGATTAGATATGGATTGGATTTGGATTGGATTTGGATTGGATTTGGATTGGACTTTGGATTGGGATTTGGATTGGATTTTGGATTGGATTTGGATTGGATTTGATTGGATTTGGATTGGATTTGGATTGGATTTGGATTGGATTTGGATTGGATTTGGATTGGATTTGGATTGGATTTGGATTGGATTTGGATTGGATTTGGATTGGATTGGATTGGATTGGATTTGGATTGGATTTGGATTGGATTTGGATTGGATTTTGGATTTGATTGGATTTGGATTGGATTTGGATTGGATTTGGATTGGATGGATTGGATTTGGATTGGATTTGGATTGGATTTGGATTGGATTTGGATTGGATTTGGATTGGATTTGGATTTGGATTGGATTTGGATTGGATTTGGATTGGATTTGGATTGGATTTGGATTGGATTTGGATTGGATTTGGATTGGATTTGGATTGGATTTGGATTGGATTTGGATTGGATTTGGATTGGATTTGGATTGGATTTGGATTGGATTTGGATTGATTTGGATTGGATTTGGATTGGATTTGGATTGGATTTGATTGGATTTGGATTGGATTTGGATTGGATTTGGATTGGATTTGGATTGGATTTGGATTGGATTTGATTGGATTGGATTGGATTTGGATTGGATTTGATTGGATTTGGATTGGATTTGGATTGGATTTGGATTGGATTTTGGATTGGATTTGGATTGGATTTGGATTGGATTTGGATTGGATTTGGATTGGATTTGGATTGGATTTGGATTGGATTTGGATTGGATTTGGATTTGGATTGGATTTGGATTGGATTTGGATTGGATTTGGATTGGATTTGGATTGGATTTGGATTGGATTTGGATTGGATTTGGATTGGATTTGGATTGGATTTGGATTGGATTTGGATTTGGATTGGAATTTGGATTGGATTTGGATTGGATTTGGATTGGATTTTGGATTGGATTTGGATTGGATTTGGATTGGATTTGGATTGGATTTGGATTGGATTTGGATTGGATTGGATTGGATTTGGATTGGATTTGGATTGGATTTGGATTGGATTTGGATTGGATTTGGATTGGATTTGGATTGGATTTGGATTGGATTTGGATTGGATTTGGATTGGATTTGGATTGATTTGGATTGGATTTGATTGGATTTGGATTGGTTTGATTGGATTTATTGGATTTGGATTGATTTGGATTGGATTTGGATTGGATTTGGATTGGATTTGGATTGGATTTGGATTGGATTTGGATTGGATTTGGATTGGATTTGGATTGGATTTGGATTGGATTTGGATTGGATTTGGATTGGGATTTGGATTGGATTTGGATTGGATTTGATTGGATTTGGATTTGGATTGGATTTGGATTGGATTTGGATTGATTTGGATTGGATTTGGATTGGATTTGGATTGGATTTGGATTGGATTTGGATTGGATTTGGATTGGATTTGGATTGGATTTGGATTGGATTGGGATTGGATTGGATTGGATTTGGATTGGATTTGGATTGGATTTGGATTGGATTTGGATTGGATTTGGATTGGATTTGGATTGGATTTGGATTGGATTTGGATTGGATTTGGATTGGATTTGGATTGGATTTGGATTGGATTTGGATTGGATTTGGATTGGATTTGGATTGGATTTGGATTGGATTTGGGATTTGGATTTGGATTGGATTTGGATTGGATTTGGATTGGATTTGGATTGGATTTGGATTGGATTTGGATTGGATTTGGATTGGATTTGGATTGGATTTGGATTGGATTTGGATTGGATTTGGATTGGATTTGGATTGGATTTGGATTGGATTTGGATTGGATTTGGATTTTTGGATTGGATTTGGATTGGATTTGGATTGGATTTGGATTGGATTTGGATTGGATTTGGATTGGATTTGGATTGGATTTGGATTGGGATTTGGATTGGATTTGGATTGGATTTGGATTGGAATTTGGATTGGATTTTGGATTGGATTTGGATTGGATTTGGATTGGATTTGGATTGGATTGGATTGGATTTGGATTGGATTTGGATTGGATTTGGATTGGATTTGGATTGGGATTTGGATTGGATTTGGATTGGATTTGGATTGGATTTGGATTGGATTTGGATTTGGATTTGGATTGGGATTTGGATTGGATTTGGATTGGATTTGGATTGGATTTGGATTGGGATTTGGATTGGATTTGGATTGGATTTGGATTGGATTTGGATTGGATTTGGATTGGATTTGGATTGGATTTGGATTGGATTTGGATTGGATTTGGATTGGATTTGGATTGGATTTGGATTGGATTTGGATTGGATTTGGATTGGATTTGGGATTTGGATTGGATTTGGATTGGATTTGGATTGGATTTGGATTGGATTTGGATTGGATTTGGATTGGATTTGGATTGGGATTTGGATTGGATTTGGATTGGATTTGGATTGGATTTGGATTGGATTGATTTGGATTGGATTTGGATTGGATTTGGATTGGATTTGGATTGGATTTGGATTGGATTTGGATTGGATTTGGATTGGATTTGGATTGGATTTGGATTGGATTGGATGGATTTGGATTGGATTTGGATTGGATTTGGATTGATTTGGATTGGATTTGGATTGGATTTGGATTGGATTTGGATTGGATTTGGATTGGATTTGGATTGGATTTGGATTGGATTTGGATTGGATTTGGATTGGATTTGGATTGGATTTGGATTGGATTTGGATTGGATTTGGATTGGATTTGGATTGGATTTGGATTGGATTTGGATTGGATTTGGATTGGATTTGGATTGGATTTGGATTGGATTTGGATTGGATTTGATTGGATTTGGATTGGATTTGGATTGGATTTGGATTGGATTATTTGGATTGGATTTGGATTGGATTTGGATTGGATTTGGATTGGATTTGGATTGGATTTGGATTGGATTTGGATTGGATTTGGATTGGATTTGGATTGGATTTGGATTGGATTTGGATTGGATTTGGATTGGATTTGGATTGG
The DNA here is from genome assembly GCF_002204515.2 of Aedes aegypti. Classification (NCBI taxonomy): domain Eukaryota; kingdom Metazoa; phylum Arthropoda; class Insecta; order Diptera; family Culicidae; genus Aedes; species Aedes aegypti. The sequence goes on along the minus strand of NC_035109.1, from coordinate 228,750,308 downwards.
ATTTGGATTGGATTTGATTGGATTTGGATTGGATTTGGATGGATTTGGATTTGGATTGGATTTGGATTGGATTTTTTTGGATTGGATTTGGATTGGATTTGGATTGGATTTGGATTGGATTTGGATTGGATTTTGGATTTGGATTTTTGGATTGGATTTGGATTGGATTTGGATTGGATTATTGGATTTGGATTGGATTTGGATTGGATTTGGATTGGATTTGGATTGGATTTGGATTGGATTTGGATTGGATTTGGATTGGATTTGGATTGGATTTGGATTGGATTTGGATTGATTTGGATTGGATTTGGATTGGATTTGGATTTGGATTTGGATTGGATTTGGATTGGATTTGGATTGGATTTGGATTGGATTTGGATTGGATTTGGATTGGATTTGGATTGGATTTGGATTGGATTTGGATTGGAATTTGGATTGGATTTGGATTGGATTTGGATTGGATTTGGATTGGATTTGGATTGGATTTGGATTGGATTTGGATTGGATTTGGATTTGGATTGGATTTGGATTGGATTTGGATTTTTGGATTGATTTGATTGGATTTGGATTGGATTTGGATTGGATTTGGATTGGATTTGGATTGGATTTGGATTGGATTTGGATTGGATTTGGATTGGATTTGGATTGATTTGGATTTTTGGATTGGATTTGGATTGGATTTGGATTGGATTTGGATTGGATTTGGATTGATTTATTTTTGGATTGGATTTGGTTTTTTTTTTATTGGATTTGGATTGGATTTGGATTGGATTTGGATTGGATTGGATTTTTGGATTGGATTTGGATTGGATTTGGATTTTGATTGGATTTGGATTGGATTTGGATTTTTTTATTTTTGATTTGGATTTTTTTTTGATTTGGATTGGATTTTTTTGGATTTGGATTGGATTTGGATTGGATTTGGATTTTTGGATTTTTGATTGGATTTGGATTGGATTTGGATGGATTTGGATTGGATTGGATTTGGATGATTGGATATTGGATTTGGATTGGATTGGATTGGATTGATTGGATTTGGATTGGATTGATTGGATTGGATTGGATTTGATTGGATTTGGATTGGATTTGGATTGGATTTGGATTGGATTTGGATTGGATTTGGATTGGATTTGGATTGGATTTGGATTGGATTTGGATTGGATTGGATTGGATTTTGGATTGGATTTGGATTGGATTTGATTGGATTTGATTGGATTTGATGGATTTGGATTTGGATTGGATTTGGATTGGATTTGGATTGGATTTGGTGGATTGGATTTGGATTGGATTTGGATGGATTGGATTGATTGGATTGGATTTGGGATTGGATTGGATTGATGATGAGAATTAGATAGTAATATTTACCCTATTTTCTTCAAACTCCGAACTGACTGAAGGTTTGTTTAATTATTTCCCTGGATTGTATCATCATATTTATAGGAAAGTTGTTCTTGTTATTGTTATTCTTCAGACCAAGCCTTTGAAACCAGCTGAGAAGAATTTATTTGTAAAATTTAATCATTAAATTTGAATCAAGGTGTTTGGAATATCAGAGAAAATGAGGACAGCGTTCAGTAATCACACGACGCGACGCGAGACAGGACACAACACTTATGGTTCTTACAAACGTTAAAAGGACATATAAATTACCTTTTTTAACGACCGGTTTCGGGCTTGATGCTGCCCATCATCAGGACGATGTCCAACTTAAAAAAGGTAATTTATATGTCCTTTTAACGTTTGTAAGAACCATAAGTGTTGTGTCCTGTCTCGCGTCGCGTCGTGTGATTGTGATATAGTTCTTACGTTGCACAAAACCCAAAATAATGAGAGCGTTCAGTATTTGAAGCAATTAGTTGTTGTACAGTTTTGCCTAAAAATGATAAGTTATGTTGATTTATCCTGAATTCTGAGTGCACGCTCATTAGTTATTAGTTGAATCTAGCGAAGCAAACAGATTTTCCATAAATATCTGTTGGCTCTAAGTTATTGGGTGCGTTTAAATTAACTATGAGCCTTAAATGTTTGGAATATAAGACAAAATTGTAACTTATCTTGGTTTATAAAGCACTATAATATTTTCTCCCAGTTTTCTAGATATATCGTTAACCGAAAGTAATTCTCAAACAACTTAATTACGCCTTGAGAATTCCTCCCGGTGTTAGTTCCTTTTCTCATTTTTTGTGCCGATTCAGCAAGCTTAAGCTACAACTAGATTGCAGTTGAAATATTATCGACTACAGCGTGTTCCTTTCTACGACAGCATCTGTCGGAAGCTGAACCAAAACTCCTGGGGGATTTGGCTTTGAATCTGTCCCGATCCCAGTCTGTGGGTGAAGGAAAAGCAATAAATTTTCCGCTCTCCGCTCATTTCCTGGTGGCATCGGTTCTGACCGTTCAACGTTAAGCTCTGCCGGCGCTATACAATGCTTATGGATGTTCTGTTTTCGTTTCGTTACCTCCCAGAGGACAATCATGCCAGTCTCAAGATGCAGACCATATAATAACTGCAGCTTCTTTAAACTTTTGCTTCAAAAGATAGTCCCAAAAAGGCCCGGAAACGATGAGCTCATCTAGTTGAGAATGTGTTTTCCTCCGCTAGAGATGTTCATCATTTCTTATGATGGACCCCAAAGTAAAGATTCCTATTGCCACGCTTATTACTTGAACATCCCTGTCCATTGACATCAACATCTTTTGCTGAAACTAGGAAAACCATTTTACTTTCCATTCGAAAAGAAATCCATGAGGACAAAGCACCATAAGCCGGCAAAGATGAAAGAAAAGAATACTCCAAACATCGAACCTGTCCAGCGGTATGCTTTGGATAAGCGCCGTTGAAAAGCCTACAAAAGTCATTGTTCGTTGGGAAACATTTTGGGATTGCGTTATGAATGTTTTATTTTAAGTTAGTTTTATGACTAGTATCACAAGAACCAAATAACATTCATTGTGGTATATTTTTGAAAAATATAGAATGGGAATTATTTTACGTTTTCTGTAACTTTATTTTCTTGTGCGAAGCTGGAAATGTTTATCTGACGAGCATTATAGTCCCACCGACATGGCATTTAATCTCCTTCCTGATGGCTATTATTTGAATACAAGAAAGTGGTTGAAGAAGGGGCACGGTAAATGGCTGAGCATGGCGTACCATTCGTGTCTCGCGTACCTGCAGACCCCTTTGTACGGTCCTTAGCCTCCTGCCCAGCAGCTCCTATCCCTACCTCCTCGTGGTACTGGCCGGGGTACGAGTAACCTGAGGGCAGATCGGGTAACCAACCCTGGGAAGGGGGTTTGCTTTTGCTTTCGCTTCAGCAAACCTGGAGCGTTTGTACTCCATGTTAGGAGCGGCTCACAACAGCGTCTGTCCCCCATGTCAGGGGCGGCTGATCATCGTCCGAGTGCCAGAGAGGGACTTTAAGCTAAACTGCGCACTATGGTCCTCCGAACATTTAGGGAGAATGGTCCTCCGGAAATCTAGGGGGTTGGTGTCAGGACGTAAAAAAAATAAAGCAACGAATAATCAACGAGAGAATACGAACCGGGACAATCGGCGAAGATCACAGTGACGTAAAGGGACTAGCGATTAGAAGCTCGGTACGTGGAACTGCAAATCTCTCTACTTCATCGGGAGCACATGCATACTCGCCGACGTACTGAAGGACCGCGGATTCGGCATCGTAACGTTGCAGGAAGTGTGTGGGAAGGGATCCATGGTGCGAACGTTTAGATGTAACCATACCATCTACCAGAGCTGCAGCAACACACACGTGAGCTGGGAACAGCTTTTATAGTGATGGCTGATATGCAGAGGCGCGTGATCGGGCGGTGGCCGATCTATGAGAGAATGTGCAAGTTGAGGCTCAAAGGCCGGTTCATCAACTTCAGCATAATAAACGTGCACAGTCCTCACTCTGGAAGCAATGATGATGACAAAGACGCTTTTTACGCGTGGCTCGAACGCGAGTTCGACAGCTGCCCAAGCTACGACGTCAAAATCGTCATAGGAGAATTACAAATCGACCACGTTCTGATTGATGGACGGCACTTCTCCGACATTATTGACGTCAGGATCTATCGTGGCGCTAACATCGACTCTGACCACTATCTGGTGATAGTGAAAATGCGCCCAAAACTCTCCGTCGTCAATTACGGACAGTACCGGCGGCCGTCCCGGCATGAACTAGAGCTGCTTAAGCAACCGAACGTGGTAACCGCGTACGTGCAGCGCCTCGATGCTGCATTACCGGAGGAGGGTGAGCTAGATGAAGCCCCTCTTGAGGACTGCTGGAGAACATTGAAACCAGCCTTTAACAATGCAGCTGAGAGCAACGTCGGGTACGTGGGACGGAGTCGATGGAACGATTGGTTCGACGAAGAATGTAGGCAGATTCTGGAGGAGAAGCATGCTGCAGCAATGGATCCGGCAGAACGTTGAACGTTATAGACGACTGCGGCCGACGGAAACCAACCAGCTCCCACTTTGAGGGAGTTTTACGAACCCTTTCTCCAGCTACCAAATACCATCTTTACCAGCTCAAAACTGCTGGTAAAGATGGTATTGGAGCTTAACTCAAGAAGACGGGCCCGGAGAGGCTGGCTATTTGGCTACACCGGCTGATAAGCACAATCTTTGAAACAAAACAGCTATCGGAGGAGTGATAGGAAGGGGTAATTTGCCCCATCTACAAGAAGGGCGACAAGTTAAATTGTAAGAACTACCGAGCGATCATCATCCTAAATTTAACTTACAAAGTCCTAGATCATCCCAGATTTTACATAAGTTCAATTTTTAACCTTTTATAACTAAAAATGGGTAAATATTTTGACACAAGTTTGTCCAGCAAAATTGTAGCCAATATATTCAAGGTTCGCTGTGTGGTATTTGCAAGTGTTACAGTTTTTCTGGAAATATTCATAATTTATCTAAGGTCGAATTTTTGCCCCATTTCAATATACCAAAGAAACGCATGTTTGTTTTTTTGGGTAATGCCTGCAAAAGCTTTTCTATGAGATTTGGTATTCCTCCTTAGATTCCTAAACCGTTTCTTGTGAAATTCTCACAGAGGCTTAAAGAAATTCTTTTTTTTTTTTTTTTTGAGATTCTTCCCCAAATTCCATTAGATATTTGTTGAGAAAAATCCTCCAGGTATTCTCCCAGAATTCTCTCAAGGATTCCTCCCGAAATCCTTTTAGGAACTTATCCGTGAATATCTACTGTGATAGCTGGGATGGAATTTCTCCAGAAATTTTTCCGATGATTCCATAAGGTATTTCTCCATAATTTTCTTTAGGTGTATTTTACGTCAATTTCGCTTAGAAATTTAACTCCCAAGAAGTTTTGGACGAGTTCCATTAGGATTTGCTACAGAAATTAAACAAAAAAATTTTCCGCTCGCAAAACTTTGGAAACTCTTTCACGGATTCTTCGTTTCTCGACGATTTGTTCCAATTACTTTTCGAAAAATACCTTCAAATTTTGCACCATTGATTTTTCCATGAACATCATTTGCATACCAATGATAACTAAGTTGGTAACTAAGATTTTTTCTGGAGGGGGCATAAAAGGGACCTAATTATTTCTTGTTAGCTAAAGGAAGTTATGCCTTGCGCTCGGCATCACGATTTTCACAAATTTAATTGTTTGCATAGTTTTGTAATGATTTGTTTTGAATTGAATCAGTAAAAAAATCTTTTAAGAATTCTTCGTGATTTTTTTCATAGTTTTTCAGTGCTCTCTCCAAGAACTCCTTTACAAGTTTTCACTGAGTTCCTTTTTGGATTCCCAGTAAAAAAAATCTGGGATTAGTAGTGATGGCGCGTTTACCCTACGCTGTGTGCTTTTATTCCAAATCTCACCAGAATCCGTTGGTCGATGAAGGTCCACAATGGGTTGTAGTACCCTAGTCGGATCAGACTCAATTGCACAGCAGTCTTGAGTAAGAGGTGACAAACGGGTAACAATCTTGCACCAAGTTAGATTATTTCTGAGATACTGAACACTCCGGTTACATACGATTAAACATTAACTTTATTCCACGCATCACTCGTAACATGCTCGAACAGAACTTTATTGGCTATCAGTATCACCTTAACTGTAGAACACGAATCTAATAGAATTTTGATTGTAAGCTGATTGCTTTGCTGGTTGAAACTGGACTGGGTGGGGTGGCTAGTCAAAGTATGCTGGTTCACTATAGTCATCGAAGGCTGCACTAACCGTGTTGCCAGAATAATTGGACAACCACGTCTAAAATCGCGGACCGATAGCATTATCAACTGGGTAAGATGATGCTTCTCACGCAGTGCCGCCAGGTTTGATGATGAACCAACAAGTAGTTATTATTCAATATATTTTTTTGCATCATTTTAGGCTTTCTGGTGTCAGATTCTCGGATCATAAAACTTTCTGAAAAATCTGTATCAAATTGCAAAAAAATCTCTTGAAGAATTTCACCCGAGAAAACATTGGAGATTATTTTAAACATATCTTCAGGAAGGCACTCTACCTTCTTTTTTCATATAAATTGCAATTTTTAGTTTGAAATATAGTCGAAGCTTGTTATAACGACATCGCAAGGGACCGTCGTAATAGGGAATTGACACTATAAATAATAGTTACAACATCAAAATATTTTTCAAGGAACCGAAACATGTCGCTATAGAGAGCTTTTGTCACTATAAAAGTTGTCGTTATAACGAGCTTCGACTGTATCAACCAGTTGTTCTTTAATGGTTTGTTAAGGATTTGCTGGGATTACTGATGATTATTAAGGACTTCCTGCAGAAAATTATCCAGGACCACAAACAAAAAAAATATGAAATGATTCTTCCAGTTTAAACTTTATTGATTCCTCCCAATGTTGCACATGTTTTTCATAAACAATTACATAGTTTTCAATTATTAAAATTTTGTTTGCGATTTCTCATAGAGGTTCTCCGCAGATTTATCTGCATGTTTATTTAACAGAAAATTTATTCTTGATATATTTTTACAAATCAATGATGTTGCTCCCAGCTTTACTTTTAAACTCCTTGGAAATAGTATTTTAAATTTTTTTCAAATAGGTATATGTTCGCGCTCAATTCAGGAGTGTGCAGAAAGGGACGACTATTGTGTCATTCAACACTGGCAGTGGAATATACAACTGCCAGGCAGCGTGCAGTTTCTTCAGTTGGCGCCAATTCAGCAGCGCGCCAAACTATCGAGAGCAGCGTGCGTCGTAAAAGACTCAATAGATCAATTATTGTATGCCCGTAATGTGCGCCTATATAAGGCGCACCTATAAGAATGTAAGAATTGTAGTCTGTATCGTTTCCCCACCGAGTAGGCACGCTGCCTCTCGGTGGCAATACATCAGTAGCGTGTGAAACTTGTCTGTTTGATTAATCGTTCTACGTCCGCCCGTAAATAAGACACAACGTAGGGAATGACGTCCTGGCCGAAACAGTATGTCTGTCTAAGAAAATTTAAAAAAATTCTAACATTCCTACGTTTCTTGCGGAATACGTTAAAGTATTATCGCATAAAATCTTACCCGTGAAAATGCTGGACAATTTCCTAATCAATTTGTTCAGAGATTTCTTCAGAGAATCATAACGTTGTTTCCCCTGAGATGTCGTCCTAGGATTCTTCCGAAAAATTAACCGGAGATTCATCCAAATATTTACAAGAGATTTTTATTCTTTAAAGGGCACAATCGTTTCTTCTGGGGAATTTTGAAAGAAATTTTTCAACAGCTTCACTGAGACGATTTTGTAAACCACTCTTGAGCTTCTGAAAAATTTCTCCAGAAATTGCATCAGGTATTCTCTCAGGTTGTATAAATATTTCTTCACAAACACCTCAATAATTTTTCCAAGGGGTTTTTTTACAAATTACTCTACAAATTCATATCCAATTTAAATTAGATTTCTAGATTAACACATACAAAAATATTGGTAGAACTGCTAAAGAAATTTATTAGAAAATTTCAGCTAAATACTACTGAATTCTGTCAACAAATTCAAGAATTCAACGTAGAATTGCTGAAACTTTCTGAAGAATGCTTAAGTGATTCGTGTAAGAGTTACTACAAACAATTTTGTTCTTTTTTCTTCGTCTTTTGTAATGATTATTGATTGGCGTTGTAGAAGGATAGAATTATTACTGAAGGTATTTATATCCAACATCTTAATAAATGTTTTGCAATAACTATGGCAAACATGTTTTTCATGATACTATGGCGAACACATTAATGTAGAAACATTTTGTTTTGCCTACCTGCAGAAATTTCCAACGGTTTTTAAGGGACCGTTTTTAATCATTGTGAAAACTAACACGAAAAAAATGGTGATAGTTTTAAAGATCATTGCCCAAATTTGATTTTACTAAATTCAAATCTTAGATGAATTTTTTGCATAACAATCAAAATTTGGTGAGGAATTTCGGATGGAAATTTGGAAATCGGGAACCACACGTATTAGTATTCTGCAATTTTCTGTAACTCCTAGAGTTTACTTATTTTAGTTGTTTTTTTTAAGGATGAAAAGATTTTTGTATGACGTTCTTGAAGAAAATATCGAATTAACGAAAGACAAGTAATTATTTATAAACTTTTCTCGAGAAATGAATGATTATGGGACATTTAAAACTAATAATGAATAAAAATTACTTAAGAGATTGACAATCTTTTTAGGAGTTCCTTCCTTGACTTCTAAATTGTCCCGAACTCTGCAAGAAAGCCTCTAGGAATTCCGCTCTGAAATTCAACAAGAATTCAATCCCAGAATATGGATTCTGCCAGCATATGATAAAACTATTTCTTTAGATATGTTTTGAAGAAAATCTTTACAAATTTCTTCATTAATATTTAACCAAACATCATCTCCCTACCCAGTAATTTTTCTGAATATTTCTTCATAGTTTCCTTAATCGTTGTGCAAATTTCGGAATTAAAAACATTCCTGGGGGTTTTCAAAAAAGAGACAAGAGACGTTTCAAACACTCTTTTTATAAATAATTTCTGTCTTATCCGGCGACCAAATCAGAGCAGAAATAAAAAAAACATGGAAGATTTTCTGACACAATTTGTGATGTATTTTGGAAATATTTCTTTAGGACTTAGTATGTACTTCGCGGAAGAATTTCAATAAAAAAATTGAGAAGACTATTTGATCGAATTACGAATTTACGGGGGAATTTCTAGTTGTACTTCAAGCAATATATATAAGATCCCGACTAGCTGAAGCTATCAAATTTATAACTTGATGAGTTATTCAGTAACAATATTTTTAGGCGTGTAAGTCTATTTGAAGAAAATGACAGAAATGAAATAAAAAAGTTTTAAATTGTTTTTAAAAAACCAAGCCAATAACGGGAATCGAACCGAGACATGTACCAAACCACCGGAATAGACCTGACGCCCCACCGTTGAGGCTGTTGGTACACTCGAAGTAAAAGGTGATGTAAGGTCAACTGGTTCTACGTCTTCTCAGCTCATATGAATGACTCAACATGACGTCACAGTTAGTGACGAATATAAACGACAAACTTAGGTACTCGTTCTTGGTAAATGTTCTTCACACAATAAAACACAATTATATCATGTCCTGTTATAATGATGAATGTAGCTAAAATTCTGTTCCAGTTATAACAAGATTGTAATTAGCTTTGTTATATCTTTCTGTAACATGTTGTGTTATAAAATGAATTATAACACCTTCTGATACAATCTTGTTATGAAACATTGAAACATTGGGTGGTAAATGACTGGACAATGCGTACCATTGGTACTTCGCGTACCTGCAGGTATAAAATAGACCCCATTTGTGGTCCTTAGCCTCTTGTCCAGTAACTCCTATCCCTACCTCCCCGTGGTGCCGCCTGGGATACGAGTAACCGTAGGGAAGATCGGGTAACCAACCCTGGTGGAACCTTGGTCGTATGCTGACAGGGAAGGGGGGCTCCTCTCTTCTGAGGGTGTAGCTTATCAGAGCGTCTGTTCTCCATGTTAGGGGCGGCTCAAAACAGGAGAGAGCGAGACAGGGGGTTGGTGCAGGCCTTACAAGCCAGCCGTAAAAACCATCAGTACAGGAAGCATACAATGTAAATTCGGACCGGAACAATTGGCATAGACCCAGGCATCGAAAACGGACTAACGATTGGAAACTCGGATCATGGAACTGTAAGTCTCTCAATTTCTTGGGAAGTACCCGCATTCTTTCCGAATTATTGAGGGTCCGCAAGTTCGACATCGTAGCGCTGCAGGAGGTTTGCTGGAAAGGGTCGACGGTACATACGTATAGGGATGGTTATACCATCTACCAGAGCTGCGGCAATAGACATGAGCTGGGCACAGCTTTTATCGTGATGGGTGAAATGCAGAGGCGCGTGATTGGGTAGTGGCCAATCGACAACAGAATGTGCAAATTGAGGATCAAAGGCCGTTTCTTCAATATCAGCATAATCAACGTGCACAGCCCTCACCTAGCAAGTGACGATGACGATAAGGACGCTTTCTACGCGCAGCTGGAACGTGAATACGACGGCTGCCCAAGCCATGATGTCAAAATCGTTATCGGAGATCTCAACGCTCAGGTTGGCCGGGAGGAGGAATTTAGACCGATTAGACTGATTGATTTCGCCGCCTCCAAAAACATGGCCATACGTAGTACCTACTTCCAGCACAGCCTCCCGTATCGGTACACCTGGAGATCACCCCAACAGACTGAATCACAAATCGACCACGTTTTGATTGATGGAAGGCACTTCTCGGACATTATCGACGTCAGAACCTATCGCGGCGCAAACATCGATTCGGACCACTACCTTGTGACGGTTAAAGTGCGTCAACGACTCTCCGTTGTGAACAACATTCGGTACCGACGCCCGCCCCGGTACAATCTGGAGCGACTCAAGCAACCCGAAGTCGCAACTGAATACGCGCAAAGCCTTGAGGCAGCGTTGCCGGAAGAGGGAGAGCTCACCGAAGCCCCTCTTGAGGACTGCTGGAGTAGTCTCAAAGCAGCCATAAACAACGCAGCGGAAGGTGCCATTGGGTTCGTGGAAGCAAATCGACGGAACGGTTGGTTCGACGAGGAGTTTCAGACGGTTTTGGACGAGAAGAATGCAGCGCGGGCGATGATGCTGCAGCAAGGCACCCGTCAAAACGTGGAACGATACAAACAGAAGCGAAGACAGCAAACCCATCTATTCCGGGATAAAAAGCGCTGCCTGGAAGAGTTGGAGTGCGAAGAGATGGAGCAGTTGTATCGTTCTCAAGAAACACGTAAGTTCTACAAGAAACTAAATGCATCCCGCAAAGGCTTTGTGCCGCGAGCCGAAATGTGCCGGGATAAGGATGGAGGTATCTTGACGGACGAACGTGACGTGATTGAAAGGTGGAAGCAGCACTACGATGAACACCTAAACGGCGCAGAGGAGGAACATCAAGACAGCAGGAGGAATGGTTTCATCAGTACGGCGGATGAGGGAGACGTGCCAACTCCCACAATAGGTGAAGTTAAGGATGCTATCAAACAGCTCAAGAACAACAAAGCAGCTGGAAAGGATGGTATTGGAGCGGAACTTATTAAAATGGGCCCGGACAGGTTGGCCACTTGTCTGCACCGATTGATAGCCAGGATCTGGGATACAGAACAGCTACCGGAGGAGTGGAAGGAGGGAATAATATACCCAATATACAAAAAGGGTGACAAGTTAGAATGTGAGAACTATCGAGCGATCACCATTCTTAATGCAGCCTATAAAGTGCTTTCCCAGATCATCTTCCGCCGTCTATCGCCACTGGCAAGCAGATTTGTTGGAAGTTATCAAGCCGGATTTGTGGACGGGCGATCGACGACAGACCAAATCTTTATGTTGCGGCAGATCCTCCAAAAGTGTCGCGAATATCAAGTCCCTACGCACCACCTATTCATCGATTTCAAAGCGGCCTATGATACCATCGACCGCAAAGAGCTATGGAAGATTATGGACGAGAACGGTTTTCCCGGGAAACTGACTAGACTGATCAAAGCAACGATGGATAGTGTACAGTGCTGTGTGAAGATATCGGGTGCTTTTTCGGATCCGTTTGAAATACGCAAAGGACTTCGACAAGGCGATGGTCTTTCCTGCCTCCTGTTCAATATTGCGCTAGAAGGTGTTATGAAACGGGCGGGCTTCAACATGCGGGGCACGATCTTCAATAAATCCAGCCAGACGACGTGGACATTGTCGGAAGAACGTTCCAGGTGGTTGCTGAACAGTATACCAGGCTGAAACGTGAAGCAGATCGGGTTGGATTGAAGGTAAATACGTCGAAGACGAAATATCTGCTGGCTGGAGGAACCGAGCGCGATAGAGCTCGCATAGGCAGACGCGTGACGATCGACGGGGATAAGTTCGAGGTGGTGGACGAATTCGTCTACCTCGGATCATTGATAACGTCGGATAACAACTGCAGCAGAGAAATTCGAAGACGTATCATTGCCGGAAGTCGTGCTTACTATGGACTCCACAAGACCTTGCGGTCTGGTAAACTTCACTTCCGTACTAAGTGTACCATGTACAAGACGCTAATAAGACCGGTAGTCTTCTACGGGCATGAGACGTGGACAATGCTCGAAGAGGATCTGCAAGCGCTAGGAGTTTTTGAACGACGTGTGCTTCGGACGATCTTCGGCGGAGTATGTGAGAATGGCGTATGGAGGAGAAGAATGAACCACGAGCTTGCGCAACTCTACGGTGAACCCAGTATCACGAAAGTCGCCAAAGCTGGAAGGGTACGATGGGCGGGACACGTTGTGAGAATGCCGGACAACAATTCCGCAAAAATGGTGTTCATCTCAAATCCGGCCGGTACAAGACGAAGGGGAGCGCAACGAGCTAGGTGGTTCGACCAAGTGGAGCAGGATCTTGGAAGTGTGGGGCGATCGAGGAATTGGAGGTTAGCAGCCATGGACCGAGTTAGTTGGCGTAACATTGTGACGCAGGTCATGTCTTAAAGGACGTAGAGCCAGCAAAAGTAAAGTAAAGTAAGTATGAAACATTGGAAAAATGTTGCATTATATCTAAATAATATAAACTGGGAATATTTATAACTCAATATGTTATATTTGTGATATAATTTTGATATGGTCTGCTATTCGGGATTTGACAGGATCAATGATTTTTTGGAGGAGTTGCGAGAAAACACTTTGAACTTTTGAAAGACTAAGTAATTTTTTGGTTGAATTCGGGAGTATACTCCGGAATTTATTTGTGGATAAAGAACAGACAAAGCATGAATGATTATGGGACCTTCCTTAGCCGACTTTTTAGAGTCCGCGGCTACAAAGCTGAAGGTATAGCCATGCTGATGGTGTCTGGGTTCGATTTCCGGTCGATCCAGGATCTTTTCAAAAAGGAAATTTCCTTGACTTTCCTGGGCATGGAGTATCATCGTAAGAATGCGAAAATGGCAATTTTGGCAAAAAAAAAGCTCTTAGTTAACCCCTCTACCGGCAGTTTAATTTTTTACTGCTAAAAATAATCAAATCGCGATAACTTTTTTGTTTCTCACCATTTTTTCACAAACCCTCAAAAAACTGTTCTAGTTTAAGAATGTGTATCGATATTGATAATTGGTCATCTGGATTTGGAGATATTCCAAAATTCATTGGGAGACCAACGCCTAGCCATAACCCACGTATATATCTCAGGCTACATAAGTGTTATCGTAATCGGATATTGACTCCACGGAATGATATATTAATGCTGGCATTGTGTAGTACACTTTGAACAAATCTCATAATATTATATTCCTAATTTCCAAGAGATTTAAAGCTTAAGGTGAAGATGAATCGAATCCAAGCCTCAAAATTTCAAGAGCACAAATCTGGAGATCCGACCACCTGTTTAAGCTGAAAACTTGATCGATTGGTCACTCGATGGTGGTTTTTAAATTTTCATCTTAAATGGATGTTCGGTGTTCAATATTGCGCTTGAAGGTGTTATGCGGAGAGCCGGAATTAACAGTCGAGGCACGATTTTCACGAGATCCGAACAATTTGTTTGCTTCGCGGACGACATGGATATTATTGGGAGAAAATTTGAAACGGTGGCAGATTTGTTCACCCACCTTAAATGCGAAGCAACAAGAGTCGGGCTAATGGTGAATGCGTCGAAAACAAAGTACATGCTGGTTGGCGGCGGATCCTTGTTGACGGCTGACAACAATGTTAGTCGGGAAATACGAAGGCGCATCATCAGCGCCAGTTGTGCCTACTATGGGCTCCAGAAGAAACTGTGGTCAAGAAAGATTCACCCCCGCACCAAATGTACGATGTACAAAACGATCATAAGACCGGTAGTCCTCTATGGGCATGAGGCGTGGACTATGCTCGAGGAGGACTTGCAAGCTCTTGGGGTTTTCAAACGCCGAGTGCTAAGGACGATCTTCGGCGGCGTACAGGAGAACGGCGTGTGGCGGCGAAGGATGAACCACGAGCTCGCTCAACTCTACGGCGAACCCAGTATCGTGAAGGTAGCTAAAGCTGGAAGGATACGCTGGGCAGGGCATGTTGCAAGAATGCCGGACAACAACCCTGTAAAGATGGTGTTCGCTACGAATCCGGTCGGAACAAGAAGGCATGGGGCGCAGCGAGCTAAGTGGATTGACCAGGTGCACCAGGACCTGGAGAGCGTGGGTCACAGTCGAGGATGGAGAGAAGCGGCCATGAACCGAATTGGCGAATTATTGTTGGCGAGGCTTTATCAAGATAATTGATGTTAAGCCAAATAAGTAAGTAAGGATGTTCGGTTCTCCAGATTCGTGCTCTTGAAAATTTGACGTTTGGCTTCGATTTATCTTCACCTTAAGTTCTGAAGCCATCATTTGATATTCTTTGGGGGATTCGATCATGCTCAAATTCTTCATGGAATTAATCGATTTTTTTTTTGAATTTCTTAAGACTGTGAAGCATAATAAGTTTACTTGGTAAAAAGTAGTTTAGAGTTAAAGCAATAAGTTTGTTCATGTGAAAAAATCGAAGCAAAATCAAAGAAAGAATTGATAGTTGGAATAAAAAAACTAAAGTCGATTTTGTTGGACACATCAAATTTATGCTATCCATCTGAAGAAAACTTTGCAGGTTTGATTTTTTTTCCTATTTTTTAAATTAATTTTAAACAACATTGTGTGGACTCTTCAGAAAGTACAAATTTGAGAAAGCGGGTTTTTAGCATTTTAACACTTTCTTGTAACACGGTATGTTTTGTAACGGAGATGTAAAATAAATGCGCTTATCACACACAAAAACAGACTGGTTCTAGCGGTAACCAGTCAGCTTATCTTTTGATTATCGTGCGATTCACAGCGAAGACAGAACCGCCACGCTGATGCTGTACACGACAAGCGAGGCTTTTCCACTATTGTTGTACTACATAAAAAAACGTAACTATCGAAGCCCCTGTGGAAAAGGGTTTCAATTTATCGAATCACTTTCAAGCTGACGGTTTCATTTCCTACCGACCATCGGTATCGCATTCGGGTAGTAATAACAACGTTCCGATTTTCCTCGTTGCACAATACTGCAGCATCAGCAATTATGCCCTTGATTTATACAACTGCTCCCGTTCGCCCACACAAAGTGCGATGCAATTAATTTTTGACACCTAATTAACTGTGCCAAATTGTGCATATCGTCGTCGGCGCAGTGATCATCAATTTCAATCGTGGCTTCACAACCGCATTGAACCGTTCAGTTGTTGGCCCTTCCGACTACGGCTACGGCTTGCTAACTGCTCTTTTGTGTTTTGCTGGCTTCAATCTCAATTTAGAAGCGATTAAGCCAAGTTAAATAGGTCTCTGTCGGTTGCCCTTCCTTGCGGTCCCTCCGGATCCATGCAGATTACTCAGCAGTTACAAAGTTTCACTTCTGAGACGAGCTGACGACGATGATGACTATGAATGGCGGGTTTCTTCGTCTCCGACCGCTCCAGCCATCTTCGGATCCGTGTATGGAGTCAAATTAATTATGACCAAGTTTTCCGCATGACTCGAAAGCTTTCAGACTACACAGAAGGCAGGTACTTGCGACCGAGGGATTCGTTTTAGGAAGGACACACAGAGCAAACCGAGGAATTAAGCTGTTGAAAAGCTTCTTTGTTTGGGCTTGTAGTAGGTTGTTTCAAATGGTCGATGCTTCCTAGTAAGTGGTTACTCTGGGAGGGGGTTTCAATGGAGATAACAAATGGACTACCAAAACCATCGAACTTAGTAAACATACCGGTAAACAGTGTGATCAATTGCTACCATAACCATTTCATGTTTTGCTAAATTAACAGCGAATATAATTTATTCCGAAGTGAAAATCCGCTTATTGTGACGGAGAGAGCGGCGGTGGAAGCCTTTTAGAAAGACGTTATGCTGAGCCGTAAGCTGCAGCTCTAGTTATTAATAGCATATTGAAATATGTTTATCAATATCGTTTGTAGTCGGTTACCAGAAAGTTTGTTTTCAGGATGAGGTGTGAGTAATAGGGTGGCATAAGGTTTATATGACAAGTATGACAAGTGTGATACTCAAATAAAGTTTTTGGAAATGGGCTCACATATTTGGCTACACGACATACGGTCAAATATTTTATTATTCAAAAGGAAAAATGACATACTGTACAGAAAGTTTGAAAAAGTTATCTCAAGTTGATTTAAAAGTGAAGAAGGGTTGTCCACTATTGTTCAATGGGCATGAAATGCAAAAAGCAGCTAAGAATTCTTAATCTCGTATTATGTTTGAGCGATTTAGCTCATTATCGAGAGTAAAACCCCTGGGGAATAGAATCAATCTGGTTTCAGCAAGTGCATATGACTTCAGTTTGTTCTAAGAGGTCAATTTTGCCTCACTTCTCTTATATTTCAAGAGTTTTCTCAGAATTCACGTTGATATAGTCTATATCAACTAAAATCTATGGATTTTTAGAAGATATCCTTTGTCAAATGCAACAGTGTCAGAATTTCGTCTATTCATTGAGTTGAAGCCAACTCGTGACATACAAACACCTATGCATTTTTATTTACATAGATAGATAGATAAGGGAATTTAAGGTAAATAGACATCTTGAGTACAGTGGTGGTAAAAAATACAAGCATATGTTGGTATATTCCTGAAAAAAAATCTTTATAATCACTTAAAATTATTAATTCTTTTTCATGGTGCAAAACTTTTTGTTTCATGCAAATAAGATAGTTGGCTGTAAATGAGTATCTCGCAGAATTCAATATTTCTGCGTGTTTAATAACAACTATCAATATATAGCAATTTCAGTTTATTCATTTATGGTTTATGTACAATCTGTTCTAGTTGAGTCGTTGTACATTTAAATTTGAGCAAACATATAGGCTTGGGACTTTTACAACCCAGACAACCAAAATGTACGCATAACGAAATCACCTGGAGGCTTTGTACGTGCAAAATTTCACTTATAAGATGTCGCGAAAAGGCCTTCTACGTACAAAAGTGGAGGCGATATGCGTGCATATATTATGTGATGATTAATAACATACAATGCGAGTGTGTAAATATTCTCCCGAACTAACCTGTTATGTTATGCGACTTAACTTATGATAACAAATGTTGATTTGACAGCTGCTACGGATTGATCCGACTTACTCTGTACGAGTGTACGAGACGAAACAAAATGTACAAATGAACTCAGAAACAAGTATTTTATGCGAGGATACTCATCAATTTGACGAGTTTATCCACGGTGTTTTGCGGGTTTGATGTAATGTGTATGAATAAACGAGTTATAACGTGAACTTTCATGCGATTTCTGGTTGTCTGGGAAATACTGATAAATAAGTGACAAGCACTAATTTGAATCACCCTAGCAAGTAAGAGTCACTTCCTCACAATGACGCCTGTGGCTTCCGGGATGCAAAACTTATTGCTAAGCACTAGTTAGAAGGAGTTCAACGATAGCGACGCAGCAGACGAGCACACTAGGACGGTTAAGCTGAGATGCACTTTGCATCAAGCTTCACATGGACCATCATGTATAAGTTGTGGAACGAACGTGTGCAGTTATAAATGTCTCTGCTGGTTGACTCTATTTCCAGGTCAAATAATTAGATTGTGTTCAAGTTTTAGTTGAGTTGAATAATTTATCTGGTCTTATCCCGAACCCTGCTACCGATCTTGGGTGGGAATTTGTATTGTTTTGAATAACATCTTCTGAGAAATGAGCATAAGTTGTTAACTTAATGCTTCTCTCGGTAGTAGATTTTTTTTTATACTCGGCTTCTCAAGGTGTGAAACATAAAATAAATTATAATATTGCGTCGTTTTCATTGCGCATCACTCGCGTTGTAAATTTTGTGTTAAATTACTTCAAAATCATTGTATTCAAATAGATGAAGCGACGTGATCAACCAGTAACATAACAAATAGTTACTGGCATGTCCAAGATTGCTGCTATAAAAGGAAAAAGGAATCATTACCCATTATTTGGATTGGTCTTACATAATCTGTATTTTATGAGATGAACATATTGTTCAATTTTTTATTAGAATTAATGATATAATTGTTTAGGTATTCTTCTAAGAGAAGCCCAATTTATAAAGAAGATTAAATTGTTCTTTTCAACGAACATAATCAAACTCACATCTTTTCGCGGTAATTCACAGCAGATTCGGTACAACTTGGATGAGTTGAAACTTATATTTTCCAACGCTATTTCAATTGTGTTCCCTAACAAGGAAGCGGCTTGTTGTGAGTTGTATTTATCTCTTCGATCCGAAAAAGTCGTTTGTAGTGAATGTTTTGTCGTAAAACTTTCATCTTATTCTATTTACCTGCCGCACTAATTTGTTTCCGTCGGTATGCTCTCTGCTGTTTGTTAAACAGAGTACAGCGGGAGTCTGGAGAGCTGTGTGTTAGAAATACTATTGTTTCGGTAAAATCGGGTGTGACAATTTGGGATAAAGTTTGCCGGTGCAGCCGTTGTTGTGCCAAAAGTTATAATTTGTTCTTTTGTTGTTTTTTTTTTTTTTTGTGGAATATGAATATCATCTTATGAGCGAGGCAATCTTTTTCCGCTCTACCACTCATTAATCCTCAAATCAAAGATTCATTAGCAGAAGTAGTATTCTATCTTTGACAATACAATTGTTGACTTTCCTGGCTTTATAGAATACAATACAATAAGTATAAGAAAATGTATCGTACCAGTGCGTTGTTATTGGTACCTTCTGGAATGAACAGCGCATAGTAACATTTTGGAATATGATCAAATCATCTTTAAATCGAGAAAATTGAAACTAAGTTGGAGCTAGAAACTTGTTTTTATATATCAGATTAGTTTCATTTCCACCATAAGGTTAGTAGTTTAAGACAAAATTTTAAATTGAGCTGACGTTGTATTTTTTATATCAGAACGAATATTTTAAATGATATTTGGGCAAAATACTTCCACTTTAAAAATCGTAATATAATATTGAGAGAAGTTCATAGCTATTCGTCGGTTTTTGACATAAAAACTGTAATTTAGGACCAAATTTCCATCGCTTGAACTAGAAAAAAACCCGAACAAAAGCTTTTAGTGGAAGGGTGCTACTATGCTGTAAAGGTGCTTGGGAACAAGTTTGCGTATATTTTTTTAAAACCCTTATAAGTACAAAGTGTGGTTAAAAATTCATTCGACGAAGAAATAATTTGAAAAGCCTTTGTAAGTAATGCCAACGTTTCGCAGAAGTCATAAATCTTGGCACTTTTGATTCGCTTCGGCAGTGGGGTTTTTTAAAGCTACTGAGCTCATATTTAGTCACAATATGCGTCGTATTGAAGTGCTCCTTATTGCAAAGTTTCAAACGATTCGGCCGAGAAAAACCCCCCATGCCAAAGTGAATCATGGAAGTGCCCAATGAGCTCTGCACCCTATCTGATCCATTTCGCGCCAAATCGTATTCCGAGCTGGAAGTACCCTGTCAGATTTATTTGAAGCTTTTCGGATGTGTTTTCCCGATATTTATCTGGGCTATCAATTGAAAAGGGCTAAACATTTTTCCCCAATTTCTTGAAAATAATATAATTGGAAAATGGCAACCCACACGAAAAATGCTATAAGGATGACTTATGGATAATTGTCTGAATTACTGGAAAAAATATTATTTGTATTTGTTAAAAAAATATTGAAAGTTCAATGTCAGTTAAAAAAATGACCGTTATTTTTATTTTTATTTGAATTCCTCTCAAGATAGGTAATTATATTCATTACCAACTGTCCATACGTCACGAGATTGGCACATTTTTCTTGTATAAAATTAAATTGTTGAACGTACAAACAAAACTAAACAAGTGAAGGTCACAATCCTCTCAGAATTCAATGAAGCTGAATAAGCGAGTCAACTTTGTTTAATCAGTTCACTTTAAATAACCGTCAAACGGGGTAATTTGCAACACTTTTCAACTCCAAAGTCACATGGATGAAATATGTAACTTTTCAGATGAAGCAAAAACTATCTGGTATCCCAACCACTAGGTAAAGAATACCACGTGGTATTTATTTTATTATAATTTGGTTTCTTGGGATCATCAGACACTGAAAATATACATTTTTCATGCTACCCCTGACGTGAGATAACTTGAAACATACACTGCTACCTAAAGGTAACTATCAAAAACTTTACCAACACTGTGCTGATTTTTGAGCATTCAATAATTTACGTCTGTAATAGTATGGCAATAAAAAGAAACAAGGAACTTTACTCTTTTAAAACTAAATATTATTGATTGAATAAAGGATTTTTAACCTACTCGTTTGAAAAAATAATTCTGGTAAATCACAAGTCTTGACGGCTAGTAAAAAGCCATACTAACGCTTAAGTGCAAATATAATGGTTTTTAGGTTATGCTTTACATGGTGGTAGGTCATTTGGCATAAAGTCGTTTGGCATAAAGCCGTTTGGCATAAAGTCGTTTGGCATAATGGTCATTTGGCATAAAGTCATTTGGCATAACGGCCGTTTGGCATAATGAGTCTGAAACCAAGAATTTCTCATTTTTTCGTTTTTACCTTTCTATTGAATCTTTCTGATGACATCAGGCTTGTTTTGGAGTCAATTGATACAAAATGACACTTAATTCAACAATCATTCACTCCTGAATAAATTTAAGCATATTAGGAAAGTTATTGTCAATAGCATTTTATTATTTATCCAGAAATTACCTTTCTTTCAAAAATTAATTCTTCACACTCAGATTTTTTTCACGAGCTCGGCTGTGCGAATCTCAGTTTTCAGTTGTGTTCTTTTGAGTTTCGCTATTAGAACATATTTTTGCACTGAAAATTTTTATATATTAGGCACAAATTTACCCTTCTTTTTATTGTTCAATTTTTTTTTCTAAATATGATGCAACCATAATTATAGGTATGAAAATTGTTGATTTTAAATTTCAGTAAATTTCTCCTTCTTTTATGCATAGGCTGTTCTTTGGAGCTATATTTTTTAAGTATTTTTTTGTTTCCAACTGACAAAAGGTCGGCAATCGATAACATTGATCTGCTCAAATTATCGGCAAAAAGAGAAATCGATTACTGCAGTTACTTCGATAGGTTGTGCTACTTTTCCCCAAATGTCGGTTCCCCGAATGCCAGTTCCCCGAATATCCCGTTTCCCCGAGTAGCCCACTTCCCCGAAAAGTTTTTAGCACTCATAATTGTAATATTATATATTTCATGGTGGTGAACGAACTGACCATCTAATATGCACCATTCTTTATTTAATTGGCGGTTCTTTCAAGTTTTACCGTCCTCAGCATTTTTACCAACATGTGAATTGCCGAGAATAACAGAATACTTCCTTCTTTTGACTGTTTATCGTTCTTTCTTGTCACCACTTTCCAGTCATTCAAGGAAATGGTTTTCGGGGAAAAGTAGCACAACCTCTTCGATGATTCTGTACGCACTTTTTTATGTCTTTTCGTTTTATTATGCCGAAATATTTTTTTGCGTCCATTCTTTTAATGGTTTATTATAAATTTTGCCTTCTTTTAAAAATAGGCTGTTCTTTATATTTATACTGTTTCAAATTTTATAATTTAGTAAACCTAAATGTTAACTATGTTATCAATTCTCGCCAGATGTGTTGTTAGAATGATAATTACTTTAGAACCTGTCAATTTTCAACATATACTTTTTTTGGGGCAAACGCGTGATCTCCTTCCGAGGTAGGCCGGAAAAAATATTATTTCAATCACGAATTTTCCCTTCTCTCGATAATAGACGTTGTTTTCGATGTACACTTTCAAAATTAGAATTTACATTGAACCGTTGAAAAGTTTCGCCACAAATATTTTCTTTTAAAGATGTGTTGTTCATTTGACCTATGCTATGAACAGACTTTTTTTACGTTAGAGCTTGCTTATTTGGCTTAACATCAATTATCTTGATAAAGCCTCGCCAACAATATTTCGCCAATTCCCTCGGTTCATGGCCGCTTCTCTCCATCCTCGACTGTGACCCACGCTCTCCAGGTCCTGGTGTACCTGGTCAATCCACCTAGCTCGCTGCGCCCCACGCCTTCTTGTTCCGACCGGATTCGTGGCGAACACTATCTTTACAGGGTTGTTGTCCGGCATTCTTGCAACATGCCCTGCCCAGCGTATCCTTCCAGCTTTAGGTACCTTCAGGATACTGGGTTCGCCGTAGAGTTGAGCGAGCTCGTGGTTCATCCTTTGCCGCCACACGCCGTTCTCCTGCAAGCCGCCGAAGATCGTCCTTAGCACTCGGCGTTCGAAAACCCCAAGAGCTTGCAAGTCTTCCTCGAGCATAGTCCACGCCTCAGGCCCATAGAGGACTACCGGTCTTATGAGCGTTTGTACATCGTGCATTTGGTGCGGGGGTGAATCTTTCTTGACCGCAGTTTCTTCTGGAGCCCATAGTAGGCACGACTTCCGCTGATGATGCGCCTTCGTATTTCCCGACTAACATTGTTGTCAGCCGTCAACAAGGATCCGAGGTAGACGAACTCGTCCACCACCTCGAAGGTATCCCCGTCTATCGTAACACTGCTTCCTAGGCGGGCCTTGTCGCGCTCAGTTCCGCCAACCAGCATGTACTTTGTTTTCGACGCATTCATTAGCCCGACTCTTGTTGCTTCGCGTTTCAGGCGGGTGAACAAATCTGCCACCGTTTCAAATTTTCTCCCAATAATATCCATGTCGTCCGCGAAGCAAACAAATTGTCCGGATCTCGTGAAAATCGTGCCTCGACTGTTAAGTCCGGCTCTCCGCATGACACCTTCAAGCGCAATATTGAACAACAGGCACGAAAGTCCGTCGCCCTGTCGTAGTCCCCGCCGAAACTCGAACGAACTGGAGTGTTCGCCCGAGATCTTCACGCAGTTTTGCACACCGTCCATCGTTGCTCTGATCAATCTTGTGAGCTTCCCGGGAAAGCTGTTCTCGTCCATGATTTTCCATAGCTCTATGCGGTCGATACTATCGTATGCCGCCTTGAAATCAATGAACAAATAGTGCGTAGGGACCTGGTACTCACGGCATTTCTGGAGGATTTGCCGCACGGAAAAGATCTGGTCCGTTGTACACTGGGGCAGAATCGAAAAAACGCGGAAACAACCTGTAGTTCTTCGGAATGAAGAGATAGACGTTTGATGTCTTCTGCGAAAATGATCCTTCCAATAAGGCCGATGTTTTGACATAAAGTCATATTTTATAGTGTTATTCGCATAAATGACTCAAATGCCATTTCGGCCAAATGGTAGTTTAGGTGTATGGTTTCTTCGGCAAAGTTGATCGTTATTTTGAAAATAATTGCTGAAGACGTCAAATTTGCAACGCCTGCTATTTTTTGAAATATTGACACTTTTTTAAAAAAATGTACTTAAAATCGAAATATTTGAGTTTTGCTTGTAATTTTTCAATTAAAATGCCATATATCGCCTATGACTATGTGAATAACTAACATAAAGCAGGTCTGATGAAAATTTGATGGTAGAATTAAAAATTTGTTTGATTTTTTTAAGTAAAATTACCAAAAAACAGGAATATTGCGCATAGGCCATTCTTGCGATCGGGCAAGTTCGGGCAGGTGTTTTCATCGCCATCCACTTACGAAAGGTCAGAACATTCATGTTTAATTTTTTCAAGGATATGATATTTAATATATTTGTTCTATGCGATCTGAAAGTATGCTAAGCCGATAAAAAAGTTCAAAATTATTTTACATGACAATGTAACAGTTTTACAGTAAAAAAAAAAGTTCAACATAATCATGAACATTCTTGCGGTTGACTTATAGCTAAATGTACTTAATCATTTGCTTTTTACATTGCTTGTATGTTTGCTATTCTCAAAAACGCCCTAAGCGCAAGACTCATTATGTCAAATCATTCCGGTCGAATGGAAACTTAGGTATATAGTTTCTTCGGCAAAGTCTATCGTTATTTTAAGCTGAAAACAATTGCTGAAGATGTCAAATTTCCAAAACCCACTATTTTTGAAAAACTAACAAAATTTTGATAAATTGTGCTAAAAAACGTTATATACATAAGTTCAGTTTAAATACCATTTATCGTCTATGATCATGTCATTCATTGGCATAAGGCAGAACTGGTAAGAATTTGATGGTAAAAAAACAGTTTTATTAAAAATAACAGGGATATTACCTATGGGCTATTTTTGTAGCAACCACACATAACTTTTATTTTTAAAATCAAATTCTTATTAACTGAGCCAATGAATGACATAATCTTAGGCGGTAAATGGTACTAAAAAAACTGAAAAAAACACGAAATTTATGTATTTTACATTACTTTTACATTAGCACAGTTTATCAAAATTTTGTTTGTTTCTCAAAAATAGTAGGCTTTGGAAATTTGACATCTTCAGCAATTGTTTTCAGCTTAAAATAACGATCGACTTTGCCGAAGAAACTATATTCCTAAGTTTCCACTCGAGCAAAATGGTTTAACATAATGAGTTTTGCGCATGGAGCGTTTTTGCGAATAGCAAACATACAAGCAATGTAAAAAGCAAATAATTAAGTACATTTAGCTATAAGTAAACCGCAAGAATTTTCAAGATTATGTTGAACTTTTGTTTATACTGTAAAACTGTTACATTGTCATGTAAAATAATTTTGAACTTTTTTATAGGCTTAGCTGAAAGTATGATCGCATAGAAAAAATATATTAAATATCATATCCTTGAAAAAATTAAACATGAATGTTCTGACCTTTCGTAAGTATATGGCGATGAAAACACCTGCCCGAATTTGCCCGATCGCAAGAATGGCCTATACGCAATATTCCTGTTTTTTGGGAAATTTGACTAAAAAAATCAAACAAAATTGAATTTTTACGATCAAATTTTCACCAGACCTGCTTTATGTTAGTTATTCACATAGTCATAGGCGATATATGGTATTTTAATTGAAAAATTACAAGCAAAACTCAAATATTTCGGTTTTAAGTACATTTTTTGAAAAAAAAATGTCAATATTTCAAAAAATAGCAGGCGTTGCAAATTTGACGTCTTCAGCAATTATTTTCAAAATAACGATCAACTTTGCCGAAGAAACCATACACCTAAACTACCATTTGGCCGAAATGGCATTTGAGTCATTAATGCGGATAACACTAAAAATATAACTTTATGTCAAAACATCGGCCTTATTGGAAGGATCATTTTCGCAGAAGACATCAAACGTCTATCTCTTCATTCCGAAGAACTACAGGTTGTTTCCGCATTTTTTCGATTCTGCCCCAGTGTGCGTTGTCGAGCGGCCGTCGATGAAACCTGCTTGATAACTTCCCACGAACTCGTTACGTTAGAGCCTTAAACATTTTAAACGAAAAATAATCTGCTCTCGTATATAGGCAATTTTCGCATTAAGTCGCATTGATAGATCTTTGGACTGTAGCTTTAGATATTTTGCAAAAAAAAAATCCATTCTTTTATCAAGTAATTTCATCGAGTGTTATGTCCCAACTGGGACAGAGCTTTATCTGCAGCAAAATATTCTATGAGCGTTCCCTTGATGAATAACTGTGAACTTTCTTTGCCAATTTACTGTTTCAAATTTGTTTATCGCAACAAGCTCAAAGATACTCTATGTTCTGAGATGCAGAGATCCGTCACGAGTTTAATTTAGAATTGTTCTCTAATGTCACAATAATTTTTGAATTTCTTAGCTTGGAAAATCTCTGAACGAACACCACGCTTGTTTAGAACTTACCAACATTTTTTGCTATGGGCTCGGTGGTGTTGATCTCGGTAAAAGCTTAAACAATGCCGATATTTATTTTAAGTCAATCATTATGCCAAACGACCATTAAGCCAAATGACCATTATGCCAAACGGCCATTATGCCATACAACCATTATGCCAAACGACTTTATGCCAAACGGCTTTATGCCAAACGACCTTATGCCAAACGACTTTATGCCATAAAACGACTTATTTACATAACTTATTTTTTGCAATTCCGTTGCAAATCAATCAACTTTTCATGGAGAAGTTGATCAACATAACGGCCTACTTTTCCTACAACAAAAAACAGTGCTGAAAAGTGCTACTTTTCAGCACTCTTTTCGGTGCTGAAAAGTAGCACTTTTCAGTACTGATTTGGTAGACGTCAACCGAACAACCCAGTCTCTTCATGTCATTTGTGTTTATTCTGCGCGGCGTGCGAGTCGTTCTCACCTCGAGTGACGTGAGGCAACTAATGTTTATCCAATGGGAGCGAGTCGACAATTGTCACCTCATTCGACTCAGCTCGCCTCACACGCTGCGCAGAAAAAGCACAATTGCATATGATTCTATATCCGTTATGAGATTTGATTCCGACGCAGGCTAGCTGGAATCGAATCGTCCAGAGACGATGATGTTGTAGCATTTGTGCAGCTGACTTGTGCTGTCTTACCTGTTCTTTCCTCCAATAGCGAATAAAGATCTGCATGATACCGATGAGAGCGTGAAAAATTGTGACATTCATGAGTACTACTGTTTCACAGCCTACGTGATTGAAAAATACTGCATTGATACTACGCATGGATGTATGCCCATGTGGGTTCTCTTGAAAGATTTGTTTGTGCTTTTAGAGTTCATCCAGCTGAAACGGCATTTTTCGAAATAGCAAAAAATGTTGTATGCAACTCGTTGCAAAACTCGATTTTTTCAGCACTCGTTGTATTTATCCAACTCGGCGAGCCTCGTTGGATAAATGTACAACTCGTGCTGAAAAAATCATCATTTTGCAACTAGTTGCATAAATAACTATTTCAGTGCCTTGGGTAGGCCCTAGAGATTCGATTTTCGTACGCTCGAAGTGTTTTTACGCTTGCTTAGTGCTTTGCGAGGGCCCAAACTGTCCGATTAATTTTTCGCGCGCTCGGAGAAAATTAATTTTAGTTAGCACTTCATTCCGGCTCGATTGGAGTTATTTTATTTTCCTGCTTATACGTGTTGACGCTGCGATTGTAACTCCTCAGATGGATTACCAACTGGTGAGCTCGCTTCATGCTTGTAATAACACATTTGTATCATAACATGTATTTTTTTATGAATTTGTTGAACAAACTATGAATGGTTCGTCACTTTAAGTATTGACATAAGCGTTTATTCATGTTTTATAAAATTTCGAGACTCAAACCTTTGAATAGTTCGATGTTTAAGATGTCGACGCATTGATAGATAACTTTTTAAATAAAGGTTACATGAATCGCATCACTTACCAAGGTGAATCCTGATCATGTAGCTTTGAAGCCCTCTCACTAACAAAGGACGTGGCCGGCGCCGTTATTTAAATTACTCTTTTCAGAGTCCTCGAAAACGTACATTGAAGTTGATATGCTATTCCCAAGCTACATCTGTTGGTTCCCTGTACAATTACGATTATTCTTGTCAATCACGGAGTAGCAACTACGAATTGAACGGTCATCAATACTCATGCTCATGCTCATGTTTTACGTAGCTTATTTTTAACTCAAGAGCGGTCACGCTTTCAGCCAATGCCGGCACCGCCTCGCTCGAGTTGTATATGAAGAATGAGCTGTTTTCGAGGTGCGTGTACTCAGTACACGCATTTGACCGATCTTGGGTTAATCCAGCTTTTCACGCATGCTTGCTGTAAACTTTGAATCATTCCTTTTTGACGTTTCTGCCTACACTATAATATTTTTATGGTTGAATCTAAGCAAACTCTGCGCTGTTGAAAATGTTTAATGTTGATGCAAAGGAGCTTCAAAAAATGAATCCCTAATTCAAGTAGAATCTATATATTACGTCTATATATTATATTAATTATCTATTATTACGGATTATCTGCATTTATTACAGTTTAAGAGGAAAATAACCATCATCAAAACCAGTTTTTTTTGCTCAAAATTTAATCAATATTGAAGAAAAACTATCATTGCATCGCACTAGCCATCTGTAATGCAATTATAGATTTTCATGCGGATTTATTAAAATTTGGACGAAAAAACTGGTTTTGAATATTTGTTGATTGCTGATGATTGAATAATGGATTCTTGAGACTTAATACTATTTCGCCATTTTAGGTGTCTGATAGGCAGTCATCAAAGGGACCGGTGCCTGTTAATTCTCGAGGGATTATTTCAAGAACAGAACTACGTGGATGAGAGCATGAGCATGAGCATATATGACCGTACAATTCGTAGTTGCTACTCCGTGATTGACAAGAACAATCTAAGTTGCACAGATAATAAGTGAATGGGGCTTGGGATTAGTTTACCATTCTTCAATGTGCACAAATCGAGAGCTCAAATTTTAAAAGTCTATAACGGCACTGGCTACTTCCTTACGGTCATCGGGGATGGGAAGGAATGTTAGCTAGACAACAATTATTACTAGAGACCGAAGAATCCTCTGCATCTCCACAGTTGTCATGGAAAGGATATTGGGTTAGTGGGATAAGGTAAAAATCTGGGAGTCACCTTCGGTAGGTGATGTGATCCATGATACATTCACGCCTAACCCGTTTAACGCCGAACAAGTGTTCATCGCTCGCTCTCGCAAAAGCAAGCGATATGATCAACAGATCAAACACTACTAATGCGATTCGTGCCACTATTTATTCGCGCTACGCGAGCGACGCGCAACATGATTGATCCTGCTTCTATCACCCGCTCCCGCAGGAATTCATATTGTTGAATGTAATATCTTAATGATTGATGTTAATTAAAATGATTGTCATTGCAAATAAATAAAAATAACTTGGCATATCTAGCCACTTTTAGAAACTAGATATGTGTACCAATATACTGACAAAAAAAATATTCGCAGATCGGTGAGGATTTTAGTAGTTTTGCTTTTACTCTGGCCTATACGTGGTTAATAACTTCGTAGTATTTCACTGAAATTGTTTGTGTGCAAATCGTGCAAAAGCTTGGGTTCACCTGATCCGCACGCACATAATTTTTGTCAATTTCTCGGCCATTTTTCAACCGATTTTAATAGTTTAAAGCTTTTTTGAGCGCAAATAATGGCGCGTACTTGATTGGTTTGAGATTTCACAGATTTAAGTAAGTTCAGGTGAACCCAAACTTTTGCACGATACACCATACTGAGGGGTGAACCCAAACTTTTGCACGATGACTTGACTGACTGTTTCATTGATTTTGAATACTTTCCAGATTTTTCCGCCAAAATTTCGTGGGGTCTCTTCAAAGAATATAAGATTACGATTCTAATGACACTTTGATTTAAAATTTTGGTCGACCCAATGCTGAGGAAATTAGATATGATTTTTCAGGGTGTTTTTTGAAAAATGTAACAACTTTAATAAAAAATTTAGTATACAAAATTTAAAAACAGTTTTTGGAAAAATACATACGAAGTAAGAATAACTCTTTGTCTTTCGAATGCGGCTTAGAGAGTTTCAATTGGACGTGAAATCACAGAAATATGGACTGAACACTTTTGCATGTTTTTTAGGGGGTGAACCCAAACTTATGCACGGGAGTGTATATCTGCGAACAGCTGATCTAATAAGGTATCAAACCCATATACTCTTACCAGGGTTTATTTCTCGTGTGCTGTAACAAACCCACTGCGAACCTTTGCCCCTATTTGTAATAATTCACGGTAATATGAAATGCTCAAGCCTGAATGGTCTGATCTTTGTTTCTTATCCTTTGATTAACCTGAAAATTTAACCACAGCTGTGATATAATTTTTATTCGGTGAGAAATATATCATAAAATTTCAAATGAAATCTTCAAAGCATTCAAAATTTTTACAATTTGACAAAAATCGCAAAATTTTATTTTGAAATTTGATAAATAATTTAATTTAGTTAAAAATATATGTTTGTTCAACATTCATTTTGAATTGATCTATTGTTTCCAAAATTAGTTGTTTGTTTTAAGGGCCCAGATAGCCGTAGCGGTAAAAGCGCAGCTATTCAGCAAGACCAAGCTGAGGGTCGTGGGTTCGAATCCCACCGGTTGAGAATCTTTTCGGGTTGGAAATTTTCTCGACCTCCCAGGTCGACCTGCCACACGATATACACATGCAAAAATGGTCATTGGCATAGTAAGCTCTCAGTTAATAACTGTGGAAGTGCTCATAAGAACACTGAGAAGCAGGCTCTGTCCCAGTGAGGACGTAACGCCAGAAAGAAGAAGAAGAAGCCTTAAAGATAACTCATAATTTAGTGTTAACATTGCTCTAGCTGAGTGTGATTATTATTTAGAAAAGGGTTCTAAGTAAGAGGGTAGAAAGGATATTTAAATTCATGATTTTAGCATGATTATCCCTTAACTATTATCGGTCATCACTAGCTGGCGTGTTTCTGAATAAATAACAAACACCTGA
This sequence comes from Aedes aegypti, assembly GCF_002204515.2. Lineage (NCBI taxonomy): Eukaryota > Metazoa > Arthropoda > Insecta > Diptera > Culicidae > Aedes > Aedes aegypti. The sequence goes on along the minus strand of NC_035109.1, from coordinate 228,719,478 downwards.
TAATGATCGGGTAGTTATCATCAGCGATTGTTTTAATTGCGTGCAATTAATTTATGTTTGCGGCGTAATGATATGCTATGGTGTAGGTGCTTTGTTTCACGCCACGACAAATAAAACAGTTAGCTTTATTTTACGATTTGAAGAATAGGAATTGCGGATATCACGTTATCCTAATTGCCTAAGCTTTAGATTTCCTATTTGAAGACGATAGGCTCGGTCATCTTAAGATAGAAGTGGATGAGTTTAGGCGTTTATACAACTTAGGATATACTAATCAAAAGCTATCATTTATAGTCTTAACAAGGGGTCAAGAATCGTCTATTATTTTGATGTGGTCAGATTGGGCAATTGAGTTTTATTACATGTCATAGAACCTTATTGTAGAGCAGATTAACATTCCTCCCACTCACACTGCTTACGTAGTACAACCGCTCTTGGGAATATTTTTGAGTTTTCATTCGACAGTGTATAGCAGTGATTCCCAAAGTGGGCGAATGCGCCCCCTGGGGGCGATTTTCAGTTCCAAGAGGGCGAAAATTTGTAAAATGGAATTTGGGGGGCGAAAAAACTAGAAAGGGCAAAAGTGTGAGAAACTGAGAGTAACGATACTTAGCAGAGTAGAAGACACCCAAATCAATAGAGGATTATAATCTAATAATGTAAAGATTAGTTGATTACCCATTTATCTTTCTCCCTATACATATTTGTTTGTACCTCTTTTCATGTTCATTTTATGGTTACGATAAACAAAACTTCGACAAACATTGTAAAAAACGAAATATGTTTGATGAGAATTTATTTTTTATTGTTCACTTTGAATTATGAATAGGCAACACTTTAAGGTTCTCAAAAGATGACGTATTAAGATTTACGTTATCCATTTGTAGTCACAGCTAATAATGAAATTGTTTTTGAAGTAATTATTAGTAACTTTTTTAAAATGGTTCAAAAATGTAAAAAAAAAGTTGATGTTCTATTTGTAAAAGAATTTTAGATTTGAACAGCTTATTTTACGATATTTGAAATCTGGGTCCACAAAGACAAAGTTTTCAGTATAACTTGTTTTGATATTTTGTTACGATTATTTTAATCATTACTTATAGTACATACTATTTCATGAACTAATTTCAGAAAATTTGACCAGCGAAAATTAAGTGCCAACATTACCAAAGAAGTAAATCATGTAACTTACATAAAAAGGTTTAAAGAAACATCGGATTGAAATCTCGAATGCTACAGAAAGCAATCTGGTTTTTTTTTCAACAAAAACAAAACCTTTTCAAATTACGTTGGAGTGAGAAAAGTACAAACAACATTCAGGATTTTCCAATGTTTTTTCTAAGGTTTGGAAGTCGTCAAAAATTAATTACTCGATATTCGTTATCTCGATATCGAGTTCAAAAACCATGGTAATAATTGGCTTACTCGATGGTCTCTTGGTTTACAGCTACTCTGGTTTTATGTCCTGTTAGTCGATACCTCCCTAACTCGATTGTCCCTTTAATATCGAGATATGGAGAGTTGACTGTAATTCAACAGAAAACCACGGTTGAAACCAAATTAAAAAATGTCAAAACCATATCAGGGGGACGATTTCAAAAATATGTTGGTCTCAAGGAAGCGAAAGTCAAAAAAGTTTGGGAAACAGTGGTGTATAGAATTGATAATTGGTAGCGATTGAGATAGGGGAACATGGGGCAAGAAGGACACCCGGGGCAAGAGTGCCACCTCTAATTTTACGTAGTTCAAATCAATTTTTTTATGTTTAACGCAGGATAAGTATAAACTGAGTACTAATTGAGGGTTGTGTAAATATTACAGTTAAAAATGTTCAGTACAAAAAATTAGAAAAATGACTTTAACTCATCAACGCAAAATATGCGAAATATTATAAGACTTTAAGACTGGAAAACAAGGTTTGACTCCAATTAATACAAAACATATTGATGTTTCCGCACAGGATTGATGATTTTCAATTGTTTAATATAGCTGTGAGGATTTTTTTTTTCGAAAAAGTCCTTTTGACATTAAATTTTACATATATAATAACAGTATGTCTAATGGGGCAAGAGGGATACCTCAATTTTCTCATATAAAATCAAATGAACTTTGATTTTTCTTGTTTAATATTGCATTCAATCAATGTTTCCTACTAAATAAAATCAAAATAAACCATCTTGGACATTCAAAATGGTTTCTGAAAATTTTTACTATTATTGTTACAGTCAAATAAGACGAAAACTAAATTAATTTCGTGAAATAACTGTTTAACTAAAAGTCAACTTTTATCCCTCAGTTTTTATCTTTACTTACTCTACAATGTATCCTTTAGGCGGGGAAATAATAATATACAAAATTTGTGGCATTTTGCTCTGGTGGTCTTCTTGTCCCGTGCCTCGTTTAAAAACCTCATAAGAAGGGACATTTTCAAAAATCTCAAATCATCATGTGTTTCTTATATTTTTCAAATCTATCGATAACATCATTTAGAACAAGAGCTGAGCTTGCCCCTACACTGGAATAATCCTCAAAAATTGTGCTAATCAACCATGATTTGAACCTTTATATCTTAAGGTGTCCTTCTTGCCCCCAGCCCCCCTAAATCCAAATCTTAATTAGGATTAGAGCCGAGTACACTGGCGGAGTTAGACCGCATAGTTCCTCCATATCCGTTGCGTTTAGTCCTGGCAACGCCAATGGTAATATATCAAACAGGGAATAATTTCATTTGATTGATATATATGAATTATAGAATGCACATAATTTCCCATCTACTCGCTGTTTCCTCAATAGCGGAAATCACGAAACAGAATGGCTACGGGTGTATACTAAGCTTGTGGTAAGCAAGACAGGAACTGACAGATGACTAGCAGTGCGATAAAATAGACGTGATTTAACCATTAAGGATACCGTTCAAGCATGGATGGATGATATTAAAAGCATTCGAAGAAATGCGTATGTCTTTGCATGTCAGCAAGACGTAAGTGGTTTCTATTTCGATTAACATAGTGAATGGCACACAACATCTAGCCTTATCTCGGTTATAATGATAATCTCTATTATGATTGAGAATTAGATTGAAATGTAATCGGAATGTGGTGGGCAGTGTTTGCTTCAATCAGTTTTGCAAGAACTTCAATCTGAACTGATTTTCAGGAACAAGTTTGTTTTGCAAATTTCCATAATTAAGGGACATTTTTTAATGACGCGAATATTGCAAGTTAATCCGTTCAGAAATGGCAAAGTTCAACAGTCCAACATTTAAGGTACGTTATTCAGTTACGAAAAATAAAAAAATCACGTTCTTTGATTCAAACATTGATTTATATATTTGTTTAAATTATAACATATTTGTTTGTTATATTACCTACTAATCAGCCAAAATTTTAACATATTTTGATATTGAGTAACAACATCTTTTACAATTCTGTTGTAATCCATTGGTCGGGTACCCATTCAGAAGAATAATTTCTCACGCATCAAGGTGGTCCATTACTATTTTTAAGTGCATAGTGCCCACAATTCAAAACGCAAAGTCCTCCATTTGATTATATCATGCGAAATCCGAATGCTAATTCGTTAATCCCCAAATAGTCGTTGTCTTAATCATGGGAAACTCATCTTTCACTTTTTGCACGCCAAAATTCCCCAAAAGACACTCCAATAAATCATTCGTTTTAATTAAAATCCAAGTCACACCGCTTGAGCACTCTCGTGCGGCCGACATCAAGGATGTCCAACTCTTACCGGCTGACAGGAACGGTCGGTTTGTCTCTTCGCTGGAGTACGCCAACGATAGGTATGAAGAATGAGAACAGCTTCCGTATATAGGTTTCCTTGCTTTGTGGTCCATCTTCGGCCGAGCGGAAAGATTACACTTGCCAACGGTAGAAGAGGGCTTAATAGTCGAAGCGGTAAACAGGCAGCTATTCAGCAAGCCTAAGGTGAGGGTCGTGAGTTTAAATCCCACTAGTTGACGATTTTTTCGGGTTGATTTTTTTATACCGGGGCAAAGAGTATCATCGTACTTGCCACACGATACATGAATGTAAAAGTAATCAATTGGCAAATAAAGCTCTGTCAGTAACTGACACTGAAGAACACTGCAAGTGGTAGTCGAAAAATGCGTATCTGTCATAGATAAGCATTTAGGGCGGAATTAAAAGCTACAAGGTACTCTAATCTACTTTTAAGTTTCTCTATTGAGATTCTGCTCAGAGGATTCGAATACATCAAAAGAGATATCTCTGTCAGTAAATAGCTGAGAAGCGAGTTCAGTCCCATTGGGGACATAACGCCAGGAAGAAGAAGAAAACAGTCTAAACGAGACGCAAAAACAATGATTCTGGTTGTCCAGCGTCGTCATCAACCACCGTGCCGTACTTTGCGGGGACAGTTTAATGAAAGCATTCTTCTGCGCTGCGGATGAAGGGAACGAATGAATATGTCCCCGTTTCGGTGCATCGACTAAAAAGTCAGTCTGATGAAAAAAATGGCGTCTGGTGTGGAGCGCCACCCGGAAAAGCGACAATTTTCTCCGATGCATCTCATCTTTTGTTCTGACTTCTGCACACGGAAGGCAATAAATTTTCAATTTTTAATTGGATCCGTGTTACGGAGTCTTCGGGTGCATGAGAAGAATGTGCTTCATGTGCAGAAAGGGATGATTAATTTAAGCTTGATTTGACGAATTTTCGAGTTGGTCACGGTCAAGAACGTACTTACGTCTTTTCGACCCAGCACATAATGGACAATCTACGTTTATCCTCGGGTGCATCCAATATTCGCCAAATCCTGCGGCATACACGCTGTGTTCTCGAGTGGTTCATGAGTAGTTTAGGTTACAAAATGGTGAGTCGACAACCAGGAAGGAGCGTTCAACATAGCTCTGGTCCTCACAAGCCCCTACCTTACGCTTCCACGGGTAATACAATAACAGGGACCGCCAGCTAAGGGTTGCGTATTTAGCTTTCTGGCCAACCCGGGCGTTTGTACATCAGGAGATGCGGCTTAAACAGCGTCTGGTCTAGCATCTATGCTCCATGCTCGTCGTCAGCTACACCTAAGATGGGAGACCCATCAACGCGATGTAGGTAGCGTGACCCCTGTAAGGTAGCATATTGAATCTTCAACATACCACGAAAAATGGAATAAGAAGAAAGAGAAAACGATATTTTCGGCAACCGACCTGGCAACGAAACTCGGTACCTGGACGTTGAATGAACCCGGACGAGCGAGCCTTTTGGCTTGCGAACTGCAGAAAGTTGAATCCAAGAAGTGCGGTGATCTAGATCTGGACAACGTGATGTTTGGGTGGGTGGATGATCCCATCGCCAATACTATTTACCAGTTGGCAACCGCTTTTCGTGCGCGACACACGTCTTTTTTGAAGCAGTCTCCCGTTCATCAAGTTTTTTCTACTCAATTCCTGTACAGACAGTTTTGCACTGGTTGCAAGATGTCTACGTACAGAAAAAACACTCTCGTCGTGAATTTCAGCGTCCTGCCAAAGCGACCCACCTTGGATCAGGTGGAACAATTTCTTAAGAAATTCATCAAGCTCGACATGGCCGATGTGAAGAGCATTCAGCTACACAATCTGAAAAAGTGCGTGTATATTGAATTGCTTGACGCAGGCGTTGCTCCCCGGCTGCACAAACAACATCATCTGCAGCACTCTTTCGTGTATGATGGAGTGGACTACTACGTTCCTATCTACGTGGATGGTCCCACTACAACGGTGAGGATACTCGATCTTCCACCACATATGTCTAACGCCGTCATCGCTAAGCACATGCAGCAGTACGGTAAGGTCATCTCGATCCAGAACGAAGTGTGGAAAAACTTTTTCCCGGGCGTTCCAAATGGTGTTCGAATCGTTCGAATGCGGATGAAGAAAACAGTACCGTCATGCATTGTTGTCGAGAACCACAGCACTGTAGTGAACTACCCAAACGAGCAGTCGGCTCGTGCAGATCTAAAGCAGCGAACACCAACAGCTTCCAGCGATATCAATGTTGAAAACAAAATTGATGATCAACGCGTTCGATGCGAAGCCTCTGAACCTTCGTCGACAGACTCCGACGGCACAAGCGAAGCAGAATCTGATGACTTTTTTTTTCTTTATTAACGTGAATTTTAAGGGGACACGGGAGACCGTGTTATTTTCCCTATCTTTTGTCTCACTCTAACAATTATCATCAAAACTTTGCCGAAGCAAATCTCGAGTTTTAGTGAACCGATGAATCTGAAAATTTAATCGATTGTGCACCACATATATAGAATATAGTGATAAATTTTTCACATCCATATATGGAGTGGTACTTGAGATCTGCTTCTTCAAATGGATAGGATGATTATAATGACGTCCCGTGCGGCCTTAACACATATGGCTAGTTCTTCACTCAGAATCTGATGACGAACACGCAAAGACCAAGAACAACGACGACAATGGTGATGATCAGCAGGGAAGTGAAATTACAACAGAGCTCGAATCTGGGAAGCGGCGGTTGTCAACCGAAGCCGATGGAATGCTAGAAAACGAATCGAAACGGACATGCAACAAGAATGAGACTAGTTCGGAGTGGAGAGTTCATAACACGAGATGCAGGAAAAATAAAAAGTGTGATGTTTAATTTCCACTGTTATTGTAAAAATGTGAAAGTTTGTATGAATAAACACGAATTTTTATTGATGTAAAATGTCACTAAAAAAAAACTATTTACGTTCAAATATAACATCTACCACAGTGGTGGCAATAAGGCAGAACAAGGAGTCGATTTCATAGTGATCGGGAACCAGTTAAAACGTGGTATTAATTATAAACAGATTCGCAAGCGAATTGGTGTACCGAGGATACACGGCATTAACATTATGTATCGACGAGCGAGTCAAAATCATTGTTAAAGCGTTAGAAAGCGCAATAAGGAGAGCTAGCGTGCATACACAGTTAAAAATAATGAAGATTACACGTCATGTAAACTTCATTTATGCGATGTAAACATAATGTCATGTAAATTTCAGTTTGAAATCATGTTAAAATGTGTTATATGTCATGTAATCACTCAGGATCCTGCTCGATTACATGACATATAATTGAAGTTTACATGACATATCATGTAAATATCCATGATATTCCACGCTCCAATTATGTGCATTATATGTCTCAGAAATTTACACGTTTCGTTCGAACTGTGTATGAATGGCACTTTTATCAAACATTCGTATGTATTTCTTTGTTTTACGGACGATATCGACATAATCGGGATTGATAGCCGAGCAGTGAAAGAGGCATGCGTGCCCGGATCGGGTTCAATGGAGCAGGTTTCTTCATTCGGCATAGGAACTACCCATCAAGTGTGAGGTAAGGTTCATGTAATGGCACCAGCTAATGGTCGTCGAATTACCAGTGATCCAGAAGTTACCTTCTCTGACATCGCAAGACCAATCTCAGCACCTGTTTGGATAGTATCCGTTCATCAGTCAATCATATCATCACATTGAACTTCTGTCAATAATATTTTGTTTTGACAATTTCTCATCGTAATAGGCTGTTTTTCATATCGCAAAGCTGTCATGAAACGGCTTGTTTTCCTGCACTGAATTATGCAGTGTAGTAATGGTCATTACGCAACTGAAATTAGTTGCGTTATGACTATTACGCAACGTTTTTTTTTTTTCAATACGCAATTGTTTTGAGTTGCATAATGAATCATTAGAAAATTATTTTCAGAAATTTCAAAAGAATGTTTCTCACACCCCGCTATGATTTCTAATACCCTCAAGTGGTCTTGTACGAAACTGCAAAAAATGTTGTATGCAACTCGTTGCAGAACTCGAGTTTTATCAGTACCTACCCGTCGTAATAATCCAACTCGACGAGTTTCATTGGATAAATGTAGGACTCGTGATATAAAAATCATCATTCTGCAAGCTATTGCGTAATAGTAGTTTACGGAACAAGTTGCAGAATGGTGATTTTTACAGCACGAGTTGTAAGTTTATCCTACGAGGCTCGCCGAGTAGGGTAATTACGACGAGTGCTGTACGTACAACATTTTTTGCAATTTCGTGGAAGACCACTTGAGGATATCAGAAATCATATAGGAATGCATTCACCATCATTCTACAATTTCTGAAAAATTGTTGTGTAATGATTCATTACGCAACTCAAAACAGTTGCGTAATGAGAAAGCGTTGCGTAATGAATCATTACAGCACTGGTTTCAGTAAGCTAATGACTATTACCACTCTGCATACTTCAGTGCAGGAAAGTAGGCCGTTTCATGACAGATTCGCGTGATGAAAAACAGCCTATTACGATGAGAAATTGCAAAAAAGTAGTTTACGCAACTAGTTGCAGAATGATGATTTTTACAGCACGAGTCGCAAATGTATCCAACGAGGCTTGCCGAGTAGGATAATTTCGACAAGTGTTGTAAAAATCGAGTTCTGAAACGAGTTACGTACGTAATTTCTTAGAAGACCACTTGAAGGTATCAGAAATTATATCGGAAAGTGCATGCATTCTTTAACAATTTCTGAAAAATTGTTGCGTTATGATTCATTACGCAACTCAAAACAATTGCGCAATAAGAAAGCCTTGCGTAATGAATCATTACAGCACTGGTTTCAGTTGCGTAATGACCAGTGAATCAAATTGTCATCAAAATAGACGAAAAATAAACAACAAAGCAAGCTCGCTCACAACCGTTTGTCGCAACTGTTGCGGATAAGGACACAATCCAAAGCAAAATTGTCATGACAATCACAGAGCGCAACATTGTTGCAACCTTTTCAGTTCGCGAATAATCAGTTATTTTAAACACAAAACCAAATTTGTTTTATTGATGCTGTTTGATAATGTGTCAATGTTTACCAACACGGCACGGAGAATGTTCTCTAAAATTGCAATACGAAGCCCAGAAAATCGCTGCGTACGTGGTGATCGATCTTTGTCATATTCTGTTCAAGTGATGATAAACTGATGTTGCGGAATAAAACTGTTGCAACAAGAATAGGAGATGACAATGTCTTTGTTGCCACGTATTGGGTGACAATTGATTCACTGGTAATGACTATTCCCGCACTGCATACTTCAGTACAGGAAAGTAGGCCGTTTCATGACAGATTGGCGTTATGAAAAACAGCCTATTACGATAAGAAATTGCGAAAACTACTATTACTTGATTTAACTATTTTATATGGTTGATTCAACGATACAGAAATGTAGGTTTAACCATGTTAACTGATTAACTCATACCCAGTGCTGGAAAAGTTCGCATCACGAAACAGCTCACGAGTGTATACCAAAGCATAACAAACATCACAGACTCGGGAACTGCCTAAGTGTGAGTAAGTCCGCACCCGTCTACTCGGGAGAACATGTCAAAAGAAGTAGCAACAAGCTCGGGAGCGTTTACTCGCGAGTAACCGAGCAAGGTGTGATTTATTATGTTTATGACAGACAAATTAATTGCATAACCATCATATCGACAGTAAACTACTAGTTTGTAGTCAAATGCCCTTGAAAACCATAAATATCGGAGGGGAAGAAGCTTTTTTCCCAAAAGCACAATATGACTCTGACCAGCTCCGAACACGTTCGCGAATCACTTTTAGCTTCGGTTACTCGGAAGCTGACAGATGCGAGTAAACCAGCGCTCTGACGCTCGGGAGTGTTTGGTTTTGTTTTTGTTCCAGTTCAGAAGAAGTGTTCGCCACTTTCCATCACTGCTCATACCTACTTCAATCCTAGAGAAATGCATTTGTTCAAAAATTGATTATGAATTTTTATCTGAACCACCACTTACATTAAAAAAATGATCATATTTTGTGTTTTGAAAGGGCAACACAGACAATATTTATCAAGATTTTAGATATAGTTTTAAGTTTTGTTGTTATTTTCATATAAATTACTTTACCTCAACCATGTGTAGGGCAATATCGAGAGCTCAAATTCAAAACAATTGAATACTTCAAAAACTTATATGGCCAGTTACTACATTTACAACTTCAGTTCAATTTATCATTTCCAAAAGAAAGGTACAAACTGTTGTGAACGATATCCAATGAAATAAATTGCCTGTAGGTTGGCAAATATCTAAAGTACTACCTAGTACTACCGCCTAGGAAATTGAGCTATCTCTCATGCGATTGGGATTTTGGCAAAACACTTTCACATAGGAGTGGATTCTGGTGTCTTTTTCAAGTGAACACGCATTTCTGCACCAGTTCTTAAGCAATTTACCTGAGGTCGTTCTAAGCCCTGTGGCACCATGTGCAGAGCAACAAAACATACCGGGAGCTACTGGATTTGAATCTGATGTGGAAACTTTTCAAGTTATTAATTATCACGACAAAATTACTATCACTATAGAAAAATCGTGAAGGATAAAAAACAATGAAAAATTTGGATTGAAAGCAGGTTTCTTCCCAGATGGAATGTAATGCCAAAATACGATAGCACCTATCCTGAGTCCGTCCAAACGACAGTGCTAACCTTTACCTTCGAATCAGCTGTTTGTCGTGCACTAAAACAGGAAAAGTTCCAAATCCCTTTACACAATAAAGAGTAACCGCTTGAGTCAACATCATAATCATCATCGCTGGAATCAGCATGTTCCTTTCGGTGTTCGTACCATCCTTCCTATTTAGTGAAAGATTCCGAGAAGAGAAACGACCTATAGTTGCAGCTTGTCTTTCGCTTTCCAACGGGCACAGTGCATTGTGAATGAACAGTTGTTTCTTTTCCTCCCCATTCAAACGAGAGGTACTGAAGCACAGAATCATCAGGGGACCACTTTCGACTATCATCTAGATTGCAGATAGTTGTAAAATGTTACCGGTAATACCTTAATCCTTGTCGTCGACGTCGAGTTCTAAAGATGGGATGTTCTTGTAGTCACTGGCAAACCATCGCTTGAGAAACGGAGCCAGTTGATTGTTTTGGATCGGAAGTAATAACAATTTAAATGATATCGCCTTTTGGTAGAGAAGTTTGCTAAAATATTGCCTCTTTGGGTTCATTTATTTTCAAAATTCTTAAATCTTTTGAAAATACTCATAGAGTACAAATTTAAACGAGTAGAAAATGGTATGAGAAAAAATCCGATTTGTATAAATATGAGCATGTAACACAAATTTAGAAAAAAATTGATCAAATCATCTACATGGTTTTTTTTTAATTTACGCTCTTCCGATTTGGGGTGTGACATCGTTTCATTTTTTCTTTATATTATCGTTTAATGAAGTACTGATGTCAAAAAGTACAATAAACGAGAAGGTTCCTGTGCAAGCAAAAATTTGAAACCCAATAAATTATTAAAATTTTGTCACTCCATTGGACAACCTGTTCGTGCCATCATCGTTCCAAGAAATACTTCTCGTATCGTTAGACGATATAACTTTTCATTAGGTTGATGTTTCGTGTAAAATTTATATGTTCCTTGTTCCTGCTTCACCTAATGTACTGGTGTGCTACTGTGAGATCGCGCTTTTCCGGCATTCCACCCACTTGGCTCCTTTTTTGTTCTCCATCCACCATCTCTAGGCACCGATGAATTTTTGCTTCGAAAAGAACGATACTGTTTTACCGAGAAAATTTATGTGATTCTATTCCCAGATCAGACGACGGGGCAGAAGGGGCAAATTTTATATCCTAAAGACGAGCATTAAGACAGTTTTAATATCATCCTTTATCGCATCGATTATGGACTCTTCTTACCGGGGTTAGCTACCAGCTTTGTATTTTGTCAACACCTGTCAGCACGGTTCTTTTTCTGTAGGCATTTACATGAATGTTTATTTTGATATCGGGTGACGGTTATGTTATTAAGTAATAATAATAAATTTTGTTACGCCTGTTGAGTGCGAAGCGTGTAACGAACGAAAATATTTGTACCGACAGAGAGTGACATAATGTTTTTTTCGTGCTGTGAAATAGCTAAATAGCTTCTGTTTTATTAATCCAGGTGATGGATGGTGACGTTCATGAAGAAGAAGAAGGAGGTTATCGCGGTTTATTTGTTGATAATAAAGTAGGAATTTTCAGCATAACATTGCTGCACCCGTGGAAAATTTATGACGATTTATGGCTGTTGTACCCTGAAAATAACCAGAAGCTAAACTTGTTTGTGATGTAATGTAGGTGACGTGTTGTTGGTAAGAAAATTGTAACCAATTTTCTTGTACTAGGGTAATTTGCCAATTCTTGAACGATCAAAATGCAACATCACTTCTCAAGCATCTCTCAAACCGGCCATTGTGATAGACAAGTTTTGATTCCAACATGTTTCACCTTAGTAATTCGATAATTAAGCAAGATAAGAAAATGTGTCAAGAATTACTACTGTATGTATTTGCTTGTGGTTTCTCCAGGAGCTTCATCGGAAATTAATTCAGGTAGTTAAAGGTTGGGCAAAAGTTCGACCTTGATGGAATAACCTATATTCAAAACTATAACAGTTGAAAAAATGCCACAAGGGAGCCTTCAAAATATTGGCTACACTTTTGGTGAATAAACTTGTGTAGAATATATAACACTCCATTCTCATTTATAACACTTTTAAAATTGATTGTCTTATAAGAACTTCTGCCCCACCAGTGGAGTGGGGCAAGAGTTCGATTCTAGTGTGGCGCAAAATATCGTAATTTTTAGGACAGCCATACTTTATACCAATCGTGAACAATATTTTTTTTTTATAATAAAAAAACCATGACATGGTTAATTAATTTATACTCAAAACTAGTTGTTTTTTTTACAAAATTAAGTAAAAACGTGGGCTGTGACGGTCCAACATAGATCTGGTCCTCACAAGTCCCTGCCTTACGATTCCATGGGTCAAACGATAACAAAGATCGCCAGCTAAGGGTTGCGTAGGGGAACATGGTCCAAGACGCACTGATGGGGTAAAATGGCCCATTAAACAACTCATTAAACCATTCCTAGAACGTTTTTAATTTGTATTATTTGCAAAACGATGTTAAAATATGTTTACCCAAGAGTTGGCGCCACAACCCTTGGATATAAACTTATAGATTTTTCCTTAATTTTCCGGTGAAATTCAACATTTTTTTGTCTTAACATTAACATTTTTGCCTAAACATTAAGGTTTTCCGATAATTTCATTAAGGAATAAGCGTTTTCATACCACAAAGCAAACTTATGGAGAAACATGGTTGCTAACTACTAGTTCTCTATACTAAATGGCATTCTACCCCATTCATTTAGTAATTTTGAACCACCCCTATTTTTCAACAAACTTTTCTACACGATTTAAACCCGTAAAAAAAACTCAAATTTGGGAAATGTTTTCATGATGGTAGTTAGCAAATATTGTAAAGTAACTGTTTGGACTTCGAATGGCGTTAAAAGGTGGATTTCATTAGGAGAAAACGACACAAATCCTTAAAGTGGCATTTTGGACCATTTGACCCTACTTAGCTGTTAGTGCAGCCTGGGCACTTTGTCTTTCTGACATCAGCTAAAGTGAGGAGGTGCGTCACGAGCGTCTGTCCACCAAGGAGGTGCGGCTCAAACAGCGTCTATTCTAACATCCAGCGCCTGAGTATGAAATGCTGTATCACGTCAGCTAAACCTAAGATGGCAGTCCCATCAACGTGATGTAGGTATCGCGACCCCGGTAAGGTTGCATACCGAATTAATCATACACTACGAAAAATTGAGAAAGAAGAAGAAACGAACGTTATTTTCGGCAACCAACCTGGCAACGAAATAAGGACTATGATTGGAAACTTGGTACCTGAAATATCAGGACAGGACATTAAATTAACCCGGACGACTGAGCCTTTTGGCTCGTGCATTGCAGAAGGTTGGAATGAGCGTGGCTGCTATTCAGGAAGTAAGATAGCCTAGATCTGGAGAACGTGAATTCAGGGCGGTGGATCCCATCGCCAACGCAGCTTTCAAATACAACATCTACCATAGCGGCAGCGATAAGGCAGAACATGGTGTCGGATTCATAGTGATCGGAAAGCAGATAAAGCGTGTTAGGTGGTGGAAATCGATCAATGAACGTATGCTAAAGGTGTACGCGTTTACGAAGGATGCGTTTTATGATTGTTATGACAAGACTTACGGAGAGTGCTCAAAACATGACGTGGAAATTGTTATCGGGGATGCCAATGCTCAAGTCGGAAGAGAGGACTTTTTACCGTCCAAAAATTGGTACGGAGAGCCTTCACTCCGCCACCAATTACAACGGCCTAAGATTAGTAACTTTCGCCACAGCTAGATGCATGGCCATCAGCAGCACCTACTTTCCACGCAAAGATATCCGAAGGCACTCCTGGATGCACCCAAATGGTGAGTCCTGCAACCAAATAGACTACGTTTTGGCCGGCACTTTTAAGATGCCATCGATGTGAGAACCTTCAGAGATCCAAACATCGACTCTGATCACAATCTCGTTGTCAGTAAGATTCGCGCACGGTTGTCTACCGTGGCGAACACAAAAGCATAGCGACCGTTGTGTTTCAATGTTCAGCGCTTATCAACAGACGGTGTAGCATGCTTGAAGAGCAGATAAAGGGAACCAACGTAGGCGACAACCTCAATAATCTGTAGGAGTCTATCTACAGAGCGGTGAACACAGCAGCGCGAGAAGTGCTAGGTACTACTCGTAGACGACCTAGGAACGGTTGATTTGATGTGGAGTGCCAAAAGGTGACAGATGAGAAAAATGTTGCCAGAAGCCCGATATTAGTGTCTGGTACCCGGTAAAATAGAGAGCGGTACAAGGAAGCGAGAGCAGCCCAGAAAAAAGCAGTATGAAGAAGATATGGCGAGCGGAGGAAAACAGCGCCGTCTCCCGTCATGACGGTGAACGTAACTTGTTGACAGACAAAGCCATGGTGGCTGCCATGGAAAAAACACTTTGAGAATTTGTTGAACGGAGAGAATATCAGCGCGCCTGAGAACAAATTAACCGTCAGCTACGATGAACAAGCTGTGGAGCCTCCGACGTAAGATGAGGTTCAAAAGGCAATCAGAGATTTGAAGAACAGTAAGGCTACTGTAAAAAACAAGCTCCCGACCGAACTTTTCAAACACGGTAGTGACCAGCTGTACGAAATACTGCACCGTAATCTGTTAGGGATATGGGAGGAAGAAGTACTGTCTGCAAGCCGGTTGGCGGGCCTCATCTGCCCTCTGTACAAGAAGGGTTACAGACTGGAGTGCGCCAAATACCGAGGAATAACGCTTCTAAATTCGGCGTACAAAATAATGTCGCGTATTCTGTTTAACAGGTTGAGGCCGCTTGAGAAGTCTTTCGTAGGCGAATACCTAGCCAGTTTTCGTGAGGGCCGATCAACGGATCAAATGTTTATCTTGCGGCAAACCGAAGATATGTTTCGGGAATACAGCTTGCAGACTCATAATCTGTTTATTGATTTCAAGGCGGCGTACGATTCAGTAAAAATAAGTGAGTTATGGCAGATAGTGATGGTTTTCCGACGAAACTGATTAGACTGATTCGTGCAACGTTAGATGGATCAAAATCAAGCGTGCAGGTTACGGATGAGATTTCGACCTCCTTCGTAACCTTAGATAGATAGAAGCAAGGAGATACGGTTTCGAATCATTTGTTCAACATTGCCGTCGAAAGAGCTATTAGGAGAGCGGGCGTGCGAAAAAGCGGTACCATCGGCATATGCTCGTACGTTTTGCGGATGATATCGATATAATAGGAATCGGAGTCAAGCCGTGGAAGAAGCATTCGCGCCGTTCAAAAGGGAGACTACGAAGATTGGCCATACCATTAACACCATCAAAGCAAAGTGGACGCCGGTAGACAGCATGGTTCCAGTCGTGATGCTGGTAGTGAAGTGTTGTTGGGTGGTGAACGATTGGAAGCAGTGGATAAAATTTATTTATCTCGGTACTCTAGTGACGTGCAATAATGATGTTACCCGTGAGGTGATGAAACGTCTTGCAGCTGCGAATTGGGCTTTTTACGGGCTCCGTTACCAGCGAAGGTCCCGTAGCCTGCAGACGAAGACAAAATTCACACTATATAAGACGATGATCCTTGGTTGCTCTATACGGCCATGAACCGTAGACATTAAAAGAGGTCGACCATACAGCGTTCTGTGAACAATACTCGGCGGTAAACATGAAAGGTGCCGCATGAATCATGAATTGTATTTTATCAAGCTCATAAAACAAGGCATGCTGTGTTGCGATACAAGGGGATGCGATTCCATACTTATGGCGATAGTGTAGGGAAATTCGGGGCATAATGGATACATCAAGCAAATGCTTTTCTGAGACCATACAATGACATTTTTTCAAATTACTCCTGGTTTGTTTTCAAGTTTGATTTTAGAACAACGTGCCAGAATGTGCCAGAATGTGCCAGAAAAGTAAGATAGAAAATTAGGTCCAAAACAAGGCTGGTAAAAAGGTATCGGGGCAAAATGAACACTTGAATGAAATTTAATGATTTCAAACTATTTAATGTCTGTCAGCAGTTCTGATGTATAAAAGGACTCTTCTTCTATCATAAGAGCTGAAAATAAATTTTCTGTGTTCATTATTTTGCTTAAACATTAGATTCGCCCACCGCCTTGCTGCCAATTTGAAGCAGAGAAAAACTTTAAGTCAAATTTCAAAGGACAATTGAAGCAAATCATAAACTTTTTTACCGTCAAACATTTCAAATGCAATACAGGTTTCATGCAGTGTATGCACTTTTTATGAAGTATGCATATTCTCAGAGATTGAGGGGGTGTCCATTTCGCCCCGGGTGTTCATTATGCCCCTAATCCACCTATGTGTCGGAAATGGCGTGACGTTTCTTTTTTTCTGGTTATAAAGGTTGAAAAAGCTTAAAAATACATCGTTTGATAATATAAAGATATTTTTGAGCTAGAAGAAGCTACTAATAGAGGCCTTCCTTAGCCGAGTGGCTAGAGTCCACGGCTACAAAGCAAATCTATGCTGAAGGTGTCTGGGTTCGATTTCTGGTCGGTCTAGAGTCTTTTCGTAGTGGAAATTTCTTTGGACATAGAGTATCATCGCGCTTGCCACACGATAGATGAATACAACTTTGGCAAAGAAAGCACTCAGTTAATAGCTGTGGAAGTGCTCATGGAACACTAAGCTGAGAAGCAGGCTCTGTCCCAGTGAGGTCGTTAATACCAATAAGAATAAAAAGAAGATGCTACTAAGAGGCATTTTATGTTCCATATTTTATTTATTCTTTTATAAATTGACTACAAACAATTGTTTAAGAAATTTTTATTTTTAAATTGAAGTTACCCAAGGAATTTTGTAACATCTCCGAAAACAGGTGAACAATGATTAAACCGACGCAAATTCCGAAAATAGTTGTTCGTTTTGTTAAAAAATGATTCATAATTATTGGAACACAACAAAGTTATCGTGGTTTGAACATTTGATTTCGGTATTGTTCGAAATAAAGTGAACGAATTTCATAATAAGTTATGAAACACTCTTCCGTTGAATGTGATCTCGACCAAAACAAAATAAATTGTTACATGGGGCCCAGATAGCCGTAGCGGTAAACGCGCAGCTATTCAGCAAGACCAAGCTGAGGGTCGTGGGTTCGAATCCCACCGGTCGAGGATCTTTTCGGGTTGGAAATTTTCTCGACTTCTCAGGGCATAGAGTATCTTCGTACCTGCCACACGATATACGCATGCAAAAATGGTCATTGGCACAGTAAGCTCTCAGTTAAAAACTGTGGAAGTGCTCATAAGAACACTAAGCTGAGAAGCAGGCTTTGTCCCAGTGGGGACGTAACGCCAGAAAGAAGAAGAAGATGGTACAAAATTAAAAAACAAATTCTTGTTGAAGATTCTGCAAAGTGCAGATAAAAAAAATTGATCGGGAAGAAAAAAGTAGGTTTCATTGCCACTCTCATATCATTTTATAATAACGTTTAAGGGGGTGACCCATTTCGCATACAGACGTTTCGCATAAGGACGTTTGGCATAAAGCAATATAATATATAAGGCAAATAATTCTCATTGTGCCACATGTCCATCATGCCGAACGTCCTTATGCGAAACGTTTTTATGCGAAATGTCCCACCCCCAACGTATTATAGTAACCATCATAACCAAAACAGAATCATTAGTATCATTGTCCGGATCTAGCCAAACATAAACTTGAAATTTCTGCATTCTATTCCACAAAACATAACTTACATATTTCCTTATTTCTATGTTTCATATATTAATAAACATCATAGAATGGTTGGAGACCAGCAGTATTGTAGTAGTTAGGTTTGAGATATCTTAAAAAAAAAATTGATCAACTTTGCTTATTTTTGTACCGTTATCAAAAGCCCAACCAATTTTCCAGTGCATCATCGTGGAAGTGCAGGAGATATCAAAGGCACCTTTGAAGTAAAACACGCGTCGAAAATGTTTCCCCATTCTCATGAACCTGCTCAGGAACTGGTGTCACAGCAGCTGCTTGATTATAGTGGCTTTTCGTTCTTGGTGAGTTCGCCATTCCCTTGCTAATACTGTTTACTTGATTGAATCTTTACTTTACTATTTATCTTATTATTAATGTTAGTATTTATTAACTATATGAATTCATTCACTTAATACAAACATAATTTGTTTCAAAACACATTTGATTTACTGAATCTTACGATTTTTTTTTCTAAGCATAAAGGTTAAGGCTAGACAAAGCAACGTCAACTTTTTTTTAGAAAATCACATTGTGTGTCAGCTTCCGGAAACCAAACGTTGCGTTAGCACCAACTAGCACATTTCAAGCGCCTGCATTGAAGACTGTCGAATCAGCGAATGAACGTAGTGAGTGGAAGGACTGCCACAATTTTTCATCTTAATTTTCGTCTTCCGTTTTGGAGCCATACCCACCTCTTACGATTCCTGTTAGCAGCACTCTTTGCACCAAAGTGCAAAAAGTGGTTGTCAGCTCCGCGAGTAGACACAGCTTCATCATTTGCAGTGCATGTGCTCTCCCCAAGGGTTGTCCAACCTCTGGAAATACCAAACCGGAGAACCAGTGCCGGAACATCGGAATGAAAATTGACGGAAACACTTGGCGGACGTAATTGATGTCGTTTTTAAACAACGTTCATTAATTAAGTTTATTGGTTATTGATTTTTGCTCTTCCATGCCGGCAGTGTCAATTTGATGTGTGATAGAAGTGATTGAGGTCGTTTGGCGTCCAATTAGATTTGATTATCGGTTTATGAAAATGTTATTGACAGTGTTAATATCAGAAATATACAGTTTTGACCGACTTATATACACTTAACGAAATAAAATATAGCACAGTCATATTTTACTGCAGATTTTAGTTCTATCTCTAGTGGTTTAAAATTGTCAATATTAGCGTTACGTAATAAATGGATTCTGCCTAAAAGAAATGAATACGCAAACACCGTACATTGTTCCAAAATTAAAAATTACTGGGACATGCAAAATGTTTCTAATGAAAATTAAATCCAGCATTAATTGCTTTCATTTGCTCGATGTTTATCCAGTGCAAAGGTTATATTGAATGCTTCCAATTTAATCATCCCTCAAGGCACTCTAAATAGTCTGCTATCTGTTCTGAATAGGCAAACAGTTTAATGTCATCTAATGCCTAGAACCATCAGACCCGCAAACAACGCTCGAAGTGAGTAACCCTTATTCCAATAAACTTTCGAAAACAATTGCAAAAAGTCATTTCCCCTTCCCTGGAACCGATCTCTGATTGGGCTTCCTCCCGGGAAATTGGTACCAAACCAAAAACCAATGGCTTATTCAACTTTGACCATTAATAAACCACCAACAGCAGCTTCATTTCATGATCCCTGACTCGACTCACAAGCCCTTCTTGGTGGTAGAAAGCTTAGCATCGAGTATACAGCTTGCCAGTCTGAGGATGGAAATGAAGGAGAGCGTAAACAGACTTGAAAATTTTAATTTTCCCAACTTTATCCATTGAATTGAAATGGATCGAACTCGCCACACAAACCGGTGCTAGAGACTTCGGTCTGTAGGACCCACAAGTCAGACAAGTGTGGGAAATCGATTTCCATTACCACTTTACTCCAGAAGTGCTTGATTTCCTTATTTCTCTTCCATCCAGTAGCAGTAGCTGTTCGGCTTACCGATCTCCTTCGAACAAAACTATGTTTGTACTGAACGGTGCCAAAACTATCAGTCTCGTCAGTATTTCAAATAACAGGACATCATCCCTCTATCCACCTTCAGCATGCCGGGATTGGAAGCATGACGACAATGATGATACGTAGTGAAATCACTTTCGTCAAGTTACAGCAGCCAACAGCTCGCACTCTCGTCCTGACTTCCCCGTTCTCGATTCAGCGTGTCATGGATATTGGCGAAGAGAGGAATATATAGAGTAAGGTGGGGCAAAAGTTCGACCTTAGTGGTATAATCAAAGTTTCCAGGAAAATAATAGCAGATGAAACAAAACAAATACGATACAGTGAACCTTCAACATATTGGCTATAACTTTGCTGAACAAACTTGTGTCAAAATATTTACCCATTTTTAGTTATAACAGTTTCAAAATTGATTGTCTTAAACGAACTTTTGCCCCACCGGTGGGGCAAAAGTTCGAATCTAGTGTGGGGCAAAAGTTCGTTGGCTAAAACACAAAATATCAATACCTTTATGCCAGGCATACTTTATACCAGCCGTAAACTTATGTTTGCCGAAAAATACACACTAAATTTTCATCAAAAAATGCCCAAAACAGGGTTAATTGTAATACACCCAAAAATAGCAGTTTTTCGCAAAACTAAGTGAATATGTAAAATTTTTGTGACATTTTTCGCACGATCAGGCAAATTTCGCTAAATTTGAAGATAATATGTAGATTTAACGAAATTTGAAAAATTTTCCGTGGGTTTATACATGGCTCGAACTTTTGCCCCTCAGATTCGAACTTTTGCCCCGCTATGGGCCAAAAATTGATTCCAACTATTTATGGAAAAACTAATACACGTCAAAGCATCCTTATGATAGGCCTAGAAACGCCCTTAAATAAAATATTGAAAAATATTTTATCTTCATTTGGTTCCATGCATCGAAAGTTTGACCAAATATTACAATATTTACGTCGAAAACCAACAAATAGCCATAACTTTTCCAAATCTCAATCGATTTTTATGATATTTGGAGTGAAAGTCTCTTACTCTAATAGCATTCGAACCACCATTACATTTCTAAGTTTTGATTTGATTTGAGCTAGAAATCTTAAAAAGAAACTCTTGCCCCACTCGAACTTTTGCCCCACTTTACTCTATTGATAACAAATCAAATAACTACGCAGATGTACCGTATTTGCGGATGTTTTCGAAATGACTTTCAGCGGCTGGTGATAGCGGCGCCTGATGTGGCACTTGACGTTGCTTTAGCAAATATATTGATGGGATACGTTTTTGGTGTGACGGTGAACCACGCAAACAAACAGCCAAAGTGGAATCATACTGATATACATGGATGTGTGTTTATCTTACTCAATTTGTACAACATTGCTAGAATTTGAGGGATTGTTCCATTTGAAATTCTTAAACATTGGTTTTTCATGTTGTTTTTTTTTAGAAATTTACCTACATTTCTTATACATAAAGCCATTCCATGAAAAACCGATCTAGTGGGCCACCGAATTCCGTGAAAATTTGCTATTTTGTTCTTAATCCGAAATAAGGATACACGTGTTTTTGGATTTTTTGATTAGGGTGATCATTTCCGAAATAGGGTGACCAGAACCAGATTTCGCAAAATTTTTATTTTTAAAAAAATTATAACTTTTGAACCGTTTGACCGAATTTCAATCTTTTTGGACGAAATTAAAATTATTTTGAAATCTTCGACAAAATTTCGGTTCTTGTTGGGACCTTCTTCAGGGCTCAGTTTACAACAAAAAGTTTTTAATCGAGCCCTGAAGAAGGTCCCAACAAGGACCGGAACGTTGGCGATGATTTTAAAATAATCAACGCAAAGGTTTTCTCTTTAGTGTTTTTGTTATTTGTTGTGATAGTCCGTCGATGTTAGTGAGCGAGTAGAATTTTGTTTCTGGTTGGAGATTTTCTGTATCTGTTTTAGTTCTACTCACGTCCGTAGCTGTGGTGTTGTTGATTGTTTGATGTTTTGTGCGGTTGATTATTCTGTTGATGAGGCATTTCAGGTCCAGGTTCGTTGAGAAAAACATCACTCTTTAGGTGAAGTTTTGCGCGACGTTCAGTTTTTGGTGAATTGTATGACCAGAATGGTAATTCAGGAAACGACCCGACGCGATGCTTTTGCAGTATCATTCAGTTTTCACCGTATTATTCTCCTGGCGGATGACCAACATATCCAGGAAAGGCAACCGGTTTTCTTCCTCTTCTTCCAAGGTGAACTGAATGTTCGTGTTAACTTGGTTGATGGTGTTTACTACATCTTGTGCTTTGTCGGGTGGCAGTACAAGAAATAGATCATCCACATACTCTTTTAGGAATGGGAGGACACAGCTTGCATTTGTAATAGCCTCGTCCAAAATATCTTCCATAACGAGGTCTGCGATAATTGGTGAGAGCGAGTTGCCCATTGCGGTGTCAAACTGAGCAGTCTTCAGGGAATTAAAAACGCTGATTTTTTATTTTTCCCTCAAATAGCCTAAAAGAGCACCGTGGGTCGTTTTGCCTCAAGGGTGCATATTACCCCAGATTCCCTTGTCACTAGCAAAAGGTCAATCGAACAAGTGTTCAGCGTGAACTCATGTGTGGCTTTGATTCATCTTCATCTTAAATTATAAATCATAAATCTTCTTTTTTGTCCTAATATCTGTAATCTTTGTAGGAACCATCTTGATATCATGTAAAAACACTGTCCAAGGTTTTGTGAGAGTTATGTTCTGGATTCAATAGTAATGATGACCAACTTTTTTCAGATTACTGCTAAAGATTCTTTGAGCATCCAATCGAACGATACATTAAAATACATACCTACATTTTCCGTGAAAATCATTACCGGATTCTATGCGAATACCAAGTGCCAAAGTTTTCTATACAATTTGAAATTGTTCCAAAAAATTCCTTAACAGCTACTTTTAAAAATGGCATACATCTAGGAGTGCTTCCAAACTTTTTTTCCCAATAGCTCATTTTTGAACCATTCTAGTGATTCACCATAGGACTCAAATATTTCTTTCCATGATTACCAAAGAACTTTTACTGTAGTTTTCAACGAGAAGTCCTATTACAAATAAAGAAATTATTAAGAAAAACAAACATACTTTTATCTAAGATTCTCTACATGGGTTTTTTCAACGATTCCCTCAAATTGTTACGTAATTTACTCTTCTTGAGATGAAAGAGTTTTTAAAAAATTTCTTACCGGAACTTGTCTAGGGATTCTTCCAAGGATCAACCCGGCAATTCCACCGAAGACTTACCTAAACGTTACATGAAAATGGGAACAATTTACATGGCAACCAGCATGTAAATTGTTCCCATTTCTCTTTATGTTTGTTTAATGTCTTCTCATAGGGCTTTTATTGCAGTCGATTCAAACTATAAAAGACAATAGATTTTCTATTGGTTCTAGAATCGCAGATTTTTTTTTTTTTTCAGAATTTACAAATATTTTTAATCTTTTTTTCACAAATTAATCGACCGTCTTTACGCAGCATGGAGCTAAAACTATCCCCCGCTCTATTAAGCAATCAATTCAACACACAAGAAAACTTTATCAACCACTGCAGAAAGTAAATTTGCACAATTAAATGAACTTCCACTGCGACAAATATCGATTTAAACTACCACAGGCTTTCAATGAATATTGAATATACCTACCGACCAATGGGAAGGCTGTAACTTCCCAAGAATAGAACAATCCACCACTCTATCAAGTCTACATCGTGCTGCTCTTGCAACAGCATCAACAGCCAACGACGGCGACAACGATGAAGTGTGCGCATTCAGCTGGAAGAGTTAACGAGCTTATTTATATTAAATATTATAGAGAACGCAAATAAATCAATACGGAAAATACCGTCGCTGCTTCCATACAGGGTCGACCGCCAAGCTGGTTGAAAGGTGAAGGGGGATTACTTTGAAAATGCTTAGGTTTACATGGTGCAAATGCTCCGCCGCGACCGATCATGTTGGCAGCAGTTTCCGCTGTTCGAACTTCCGCCGCTCTCTTCCTTGCGGTTTTCTTGCTGGTGCGACACTCTCGAAACTCTGGCTAGCGAAGTATGAATGCGCTTTTGCGGAAAACTTTGCATTATATTTGCTAAATAGAGTGCCTACAAGAGTACTGGTACTCGTCCATGCTACATGGTTGGGGCAACTTCTCGATCGAAACGGTGCGAACTGTTTACACTTCCCCGGTATTGTGTTTTCCACTTACTTGAACTTGAGAGAGGTTTATGCAAATTTCATGAGTACGATTATGCACGGGGTGTTGTCACCCCAACAGTTAACTGAACCAAAGCAGTCATACTGTTCTGCTATGAATTATCGCCTGAATATTCGACGATTTTGGTTTCTATCCCGCGCAAGAAGACTGAAAAGTCGTTATATAGTAGTATTCTGAACCTCCTTCAGTAAACTTTTTAAACAGGTAATTTTGAACAGAGTGATGGTCCATATCAATGAAAATTCGATTATTGCCAAAGGACATTCGACCAGTTATCAACTTTAAAATGTGAAGAATTTGATTCATTCCAACCAAATTGGAGGCATTTCGACTGGTCTTGCTCTTTTAGGCATAGAAAAAGCATTCGACAGTGTTGAGCATGAAAAACTTCAATTTTCCAACACACACTGTTTGAATAATCCAAAGCTATCATTCAAATCGTACACTTCAGGATAATTTTCAGAACACCAAGTCTAAAAGCCTTCCTGTAAGAGCTGGTGTTCATAAAGACAGCATTTTGGGACCAATAATATATAATATTTTCACATCTGACTTACCTGAGTTACCTCAGGGATGTCAAAAATCTTAGTTTGTGGATGACACAGGGCTCTCCGCCAAATGACGAAGCCTGCATGTCATCTGTAGTAGTTTGTAATAAAGTTTGGATGTTTTTCCTTATACTCATACATACTTGCTAAAATGGAAGATTTCTCCAAATGATTCCAAAAATCAACTTCATATTCGCATATAATGCCAGAATAGATGTAGGAATCAAGCATCCCGGCTCATACGCCGTTTCATGACACAAATAAATAATAAAATAATAAATAAATCGTTTAGTTTTCAATGAATCACTTCAAGATTATGAGACAACTTCTTTAAAAACCTCAAAACTTGCTCAGAAAGCAATAGAAAACGATGTTTCTTCTTAACATTTTTTGCACTATTGCATCTTATATCGTCATGATTCAAGTTGAGTATTATGAAAATGAAATACCCAGGAAACTAAAAAAGTTATATTACTTGATAAAATCCTCTTGATAGATCCTCTCTATAAAATAATTGAAAAACATACACACAAAATGACGAGATTTAATTTTGAATTTCAACAAGTCCAAAATTAAAAATGTTACAGTTGAAATCAAGATTATATAATTCATCGAGACTTGGATAAAAATATAGCAAACATAACATTTATTTATTTTTTGATTTTACCTTCGTGAAGCAATAAGCAAATCGATTAACATTTTTTTTATTGTGTAGAATTTTTCTGACATTCTACCTTCGTTGTTAGAAAAAATGCTTCTATCGTGTCTTAAACAAAATTCTATGTATTACTCAATTTAATTTTTGTAACTGTAAAGGAACAAACGATTGTGTCTAGCGTTATTTAGAAATGCAACTAGTATTTGTGGACAAGAAGCAGGGATGGGAAATGTACTGTTGCAAACATTTACAACCTACATTCACATGTACCATCACACGACCATCAAGCAAACCATGGCCGTTTTAAATAAAAAAAAATGTCACGGCTCTTCAAAACTGTTATCTACTTCTTCCCGAAAGCGAAAAGACTCGAAAACAGTGGTAACACGATTTTTCCGATTTCCGATTTTGCTCGGTAAAGGCAGTATTAAATTGAACTTATATATATATATATATATATATATATATATATATATATATATATATATATATATATATATATATATATATATATATATATATATATATATATATATATATATATATATATATATATATATATATATATATATATATATATCGCATCATAATGATTTTGCTGTTGCTGTTAGTACTAATAGATTCCAATTAATTGAAAACACAAGCAAAGTATTAGGGATTGAAATATTAAAAAAAAATTTTTTTTGATCATTCACCTCGGGATGGCTGCCCGAAAACGATCATAGTGGAGAGGCAAAAACATTCAAGTAGTGTGTGAATCGTTGACAGCGCAACGCCTGATGGTATTGATGCTGATGCTGCTTTGTGTTTTGGTTGACTGGCAGAATCAATGAACTGTGGTAAATCATGGTCACAGTTCCCAAGCTTGACAAGAAGCAATAGTCCATTTTACGAGACGTTTTTTAACAGCTGATCGCTAATTTTATGAATGAAATTTTGACAGAAGGCGACGCGTAACGTTTGAAAGTAACAACAATATCATCAGTGTTGTCGTTTCGTAAAATGGACTATTGCTTTCGAAAAAGTACATGAGCCCTCCATCAACTTACAACTACCATACTCTTAAAAAATGAAATTTACTTTGAACGTAATTCACGTTATGATTGAATGACACATGATGCAAGTGATGGAACGTTGCGTTGCGTTGCGTTGCGTGGTAACGGAGTATTTCGTAGATTGCATATTGAAAACTGTCATGTAAGTTACTTTACCTCTCTTATTCCAATTGCTCATGTAGAACTATTTTGGATGGAATAGCTATCCAATCGGAAGTCAGAAATGAAAAGACATGACAATGTCCATTGCCGGCCAGGCCCATCTTCTCCGTTACGAGGAAAGGAAAGGAAAATGATCATATGACACCTACTTGAAGAGAGGCCAGCGACTCACCGACGCCCTCATAGATGTCAAGGAGTTGGATTAAGGGAAAGGTGATGGTCTAGGGTTTTTTGGTTTTAGCGCCATTACTCGCTCCACATGATGCAAGTGATGGAACGACACAGAAACGTGTTCTTGAAGATGTATTGAAAAAAAAAACATGTAATTTTACATGTTAAGGGACACGAAAACATTTCCCGAATCAGGCACTAATGTATTTAAAATTCGACCCAAATTTTCGTTATTCGTCTCGTTTTTTTATTATGTGCATCCGAAAAGTAAATCGTAAATCATATTATTATTTGGGAGTGTGCGGAATTAACTATAATATTATTTTGTTATGGCTATAGCGGTCATGTGACTTAAACGTAAAGGAAGTCTATAGAAGATTTTTGCAAATGATTAAATGAATAGGTAGATAGGCGTCACAAGGGAACGAAAAGATTGAAATTTTTATTAGGTGGTGAAAGTTTAGCAAGCCATCGTAGAGTAAGTGAGCATCAAAGCGTCCTGTATTTTGCCTAACTTCTCTACTGGAAAAGATTTGAGCTTCGCTACCATTCCCAATATCAGTCATCTGATTCTATAATCGATCCGTTCTGATGATTGCCGTCAGCTTATGAGCACATTGAAGCCTCTTGTATTTTGCCTGCGTTGGTTGGTTTGTTTGATGAAAATTCCTCATTTGCGTCTCAAATCTGCGACTCCCGTAAGATTGGATTATTCAAGTCCTGCTCCTTTGCTCCTTCGGTCACAGAAGATGAATACATACAAGCACTAAGCACGCGATATATCTGTCAGTACACTGCACTGGATAGTTTTCTAAAGACGCTTTTTACGCTCAGCTGGAGATCTAAATGCAGGTTGGCCAGGAGGAGGAATTCAGACCAACAATTGGAAAGTTCAGTGTCCACCGGCAGACGAACGAAATCGGCCTGCATCTAATTGATATGGGTAGATGAAAAAACCGAATTTAGTACTATACCATTTAATTCCACCAGAGTTTGTATCCTTTGACAGATACGCGTATTTCGACCTCAACTGTAAGGCCGTCTTCAGTGTCGTGTACCAGACTCGACTAGTACTAAATTCGGTTTTTTATCTACTTATAGGTATTCTACTAAACAGCTCGAAGATTTAATATCATAAATGTGGGCCCGGAGAGGCTGGTCCTTTGTCAGCACCGGCTGATAGGCGCAATCTTTGAAACATAACAGCTACCGGAGGAGTGGAAGGAAGGGGTAATATACACTTCCGAGCGATCACCATTCTAAATGCGACCTACTGAATATTATCCCTGATCATCTTCCGTCGTCTGTCACCTATAGTAAACGAGCTCGTGGGAAGTTATCAAGCCGGCTTCGTTGACGGCCGATCGACAACGGGCCAGATCTTTACTGTACGGCAAATCCTCCAAAAATGTCGTGAATACCAGGTCCCAACGCATCACCTTTTCATCGATTTCAAGGCGGTATACGATATTTAGTATCGACCGCGTAGAGCTAAAGAAAATCATGGACGATAACAGCTTTCTCGGAAAGCTCACGAGACTGATAAGAACGACGATGGAAGGTGTGCAAAATTGTGTACAGGTTTCAGGCGAACACTTCAGTTCGTTTGGATCCCACCGAGAACTACGACAAGGTGATGGACTTCGTGCCTGTTGTTCAATATTACACTAGAATGTGTTATGCGGAGAACCGGGCTTAACAGCCGGGGAACAATTTTTACGAGATCCAGTCAATTTGTTTGCTTCGCGGATGATATGGACATTGTCGGCCGAACATTTGAAAAGGGGGCAGACCTGTACAGTGTACAGCCGCCTGAAACACGAGGCAGCAAAAGTTAGACTGGTGGTGAATGCGACCAAGACAAAGTACATGCTAGTTGGTGGGGCCAAGCGCGACAGGGCTTGTCTAGGTAGCAGTGTTGCGATATACGAGGATACGTTCGAGGTGGTCGACGAGTTCGTCTACCTTGCATCCTTGCTGTTGCTGACGGCTGATAATAACGTTAGCCGTGAAATACGGAGGCGCATTATCAGTGGAAGTCGGGCCTACTATGGCCTCTACAAGCAGCTGCAGTCAAAAAAGATTCACACCCGCAACAAATGTACCTAATGTACTAATGTGTATAAGGCCGGTAGTCCTCTACGGGCATGAAACGTGGATGATGCTCGAGGAGGACTTGCAAGCACTTGGAGTGTATGAATGTTGGGTGCTTAGGACAATCTTTGGCGGTGTGCAGGAAAACGGTGTGTGGCGGCGAAGGATGAGCCACGAGCTCACCCAACTCTCGGCGAAGGTGGACAAAGCTGAAAGGATACGATGGGCAGGGCATGTTGCAAGAATGCCGGACAGCAACTCTGCAAAGATGGTGTTCGCTTCGGATAAAGTTGGTACAAGAAGGCGTGGAGCACAGCAAGCTTTGTGGGCGGATCAAATGCGTATCGATTTAGTGAGCGTGGGGCAGAACTGAGGATGGAAAGATGCCGCCACGAACCGAATATTGTGGCATGAAATTGTAGGTTCAGTGTTATCTGCTTAGAAGTTTACTAAATAAATGAATGGATAGTATTGAAGCAAGAACTGAATGTGAATATAGAGCCAATGTGAATGCTGGTACCAGCCGTTTTAGCATCTGTAGTGATTGTATTATGCCTGTATGCATCGTTGATACTGATTTTGGGGCTTATTATTAGTGTCCATGGTTACTTGGGTACTCCGCTAAGGTTTTAAGTATCCGTTATATGGATCAAAACGATAACTGAAGAATCATTGAGACACTTCAAGAATGTAATAAAATTAATTTGATTTCTGATAGTATTTTTGGAAAATTTAGCGTAAAGAAATCCTAGGTAGAATTCTTAAAGTTACGAAAATATGAAAAAAAAAACTGAAGAGATTATGAGCTCAATCCCTGAATAGTTGCCTGCTGAAATTGTAGAGTAAATAAAGATTACCTGGTGGTTTACTTAGAAGTATAAGTAGCAAAAACAATTGTTGCAAAAATCTAGAAGTAGTTTCAGAGACATTTACACGAGGAAGGATCATCTTATATTATAGTTAGCAATACGAACAAAATTAAAAACAAACTTAATTACCAATAACATTACTAGAAATAAATTACAATTTGCTTCGGCTCTTGAGAACAGCGATACCAGTATGCGTGCTAATTTACACTAGTTTCTAACTTTAACCTCACCGGTGGCAGTGTTAACAGACTCACACTCAAATCTCAATCAATACGCTCTCACGCTCTAGATTTTGATACAAATTCACTCAATCAACTCAAACCGTAAAAAATGATTAAGTCGCAAAACCCGTAAAAACTCCTGAAACCCGAAAGTTGTTGTTTACGCTAGAAAGGATTACTAAAATTTTACCAGACTAACAATAAGTTATTGCCGTGTGGGAGTATACTGTGGAAAAACGAGACAATGAGTCAAAAAAGTGAGCCAACTCATCCATGATTTTTTGACTGCTGAGTTGCGTGATAGACAACTCACGCATGAAAAATCTCAAGCGTGAGTTATGAGAAATTGAGTTTTTCTTAACAAATCTGCGAAAAATCTTGATTTTAGATAACAATTTTTACTAAAAATGGATGAATTTGCTTGTTTAGGTTTATCTAGTGAAAAAATAGCTAGTAGATCAAATGTTCATAGCGTGGATTTTTTTTTCAACTGTTTTAGTTGTGATAATTAATCTTTGAGCTGTTCAGTAGAATACCTATAAATAGCTGAAAATGAATTAAGTGCTATCCCGACCAGTGGATTACAGCAAAATCGTATCACAATTATAAGAAGATTTGTTTTAAATTTAAAAATTTGTTTCATTTTTGTTAGAAATACTTCGAGTTGATAGAGGAAATTATAACAAAATTGAAACAAAATCAGTTTTAACAACAAAATCAATTGGAAACATAATCATAACACAATTTGTTATAAAAAATAGAGCAATTGCTTATACATGTGTGCTTTATTGCATGTTAAGAAAATAACAAATGGTGTATCATTCAGTTATGGAAAATAAAAAATATATGATTTAAATTTTTGTTTGATTTGAAACATAATGAGTTACAGTTTTGTTTAAATTATATCGTATTTTGTTTAGTGTACAGGAAATTGTGTTATAATATTTGTTATTTTAACTACTATCCAACCAAATTTATAACATATTTGCGTTAACTGAGTAATAGAATCTGTTTCAACTCTCTTGTAATTCATTGGTAGGGCCACTGCATCGATTATTCCGGAGCTCTGTATCCAGTGGAATCTTTCCCTCTTGTTGGAAAATAGCTCATATGTTTCCGGTGCATAAGAAAGGTAGTAAACGGAACATGGACAACTATCGGGGCATTTCCTCTCTGAGCGCTGTATCGAAACTATTTGAACTTATCATAATGCAACCTTTATTATCACATTCTAAACAGTATCTGAGTGACGACCAACATGGGTTCATGGTTGGCCGGTCAACTACCACCAATCTGCTATGTCTCACTTCGTTTATTACCGAAAGCATGGTTGAGCGGATGCAAACTGATGTCATATACACCGACTTGTCAGCTGCTTTCGATAAGCTGAACCACAGTATTGCTATTGCTAAACTACACAGACTGGGGGTGAGCGGTACATTACTTCAATGGTTTCGATCCTACCTCTCTGGTCGCCAGCTGATGGTCACCATCTGCGATTGCACATCAGAAACCTTTCCTGCCACGTCTGGGATACCACAAGGCAGCAATTTAGGACCTTTAATCTTCCTGCTATACTTTAACGATGTGAACCTAGTTCTCGAAGCCCCACGTCTTTCGTGTGCTGATGACCTCAAGCTTTTCCTGCGAATCCAGTCTGAAAATGATTGTCATTTCCTACAACGACAACTCGGAATATTTGCGAACTGGTGCAGCATCAACCGTATGTTGGTTAATCCAGAGAAATGTTCGGTGATTACTTTTTCAAGGAAAAAAGAGCCCATCTACCGTTTTGATTCATATTACGGACACTTAAGGCCT
Source organism: Aedes aegypti (assembly GCF_002204515.2). Taxonomy (NCBI): domain Eukaryota; kingdom Metazoa; phylum Arthropoda; class Insecta; order Diptera; family Culicidae; genus Aedes; species Aedes aegypti. Next base: position 228,687,485 of record NC_035109.1, on the reverse strand, counting down.
CAGTGAAGTATAACTCACAAAAGAACATGTAAAATAAATCACTTCGTATGATTCCTCTGCGTTATCGAACCTTCGAACCCCTTAACTTTCGAATGGTTAGTGAAGGTTTCGATTCCGAAACATGGATAATTTTAAATAAATAAAAATGTGTGGACTTAACATGATTCTTATTCCTTACGCTTCCTTACTTTTGCTTCATATTCCGGACACTTCGATTCGAATTCTGGACAGCTCAAACAAATCATAAATAGAAAAGACAAATCATCAAATGAAATCGTTTAACCAGAAGAGAGACGTCTAATGGAGTTGAGCATTATAAATTTTCATAGATATCTATGGAAAATGCTTGTTAAAACGGGCCTTGAAAGAGAGAACTTTTGAACGGCGAAAATTGAAACATTTCGTGTGAAATGTTTCTCATACAAAGTAGAGTGTCCGGAATTTGAAGCTGTCCGTAATATGAATCAAAACGGTACTTCGACTATGAGCTGTCCAACACGACAATTAAACGTACAACTCACATAAAAGACTTAGGAGTTATCCTTGATTCGCAGCTGAACTACAAACAACACATGTCATACGCCATAGATAAAGCATCTAGGGCTTTAGGCTTCATTTTTAGGATGACAAAACATTTTTCTGATGTTCATTGCCTGAAATCTCTGTATGGATCGTTGGTACGCTCGATTCTGGAATATTGTTCTCCCGTTTGGAATCCATATTATAACAACGGCGTTGAAAGAGTTGAATCGGTCCAGCGACGGTTTCTTCGATTCGCCTTGCGCAAACTGCCTTGGAGTGACCCGTTCCGTCTGCCAAGTTATGAGGATCGTTGCCGGCTGATTGGTCTGGAGCTGCTTCGAGTTCGTAGGGATACGTCAAGAGCTCTCCTGGTTACTGACATCTTGCAAGGCCGAATAGACTGCAGCTATTTACTACAGCAGATCAACATAAACGTACAACCGCGAGCCCTGCGTAACAGTGTTATGTTGAGAACGCCGCTTCATCGAACTAATTATGGCTTGAACGGTGCGATTGGTAGAATTCCACGCGTTTTCAACCGAGTTTCCGCATCATTCGATTTTCACCTACCTCGGCGCTTTGTGTCACATTTCGCAGAATAGTATATTTGAGTTTTAAAATGTTCTTAATTTTAATTTTAATTTTAGTTCATTCTATCATTAGGGCTTTTGAAGTCTGTTGATATTGACTGTTAAATAAACCATCAAACATGTAGGGATACCACTTGATTTCACTATAGTTTGTATTCTTTTGTTTTATTTGTTCTGTAAATATTGATTGTCCCATTAAGGTCGAGCTCATTTCCACCTTACTCTAACTCACATTGCTGAAGTGCATGTTACAGTTATACTTTATAATATTGCGTTACATTGACACACTGAACTATAAAAATCTCGTCCAAAATACATCGCAATATCAATAACCATCAATATTTTGCCATCGCCCAGAAGCCAAACGAGCATCAATTTCCATTTGTCTCCTTCAAAAGCGAAAAACAAATTCCCCGGACGCAAATAGAGTGGGTATCGTCTGTCTATTGAACACAAAGCTCAACAAAAACAACACAAAAAAAAACTCCCGCAAACATCCTGCAAAAGATATTCTCAATGTCTCTCTCCGGTGTCGTTTTTATAACCTGTAAATTTTCCGGTGAATTGAAATAAATTTGTTCTCCCATTAGAATACCATTTACATGCGATTCAAAAATGTTCGTTTTTCACTGCGTCTTTGTTTGGTGCCTTCTCTCGGCGACCGCAACAACGCTGATGGGATCTTGGTGGTGGTGGTGGTAAGTACTGATGCTACTACAAAGGAGGACCTTGCATGAGACATCGGCTTCCGCCTTTTTTGGGTACACGAAGGTTCCATTCACAAATGAAAGATAATGTGACGATGCCCACATCAACTCGGCGGTCCAGGTTTGGGATTCACCATATTCAACCACATCTTTCGTTTTGTGTATATAGCTGGACCAAATATGGCGGTAGCCTTTGGGGAGGGAGTTCCTGTTCCTGGCTACATATTTAAAAGAATGCGCTCACTTTCACTGGCATGAGATTTCGCCGTTCGACAAATTGTACGGCGGGCTTGTCTGGCTTTATTGGGAGGAGCCGGTATGTGACGTCCCATTCAAGGGCGCACAATTTATGGCTGTCCCTTGTTCAAGTTCGGTTCGTTACCGTGAGTCCCATGTGAGAGTATAGTCCCAGTTGGGATTTTGGCAGACCTACACATAAAGGCAAACGGGTCGGGCCTTAATTGTAGAGCAATCAGAGATTGTAATTTTAAAGATAAAAGAGGCAGGGAAGTAGCGCCATGTCTGCGACAGTTCAGTTTAAAAAAAATAGCGAAAAAAATGGATTTGTTCCAAATAAACTATGGCACTAATTATTTAAAACACTGGAACCAAAATTTAAGAACAAGATCAGGGTATAGTAATTAGAAAAAATCCGTACAACGAGAACAAAAAAAAACGGAAAACATCGTCCACTATTACATTTGCTCTCATTCTTCACTAAACTTTTGCTAGTTTTGTTATTCTATCAACATTTTTCGAGCTAGTCAAAATTACATCATGTTTTCTTACTTGAAAAAATCAAAAGTAGAAAACAACAATAAAAGTATACAGACAGAGCATTCCTTACATCACAAGAGAAATTCACTCCTTGGAGACTCCTGCTCAAACCTCATAAATTGTAGGTTCACAAAAAAAAAAGGAACAGGACAGACAAAAATAAAACTCAAGTGTCGTCATTTATAGCTCATTTGCTTTTAATGATGCGACGTGGTTTTGTTTATAAACGAGTGAGTTTTTCCAAGTCGACCGGGGTGCCTTTTCCCTCCCCAAAATTGCTGGGAATGGAAGCGTAGCCGTAAGGACGTAAAAACAAAAGCGAGCGGAAGCTGTGTCAACTAAAAGGAAGACCTCTGGGCATCATCACCATCAGCATTTAGGAGAAGGACGACAACAGCGGTGTCGTCGAGTAGGTACAAGTGGCAAATAGCAACAGCAGTGCACTGTGGTACCATACATAGGCTAAAAGTTGGAAAATTGCATGTGCATTTAAAATTGAAATGCTCGTTCAAATGGTAAAGAGGACGAGTGTTTAATTTTCTAACAGCTAATACATACATATAGCAGTTATTACTGACACTTATTTAAAACCTGGATCCAAACTCAAAAGAGATCCTAACTTTTTTTGTTTATCGTGATGATAGACTGGATGGAGCATGTGGTGGAGTTGCTATCATGCAAAGTTTTTGAAACTTTGGGTGTTCTGTTAAAACACAGCTTGATATATATACTTTCATAGCTGTCTATTTGCCTTTTCAATACACTGGACAAAAAGTTGGTTTGCTTTAAAGTGACTTGCGGAAATTGACTCGCAACTGTCTTTTTGAAAATTGAACATATTTGGAAATTTTTGATAATATTTTCCATCAGATGTAATGATTCATGACCACTTCATAGTACTAACGAAATAACTGTGCAGTTTAGGTACTTGGTTTCCCTTGATTTTTTCCTTCGTTTCATTATTTGGGCCCGTCCTTTTGGGCCATCTCCCGACCTAACCGAGGTCAAATTCCACGGCACTTTACCACCGGGGGACGAGCTGTGGGTTTCCAAGGTGGCAAAATTGTGTACATATTCTGAACATGAATACCGTAACGGAATCGAAACAGTGAATGAATGTTGGAAGGCAACTTGGAGGAACTTGCCGTGCACAAATATTTACGAATCGTCTTTCATTTGGACCGTTCGTTCACCAACAGGGAGGAGAAGTGTGATGGCAAGGAAAGGGAAGATTATTAAATTATCCTTGTAATGGGAAAACTTTTTTTTGTTTCTCTGTCTTGTTGTTTTTGGTAACCGTAAGGTCGAAATGGAGAAGCAATGGTTACCGGTTGATAGGTAGGTGTGCGTTTCTATCGACAGTGACGAGGGGCGCGGGGGTCCTTTTGGGTGACAACGTGATTAGCAGCTATTAGATGGGAGAATTTATGACGGTGGCCTGCCAGGCGTTTGTAATTTGTTGCCTAGAAGAATAATTCCAGTAAACGAGTTTGAAAGAATTACGGCTCTGTCCGTAATGAGGTTTGTGGAATACAGTACTTAACGCGCATATTTATTGCAGAAAAGGTAGGAAGGTATTTTATCGGCATAAAGTTTCGCGATAGCATCAGTTACCTGAGATTGTTTTTCCAAAATGAGTCGTACCTGGAAGAAAAATAAAGGCATTTGTTAATATATTGGGTTTTAATACACTTTCCTGGTTAAATATTTGGGGCACCTCCTGAAACAATGCAATTTACAGACCATGTCTTTATCAATTTGCGAGTGGGTAAGATAGATTGGAGATGTCCTGCACATATAAATGGATGAGTAGAGAAGTGTAAAAGTATGTGATATGGATTTCTTTTTCTAGTCAACACGAAATGAAACGATGCGCGGAATTTCTTGCATAGCTTGTAACGAAACGAAATTTAAAAATGTTTCGAGAAACTCACTACGGCACGGAATTTTAAGGAGCAAAGCAAACTTTTGATTTGTGTTCCGCGAAATACATATTTATTTTTTTAATTTTTTTAATTTCCAATTTATCTTGATTGGGTCTTTATGAATCTTTCACTCAATGGCCTTGAAAAATAAACAAATTAACCTTTCGGTATTGATTGAAACCTTTTTTTTTTGTTGGGAAGGTTAAGCCATGTCCCTTTTTTTTGCATCATTGAAGAAACTAAAACTGTCCAGCATGAATCAAGTGAACAGTTTAAGCACTTTGACGCGTCTTTTCCCAGTCAGGCAAAATAGAGTTGATAAAACCCACAACCTTACTGGGATTTCCAGTCCAAATTTCACTTGGTTGTAACGGGGGTTTTAGAAATTTGAATCTGCGCTTGCACTACAACTGCAAGAGCAGATGTTCCTATCTTTCACGTTCCATATTACAGAAACGACAGATATCATTCTGAACCTGACCAATATTCTTTAATTGATATCTACTCGGACTGTGTTCAGTTAATAGGTCAGTGTATATACAAAGAACTCTCTTGTTGAGCTCTAAGAATCTTTTCGTGATAGTTTCATTTGGAACTAAAAATCTTTTAGATTCATTACACCTTGTGGTGACCATCCAATTGGTCGTCACCCTTTGTCGTTCCCAGCTTCCCAGCACAGTACGATATGCCACAGAATGGCTCTGTTCCAATGAACTGTTTATTTGAACCGTGTTTAGCAAGCTAGTCTGCCTTTTCATTTCCTCATTTCATGTGAAGAACAAAACCCTACTATCTATTCTCCTCCTCAGGCCGCGTTATACGAAGCCCACCAAATGTTTTGCCAAATTTAGTGTAACAATCACTCTCCAGTCATTTCATCAATTCAAGATTCTTAATCATAATTACAAGTATTTTTTTTTCGTTGAGCTCGTTTTCGAAATAAGATTCATATTTTATTATTTTAAAATTACTAGGTTATAGTAAAAAGCGCATTCTTGCATTGCCTGTCGAATTTCTGCAAATTGAAATATTTCCTCCACAATTTACACAAATTCGTGAAAGATTTAGGAAAAACAGTTAATCGCGATATACGCAGGGACTTACGCCGTTAAGTGAATCCCCTATTATCAATGCTCACTAAATTTTAATTCAAATTTGTGACATTTTTTAAAAACGCACTGGAAAAATATGGCTAATTTTTGCAGCATTGTATCGGCCAAAATTTTAAATTAAAGTTTTCTTAAAACCGCAAAATTTTGCCGTAAAATTCGTTAAACCATTTAATATGAATGAAAAAGTTTTTTGAGCAATTTCAACACAGTACAAAAATTTCAAGGTCATAGTTTGAAAACAAAATTCTGTCTTCAGATCCTGAAAGTGCAAACCCATGCTAGCAATATCCTGCGTTTTGAAAGATTTGTTCAAAGTTAAGCCCTTTTAATTGTTTTAGCTGGATTTTTCCTGAATTCGGCTATAACTCACCAGGTATTGGGAATTTATCAATGCATCCTTCAGACGAAATGTTCATCAAATAAAACCCAATTACCATGAAATGTGAAAAATTGACATTTATTATGTGATGTACCAAAACACTACGAAAAAAGAGAAATGTTTACAAAATGTTTACAATAGTAATATTTTTTGTATGGAAGACATTTCATCTGAAAGTTACATTGAGAAACTCCCAATGGTTTATGAGATATAGCCGTATTAAGGAAAAATCAAGCTGTAAATTTTGAAAGGTCTATGTGTGCTACACTATTAGTAGTAGTTTCATGAGTAATGAGAAAGTACACATTTGATGAATTGTTAACAAAGTTATTCCAGAACATCTCAGGGTCAAGAAGGGTAAAAATCACATAAACTTCCTTTTAGAACTGATTTGTCATTTGGAAACGAAATGTTTTCATACAAAAAGTATACAGACCACTTATTTGCAATAACTTACGATGCATAAAGGGATTTAGAAATGTATAATTAACCTAGAACAATGCTCAGGCCTCCACAATATTCTGAGATTTTGGCCATTATCTACACGGGCTCATACGTTATTTTAAACGTGTGATGTCTACGTTTAGTGCTTTACAGTACTCATTAAGCTTTAACAAACATGCCCACAAATTTTGACACGATATTTAATCTTGAATGTTATCCAAACCTTCCTAGAATTCAGGTTCTTATAATCTACAAAATCTACTATAGTCAATACCCACTCAATTCTCGTTAAGCGTTCTAATTCCTATCCATAAAGCTTCATATGGCTCAAAAATAGTACTAATATGAATATTGTTAATCTTAAGATCTTCTGAACACACTGAAGTACTGGGCATTAATTTTGGTATACAGCTTGACTTATTATTCAAACAATATGTTTTTAATATATCCATACTTGATCATAAAACTCTGTTGTATGCAAATACAAATGTTAACGAGCTTATTGGTTCTACTATGAATTTTAAATTACTCTGATGACAAGATTTACAAAACCCTATGAATCTACTGGTGCTAAATCTTGTTAAATCTCCAACTTACTCATCCACTCTTTCTTTCACTAACTCATACATTTTCTGAATATCTCACATACAGCAAATTTTGCTTTTCATCCTGCAGTATTAAATCATATTTCCTCACTTCTTGAGGATATAAATCCTCTATATTTGGTACTTTTTATACGTAAAAACAGTCATCAGTACACTTTGCACATAGTAGATCAGTACTACCAGATGGATTGTTATGCGAAGAAATTCACCCGAAACCCCGTATTTCTTGACATAACAGTCCCACTTTGAATTTCAGAAATTTATCAGAAATATATAAGCTTTAAGTAAAAATAGTATAATACATGCTTTGCTAAAAAAAAACCTATGAAGTAAGTATAATTCATTGTCCTTTGAGTGCGCCATAGAGAGTTTCAATCACAGAGGGACTAAACACTTTTGTATGTTTTTTTTTAATAATACTCATGGAAGTCAAGGAATTTTTTAATACGAAGAGATCATGGAACGAACGGGAATTGCACCCAGATAACTTCAGGATGGCTGAAAAAATATCTCGGTGTAAATATTTATTTTTTGGTGTACACTTTAGACTGGTCACTAGCTGATTAGTCACGAAAATTCAAACACTATACACCCGATTCGGTTTTTGCAAGGGGGATGCGTACCGTGCAAAAAAAGTTTTCAGTTCCAAATTTCAAAAATCGTGCAAAAAAGTAACACCATTTCTCGACGTTTCATGCAAAAATATGGTTTTGGCGAAAAAAAACTATAAAAACATCTTTTTCTCACCGGTCGAGAAAGCCATCACAATTTCACATGATCTAATGTATATATACCTCCGTGTTGACTTGTAACACATTCTTCACAGTACCATTTCCTTCATCGTCTTTTATGTGGTAGCCCACCAAACCGAAACAATTTCGGTTGAGGGATTATAATAAAAGCCTGTAAACTCCCAGCAATAATCGTTGTAGGTTTACTCAACACAACAAGCATCCGTGACCAATCCTCACTGTTTCAGATCGTTTATCCAGATACCCACTCGTAAGCTATTATTGCAGAAGATCAAAATCTAAAAACGAAACATCAAGAAACCGAATGTGCTTCATTACTACAATACTACTCTTGTTGGGCAGGACCACTCCAACATTCTCCAGCTAGCTATGCTGGTCGATGGGGATAATCGATTTTCGGAAAACATGCAAATAAATGTTGATGGGAGGCACGACAGTCTTTACCTTTGCTGATAGAAAAGCCTTCGGACAGCAGGTGGCCAACGAGTTATTCTGGTGTATTTTGTCCGGAATCGTTGCCATGAAGGAGAGATTTTGGTTTCGAATTGGCCATTCACCAACGCCTTCCAATGTTGTTAAGCTGTAATGCCCTACAATGATCCCCCTTTTCACGCCACACTTAGGGAAAAACGTGCCACAGATAGACCAGTGGTGCCCACCATCATCAACGTATTTCCATGTGTGAAGCTTGTGGTTTTCAGTCTGATTCGTTCGAGAGCTTATGGATTATGTAAATTAAGGGATATTCATGTATAAATGATGAGCTCGTATTAGATAAATACAAAGTGATACAATCAAATTTTCGAACCCTCATTGTAAGCTGCGCAATCGGCCAGAAGTGGCAGCCAAGGAAGGAAAGAAACATGCATAACGGGTATCTGGCTCTATGTATAGCATAAAACTGCAACGAATGGTGCATCGAGCACTGCAGCAACAGCAGAATGTGCATTAGGGTGCGGCTAAATTTTTGAATGTTCTCAAAACCAAAACGAGTACTCTTCTGAATTCAAATAATATATTTTGAAATCTTGGGCCTTCCTTAGCCTTGTGATAGCGTCTGTGGCTACAGAGCGAAGCCATGCCAAAGGTGTGTGGGTTCGATACCCGGTCGGTTCAGGACTTTTTCGTAATGGAAATTTACTTGACTCCCCTGGGTATAGAGTATCGTCGTATCTGTCACACGATATACCAATGCTTTAAATGGAACATTCTCAATGATAACTCTCAGTGAATAACGGTCAAGCGGAATACTTCGTAGTCGATATTTCAGACTTTTTTCTCATGTTTTCAATATTTCGTAGCAATTACTTCCGTTCCCGTGGATACAGTGTTTGTTTGAACTACCCTTTATTTAGATCTCTCTTGTCTCGGGGTACCTTATTTGAACCAATATTGTGCAATAATAAGAAACATGTTTTGAGAGCTTTAAAAAAATAAGCCGCACCCTAATGTACACTCGAACATGATGATGGAAAATACCGACATCCACTTTGTAGGATGGTCAACTGCACACAATAGGAGGTAGTCTTGCTTATCATGTTCTGTGTTGTCCAATCGTCCTATCACCAAGATAAGGTGTAAAACTTTCTACCTAGCAGAAGAAGTGTAGGGGGTTGGGTCAAAAAGGACTATACTACATTAGAGTGGTTCAAAAAATCGTTTTTGCTCCACACCGCACATTTGATTCTAGATCAAATTCTGAGTGTCCTCCCAAAATTTGAGCTAATTTGGATGAAAACTGAGACTGCACAAGCCCTTTAAAGTTTATATGGGGATTACTATGAGAAAAGCAACCAATTCATTCGATCGGTCATAGTGTTTGCCCATGTGCCTTTGGGGATTAAAACTATGTTGATACTGTGAGGTACATTCATCAGCTACAACTTTGCCGAACACCGTTTTCAAATCGGACGCCCCAGTAATTAGTTATTGATTTATATGCAGCCACAAATTCTTCAACAGTGCTCATTCAACTTCTGAACAGGCAACATTGCTGCACCTGGCGCGAAAGATAGCACGCACAAATCATGGCTACTATGTTTTACTGCATATATCCAGTGATGCCTGCAGAACAGCCCAATAATTATAGCCAAAGTTTTACAACCCATTCACAAATCAGTAACTAATTACTGAGGCGTCCGATTTGAAAACGGTCTTCGGCAAAGTTGTAGCTGATGAAATTATCTCACAGTATCAACATAGTTCTAATCCCCAAGAGCACATGGGCAAACACTATGACCGATCGAATGAATTGGTTGCTTTTCTCATAGTAATCCCCATATAAACTTTAAAGGGTTTGTGCAGTCTCAGTTTTCATCCAAATGAGCTCAAATTTTGGGAGGACACTCAGAATTTGATCTAGAATCTAATGAGCGGTGTGGAGCAAAAACGATTTTTTGAACCACTCTAATACTACATACTTTTTGGTTCATAACATACCAGATTTACTCAAATTTGAATTTGTTATTCACAGCAAGCCTCAATTCCCCTTCTGAACCAATCGATGTAGTCTCTTATGAAATGATGTTTGTATGTCACGATTACATTCGAGAACACATCAACGGATCGAACTTTGCTCTCTGACGATTTTCGAATCGATAAAATCAAAGTTTATACATTGAATAATGTGAAGCTGATTGTTACCAGATAATTTGATCCACAATGATGAAAGAAGCTAAAATAAGTTTTGTTAAATAACTTATGAACCTGCCTTAGCTGAGTGGTTAGAGTCCGTGGCTACAAAGCAAAGTCATGCTGAAGGTGCCTGGGTTCGATTCCCAGTCGGTCCAGGATCTTTTCGTAATGGAAATTTCCTTGACTTCCCTTGGCATACAGTATCATCGTACGTATACGAATGCGAAAATGACAACTTTGGCTAAGAAAGCTCTCAGTTAATAACTGTGGTAGTTGCTCATAAGAACACTGAGCTGAGAAGCAAGCTGAGTCCTAGTGAGAACGTAATGCAAAAAGGAAGAAGAAACAACAAACTTGTTAATGATTTATTAAGGAATCCAAAGTATGGTTTTGTGTTGTCATTTATCCAACTTTAGTAACGTGTGATGAGTTAATTATCATTTAAATATCGATTTGTAATGTTTCACATAATCTGAAAATAAATTTTCTATAATAGTTTTATCGCCATTTCTAAATGGAAAATGCACTGCTTTCCTGGCACATCAATTAATCAATCTATTAATGCTTATAGCACCATGATCCTGCAATTCCACTTACCCTAAAAACAACCAAGTGATGAACCTCATTAGGAGGATGTCCAATCATTCTCGTTCAATTACACGCCTTCCGCAGTGTACCAACCGTTCTACTTGCTCATTGTTACAACGTAGCACAGATACAGACTCGTCTCGCTGGTGTACTCCACTAGGCATAATTACGATAGGTATACGAGCGTATATCATAAACATTAAATTGAATTTGATGGAAATCATTCTGTCTCACCTAAATTCAAAGAAAATTTATAAACTACTACTTCTCTTCTCCTTGGCATTACGTCCTCACTACTACAAAATCGCCTTCTCAGCTTAGTGTTCAATGAGGACATCCACAGTTATTAACTGAGAGCTTTCCTTGCCAAACTTGCCGTTTTAGAATTCGTATATCGAGTGGTAGGTACGATGTTCATGCCCATGGAAGTCAAGGAATTTTCCATTACGAAAAATCCTGAATCTACCGGGAATCATACTCAAATACCTTCAGCATGGCTTTGCTTTGTAGCCGCGGACTCTAAACACTCGGTTAAGGAAGGCCCCTAGAAACTAATGAATTCTTCATATTCTACTCAATGATGACAATTTCGGGAAAAGTCAGATCATCATCGAATGCGAACGAATAACTTTAAGAATGTATAATTTTATGCCTGAAGAACGTATAACTTTATGCCAGATGCCTTTATACTTAAAGTCGCTGAACACCCCTTAGTCATTGACAGGCGGGAAACAGCTAGACATTCAAGATACGACCGGGATGAACGGTGAGCAGTAGAGATCGTGCAAAAAGTGCTTCTGCTTCGACAGTAAATTTACGTTCAATTAAGCAGTTCGGTGGATGTACAAATCAAACAATTCATCGTTTACATCGTTTTATCGTTTTTTTACTCTTCGTTTCTTGCTTGGACTTTTTCACACTTTACCATCTCTTTGGGTGAAAAATTGAGGAAAAATGTGTATATCATTGAGACATAAAAAAAGAAGAAACGGAAACGATAAAATGTAGGTATAGCAATGCCAAATCTATAGATCAAAAGCACATAACGAAGACTGTTTTTATTAACGTTAAGATTTGTGGTCATGCGTTTATTGGAATTTGTCATTTCAGACTAATGTGAGAGCCACGGTGTAAGGGTTCGAAGTCTTCTCCAGCAGGAGCAAATTTTTTGTCAAACGAACCATTTTGTCCATAATGTGCGGTTTTTATGAATTGGCTAGTGCACAATGGTTGGAAAAAAAAAGCGAAACTATTTTATCGCCTTAGTCAAAGAAATATATATTTTTTATATACTTTTATGTGTATTTTATTATTTCAATAGGTTATCTTCACATTAACGTAACATTTATGTACATAAATTTATTACAAATGCTACTAAATCTGATTTAAATACCAGTTTTATTTTACTAAAATGTGTGTGAAAAGTGGTAATGTATTTTCTGAATTATTGTATAATTGAAAATATCGTCAAACTTCATGTGAAATATTGATTTTTTGAAATGCTCTAGCTTGAAAACCAGCAATGAGATGAGAGATGAAATATCCGTCACAATAATTACGATTTTTAAGAATTACCTAGTTTCCTATCAGTTTTGGTCATTGTAATTTTTGTGATTTCCGTGAATCATCCATCGTTTTATGATCATTGTACAGGAGATTTTTTTTATCAATTATTCTTTCAGGGTGATCTTCAGGTACGTTTTCAATGGGAAATTTTTCAAGTAACTTAAAAGGTTTACGAGTTTCCTTGAAAATCCTAACCATTTACTCTTGCAGCGATTCTTCCCAGAACTTCTCAACAGGATGCATCAGCTATTCTTTCAGGGTTTTCGATTACATTCCTCTTGGAGTTTTAATCTAGAATTTCTCTTACAAATCATTGGTTAATTCGTATCAATTTCTTCCACGAACTATTAAAATAATCACTAGGAAATGGATTTTGTAGTTGATTCAGAATAATTCAGGTGGAATTAAGATATTGTTCCTGAATTCGCTTTAGGATATCTTACAGGATTTTCCAGACTATGCTTCGAATTTTGATTGATATTTATCTATTGCATTCCTCCAAAACTATCTCATTACATTGATCAATAAAATTCATTACATTTTCATCTATTTATTCCAGATATAAAAAAAACACTACTTGCTGTTTTGTAGAACATTTCTCGGGAAATTCTTTCAGTTTTCTCTAAGTTCTAAAAATTCAACCAGAGATTTTTACAATCTTTTCGGGGTGTACTAAAGATTTGTTTTTAAATTATTCCTAAACAAACACATTAAAGCCTTGACATTTTTTCATAGCTTTTTCAATTTTTTTGCTCTGAAAACCGTAACTGATTTTTTTTCTGAATTTCATTGTACGAAGCTCTAAAATACACTCCAACAGAATTGCACACTTGAACAGAATTGAGTAACGAAGTTTACTTAAACGGTTCCAGTAGAATTTCTGAAGGTTTAAGAAGTAAGGCACAACTCTAGCGCATGACGGCTCACCATAGTAGCATGTCCGAAAGAACTTGAAACTATTGAGAACCAGAGCTACAGGTCCAAAGCCTTGATAAAGGTGGATGGTTGTGATGGCTATGACCGTGGTTATCATGAAAAGAACAAACGGACAATTCTGTATCGTGTCAGCATCGAGGAGACTGGTTAGGTGGCCTATCGAAGACTCTCTATCAACCAAGAAAGGCAAAAGTAGACTCGGCAACGAATAAAGGACAACGATTGGAAAGTTGGATCTTGGAACGTGAGAACTTTGAATGAACCCGCGCGTGTTGGGCTCCTGGCTCCTGAACTACGGAATGTCGGCGTGGACCCCATCGCCAACACTTCATTCAAGTACCACATCTATTACATCGGTGGCGACAGAGCAGAACGTGGACTTGGCTTCATAGTGATTGGGAAGCAGATGAAGCGAATTATTCAGTGGAAACCGGTAAGCGACCGAACCTGTGTGCTGAGAATGAAGGGCAAGTTCTTCAACTACAGCCAGATAGCATATATGCTCCAACAAACAATAAGCCCGATGACATGAAGGATAAGATCTATGAGAGCCTGGATAAGGCTTACGGAGAGTGCCCAAAAACAATATGTCAAGATAGTCGCAAATGCGCAGATCGGGAATTGGAACGGAAAGCCTCCATTCGGTTACCAATGATAATAGCCTGCGGCTAGTAACCTTCGCTGCAGCTAGAGGAATGGCAATCAGCAGCACCTACTTCACACGAAAGAATATCCGCAAACACACCTGCCAACACCCGAGTGGCGATGCCTGCTCCCAAATAGACCACGTGCGTTTCTCAGATATCATGAATGTCAGGACCTTCCGAGGCCCTAATATCGACTCGGATCATTTTCTCGTTGTAGCTAAAATTCGAGTACCATTATTCAGCGTCACGAGTTCCAGAACAAACAGAACACTGCGCATCAATATACAACGCTTGTCGGCTGATGGGGTAGCTGCACAGTACCACCAGCAGTTAGACGAGCAGTTGGAAAGAAGCAACGACAGCCTGTGGGATCCTATCCACGAAGCTGTGACAACAACGGCGTGGGAAGTGATTGGCACTGGTCAACGACGAAGACGAAACGACTGGTTCGATGAAGAGTGCCAGAGAGTGACAGACATGGAGAATGTCGCCATAAGCCGTACAGGGCACCGAGAGCCGAGGAAAAGCCGAGGACTGAGACCGCTCTAGGAGTCATTGGTGAATACCAAGCTGGTTTTCGTGAGTGCTGTTCGACAACGGACCAGATGTTAACCTTGCGAATGATCCTAGATAAATTCCGAGAGTATAACTATAACAGACTCACCATCTGTTTGTTTATTTCAAGGCGGCGTACGTCTCAATGAAAAGAAATGAGCGGTGGCAGATAATGTCTGAACATGGTTTTCCTGCGAAACTAATTAGGCTGATACGTGTTACGCTAGATGGTTCGAAATCAAGTGTTCGGATAACAGACGAGATGTCAACCTCGTTCGTGACGTTAGAACAGGCCTGCCCAACCTTTTTGGCTTTTTTTTCGACATAAATGGTTAGTGTGTTCGCAAGAATAGACCAAGATGAACAAAATTAGGTTGAAATGAAAGCTTTGTAGTACAACTGTCTAATCCATGCTAAAAAATTTATATTTATATCAAACTCTTCGCTAGCGATGCAAGCAAAGGTAAAAATCAGTCTGGCCCGCGGGCCGGATCATTTTTTGAACTTAATTGCATCGGTAGCAGAGAGGTTGATATAAATTTTAAATTTCTAGCATGGATTAGACAAATATACTACAAAGCTGTCATTTGAGACTAATTTTGTTCATATCGAGACCGACATTTTTGCAAACGCACCAATCATTTATGTCGAAAAAGAGCCAAAAAGGTTGAGCAGGCCAGCGTTAGACGGATTGAAGCAGGGAGACGCACTTTTGAATTTACTGTTCACTTGAGGGTGCTATTAGGAGATCTGGGGTGCAGAGAAATGGCACTTTTATCATACGATCGCACATGCTCCTTGGCTTTGGGGATGATATAGACTTGATTGGAATCGATCGCAGGTAAGTGGAAGAGGCCTTCGTGCCTCTGAAGAGGGAGACAGCGAGGATAGTCCTGACCATTAATTCCACCAAAACGAAGTATATGGTTGCAGGTAGAGATTAAGTCAGGCTTGGTGGTGAGGTATTGTTTGATGAGGATGTGTTTGAAGTTGTTGAAGAATTTGTTTACCTTGGAACACTTGTGACATGTGACAACGACGTTTCCCGCGAAGTGAAAAGACGAGTTACGGCTGCGAATAGCTCCTTTTACGGACTACATAACCAGCTGAGGTCCCACAGCTTGCAAACGGAAACAAAATTCGCCCTGTATAAAACATTGATTCTTCCAGTGGCTCTCTACGGGTACGAAGCGTGGACGTTGAAAGAGCCAGACCAGAAAGCTTTCGGTGTTCTCGAGCTGGTCAATTAGTGTGAATGTCGGAAGAAAGCATTGCGAAAATAATATTCAGCATGGAACCAGGTAGATGTCGACGAACTCGGGGAAGACAACGAATACACTGGCTATACGCAGTGGAAGAGAACCTGGCGACCCTAAACGTTCGGGGCAACTGGAGAAGTTTCGCCCAAGACCAACGAAGTTGGAGCTCTACAATTAGCGATGGGCGATTTTGAATCAATGTTCTGATAACACAGCGTAACAAAAATGACATTTTTGCGTGTCTCAAGGATCAAATTATGTGTCTCTAGTAGATTTGGGGTTGCTGAATCTGGTGCCATTCTCAGAAATGTTCCAGCACGCCACAGTTTTTAGCTACAGGTCGCCAAAGTTGTATAAAACACTGGTTTTATTAATGTTTACATGAAATTTAAAGTACAATTTATCATACTCTTTGTAATCTAATCCATCAAACATGCAAAATAGAACTTGAACTTTCATTTCAGACATAATTTGATTGAAATTGCGCGAATAAATTTCGATTAAACCGATTTTTTTAACATGCTCATACAAAATTCTTCGTTTCTTCTATATGGCAAAATACAACAATTCTCTAAACCATCAAAAAATAACTTTTTCGCATCGAAAGTAATACAAACTTTGGTGATAAGTATTGTTATACACATAAAGTTTGAATTCTGTGGCAATTTAAGCCAATATATTACCTTACAAGCTGGCAAACTTGCATGCAAGTTGGCTGAAATAGTCATTTTTTTGCATTTTCAACAGTCAATATCTCAAAAACTAGACGTGCTATGATATTTCTGAAAACGGCAATGGATTCAGCAACACTTAATTAAGTGAATAGCGGTATTTTGGTGCTGGAGACAAAAACGTGTTCCGCAGTGTAATCGAATTTTTTGTTTCGATTTATCGATTTTTTGAATCGATGTTAGGATCACTTAAAATCAAATAAATAGATTTTCTTCATTCGGTTTTTGGTTTCGATTCAAAAGGATGAAATTGATTAGAAATTTTTAGTCAGTTGCTGAACTATAAACTTAGTTTTGAACCTGTCTTGAAAAATTTAATGTGTTATTTTTAATTTCCAACGTTATTTCAACAAAGGAACTTTAAAATCAAATATAGGGTAAAAGCACCGGTTTTGGCCAGCCTAAGAGAAAATGTCAATAAAAATTAAATGGGAAGCCGTATTTATACTACAAATATGTCAAATGCAAGATTTCAATCCATATTATGTGTGTAAAATATCGAAACTAAGCTAAAACCATTTTTTCGCTTTGAAAATCCCGTTGGTCAATATAGGCCCACGGAACCAGTTTCGGCCATAGATTTAAGTTCGGTTCCTAAATTGGCCAAATGTATTGATTTCTCATGAGAGTGGCCAAATTAGTAGTGCCCTGGCCAAATTAGGTATATGGGAGTTAAAATTATAAGGAAAATGAATTGTTATTCTTATGTTTTGAATCAATTTGGACGACTAAATAAGTGTAGCTCTATCATATCAATGTGATCTACTGAACACAAAAAGTTCCATACTGATTGGCCATGTAAAACGGTGTAAAATCCACTATGGCTACAACTGGCGTATGGCCAATACCGGTGCTTCTACCCTAATATTTCGCATTTCTTTCACCACTGGACTATCGCAGAAGTCTTTACAAGTGCGGAAACGCTAATATCAGTGCGCAGTTGCATCAAAACGGGTAGGTGTCTTCGGGGGTCTTATTCTTCGCAAATCAAAGAATAAATGCTCTTAAGACACCAACAGGATTCTTATGAGACCGCACTTCGCTGTCCAGTGGTGAAAGAAATACACAATGGCATTTGATCTTATTTTAAGAGCAACTGTGCTCAACTTTATGATAATTTTACTCAGTTTTGTGTAACTTTGTTCAGGCCTGTATTATGTACGGATTTTCAATATTTTACCATCAATCGAAATCCAATTACACATTGCAATAGTATACGATATGCTTACTTACACGAAGGCTCGGGCATCAATTTCCCAGATACTATCGGACGTTATTTATGTCCACCGTGGGAACGCAACAGTTACACGATTTGATCATAATTCAAACGAGCCGTGAAAGTGATTCGGCAGCATCATTGTTTTATGCCGGCCGCTGTTAGGGTGTATCTGTAGGCCGTGGGTGTCACGTGATGCGCCGCTATAATTTATGACTTCAAATGACGACATTAATTGTACACCCAATCTCTGATGTCAAAAATGCCACCGCCACAGACTCCCCTGCTCCCATTTTCCACCAACGTTTTCCTAGCATGATAGAACAAGTTTAAATAGCTTGCCATTGAAAGCATTTCGATTGTGCAGTAGGATGGCTACCATTTCATGGACAGGATAATGGGGAAAAAGCGAAACCACGACAAAGCCCGGGGCCAGCTGGTTTGATTTCGGAACAAACAACTAACATTGGCTTTGTGGGAGGTGCCATTTGTTTGAGCGATAATAGAAACAAGACCGAAACAGAAACGATTTGGCTTACCAAATATAATGAAAGCTTCGTTTGTTGCTTCCATGGTGTGATTACTGTTCAAATTAGTTTAACCATTAGGCAATAAAAATCGTTCCAGAAAAGTTTCCGAATGCAATAAGCAAAAGGTTGATGTTTTAATGGGAATGTTTTGCTTATAAGTAACTGTGTGCCACGATGAAGTCATTGACGTTAATTTTGTGGTAAATATGCAGAAACTTACACTGAATCATTGCATGGTATTACAGTTTTTTATTCATAAAGTGAGTTTATCTGACGCTGGATTAACTTTAACGAACGATTTCCATTCTAAGCCTTATTGTCTTGATTTGCTTTTTATGGTTTGAACCAGTGTTTCCTTGTGAAAGTGCAGAGGACGCCTCGGCTTCCATAAAACAAGCAACACGTCAACATTGCCCTCCCATCCCCAAATTGACCTGCATTCGGACGCAGCCGGCGCCGGTATTGTTTGTTATAGTAATGAGAGCACCAGTGCTTACACTTTGAAAATGCTACTGATCCAGAGTAATGTCTGTTAATTCCCTGTGTAAGTACAGCTGTTCTTGCAATTACGGAGTAGCAACTGCGCGTGGTCAATCATGCTCATGCTCATGCTCAAACCGATATTAAAAAAAACTCAATAGTTCACACACAATTTTCCCGAAAAACGATCATTAGATACAGCCTCAGCACTCTTCTTTCTTGTAGAAACGTTAAACTGTCAAGTACATCCCTATTCCTTCTTCTTTCACAATGAACAGAGTGAAGTCCGAAACATATCATGTTTCAATTTGTTGTCTAAGTAACGGAGATTAGAAAAAGTCTGGAGATTGTGTTGATAGAGTTCCCTTTGACCCGGGCCCCAATAGCCGTAGTTGAGGGTCGTGGATTTAAATCGCACTGGTCGAGACTCTTTTCGGATTGGAAATTTTCTCGATTCCCCGAAGCAAAGGGTATATTAGTACATGCAGTACAAATGCAAAAAAAAAAATGGCAAAGAAATCTCGCAGTTAATAACTGTCGAAATGCTAATAAAGATTCCTATCTGACAGGCAGGCTCTGTCTCCATTGGGATGTAACACTAGATAAAAGGATGAGAAGAATAAGGAGATAGAAAGACACTAATCATCTCGGATAAAAGAATGCAAACTTTCAGGAGCCTGGAGAAATAGAATAATTCGCTCCATGCTTTGAAAAACTCTTCCACGTCAATATTTGCATATTCTTAATTCCAAACATAAATTATCACTGCACAAATAGCTCGCAGCGATTTCCTCAACTTGTGCTGTCTCTCTTTCGACGACTTTGTAGCATTCGTCGAACCTGGCGACTGTCTTGGGAAATGACATTGGGTGGTTGCCTCCCCTCGAAGAACTTGAAATCCCTCAAGACACAAGGTGTTTATCAGAAAGTGGGTTCATAATTTTATCTTTCGTCTTCGTCGTCATCATCGCATCGTTGTTACCCCCTCTTCGAATTAGTTTATTCATTTTCTGGTTTGGGGTTGAAGCGCACGATTGAATCCCGAGACACGCTCACTCACTGTCTCCATTCGTTACCCAGCTGATGTTTCATTAATATTTATCTGTTTCTCAATTTCCACAACTTCACCTCTTATTATCCTTGCCGGTTGGGGAGTAAACCACTGACTGTGTACAGTGGAAGATAGTCGATACACGAAGGGAGCAATTTTTGTTCAAATCGGTGTGTAAACACAACCCCACTACACCATGATGAGGCAGAAGATCAATCGAAAGTGAGCTAATACTGTAACACAGTGAATCAGTTAAGCAAACACAAGTTCTTCGCCAGTTATGAAGGGGGAGGAACGAGTTGAATGATAGGTTTTGTAGAAAGACCCTGTTTCAAGCACGACAAAAATCGAAAACTCGTCGGTTTGTCAACTAACCATTGATGTGGTGGGGAATATTTTATTACCTTTATTTATTTTGTATGCTTGGGTCGCGTACCTAGAGTCTAAGAGGAGCTGCACATGAAAGATTAAAGAGATTCGTAAGCAGTTTGAAACGAGGATGTATTCAATGTAAGTTTTGTGTTTAATTCACTCATACATTTGATTTATGATGATTTGATATCATTGAAGCCCCGTGCTTGTCAAACTAGACTTTTGCGGTGCACCTCTTTGTCAGATGAATGCTTCAAATTATGAATCTTGAAGCTTGAAACTCCTAACTTTTACGATTAGTCGGGTCACTTCTGTGTCAAGACAAAATCTACACAAATTCACAGATTTTTGACCGATTGGCAAATTGTTGTCTAGAAATGGATGAGGAAATTAGAACGACCTCAGTGGTTGTAAGAACGAGCAGTTTGTTCTGTTAATGACTAGTTTGAGGATATAAATATAGAGGTTATTCATATTTTTTTAATATTGATGATAACAAAAGTTGATCCAATCAATGATCCTCAAAACAAAATCGTTCAGACCGATTCGTTTTAGAGACTTGGTTCCTCTTTTAATGCATGTCCCTAAAAAGTCTATTTTCATGGGAGGTCTCTCAAGTACCTAATTAAACCAAAATTTATATATTTTCTTATTTTGCTTACATTGAATCCCGACGGAAAATTGTACAGACTCCAAGAAAAACCTTCAGAGACCATAACGGGTTAAACAGGCTCTTCAAGAATTTTGTCTCAGATTCGTCGAGAAAAAGCTTCAGGAGTTATCTTAGTGATTTTATTGAGAATACTTTTGGGGCTCCTACAGCGATATCTCCAGAAATTCTTCTAGAGATTTCTCTACAAAAAAATTCTTCCAGCGATTTTCAACGGATACTTCGAAAAATTTCTCCAGAATTTGCTCCAGGAAACCGTTGAGAACTCCAAAGTTACTAGTTCCAAAAATTCCTACAGGTATTACTTTAAGATTTTTCCAAAGCCAATTTAGAATTTATTCCAGATATGTTTTCACTAATCATTAAAGGTGAAACAGTTTGGAATCTAACTTATAACATTACACTAAAAATTCAGATGCACTAATCCCGCGAAGGAAGCATCCAACAACAGTGCACTTTTTATTTTGGCTTTTTGAACTAGTAGAAAGCTTAAAGTAAGAAGATCAGGAACGTTTACCTACTATTTTTCCAGTTTAGTGCCTTTGAAAACACGAATGAGATCACAAGTCAGCCATTTTTGGATTCCGAGATGTTTCCCCTTAACCGAACTCTTTAGTTGAAACTTTAAGAAATCTTCCAAAGATTTCTACAGAATTTCTTCTACGGAAATACACATAGGTGTTATTCAAGAAACACTTTAAACCCTGCATGCAATCTTCAGTTACTTAAGATTTCCCACCAGTTTGTACTACAGAAGTTTTTTTTCATTAATTTCTCCAATCAGTCCAATACAAATTTCTATAGCGATTCTATACAATGCCTTTTGATACATTTATTTAGAAAATCCTGGGGAACACTTACGATCCAGAGATTCAATTGTTTTTTTTTTTGACTATCTTCGTCAAGAGTCCAGAAATTATTTCAGAAATCCTTGTTCATTAAGGGTAATTTTGAATTTTCCACAAGTTTTATTAGAGTTTATTCTAGGATTTACTGTAGAAATACTTCACAGGTTTATTTTTCAGGAAATATTCCACTTTTTTTCTGTCGAGACATTCCTGGGAAAATTCTTGAAAAAAAAAAACAATCTAGACTTATTTCATAAAATCTCACTGAATTATTAGAGGAATATCTGTAGAAATCATAGAAGGAATCTCTGGATAGATTGCCAAAGATGTTTTTAAAGAAATCACTGTGGTTAAAATCTTAAATAAATCCTGAAAGATAATTTTAAACCATAGAAATATCTGGAGAAGTTATTGATTAAATTTTAGAAGACGTTTTGACCGAGAGGATGTCCCTCGAAAATCTATGGGAAATCATAGGATGACATCTGTGAGAAATTAGTACCTACCCTAATACCTTGATGGCTACAGTATAGCGTCACGCCATTGCCGGGCGTATTGTAGAGCTCCATCTTCGTCGGTCATGGGCGAAACTTTTCTAGTTGCCCCGAACGTTTAGGATCGCCAGGTCCTCTTCCACTGCGTACACCTAGCGTATTCGTGGTCTTCCCCGAAGCCGCCGACCTCTACCTGGTTCCCTGCTGAATATTATTTTCGCAATGCTTTCTTCCGACATTCACACTAAGTGACCAGCCCACTGAAGTCTGCCGTTACACGGTTCATGATATTCGCATCTTTGTACACATGATACAACTCGTGATTGATGCGTCTGTGCCACACACAATTTTCGAGTTTCCCACCGAGTATTGTCCGCAGCACTTTACGCTCGAAAACACCAAGAGTTTTCTGCTCTGACTCTTTCAACGTCCAAGCTTCGTGCTCGTAGAGAGCCACCGGAAGAATCAATGTTTTATACATGGCGAATTTTGTTTCCGTTTGCAAGCTACGAGACCTAAGCTGGTTACGTAGTCCGTAAAGGCCCTATTCGCAGACGCAACACGTCTTTTCACTTCGCGGGAAACGTCGTTGTCACATTAGGGCGATTAAAATTTTGAAAATGTTTGAAAATCCAATCTCCCATATACTCCTCACCATCCTTACTATAAAATTAGTGTTCTGTGAAAATGTTTAGCTTTCTAGGTGGTGATTTAAAGGTGGCCCAACGACAATGTAGGTTTATATGGAAATTACTATGAAGAAATTTTGAGAAATGTTCCAAACAAGCTAGTACTGTATTGTAAGTACCGTAAAACGGGGTAACTTTGATAGTTTTTTCGAAGAAAACTTTAATATTTATGCATGCTGTATCAAAGAATTAAAATTTATATTTTTAAAACAAGTACTGGAATCCTAGCAATCGATTGCAGTTGATAGATTGTCGAAAGATTTATTTTGAATGGATATGTATTTTTTCATATAATCGAAAGTCGGTTTTCTGTTTTGGGGTAAATTTGATAATGGAGTATGAATCGAACAAAATTTAATGAAACAAATTCCCAGCAGCCTTACAGTTCTTCAGCTCGCTGATAGCCTTTTTAACCTCTGCTATAGTCGGTGGGTCCACAGCTTGATTGTCATCATCTATGTTCATCCTGTTCCTCGCTACATTTCCATTTTTACCGTTCAACAATTGCTGAAAGTGCTCCTTCCACCTGGCAGCCACCGCCGTTTTATCGGTCAGCAAATTCCCTTCTCGATCATTGCACATTGACCGTTATCATTCCGGTTCATGCTTTCTTGAGCTTCAGCTACCACACTTTCTTCGTGCTGCCTTTTCTTTCTGCGGTGGATTCGTTTTTCTTCGGCACTCGCTGCCCTGTATCGCTTTCTGTTCTGTCGGGTGCCGGCCACAAGCATACGGATTCTGGCGACATTCTTCAGGTCTGTCACTCTTCATCGAACCAGTCGATTCGTCTTCGTCGTTGGCTAATCAATTCCCACGCCGTTGTTGTCACAGCTTCGTGGATAGGGTCCCACAGGCTGTCGACGTTTCCAGCAACGTCTTTTTTTTTTTTTAATTTCTTTATTAGTATCATTCGAAACATTACATTCATTTCTTATATCTAGGTGTTCTGTGTTATTAGACAACACTATCATCCTAATTTGGTAAAACAAATTTAAGATTTTATTAACATTTTGTTAACAACATAAGGTACAGTGGGGGAAGTGTATCAGTGGGGTAAGTGGATCATTTGTCCATAATAAGCATAAATACATGAATATGTTAAATGTTTTCGCACCATAGCTTCGTTTTAGGTTATATTCTTACGTCTACACTGATACTATTGCAAAACTGGTAATACACGTACATTAACACAAGCAGACTTGATAGCTGTAAAAATCAATTAATTTCAAAATTGTTTTCTATCAATCAAAATTCTATTGTAACTCTGTCTAAAATCGAATACTATTAGTTTTTTCAACACGTGGTGAGCATTTCAGTTCTTATTAAGTGAATCACAATGAAAAATATGTGATTATTATAAATAAATACAGATATATTGGACATGGTACACTTCCCCCTACTTTTTAATGGGATGGGGTAAGTGGATCAAACATTATTATCGCATATAAGCAGACTGTTCATGCGAATTTAAATAAGTTTGAATATGCTCAAATGTTGTTTTCCTTCAAATTTTGTCATTCCTAGTTTAAATTTGTCGAAATGCCATTGGAAATTTGAAATAATTCACTTTAAAGTATTATAAATCTTTCTGGTATAAGAAAATCTATAAAAGAATGAATATTGCAACATTCAAACTGAATTTATCGTGGTTTATCTAAACTGAATTGCGAAATACCAAATAAACAAATTTTTCAATTGAAAGCAGATTATCGTACCTTATTTGACCATGTAAATTGTTCTAGACAGATGATTCAATTATATTCATAAATAGAATAAAAAAAATCAGTTTGTTGAACAAAAGTAAATGTAACTAATACTTTCAAACAACGCTTGTTTTTCCAAAACATCATTAGGAATGATCCTAAAATACGTCTGTATAACTTATGAGAATAAAATAGATGAATTTTCTCGAAATTATTCTAGTTACAATATTTTTTTGTTTGAATTAGGGTGAATTATTTTATAAATATATATATATAAATTTTTTTCAATTAAATAAAGATACTTTTCAATTTTAAAAGTATCAAAAAGTAACATAACTAGCACTAATAACAAGAACAAGACTAATATCATTCTTACTATACATAATTACACACCTTTTTTTTTAAATAATATTTTTTTATTGGTGATCCACTTACCCCACCATGGTGGGGCAAGTGGATCATTTGGCGCAAATTTTCAAGTCCCTTATACTCAATACATAACAATCGGAACAATCAAAATAAATGACGATTTGAAGTATATTAGTCCCTCATTTGTCATCCACAGAAAAAAGTTTGAATTACATTATTAAATTTAGCTATACATAACAATGAAGTTGACTATTGATTTTTCTGTATCCAATTACCCCACAGTACCTTATAACATTTCATTTGCCGTAGCACTTCAGATTTTTTACAGGTGAGTTGATTTCACCTGCTTATAAGAGAAAAAAAAAACGCTTTAAATATATTTAACCTAACTTAACCTAAACATATAACGCATTAATCGTGGCAATAGAAGATTGTAACGATTTTTGCCTGAAATTATTAATTATTTTATTTGACATTTGTTCCAATGTTTCAACATTGGATATTCTATGTAACTCATTGGTACTATACCAGGGAGGAAGCCTCAGAATCATTTTCAAAATTTTATTTTGAATTCTCTGCAGAGCTTTCTTCCTGGTATTACAACAGCTAGTCCATATTGGTACAGCATACAACATGGCTGGCCTGAAAATTTGTTTGAATATCAAAAGCTTGTTCTTAAGACAAAGTTTTGATTTTCTATTAATAAGGGGATAGAGACATTTTACATATTTGTTACATTTGGCTTGAATGCCCTCAATGTGATTTTTGAAAGTTAAATTCTTATCAAGCATGAGCCCTAGATACTTAACTTCATCTGACCAATTTTCCAGCAACGTTGATTCTTCTCAACTGCTCGTCTAGTTGCTGATGGTACTGTGCAGCTACCCCATCAGTCGACAAGCGTTGTATATTGAAGCGCAGCGTTCTGTTTGTTGTGGAACTCATGACGCTGGATAACCGCGCCCGAATTTTAGCTAAAACAAGATAAGTCGATCCGAGTCGATATTAGGACCTAGGAAGGTCCTGACATCCATGACATCTGAGAAATGTCGTCTGTTGCGTCGTGCAACGGGGTTTTTGCTCTGGTGAGCATGAACGGATGATCTGTTGATCGTCCGCTAACCTGATGCTTGGTGCAACAGGGCACAGGACCGATAGCTCGACTGGAGGGGGCTCTCAACAACTCTAGCCTTGGAAAAGGCTGTTTGGTTTCCACTGGTGGAGGGAAAGGCGATTTGGATCACTTTACTAAACTACTGTATTTCTCTACGAAGTGAATAGTACAAAGGTTGAAATAAAACTGAATGAATATCTTGCGCATGCAAGCTCCTTTTATAATTGACAGGTAGCCAAAAGCGTTGCATGCGCAACGGTGTGGGGACGATGGTGGAAAATTCCACTGCCTGTTATTGCCTGTTAACGGTCCGCTCGCTGGTGTTGGTTGTGGTGGTGGTAGTGGAAACTTGTTTGGGTGCTGCTTCACGCTTTACATAGCTGGATGGTACATGCTTGATCATGGTACTCGGAAAGATGAAAAAGGGAAGCAAAACTAACGACGTGGTTCGTGTGTGTGTGTTATTTGGGATGGTTGTTAGTTGTCGGGATGAGAGTCCGAAATACTCGCGGTGACTCGAGGTTAGATAGAACAGGAGTGGGAAGGACTCACAACTCAGAAACTTCGCGTTGGCGCGAACATCATCCATGGAGTCCACCGCTCGGAATTTGGGTTCGCCCGTTCTCGGCCAGCGTATTTCCTAGATAGCTGCCACGTTCACGCCGACACACAGTGGCCTAAGGCTGGCCAAAAGTCAAAAAAATGAAATTTGCAAATTCCTTCTGGAATATTTTTTCCTGCTTTCTTCAGTATTGAATAACAATGACCCAAAGTTTCAGATCGATCGGTGAATATTTGGATTTTTAACAGCATGTGACCTGGAGAGATGTCAGCTGAAATTGACCCTTTTGGATTTTTCGAATTTCGTTAAGGTTGTTCTATAGAAATTGCAGTTTCTATACTAAATCATGGCCAAATCTTTCTCAACCGGTCTCATTCGAAAGAATATACCTAAGGCTATGTTTTGAAGATATTTCGAACCATATTTGACATGTTCACTATTTGAGAAAGTCAAGAAGTGTATAATATAGAGCTGCTTCAAAAATGAGGCATTTTTTCAAAGGTGGTGCAAGATATCTGGGAAACGCTCTAAAATGACCCCTTACCCCTCAATGTGTGGCAAATATTCCATAGTATTCGATGTACTATGGCTTAGCTTGCGCTTTTTTGCGCCAAGATAAGAAAAAATATTTTTTAGTTACACTACGAATCAGCCCATTGGACCATTTTACTTGATATAAATATTGCATTTTTCTCCACTATAAGCTCCTGAATAGATTCAAAAACCACCTCGAGCTTGCCCACGATATTTAACTTCAAATTGGCATCGAAATAATGACGTTTCATTTGATTTTGATTTGGATACGGATTTCATTGCGTGAATTAAAAAAATGTGCTATTTTAAAGTAATTATGTCAAATGTACCGGAAATATCGATTTTCTGTTTCAGCGACTATTTCTATCAAATTACCTCTAAAAGTCATGTTTTGTCATATAATTAGCATTTTTGAACGTTTTGAATGAGAATTGTACTTTTGGCCAGCATTTGTATGGGATGCGGCCACTGTGCGACATTCCGCAGTTCACGAGCCAGGAGCCCAACACGCGTGGGTTCATTCGAAGTTCTCATGTTCCCAGATCCAACTTTCCTATCGTTGTCCTTTTTTCATTGCCTGGTATGTTGCCGTAAAATCAATCCGTTTGCTCTACTTTTGCCTTTCTTGGTTAGTGGAGAGTCTTCGATAGGCCACCTAACCACCTAAATCGTGCTAGAGGGGCTGCCTTCTCGGTGCTGACACGATACAGCATTGTTCGTTTGTTCTTTACATGATGACCACGGTCATAGCCATCACAACCATCCACCTTTATCAGGGCTTTGGACCTGTAGCTCTGGTTCTCAATAGTTTTAAGTTCTTTTGGACATGCTACTACGGTGAGCCATTATGCGCTAGCGGTGTTAGAGATTAGTATTATCCTGAAAAATTTATCAAAGAATTTTTGGAGGAATTCAGGTGATTTATGAAATAATCTTTGAAGAAATTCCATTTCTGTAATTTTCCTTGGGAAAATAGAAAAAATCGTGAAGAAATTTCTCGAAAAATAATCACTTAATGAGCTCTCTTAGAAATTTCTGGAGTAATATCTGAACTTTCGGGCAAATATCTGAAAAAATTTCTGATGAAATTCCTAGGTAACATGACAATCCTAATGCCACGAGAGATTCTGTAAAAAATGTCTTAGATTTTGGAGAAATATCTGCTCTGATGCTATGGAGAATCAAACTTCCATTTCCTGGTTCCTATTAGGTTTCGTTTTGCTTTCTGGGTTCCTGTTTGGTCTCTTTTCGGCCTCTTTTTGGTTCCTTACAGGGGGCAAGATCCGTCTTCAATTTGAAAAATTTCAGAACCAGTTTTTTCATTCATGAAAGTGTGTTCACTGTATTTTTTTTCTCCAACTAAAACACAGTGAACACATTTTCGTCGAATAAATTTCAGTTTCGAACAGAAAACTGCTGTTAAAGTTTTGATGATGACGATGATTGCGATGACGGATCCTGGAACGTTCTCTTTTTCTCTGGCAAGAGGTCTCTAATTTCTTATTTTCATGACACTTAGACACTATTAATCTTGTAAACAGTGATCTTGACCGATCCACCCCCACTTTCGTTGTCGAATTTCCGTTTGTGTCGGTTGCTGGTGGCACCAACGATAGAGCTCAGCATTAGAGATCCAGTTGTATGGCCACCATGCTGAAATTATATACCATAGGTATCTGTTGATGAACACCTGTAGCCGTTGAGTGCTCTCCGCTGATACACACTACGTTTTACTGGCGTATAAAGCAGCCCAGATTTCGCTTTGGAATTGAATATTCGAATTTTGGTGCGTTGACTAATCTGAATGTTCTTCCACATATTTCTTAAACTCGCAAAAGCATCCCACGCCTTCTTTATCTGTGCACCTATGTCGATCTTGGTACCGCCATCAGACGCCAATTGGCTACCAAGATATTGGAAGGATCTCGTCAATTACGATGAAGAACAGTAGCGGGCCCAGATAGCCGTAGCGGTAAACGCGCAGCTATTCAGGAAGACCAAGCTGAGGGTCGTGGGTTCGAATCCCACCGGTCGAGGATCTTTTCGGGTTGGAAATTTTCTCGACTTCCCTGGGCATAGAGTATCTTCGTACCTGCCACACGATATACGCATGCAAAAATGGTCATTGGCATAGTAAGCTCTCAGTTAATAACTGTGGAAGTGCTCATTAGAACACTAAGCTGAGAAGCAGGCTCTGTCCCAGTGGGGACGTAACGCCAGAAAGATGAGATGAACAGTAGCGGTGATAGCATACATCCATGCCTCACTCCAGCTACAACCCGGATGGGTCCAGACAAGACTCCGTTGTGCAGTACTCTGCACGTAAAGACCTCGTACTGCACTTCGATGAGGCCGATGATTTTCTCAGGATCACCCTTGCGTCTCAAGGTACCCCACATATTTCGTGATTAAGTCGGTCGAAAGCTTTTTCGTAGTCAATGAATACCATATACAGAGACCCTTGGAATTCAGTGACTTTCTCCAGGAGGATACGGAGCATGACAATATGATCCACACAGGATCGTCTAGCACGACATTCACTTTGCATAGAACCTTGAGAACAATACATAGCATCATATCATGATGCTCCGCCAATTATCGCATACAGTGAACCCTTTTGGGGTACCTTCACTAACACGCCTTGCATCCAATCCAGTATATCTAGTCGCGGTGTTATATTGCTTTGATATTGCGAAATAGTTGATGCAACATTTGATCGGATATTGCGGGGTCTGCTATGCGATCGATCCGAGGGGTTTTTTTTTAGATTGCATACTTTGAATGGCTGTTTCCATCTCCTGCAGTGATGAAGCTTCAGTGTTGACGCAACTAATACGCCGAACCCCTTGCGGATTATGCTGATGTGTTGGTGACCGGGTTGGTACTGGAAAAAGTTTAAGCTGGTCAGTGGGGTCGGTTGACAGCTGTCCGGTCGTGTCTTTCTAGGGCATTGTCGTATTCATCTTGGACCCGCTAAGGCGTCGTGAGATATCGTAGTGGAGACAAATGTCGCCCGGTTGCTGCGGCTTTCTCACTTTCGTCAGCAAGGGAGTGCACCCACGCTCGTTTATTCCTACATGAGCGCTTAACTTCCTTTTCTAGAGCCGAGTATCGTTGACGGTGCCTTGGCTCCTCTGGTTTTCACGCACTCTATCGCGGTTTTGGCTTATTTCCGCTCATCTATCTTCGTCCAGATTTCATAGGTGATCCACTGTTTTCTTCGAGTGCGTAGCTCACCCAGATTATTTTCTCTAGTAGTTATGAAGCCATCTTTGATGGCGGTCCATTGCTCTTCTATGCTGCCGCCTTCCGAAATATTTGCAGCATAAGTGTCCAGTTCTTCGACGAAGACGCACCTCGCCGATGAGAAGGTGATGATCGACGATGCCAGCGCTACGTTTATTCCGCACATCAAGAGGCTCCGTTTCCACTTTCGACTGATACAGATGTGTTTGATTTGATTATCAGTAAAGCCGTCACGTGACCTTGTGAACCAGACGGTGAGGGAAAAACGATCCCCCGAACACCATGTCGTTGTTGCCACAAAACTCTGCCAACAGCTCTCCGTTTTCGCTCATTTCTCCGAGACCATGGCGTCCCATGACGGGCTTATATCACGAGTTGTCGGATTCGATCTTCGCATTGATGTCGCCTATGTAAAAGTTCTCTTTGTCCTGCAATTCGGCAGCATCAGTTGGCGCATAAAATTGGACTATGGTAAGGTTTCGAATCCGTTCCATATTCCAATTCGTGTCCGTTATTTCGTTGTCCGTTATTTATTTATTATTGTTGCTGTTAAATCAGTTCGTAGTCTTTCTCTGTCGGTTTCTTGAACATTTTTTAAGTTTCGAGGACAGTAGGTTGTTAGCCTATGCACCGTTCTGTGGCTGCCATCTTAGGTGTAGCTTCCGGGGAAGAGAATTTCTTATTCAGTCGCTGTTTGAGCCGCACCTCCTTGGTGAACAGACGCTCGGTGGACGCACCCCCTCAATCTAGCTGAAGTCAGAAGGACAACAGGACCGAGGCTGCACTATCAGCCAAGCAGGCAACTCTCAGCTGGCGGGTCATTTGTCATCCGTTGACCCGTGGAAGCATGAGGTAGGAACTTGTGAGGATCCGTCGGCTCACCATTTTGCAGCCCGGTCCTTTAGTGGCGTAGTGTTCAAATCCCCTCGTTTTAAGATTTTTTTCGGGCTGGAAATTTTCTCGACTTCCAAGAGCATGAAGTAGTTTCCTGCTTGCCACGTGATATACAACGGGGCAGCAGGAACGACAGTCCAGGGGCTTAACGGACCTCCCCCTCAGGATCTCTGTGTTGTCCAGGATGTGGTGGAGTTCGCAGATGATGAGCTTTCTTCAACCTACGTCATCGGCAACGCCATCATGTCGTAAGTTCGGAGAGTGAGCTTCGACAAACCGTGAGTAAGACGCAACATTGCATGCAATACAGTTGGTACGAACACACAAAAAAAGCGCTAGAGAAGAGTAGAGATTAGAACCGCACACGATAGCTAGGAAGGGGAAAAGACCGTAAACAAAAATGTAGGTAAGTTGAATGTTTAATAAATGTCTTTTTTGAAGTCCTTTTTTCTCTAAAAGCCATGTGTTAGTTAGTGATAGTTTAGAAAGTTGAAGTACGTTTCACGTTTCGTTTTGTCTTGTGTGTAACTATTCCTGGTTGAGAAATCCGCCTTCCATAGCGGTATGGAGTCGAAGTGGTTGAGAGATCTCTGTCCGTGATGAGAAACAAGGATAAGGTCGATTTCTGTGATTCGGTTGACTGCCGGGATTTGTTGGTTAGGTTTATGTAGTCTCAGTTATTGAAATGTTAGATTCCGTCGTGGCCAGGTTGAAGCAAAAGTCTGCTCACTTGTCCCCGAACACAGTTGAGTGTTTGAAAGCTGACTCTTTGATCAGTATCTAGCCAGGCATCGAAAAACACGACGTGCGGTCCTCCTTGGAGGTGGCGCTCAAGCCACTAGTTTAAAATCCAGTCCGGAACTCAGTGGCACCCTCCGAGCCGCCTTTAGGCCGCTACATTCTTCCCGGATGTATGGAAGCGACGAAAGTTGTTGCTACTACCAAAGGCGGAAAAACCACCAGGTGACCCGTCGGCGTAGAGACCTATCTGCCTACTAGATACGACGGGCAAGTTGCTCGAGAGGTTGATCCTCAACAGGCTAGTACCGTATACGGAAGGTGCAAATGGCATTTCCAACAGCAAGTTGGACTCAGAAAAATTAAATATACTCTGAACTCTATCCAGTCGGGCGTTCAGACGGTTGAAGTGGCAATCGATCTTAATAGGAGCGACATCTGTTACTGCGCGGTTGTCACTCTGGATGTGAAGAATGTGTTCAAAACCGCAAGTTGGGAAGCGATAGCCAACGCACTTTTTCACCTCAAGGTACCGGTGCAGTTGCGTTATCTTCTAGAAAACTATTTTAAGATTCTAACGTACGGCGCAGCAGCATTCAAATTACAGCGGGAGTACCACAAGGTTCAATCGTGGGCCCGGTGTTATGAAATGCGATGAACGATAACGTACTGAGACTGCCCCTTTCGACGGGTGTTAAGATTGTTGGCTTCGCCTACAACTTCATCCTAGTGGTCTATGGCGTATCGATGGAGGAAGTAGAGTTGACAGCAGCGCACTCTATCTCCATAGTTAAGGAATGGATAAGATAGGACTAGGAGACTAGACCTGGTACGAGGCTGAGGTGGTGGTGGTCAGCAACCACAAGTCTGAGCAAGTCACACCACCGTAGAGCACCATAGAGTCCAAGCGATCCCTTAGGTATCTTGCGGAAATGATCGATGAGAAGCTCAGCTTCGCTATCTGTCCAAAAGCGCTTAGAACGAGCAGATATCTAAAGCGGCTGAAAAGCACGTAAAGGATCATGTGATTAAGAGTAGCAATTGCAATTACAATTGTTTTTCCTAAGGGGCCGTAAGCAACATAGCGGAGATGACGCCCATCGCACAAACAAACGTAATATACAAATAGGAGAAGGTTTCGACCGTGATTGTTTTTAAATCATTATTGTTTTATGGCTATGTCGGTCATGCGACTCAAAGGTAAAGGGAGTCTATAGAAGCAAATGATGGAAACGAATAGATGCATAGGCGTCGCAAGGGAGCGACAAGATTGAAATTTAATTAGGTGGTGAAAATTGAGCAAAACATTTAAAAACAATCACCTCCTATATATATATATATATATATATATATATATATGAAATTTGGTCAATAAGAAAAATGCAGTTCTAACTGGATCATGTGGTGACTGGCGTGAAGAGCACACATGAAAGAGACAAATTCTCTAACTGCGTGTCAATTCCCAATATCAGTCATCGATCGATAGAACCGTTCGGTTGATTGCCGTCAGTATAAGAGCACATTGAAGCCTCCTGTATTTTGCCTGTGTTGGTAGCAAAGCTCAAAGCTTTGAGCCAACCCTTTTCCAGTAGAGAAGCTAGGCAAAATACAGGACGCTTCGATGCTTACTGACCTTAAAATGGCTTGCTCAATTTTCACCACCTAATTAAATTTCAATCTTGTCGCTCCCTTGCGACGCCTATGCACCTATTCGTTTCCATCATTTGCTTCTATAGACTCCCTTTACCTTTAAGTCGCATGACCGATATAGCCATAAAACAATAGTAATATACAAATGCAAAAAAGATCAATTGTCCAAGAAAGCTCTCAGTTAACAAAAATACAAGTGCTTATAAGAACACTAAGCTCTGTAGGAACGTTATACAATAAAGAAGCAGAAAACCCTAAAGTGTTGCCACCATCGATGGTTGTTGTCGTGTCAAAAGTTGGTTGTACTGCATTATATTTTTTGCTGTTGTTCGTTCACGCTGTTGGCTTTTCCGCGAACTTCCCATTTGCTGCCACAACCATTTGTAGGTGGCTGTTGCTTAACACTTCCTGTTTTTTAGGGTCTCCGCAGGTTTGTTTTTGATATTAATTGCTAGTGACCGAATCATAATGGGAAATGTTTATTGTTGATTGCTTTCATGGCGTGCGAAAATCAGACTATCGATAGTGGTGTAGGTGTAGGACTTTTCGTGTAGCATTGTGTCAAAGGGCTGGATAGGTGGTGGCATGGATTCGTGATAGGCTAAATGCAGGTTGAAGGCGTTGACGCGACGGGAGGACGCAATGCGGCTGGAGCTACATATTTTGTCGGCTTTTTGATGTTTGATTAGACACTCCGTCATTGGCAGTGTGGGGATTGTCGATGGAAAGTCAAAAAATTGAAAGTACACAGGGATTGGATGAACTTTAGACTGATCCGGATGTTTCGTACGACGATTTTTTTATCTTTACTATTGAGTTTTCAGCCCTGGGCTGTTTCATCTCGGAACAACAGTCTTACTTCCCTTCCTTTAACCTTAAAAGTACGAATGTATGTCGGGGATGGGTTTCAATCCTTGATCAAAGAGGTATGTAAAGCCTTGACAAATAGTACTCACATCAAAGATCTGAGAAGTATAGTATTAATCAGTATTTATAGTATTGATCACACTTCTACATACCAGACCGGACCAGTCTAGTGCATGTGGCCTGGGGAAAGAGGATGGGTACGGTTTCATGTGGGCTGGACTGGGAGGATATGTAGCCAAGCTTTCGCGGAAAGCGGATTCAAGCACTACAATAAATCGTGAGAGGCATAAATTTTACTATCGACATATTTTACGGGCATTTTCCTGCCTTGCGACAGGCGACGGGGCCTAGATGTGACTGTTCGCTGTCTGGCTGGGTGTTGAGGAATGGGAATAAGCATAGTTTAGCAGATGATGGAGTGTTTGAAGTGTGCCTTTGCGTGTTGTTACGATTTAAACGAGCAGCGATACGAGACAGGGCGTTGAAAGATGGTGTTAAATTGGACAGGGAATATAAACGAATTAGGCAATCGATTAGAAAAAGAAAGAACTAAATCGGATTCCAATTTCAGAAGCAGACTAGACAACTTTAAATGTTAATGTTATTGAACCAATGGTGGCCGAGCAGTCTTCAGGGAATTAAAAACGCTAATTTTTTATTTTTCCCGACGTTTCGGTCCGTTTGGGACCTTTTTCAAGGGTTACGCAGGACTACTACACTTACTGAAAAATGAAAAAAACAAATAGAAGATGACGATCAAAACAAACTAGACAGACGATAGAAATCATTTACGGTTAGATAGTTAAGACATACACTAGACTAGAGAAATGACACACACACAGATGAAACAGATATCATGCGAAAAGTAATGGTGGAAGATCAAAAAAATAGGACACCGAATTCCAGTCCGCTCGCTAGGTAGGAGCAGTGTTGTTCAGACTCATTTCCCCGAAAATAACATTTTCCGAACTACGAAGCCACGAACTACTACAACCATGCTCTATCCTTCTAAGATAGAAAAGCAGATGGTTAAGCTTGAGTACTGCACACAAAATCGATCAATTTTGATCCCAGAGAGCCACAATTCAAGTTTCGGTGAAATGAAATGAGTGAGTGAGTGCGAATCATTTCACCGAAACTTAAATTGCGGCCCACCGAGATCGAAACTGTCGGATCCCATGTGCAACACTCAAGCCCAACCACCTCTCCCTCCATCTCAGGAATACAACGCACAGTTATAACAGTTCATGGCTCCACAAATCGAATTTCGGGGAAATGAGTCTGGTCAACACTGGGTAGGAGATTGTCCGCCACACGATGGTTCAGAACCGGTCGGACTCAACCGATGTGAGTACAGTGTAGGACGGAAAAAAACATGACAAATGAATGTTAACTTAAATTCTTCCAATTCTGACCGATATTTCCGCATGACATTTTAGCGTTTAGCAAAGCCATCTTGACTAGAAAACCGTAGTGATTGGTAATTATGTTTGACTTAAAATTACATGTAAAACTTTAAAATGGACTAAAACTTTTAAAATTTTAGAACCCTTGAAAAAGGTCCCAAACGGACCGAAACGTCGGGAAAAATTAAAAAGTAATGTTTTTAATTCCCTGAAGACTGCTCAGCCAACATTGGTTCAATAACATTACCTCAGTCGAAGCTCATCCAAAAAAGGAAAACATTACGTTTATTAGACCTTTAAATAATATTTACTTATACCTAATACAATGCGACTGATAAGTATGCTGTTATTTTGCCAGGAAATAAGCAACATTACCATTTACGACATCTTTAAAACTGTAAACCACAACTCAAACGGTGCTAAATATTTATGGCAAAAAATTCCTCTCATTCCAGTAACCACCAAAATATTGAAAACACCAGCCACCTAAAGCAGAGCGGCGTCGTCGTACGTGATCCGAGATAAAAGAATGCTCCCGTGTACCATACCTAGTGAAAAATCACTTCAAAGACAGTGAAAAATTTGCTCCATTTTCCGGATGCCGGATGATAAGGAAGCAATATGATGAATAGAAAGGGAAATTTGCCGTCATACTTTCTCGTAACGCTTTTCCCCAGTGGAAAAGCGTGTGGAGGTGGCAAAACAATAGATTGCTTCGTATGTAGCAAGGTAGGAACCGATTTTCCTCATTCTCAGGAGGAATCACTCACCAACCTTGGTTGGTGACTCTCGAACGGTTTCGGTTCCAATCGATAGACGTTTTGGCAATGGATGGTTGGAATTCTGGTGGATGGGGAAGAGGTTCATTTAATGAGCTGTCGGAAATGTCAAGATGGTACCTCGGGGGGGCGAGAACCGTTGGATCGAGTTGGAGGAACATTTCTATTGTTTGATAAATTTCCTCAATCTGAGGAAGTGTCATTCATCCATGGAACAGAATGGGATGCTTTTCTGAATCAGAGGTGGGAAGTATGGTGTTCCGTCTGGACTAGTTGTCATCACAAAGAATGGTGAAAGTACTTTGTATTCATTCATTTGTGAATGATGGGAAATAATGTTTTCTTTGGATTGGAAATTTTTCACTGTGTTTCGAGACATCATTCAATCAAGTTTTATTGCATTAATTTTAGACGACCTCATGGGCAAGAGAGATTGTTGTTAGTGGTGAATAGGTGGCAATGACTAATAGGAATATCTGACTGTTCTTATTAACCAATCTTTGATGCGTCTGTTTCTGTTGTTCCTCGCTTTATTTTCGTTTTTGTTTCTGTTTGAAATGTTTTGGTTCCTTTACGAATATACTAAGGCTAAGCTGACTAGCAGCTTCATTCTGAGTTAAAATGTTGCAATCACTGAGTATTGATATAGGACATTTTGTTATCAACACATTATATATCAATTTACAATGTAAGATTCTTACTAAGTTTAAATCTTGGAGAAATTTTTTGCACTGTTTTGAAAATGTGTTGAGCAATTCTCTATGAGCTTTCAGAAATCAGGAACCATATCGTTTTTATTCATATTACGGACAGCTTAAAATTCCGGACACACTACTTTGTATGGCAAACATTTCAAACGAAATGTTTCAAATTTGCAGTTCAAAACCCATCACCTATTCAAGAAGGTTATCTGAAGGGCACCCAAGCCAGACGAAACGACGAATTTTAATGGTATGCCAACATAAACTGGACTTTCGAGCCGGATTCTATCGACCGGTGAATCGTTGGTTGAAACCTGGAAGCTTATTCCGCCATCGCGAAAGGCCCGAGGAAGCTTTACAAGTTGAGAGAGCGCGCGCCATCATCAAATCCCATTATTGTCACCTGAAAGGATCTTCGCCGTCATAGGACATGGTGAATACGACCATCGCCATTCGGACTGGCTGATTCAACTACAAGGCATTGCTCCATTGGTCTGCTGCGTAATTCCGAGCTTCTGGAGGACAACCGCGTATCATAGGAACGGTAGGCAGGTGGTGTTGCTGGGCCTAAGCAAACCTACTTCGAAGCTCGTTTGATTCGGGAGCCTTCCAACAATTCAAGGATCTTCAGGACTACGTAGACGGCCTTAGTGCTGTTCTACCACCGCACCGGTCAGGTAAGTTAGAACGCGTATATGTCTGGCCGAAGCCCACTTTCTGTATTCTAACACCACCATTTCGATCTGGTTTCTATCTCCCCAACCTACTTGAACCTGTTTTTACCATATATTATATATATATATATATATATATATATATATATATATATATATATATATATATATATATATATATATATATATATATATATATATATATATATATATATATATATATATATATATATATATATATATATATATATATATATATATATATATTTTTAAATATACACAGAGAAAAAATAATTATCCAGTCAATCATATTTGCTGGTAGATCAATCATCTTACTCATTGAATTTCAGTCAACCGTACATTAAAATTGAATCAATAATCTCTATGGTTGGTTTAACTATTTGGTATGATTGGTTCAACTACACAAAATGGTTGAACCAATCATAAATATGATCATCTCTATATTAATATACAATCATAACAATGGTATTATTGTTGATGTGGTGTTGTCAAAACCGCCACGAATCTTCTTTATCGACCATAATACCATATACCTGAAGACCATCACATCGAGTTCCAGTTCATTGAATGGTATTACTTCGAATTCCATTATCACGAGGCAATGTATTCAAGGTAATTATTTATTCGGGTAAATAGCATTCAGCGTAATAGAGCGGGTGACACTTGGGTTAATGACATTTGGTGAAATTAGTTATAGGTTATGTTATAGAATCATCTCAAAAAAATTTTGATTTTTAAGGAAGACATGTAAAATAAGGTTTTTACTATTGTATTTATCTAGGACTCTTAGGTGTTTGTGTAATCGAAAAGACCGGGGAACCTATAGGTGAAATTGAAGATTTATGAAAAATATAAATGTAGTAATATATGCTACAAATGATTATTGACATTGATCTTGAGTGACAAAGTTTGGTAAATACTGCATTACTCAGCAATTGAAGTTTATGTTCTGGGGTAGTACAAAGTTAGCCGGAAAAACCGAAGGGGTAGCTAGTTGGTCTGTAATACCTTATAGCACTTGAGCCTATGAAAAATCAGTTAATGGTAAAACACGTTTGCTGCATGTAAGTAAAATGTGTCATTGAAAACATTTGAACGTCTTCTTCTTCTTTCTGGCGTTACGTCCTCACGGGGACAGAGCCTGCTTCTCAGCTTAGTGTGTTTATGAGCACTTCCACAGTTATTAACTGAGAGCAGGCTTGGGAACTATGATCACAATTTACCACAGTTCATTTATTCTGCCAGTCAACCAAAACACAAAGCAGCAGCAGCATCAATACCATCAGGCGTTGCGCTGCCAACGGTTTACACACAGATTTGATGGAGATTTTTACAGTCAGGTCTCATTTTAGACACTGACACCAACTTTACGCCCATCGCAATTTTTCACTCGTTGTGTAACCCGATCAAACTATGTGTCAACTTTTGTCTACAAACAAAAATTCAGGTTCAACCCATTCATCCAGGAACAGCTGAGAAATTGCGGTGGGAGGAAAGTGGATGGCAGCGTTTTATAAAAGACTTGACCGCAGCATTTTTTTTTTCATGGTCGCATACCAAGTACAGTTTTCTAGAAATTTCAATTCCACGCATGCATAAAAAGCATTGTTGAAACGCACCAACACATGAAAAAAAATCATAAATCGGTTTATTAACAAAATATTTACTTGAAGGAGTTAATTGTGTGAGGATTGTAGCAATATGTTACATTGCTCATCGAGAATCAGGGGAGCTTTGTTTTGAATGTTTGGTCAATTAATTTTGAGTTCTGTAGATCAAACCCAGGCTTGTGTTAAACACAGTGATCGATAAGAGCCCTTTGAACCAAGGCGGGTCCAGCTCCTCCTAAGGTGATACATTATGCTCACTTTGTGGAGAAAACCAGGAAGGGTAGGCGAGGAAGGGCTGGCCATTTTGTTTACAAACATCTGAGACAGGTAGTCGGACAATTGACTTCTGATTGGTTGGAGAAAAAATGATGTCAGAAATTATTCTAATGCAGCCGCATCTGCGCGTAGCGTACTCTACTTTTATCTCTCTTTTCAACTATTTCGTTCGCACTATTGGCAGCACAGTTACTTCCAGTTTGAGCGTTATCCAGGCCAGGCAGCAATGTTTGTAAACAAAACGGCCACCAAACTAAAGATGGCTTCCTAGCCACTTTTGTCAAGTCAGATAACCTTACTCTGGCTACAGAGTACAATGAACCAGCCTTGCTTTGAACTTTCAGTTGATGGATTCCGGTTTGATGTTTAATATATTTTTGGTGTTTATATCCCTTGCTTACATCTCTTTCTCTCTCTCTCTCACTCTGGGATTGTGCGTATCGATATCTACCAAGAAAAGCTGGTGCAAGTCTAGATGTGGAAATAGCTGTTGGGTCCTGTTCGTGTTCTGTTTTTATGGCGCTAAATTTTCGACGCTGCTTCTGTCTTCTGACCAATTTAGTAGAATGAATTAAAATTAAGCAGCCTACACGATAAAATTTGCTACGCATACCAGTTAGCTTTCAGTGCGTTGTTGACTGTTCTTGTTACCAGTAAATTTAGAATTGATTCTTGCAAATTTATCAAGAGAATTGTGGCTTACAATTGTACCGGTTGAATATTTTGACGGTCGATTTCATCTAGTTTTTATTAGGAATACGGTTACCATTCTACATATTTTCCAATTAATTCCAGCGGAATATTTGCTGTTATATCAGCCTATAGGATGAGGCGTTCCAAGGATACACAGGTAATTAATGAGCATTCAAATTAACCTTCGATTTTTTAATTGCATTTCATATGGTTTAATAGAGCAAATTGGCATTATTTGGCAATAGTACTGCTATTCAAATGTTTCCAAATGTTATTTAACATTTCGAATGCACAAATTGATTTGGTTTTCTCAATGGCCTTTGTATTCCCACGCAATTGATAACAGAAGCGAATAGTTTCGTTAGATTAGCAAACTGTTGCACATCATATTAGAAAGAGAAATGTGACAGCAGATCGCATTGCTTCCAGAAATGCACGGTAACGTTTTTCGTTCCAGGAAATCGTCTAGCAGAATCTCCAACAACGCTCATTTTTCAGTTAACAATCGCTTGTTTAAGAATCATACCCACCAGGTAAGTTATAATCATGCTCATTCACAAGCCAATTTTCTTCCGTCGGGCAGTCGCTCGAATCTTTTAATTTCGAATGGATTTACCCAAGCAAAATCGTATACTGCTACAATATGCAGGCAGAGCTTCTCTCCTTCAAATTCTTCCTGTGGATAACCGTTCAAATTGTTTCAAATCATATGGAAAAAACCCTGACGCCGCAAAAAAAAATCATCAGAAAATGCAAATATTTCTAGTAAAATCTCTCCGTCTGATTTTGATTTTATTTTTAACTGAACAATTGAACCAAATAATTGATGCAATGTTCCAAACCAGCACAATGGCTGAAGCACTCTAAATTGGTGTAAAGTTTAGCAATAAAATTGTTTTCGGATTACATTTCTTTTATGGATCAAAACATTTTTTTAAATATTTTAAATTGGAATGCTTGATTTTTGAATTATAAAGAGGACGAGTTGTTTAATTTTCTTACATACAATTTGCAGTTTGCAGTTATTACTAAAACTCATTTGAAACCTGGGTTTAAACTCAAAAGAGACCTAAACTTTTTTAACGAAGCCTGCGTGTCATCTGTAGTAGATTGCAAAAAAGTTTGGATATTTTTTCTTCATACTTGCAAAACTGGAAGATTTTACCTAATGCTTCCAAAACACCACTAAGGAATAATGACGGCAGATTCCTACATTAACATCTTGCGGGAAAATCTGGAGGTTTCGCTGGTCCAGGCGGGCCTTGAAGAGAAATTCATATTTCTCTAGAACAACCAGCCGAAGCATACTGGCAAGAAGACCAAGTCTTTCTTCCGGTCTTGTCGGATTAAACCGCTGAAATGGCCTCCACAAAGCCCAGACCTCAACCCCATCAAGAATTTGTGGACGATTCTTGATGCCAAGGTTGACAAAACTGGTGTTACCAACAAAAATAATTATTTTGAAGCCTTCGAGCGCGCCTGGGAAGAAACCAACGGCCGGTGTGCTAATCGATGCGCGAGCGAACTGATTGATCGCTGTGGACTGTGAATGTGACCACAATCTGGTGAACGGCCACTCAATGAGATTGAAGGAAGCTAGAGGACATCGATGACACCATTAGAGCTTGGGCAACGCTGCAAAGTTATTTCTGTCAGGTAAACTTACATTTAGATATATGCCCAGCCGAAGCTGGTTTATGTTGATGCTCCATAGCAATAA
Source organism: Aedes aegypti (assembly GCF_002204515.2). Lineage (NCBI taxonomy): Eukaryota > Metazoa > Arthropoda > Insecta > Diptera > Culicidae > Aedes > Aedes aegypti. The sequence goes on along the minus strand of NC_035109.1, from coordinate 228,644,849 downwards.
CATTTACCCTTTTCAACGTAATTTGCCTCAATTTTTTTACGCACGCAAGCCCTATACTCAAATGGTTCACTGGTCGAAGCTTTGAGGTACCTTTGGCGCCATTTTTAGTTCTCCAAGTGAGAATAAGAGTATATGTCCTGCTCCATTTCTCCTCTGATGCACTGAATTGCTTGTTCGAGACGAATTCCAACATGCTGCTGTGATCGAATTTGAATGTGACTTGCGAATCCAAGAACTTGAATACTTTGGGACTAACATGGCTTCCCAATGCAGATTGCTTAAAATTCCAATATTCTACCATTTATTGAGGAACAGCATTTCACGAAACGAAACGTGTTGAGTATCGTCGCCAGACTCTTCGATTCTCTAGGGCTGGATGTTAACATTCACTTTTGGACAGATTCAACAAACACCCAAAGAACAATGGAAATCAGACCCAATCCCAAACCAAATTCCCCAGGAGATGCGGAAAACTTCCGCTTCATGTACAGCAAGGGATACTCCATTCATTTCGGATTTCGTTGAACGGGTTTCGGACTATAATAGGCTAGTTCGATCTACTGCTTACTGGCTACGATTAATTGCAATACTCAAATACGATGATAGGTTCAAGGAAGGTTTTTTAAACACTGTAGAACTGCAACAGGCGGAAATACTACCAACGAATGCTGTAGTGAAGTGCTCCCCACTCTGGCGGCTTGTGGGCTGCTGATCGACGAAACCATTTACTTCGTGTTCTGGGTGAAAATCCGGTATCTGCAGAAGATTTCCGTACTCTGCTTGCCCAAGTCGAAGGATTCCTCAATTCGCGACCTTAAACTTCCATCACCGATGACCTAACAGATCTAGAACCACTGACTCCAGCGGATTTTCGCACTGATGGATCCTTACAAACATTACCGGATCCAGACCTTAGTTTGGTTCAGTTGAACCGACTAGATCATTGGCAGCTAGTACAACGTCAACTGCAAGATTTCTGGAGACGATGGAGAACAGAATACTTGTCGCAATGACAAGCCCGGAACACAAATTGGAAACCTGTTGTTTACATAGTTGAAGGTAGTCTTTGCGTCATCGTTGATAGTTTACAACAACCGACGAATTGGAAGATGAGGCAAATTATCCATCTTTATCAAGAATGTCATCTGAAGGGCACCAAGCCAGACTAGAGGACGAATTTTGAAGGTATCCCAACACTCACAATATTGATAATCTCCGAGCTGTTCAGTGGATTACCTATAAGTAAATGAAAAACTGAATTTAGCACTATACCGTCAAACGGGGTAACTTGCAACAGGGGTGAAACCTACAACAAGGGTGAAACATGCAACACTTTGAAATTTAATCAAATTGCCGTTTTGTTCAGCATTGAGTTAAATTATTATGTTTTATTCCGCCATTCATTGACCTTAGGTATATAACAGAATATTTCGGCGAGGGTTGGGTATTGTTTCTCTTTTGGTTGGTTTGTTGGAGGTAAAAATCATATTACACGTTGGATTGCATTAAATTAATGCTGTAAAACGTTCCTCATACCACACAAACGGTAGAAATATGTCATTTGAGTTATTTGCTCTCAGTTATAGTATTTAGTAGTGTTATATAAAAGTATAAATATAAAATATAAAATATAAAAGTTTTGCTAATTTGATGCGTTTTTGAATTTTTATAGTGTTTAATATAAAAATTCAAAAACGTTTTTAACTACCCTTGTGGGGTAGGGGAAGACGGGGTAAGAGCGCATGTCGGGGTAAGACCGACCACCTTCAGTTTGGCATGAAAATGGCGGTTTTCTTAAAAGTTCACCAAGCACTTTCCACAAACACAAGATTTTTGACATTTCGAACCATTTAGGATGCTATTAACATTGAATTTTTCATAACAAATATCAAAAACAAAGTTTCTGCTCGTCGAAATGGAATTTGATCTAAATTTAACAGATGCTCATTAAAGCATTTCGGAAGGTATTTTTTTTGTGAAATCATAACAAATTACCCGTTCATGCATCAACAGAAATGTGAAAAAAGGTTCAGTGAAGTGAAATATGATTTGTTGATATTTGGCTTTGAACTGAGGCCATAATTATGAACATTGAGCAAGCGGGGTAAAACCGACCACTGTTGAAGGGGTAAGACTTCCACCCCTGATTTATACCAGATAAAATGTCTGAACCATTTTGAAAGTTGTAACTACGTTTTACATTATTATTTAAGTAAAATTAAATCAATTTTATTATAAATACAAGCCAAATCCACATATTTTTTTCCAAAACATGGGTGTCTCAAGGTGAAAATATATATATTTATCTAAGTTTTTTTAATTAACCCTAGAAATGTTTCAATTTCCCCAATAACCAATGTAGAATTCATAAACATTATACTTTTTAGAATCATAGGGAACTGAAACATTTTATCCGCAATGTTGTGTACGAAAATCGTGCTGGTCGCTTTTACCCCGTGGGAGGGTGGTTTTACCCCGTTGCTAAAAATAATTGTGATAAGACATCACATTTCCAAGCGCCATAAAATAAATATTTTTTTACGAATACAACACCTGGGATATTTTTGGATCATGCCTAAAGTTCCAAAAAACGACATGCTGCGTCGAAAAAGGATTTATTAGTTCTTGATTTTGACATATGAATTAAATTGCGGGCGGTCTTAGCCCGGCTTCCCCTAACTTGCAACAGCAATTTTGATCTCAATTGTTTGATATTTCTTGCCGTTTGCCATCGAAAATACATAAAAAGGCAAAATTTAGCAACTATTTGTTCAGTAACTTAATTTTGTTTTGTACCTCAATCAATTCAATACACGTTTGATACTAAATATTAGAAAATTTACATGCATTGAATTATTATTAGATTTTGTTATATTTTCTGGATATAATGGACAATTTTGAAATGCTGTATAAAAATTAACTTGCAGATCTGCCATTGGGAGCTTTCTGCATAAAATATGATGAAAGTTTAGTCAATACATCAACATAGATCATTTTAAGACATACATATAAAAATGTGATACGTTGCTTGGATTTATATATGTATGAACAATTATTAATGTGGAGTATAACCTAAACTACCACTATATTTGTAGAAAAGTTGCATTTAAACGTTTTATTGGCTTTCCAATAACTGTTAAGTCCTATGATATACTAGAATTTCCCCGTGTGAACACCCTGTGCAATGTCAATAGAGTATTCAATCGAATTAGTTTAATACTCATAATTCAATCAATAATATTAGTTTTCTAAGAGTAGAGTAGCCTGTTTCTGGATATTTTTATGCTTTTACTGCAAACAGTTATTAAATGATCATAATAACCGATATAGTTTAAGTTTTTAATAGTGTACTTCGGGTAGCACTGTGTGTGGCATGTTACCCCACATCAGGGGTAGCGTTAAAAATGTATATTTTTCGTCTTTCCTGATCCCAGAAAACCAAATACTGATAAAAATTAATACTGCGTGGTATCCTTTACGTGGTAAATAGGGTATCAGATGGTTTTTGTCTCATCTGAATCATCAAAATTTTCATCCATATAGCTTTGAAGTTGAAAACTGTTGCAAGTTACCCAGTTTGACAATACCATTTAATTCCACTAGAATTTGTTTTCTTTGACCGATACGCGTATTTCGACGTCAACTGTAAGGCCGTCTTCAGTGTCGTGTGTATATCGTGTGGCAGGGACGAAAATACTCTATGCCCTGAGAAGTCAAAAAAAACCTTTACGAAAAGATCCGTAACCGATAGGGTTGGAACCCACAACCCTCAGCTTGGCGTTGCTGAATAGTTGCGCGTTTATCGATACAGCTCTCTGGGCTCAATCAGATATAATAAGCTACTCTCTGAAAGTTTCATGAGGATGTAAAGAATTCTTGTTTTTAAATTATTACGAACTATTTTTGGGTGTACTTTTGTACTTTAACTAGTGTAAGTGATCCATTAGTTTTGGGTGTTCCTATAGGTGCGGTATAGCCATTTTCACTGATTTTATTTCACTAGCCACAGAACCGACACTGCCAATCGACGTATGGGCTTGTTGATACACGGAAAGTTTAAAAGAGCGTTCAAATAGCCTTAAAACTGATGAAATACACTAAAATTGCTAAAACTTCTCTTACTTTTATCAATAGTTGCAGTAAAGTGTTGATATACCGGAGGATTCCATAAAAAAACAACGGATACCGCAACTATAGGAACACAAATTAAAAATATACTGCAACTAAAGGAACAGTGTTGGAGGTATTATATTTCACTGACATGTCGTGAATTACTGCTATGAAATCATTTTTCTCATTAACACTTCAGTCGTCGCGCTGTTGTATTTTGTACAACACTGCTGAAAAAACCTCGCTTTTTATTCACAACAGTAGTGCGGTGGTTCTGACGGTGGCAAACCGCGCGACGACTGAAAGGTTAAGTCAAATATCGTTACTTCCCGTTACAACATTAACATTGGTTGCGCTTCTCAAATTAAGGCGGTTAAATAAAGTAATCGTGCTTAGTACCTCCACTATTGGTAAATCTACCCTATATACCGATTGAATCAATGAATCCACTAAATGAATAGCATGATATCAAATACGTTTTACGTACGAAAACAAAAAAAAAATCAGAACTGACCCAGATCAAATATTGATCCGGAACCCACAGGTGCCATTAAATGCAGTTAATAATAAATTTCGCTTCATTTCACTCACATCAGGACCACTTCCAGCCGAAGCGTTCATAAAAAGAAAGAAAATCGACAACATCACACGTCCGCAATACGTGCCAGACGGGGTCAAACGCCCATCGGAAAGTCGTTACAAACAATGTTAGTAATTCCCCTTTCCAAAAACACCTCACGCATCGTTACACACATCTTCGGGACCTTCTTGTGGATTGTATCACTTTGGCACTCATATCCACTTACGTCCATGGATCCACATTATGCGCCCCAAGACGCATTCAAGCAGTCAGAAAAGTGCGATATGCTTTATGTTTCTTTTCCATTTTGGCATTTCGCTGCCAGGAGCTTATTGATTTCCCTGATGTGGTATCTCGACCAGTGGATTATAACAATATTGTATCTTAATTGAATCAAAATTTGTTACAAATGGAAAATTTTGTATAATTTTATTAGAAACACTAAAATTTGGATGAAAAAGCTATAACACAATTAAAATAAAATCAGTGATAATAACAAATGCTGTTTTAAATTTGTTGTAATTATTACACAATCTGTAAAAAAAATTGCATTATGCTTGTCGGTTTTATTTCATGGTACAAAAATTGAAGTTAGTTATATTTTTTATTAACTATAAACTTAGTGCCTATTTTTTTTTTCAATGTTGATTAATGTAGAGCAAATCTGGTTAAATCTTTTGCAATTTTACTTCTAATGTGCTGAAATTACAAAATATTTTGTTAGGAACTGTTAGGAACCGTGCTGAGTAACAAGCTCTGTTACAATTACGTTGGAATCCACTGTTCGGGATGGCAAACGATGCCAAAATCTAGGGACTGCCCAACGAAGACGAATGGTCCGGGGAAATTTATTGGACCGAAATCTCGTAATCAATGTTAATGGTTCTGCTTTCGCTAGAGTTTCTCTGCTGGATTTACGCTAATTCTAAGGGCTTACGGCAGCCTCCACATGAGCCCGAATAAATGCCCCACATCTGATCTTTTGCGAAGCCGCGTCGGCATCCGGTGTTGGCTTTCAGAAAAACGATTGTTGGTTGTCGATAAACGGGAAGGTAGGGCGACCCGCCAATAAAGCCACATCTCAACTGACCGAAAACAGTCATCTTGTGGCACTTTGCGGTTGACAGGAAATATCCACTCGATTAAGCAAGGAAGCATGTGCCAAAGTTATAAATGGGGCAAGTGGGCAATGACGCCGAAGAGTTATGTTTCTCCCATACCGTTAGCAATTCAATATACGACGATACGACAATCATTTTTACAATATTATGTTATGTATAACAAAAATCTAAAAAGCTTTATAAGTTACCATAGCATTGTTTGTAGGTCTTATTTGATTTTGTCATTTGTAGAGCAGTTTCTAATTTGTAATGATTTTTTTTTATAGAAATCATGTTTTTGCTGTTGTTTCACTGCAATCCAAATGAATGAGGGAGGTAACTTTCTGCTTATGTTTGAAGTGCACAGTTTAGCAGAACCCATATCATTGATCAATAATGGTGCCGGCCATGTCCTTACAGTCAGTTGATATGGGGAAGGAATGTTAGTGTGTATGATTGTTGCTTCTAGACATCGATAACATCTGCATCTCTACAATCACAATGGTGTTTTAGTGAGGGAGGATAAAGATCTAAGAGTCAAATTTGGTCGGTGATATTAGTAAAATATTAACATATGCGTCGACATTCATAATGTCAAATTATTCAAAGGTTTTTTTTTAGTAATGATGAAAGAAGAAATACCACTATGTTATTTCATAAATGATCTATTCTGAGATAGAAACCATTCACTTTCTTTAATCGATTCATTTGGATTGATTCACTTGGTTTGATTAGATAATTAATACCGCTGGCTCCGCTTCTCCAGCATCGTAACTGATGAGCTCGTTACTCGGACTAGCGAATGCCACAAGAAATCCTGCCGCAGACAGCACTGGCTGCCTCCTTCCCTATGGCAAGAATCACATCGAACGACGAAACGAATAATTTATGAACGAAAAACGAGGAAAAAGATGCTGTCGAATAAATTACCTTGCACAAGTAGCTAATGCTCTGCCGCCCCCTCCAACTCGGGTCAACCAGTCGTCATTAATTATGGCTAACTTTCAGCTGGCTGTTTGTACAGCATGGTCCATTAAGCAGCAAGCGTTTGAAGTTGCTTCAAGCAGTTAGGAAGTGAAAACAGGTGAAATTGGGAAAGTCATCAATATGTTCGTTGAAAAAGGAACAAAACGCAGAGCACAAAATTAAATGTCACTTTAATAGTTGCTCAAACCCTCGATTTCGTCTCTCCAAAGTTTAATATTGAAGTACATCACCGTGTTAGAGTTAGACAAGACAGTGAGCAAGGTCGCATAATAAGGAAGTAGATGTCAGGCTGACACATTCTACCCTCTGTGAAATTTTCTAAGCCCCACAGGAATGCGACAGTAGCTCGAGAGTTGTACTTCTACGATATATAAAATAAGGGGATGTGAAGGGCCAATATCACTAAACACGGGTGTGACATCTGGATATTGGATGAGGAAGAGTGCAAATATTGGCATTTTCGTTCCAGCGATGAAATGCCAAGCAACGAGTCTGAGATTGAAGCATGCGATAGCGAACTACATTGTTAGCGAGGGCACGTGTCTGTAACGAGAAACTTATTTGTCAAGCGAAATCCCGTCTCCCCAATTGGAATCATATCGGATTCATCATGAGTTTTTTTTTCAATCGCGAATCTGATGGCTGAAACAGTGACGTTTGTTCGTTTGCTTTTCTGGCATTGAAAGAACTATTTCAGATTGATACTGCAATCTAATTATTCGCATTGAACTGCATAAAGTCATGCGTAAAATCACAAAACTGAATCTTAATCTGCTGGTTGTGTCATGATTACCCAAGCAACACACATTGTTACAAGTAAGTCACGGCAACGGCTGCTTAACATATTCAATTGAGAATATAAAGGATACATTGCAACATGGAAAAATAGTACTGCGTAACCGAAAAAGCTCAAAAAGTCGAGCTGTATGTAACTTGTTGGTAGTTAGATAAGGTAAAAAGTGACTGAATAGCAATTTGTTGGTTACACATGGCTTTTTTCTGCGACAAAACAAAGTTAAACAGATTGTTTTATTCTGATAGTTTTGGAACTGAGAAACCATTTTAGAATTGAATAGGTGCCGGATCCTATTCTTGGCATTTTTGATTCACTTCGGCAGTGGGTTTTTTTTAAAAGCTACTGAGCTCATATTTGGCCATAATCGAAGCGCTTCTTTTTACAAAGATTCAGACAATTCGGCCGAGAAAAACCACCCATGCCTAAATATACCTATTCGGTTTTGGAGAGAGGCCTATGTGTCCCCCGGAACTACCTCATGGTATTTGTCTTCTTCCCCGGGTTGCAGACAGTTCCAGTTTGGGGATGGCACCCACACTGTAAGTGCCCTACATACCCGAAGCTCATCTTCATTCTTCGTCGACTGGCTTGTTGGGTGACGGTCGGTCGGGGAGGTCGGTCTGACGGTTCCAATTCTGGAATGGCTTCTGGTTCATCGGCGCCCCGACGACCCAAAGCCATACCGAACACGTTTCTTCTTTCTTCGTTAGGCTGGCATTCAAGTTCCGAAGTCGGTTAGACGATTCCGGTTGGAGGTAACTTCCAGTTCACTGGCGCTCCGACGTCTCGAAGCCAAGCACTCTATGCTTCATATCACTGCTCTAGTCTCCACTTCCGCTGCTATAGTGCTGACATTATCTGTGCCACTGTCCTGTTCACTACATTCCTCTTATCCGCGTCGTCACATCCTTTGATGGCATTGTCAACGTTTACGTCGTCACCAAGAATGGCTTTCATCTCCTTTCGTTCTAGATCGAACCACGCTCCGAAGTTTTCTCCGTGTCGATGTACTCAGGACAGGTTGACGACCTTGTGTGGCCGAACCTGTACAAGTTTTGTCTGAAACAACCATGTCCCGACAAGAACTGTGTCAAAAGATCTTCACCGTGTGGTCTTCTTATCCACATCGACTGACTTGGAATAAGATGATGTGTCCATCTGCCAGTCGCAGTTTGATCCCACTGGTGTTGCCATTTACTGGTGTCTTACCAGATGCTTAACTTCGCGTTAAGAGTTGATGATGCAACCACCAATCGTGATTCTTGCCTGCTGCACTGCCTTACGATCGCTTCAGTTTTGTGGTGGGCAATTGCCAGATTCATGCCCAGCACACAATCTTCAATAGTATCGATCGTCTCGGTGGCAAGTACCTCCACCTCCCATCTTAATTCACCGACTACCAAAAGCACTACATCGTCCGCAAAGCGAACGATCTTTACGCCTCTGGGAAGATTCAATTTCATGACACTATCGTACATAATATTCCACAGAGTATAACCACTGTTTCGTATGAAAGTAACTGGTTCTAAAAGTAGCTCTTCAGAATCCGGCAGATGTACTTAGGTACTTTCATGCTATGCTACGAATCGGCGAATTGCTAGCGCAGATGAAGTGTTCTTCACGTCACGTTCTTTTACGGAAGCCGAACTGCATATTCTCTTTCTCCGCATGCTTCGTAAGCCTGTTCAGGATTACTCTTTTGAGCAGTTTATTGGATGTATCTAGCAATCTTATCGGAGAATACGCTAAAGATTCGCAAGATGGTTTTCCCGGCTTTGGCAGCAGTACCATTTTTGTCAGGAGTCTGGAAAGCTGCCATCGTCAATGCAGTTCTGCTGTGTGGTCCTGGATATATCGCTGTTAGGATCGCTGTTTTCAGAGTCAGATTAGGATTCCGTCTGATCCTGGGACCTTCTTTGTGTCCAAGGCTCCAAGTCGCCACATCGATCAACGCCCTACTTGTTATTCGAGATTCATCGTAGTCTCCATCTTGCACTCCGTAAGGATTGGACGGCCTGGTTTAAGCTTCGTGCTGCGGGAATAGTCTTTCAATAAAGACCCTTATTTTCAAGGGACATCTTTCTGGTGGCATGGCCGGTCCTTTAAACTTCACCATGATTATGAGCGGATACAATTTTTGTAAGCACTGTCCTATAACAGGTATAAATCTCGCTGTCGTCGTAGCCCCCGTTGAGATAACAACGAGCTTCAGTGTTTGCCCACACACGCCAGATTGTCGTTTATCCTGTAGATATGTTATATAATTCCTAGCCTTAACTTCTCCGATAACAGAATCTCCCAGATCCTGACTATTAGTCTATGTAAACAAATGTCCAATTTCTCCTGGCCATTTTTGAATGGTTCCGCATCGATATCATCGTTTACTTTGATCCTTTGTGCCGTTTTCCTCAGTCATTCAAATGTTCGTCGTAGTGTCGCTTCTACCTTTCGATCGCGTTGCGTCCGTCAGACAAAATGCTCTCAGTGTACATCTTGATCTATGACACAAAACCTTTGCAGAACGCATTGAGTTTTTATTAAAATTCTGCGTTTCTTGGACGCGGAACACCACCTCCATTTCTTCACATTTCTGCCGCTCGGGCAATGTTGATAGACTCACAATCAAATCTCAATCAATACACTCTCCCGTGAGAACAAACTCATTAGAGATCTGCTTCGCAAAACCCACGCTTGAGATTTTGATGCAAAATCACTCAATCAACTCAAACCGTAAACAATTATTCAGTCGGCAAAACTCGTCAAAAACTCATGAAACCCGAATGTTTTTGCTTACGTTAGCAAGGATTTCTATAATTTTCCCAGACTAACAAGAAATAATTACCGTGTGTAAGTAAACTGTGGAAATACGAGACAATGAGTCAAAAAGGTGAGCCAACTCATCCATGATTTTCTGACTGCTGAGCTGCGTGATTGACAACTCACGCATGAAAAATCGCAAGCGTGAGTTATGAGAAATTGAGATTTTCACAACACTGGCTCCAAGTGGCGCTTCTTCTGCTGCAATAGACTGATTTGCCGCTTTCGCTACAGTCTATATCGTTCGGTGTTCTCCCGAGTACCTTGTTGCAGAACCACTGCCTGCGCTGCGTTCTACTCTACCATAATTGTTTTACACTCTTCGTTGTATTGAGCATACCGTTGACCCCGATCTACGAGATGACTGATTTTATTGTACTCCAGCAGTTCTCGACAACGTTTGTTCGAGATTCTGGGCGTACTCTGTGTCAGTCGCTCAAGGTCATACCGAGGCAGGCGTCGGTTTCGTACGTTTTCAGCAACGGAGATTTGAGGTTGCAGCTTTACCATTACTAGTTAATGGTCAGAGTCAATGTTGATTCCGGTCTTGATGATTCCTTACAAGTACCGTCCATCTATGGAAACGAAATTGATTTGTGATTCCATATGCTGTGATGATTGGTTTGGAAGGCAGCGAAACCAATCAATTGTTAGCCGTTATCGTCCGTCATTCGGTGGGCGCTGCATTTACCTCGTCGATCTGAACTTCTCTTCCTGGCCAACCTGAGCGTTCAAATCATCAGTGCTTCCGGAGTGTGGGTAGTGTACGTTGATTATGCTAAGGTTGAAAATCCGACCCTAGATCCTCCACCTGCACATTTTTTCGTAGATCGGCCACCACCTGATCCAGTGCTTCTGCATATCGCCTATCACGATAAAAGCTGTTCCTAGCTCCTGTGTATTGCCACATATCTGGTGAATGGTATGATTATCTCTAAACGTTCGCACTATTGATACCTTTCAAGAAACCTGCTGCAGCACTCCAATTCCGAAACCATAGACCTTTAGTGCACCTGAGAGTATGTTTGTACTTCGAATGAAGTTGATTGATTTGCAGTTTCATGTATCGAATTTCCAAACGCTAGTCCGTTTTGAGTGCTTCGATGATCCGTCACCCCTGACATAGAGAATAAACGCTCCATGTTTGCAGAAGCACCCCTTCCCTTCCCTGTTAAAATACGATCACACTTTCCACTAGGATTGGTTGGCCGATTTTCTCTAAAATTGCACGTACCACTAGGAGGTAGGAATAGGAATTTCCTGATAGAAGAACACAAAGTGTTCCTTGTTAATCCTTCCAAGAAACCTTCAGATACGCAAAGTATCAACGGTAAGCCATCCCAGCATTAATAAACCATATCAATAATTTACATTTCCAAATATATTCACTAGACAACCAAAATGAATGTATTTTCCCCGAATGTCAGTTCCCTGAATACCGGGTACCCCCGTTGGTTTGACCACATTTAATCTGAACACTTTTTAATCTTTATCCCGCTAATTTGCACATCTTTCAGATTAAAAATGGTTCAAACGTCATTTACCTCATGGAACGGAGTGAAGCGAAATGGAACGCTGTGGAACAGAACGCAGAATCAAAACAAAATAGTGAAAGAGGTAACCAGAAACACGGTTTTAGGGTGACTAGAAGTTCAAATTAAAAATGAACCCCGATGGTTTGCATAAGGTACCGTGCAAATTAGCGGGGGTGCACTGTATACTTATTCCCCAAATAGCTCATTTCACTGAAAAGTTGTACACAGTTCGAACGAGACGTGTAAATTTCTGAGACATATAATGCACATAATTGGAGCGTGGAATATCACTGACATTTACATGATATGTCATGTGAACTTCAATTATATGTCATGTAATCCAGCAGGATCCTGTGTGATTACATGACATATAACACATTTTTACATTATTTCAGACTTAAATTTACATGACGTCATGTTTACATCGCCAAAATGAAGTTTGCATGACGTGTAATCTTCATTATTTTTAACTCTGTAAGCATTCAAAGGTGGCATAACTCTATACCGTTTTGCTTCAAAATGCCGGACGCTTCGGCTATTTTTACATTTTTAACAATATAAATTCAAAGTTTTATGTAATAATCATGTACAAAACTATTCTCTAAGTTTAGTTGTACGTTTTAGAAGTTAATGTATCGCAGTAGGCTGCAATATATTCAAAACAAAAATTAAAAACAAAATGCGTATCAATGGATCAATGCACGATTCACTATTTGACGTTTTAGCGGTGCCGTGTTATTTACGTGATCATGGGAACGAGTGAATTCGGCACCGCTCAAACGTCAAATAGTGAACTCGTGCATCGGTCCATGGACCTATGGACCAATGCACGAGTTCACTAATTTGACGTTTGAGCGGTGCCGAATTCACTCGTTGCCATGGTCACGTAAATAACACGGCACCGCTCAAACGTCAACGAGTGAACGCGTGCATCGGTCCATGCACGTGTTCACTTATTTGACGTTTGAGCGGTGCCGAAGTCACTGGTTGCCATGGTCACATAAATAACACGGCACCGCTAAAACGTCAAATAGTAAACCCGTGCAAAGGTCCATACTCTACACTTTTCAGTGTTTGTTGAACTGAACCTTACAGTTGCCGTTAAAGAAAGATACGTATTATTTCAAATTCAAAACAGTGTTTGGTGTTAGAACGTGTTTCAAATGAAAAATGAACTATTGTGCCCAATTGCTTTGAAGTGGAAATAGTTGAAAAGTGATCTAATCAATAATTATTCAGATAAATTCTCGGTGTCCAGATTAGGGAGCAAGTTATTGGACTGATTTGAAAGCCGGACGCATACGAAAATCAAATGAAAACTGAACCTAATCCAGATTATTGGGAGCTGTCCTATCTAGATATCCAATGCACAGTTATTTTTGAACATTACTGAGGAAAAATGTATGTTATCTTAATTTCTGGAGAGTTTAAAGCTCAAGAATCCATCATTCAATCATCGACAATCATCGAAAACGAAAAACCAGTTTTTTTGTTCAAATTTAAAGAAATCCTCATAAAAATATATCATTGCAATTCAGATAGCAAGTGTAACGCAATGATAGATTGTCTTGAACATTGCTTAAATTTTGAGCAAAAAAACTGGTTTTGAAAATTTGTAAAACGATGATGGTTATTTTCCTCCTAATCAACATTATTACCATGGATCAAATTACAGGTGATACATTGTATTGTGAATCCAGGCACTAGCATGAGGTGAGTGAAGCAATTTAGTAGAAATTTCCTTTGCTTTCTTTGCAGCTTCAACTTAAGATTTTTGTGATTACGTTCAGTAAACTGTTTGACATCATGCAATTTAGTGTTGTTGAGTTGAATTTTATACAAAATATGCAAATATTTAGCCAAAAGCTAGTGTCTGGAATCCGAAGCAAAAGTGTCCGGAATTCGAAGCAACCTAATAATAGTGTCCGGATTTCAAAGCAAGACACATCTCTATTTTCCGTATATTTAAACGTTTTTAACCTAATAACTAACTATTTTTATTGCATCATGCTAAAAAATACACATTTTTCTATGGAAATGAGCCTTAGCCTTTTTAGGCTTTTTTGTTTAAAGTTCTCGTGCCTATGCAAGAATGACCAATTATCTTATTCTTTTTATTGCTTCTAGGCTACTTATGACAGCAGACTGTTATCGAAGGAACAGGTTTTTCGGAAAAATGAAGTTTCAGGAAAAGGGTCATTCGATTAAATGGCATTCGGGAAAAAATGTAACAATCCTATTTGCAATATTGAGTAACTGAACTTCATTAGATATGAAATAAATCATGACACAAAAACGTTAATCAGATACCGTAAAACAAAAGTTTTGATCTCTTAGAGACACTTGAGATAGTCTCTTCTGAGCTGACGATGCAGCATAAATTCCGAATCATGCTCTTAAAACATCAGAAGTCATGTACCACCTCACTTGCTTCCACTCGCTTTGAAATTAAGCAGATTTTCTTTAAAATCCCTCTCCTCTGAGTAACGAAGTGCAATCCTTTTGATTTTCCAAGTGAGCTTGCAAATTGAAGACCCTTGGCATGGAGTAGACGGATTGAAGTGAGATGCACACTTTATCTCACCTTTCGCTACAGGGGGATAGTCCGTTGTATTTAACCTGCTTTCCGTTTGCATCGGCTTCCACTGATAAAAGTCCCAAACACACCCATATATTCCCGATTGATTGGCAGCGTCAGGTGAAATGGAAGCTTTAGCTTTTAGCTGACTTAATCTTGTTTTAGTTCAACCGGGGCGCCGAGGTCTGTTGCTGGCAGCAGCTCCGGAAGAATCAGGGTTCCAATGGGAAATAAGAAAAACATTTTCTCTAAATTGGCATTTCCGTGTGATCATTTATCGTACCGAAATCCTTCCCAAACTGGGCACTTTGTGGAGAGGAGACTGGGCGGGGACGACTTTCACTTTTCTCTTTTATTTTGTTTGCTACATGAGCATGGGTCAGGATGGGAGAAAAGTCGATTTCGGATATCCCGATGGAGGGCTTATGTGGAAATGGTATGGATGTATAACATGCATACCCCGCCAGGTGAAACAAATCGAAATGCTGCCGGGCTATATTTAATCAAATCAAATGAATGTCTGGCGAGGATCGGAAGACCTTTGAACCGGAACCTCGATTTTCACCATTCACATTTAATCAACTGGTTTTCATGCATTCATGATTGTAAGCGAAAATTCTGCATGGGGTGAAATGCCTCAATGTTGGAAATTTTCATTAAATGATTTTACACTTCTGGTTCTGTTAAATTGATTGAACACTTTCATTTTATGTGTTTCAATGATCTTATGTAGTACACAGCTAAAAATGTTGTAACTTCCATCCAAATGAATAAGGGATGGGACTTTCTGCTTATTCCCGAAGTGCAAATTTAAGTAGATCTCATATTATAGATCAATAAGCGCCGGCCAAGTCCTTACAATCAATTGGGATGGGAAGAGAATGTTAATGGGTGTAATGATAGTTGCTTATAGAGATCGAGAATACCTCTGCATCTTCACAATCACCACGGCAAGGGTGTTTATTAGTGAGTGAGGAAGAGATAAGGGAAGAAAAATACGACTCTTACTTAAAACTAGTTCTTCCTTTTTGTCTCGACTTGAAAAGTTTTTTTTATTTTATTTTTTTGATACGTCAACATCCATTATGTCGAACTATTCAAAAGATGTTTTTAGTAATGACTACAAGAGAAAAATATATGTATATTGAAATTATATAAAACTGAAATAATTCACTCAATTCGACGCTTGTAGTGACGAACCATACACAGTTAGTTTTAAAATTACATAGAAGTAACGCTATCATGAAAATAAAAGTGTTATTATAAACCTGTAACAAGCTCACCAGTTGGTAATCCATCCTTAACTGAACACCAGGAATAAGTATACCTCTTTAATGTACATCTGAATTCTATTACTAAAGATGATTTGATGGAATATCGACCGTCTAGATTGATTTTGAGATTTATTGGCGTAATTTCGGTCCAATGCAACCCGTGGACCGAAATTACGCCAATAAATCTCAAAATCTATTACTAAACTTAAAAGCAAACCCAATCACAGCTTTACTGAGAAAATTGATCATTTAAATAGATCCTTTTTTCTTCAAAAGTATTTTTTCGCTTTTTGGGCTTTATAGAAAATAACGGTGATTGCATTAACTTAGAGAAATACTTCTTAAACAACGTTTTAGTGCATATTCAAACATTTTTACTGTTTTAACTTTGCCAGAACTTATTTTCCCCCAATTAGGGAAAATTATTTTACCCCAAAATAATTTTCCTAATTGGATTGTGTATCAAATTCATGAGGTAAGCGAAAGCTTTTTAGTGAAACGTGCAGTAGATCGTTTTCCACGACAACTGGATTTGGTCTGAATGTTTTTACCTTCCTTCGTTACACTTGAAGTACATGTCTCAAAAGTACAAATAAGAAGAGGCACAACTGCCATCATCATCCATTGAATTATGGCAAGAAAAAAAAACACAGAGTGCTATACTATACTATACCTGCGTTTCTGAATATCTGCAACACCATGGAGAAGTAGCGTTCATAGAAATAAGTTGCACTGGAAAACAGACGGATGAAGACGATTTCTCAATTTGTTCGCGTCAGGGGTGCATTAATCACAGATAAACGGATAGTAACAATCAGACGGTTTGCTTTCGCTAATCCGTGATTTGAAATTCGTTTGACTAATATGACAGATGTACCATCATGACATTGTCGTACCCTTAGTATTCTCATACCCATTTCTCCTTCGAAAACATTATATGTGTTATATCGGTTTTTCTATGTCAGCGTTCCTGCCATACTTGTGCAAATAGTGAGTAAAGGAACGTCGTTCTCGCGCGGAGACAGTCACACGTTCACTTAATGAGTATAATAAGTAAGAATTAATGCTGCATGGAGTGCATCTGTCTGCAAGTAATTCTTTCCGTAAATTATCTCTGAAAAGAACTTCTAGATAATGACTGCATCGTTTGGAATGGAGAGGTAAAAATCAAATTAACACAAAATTGTTGAATTATCAGAGACACGCGTGACACATGTAGAAGTTAAATGAAACATTTACTTATACTATTGCGAGTAAATTCCATCATATGGTTAACCTTCCAGCCGTCGCGCGGTTTGCCACCGTCATAACCACCGTGCTGCTGTTGTGAACGAAAAGCGAGGTTTTTTGAACAGTGTTGTGCAAAGTACAACAGCGCGACGACTGAAGCGTTAACGGAGAAAATATTAGCCAAAGTTGTAATTTTTGTGTGCATATGTCGTGTGGCAGACACAATAAAATTTTTCAATTAAGTTTCTGGAATTTTCATTTTGACCTTTAACTTTAACTTTACCTGGGCCGTATCAGGAATTGATCTTCAGTATCTTCTCCTTCTTGGAATGTTAGCTTAGTGGACGCTTGCTCTTAATTGAGAGCTTTCTTTGCTAAAATTTCTATTTTCACATTCGTACATCGTGTAGCGAGAACCATGATTTCAAGTTTCACTCTACTTATCCGCAAATTGTATCAAATTGTTTCTGTTCGCAACTGACCTGAAAGGCCCCCAAAAGCAGGGAAGCAAATTTGTTGTTGTTCACAATATTCTTTTCGCAAACTTCATGGTTTTTGCCAAATTTAATTCAATTATTTATACCATCACCCACACTACGACAGGATGGGAAGAGCATTTCAGATGCTCTGGATTCATTTGTTTGTCTACTCTTGACGACCTGTTTCACGACCTGAGGAAAGATGAAGTCAGAATAGCATCAAGGATGAACAGCGCCATCACATCGTAGATGATGATGCCAACAACAACGATGACTACGACGAAGACGACGACGACAACTGGTGAAGTGATATAAATTTCCCGTCAAGTGCATACTCTTGCTTTTCAAATTCTGTTTTATATTGTAAACATAAGGTACCTCTCTTACGCTTTCCTTCGGTGGTATTTTTGTCATATAGTGAGTACTTTCCTCCCGCAGTAATGCTTTCGTGATACCCAAGCACTAGTCGTCAGATTCCATCCTCTTTTTTATTTTGTTGCAGCTTACGAAGGGAAATACTGCACATCCAGCGGAAAAGTGGTGCTTGAATTTGACGCCGAATCAACCGCAAAAATGGGAATACGTCATCTCCTCTTCCTCACCACACTTCAATAGGTCGGATAGATGGCAGAATTTTTCAACATACGAAGAACCACGAGGTACTCAGAAAAAAGCATGGCGTTGTGATTCCGAAATTTCCAGCACAATGGGAGGGATATGAGTGGGGAATGCATACATGGAGAGAGATAAATCAACTTAATAATGCATTCCAAAAGAGATACTGCAATTGGCAAAAGATTTCGAAATATTAGGAATGACTATTATTGATCAAGGTGTCAACTTGTAGGGACCCAGACATGCTTGAACAGACTGACCCTTAAACAAAAAAGATGGAAAACTCAACGGGGCATTTCTTAGATATGTGTTAAGCTCTCTCAAAATTTCAACTCGATTAGCTGCTCTACTAGCTGGCGCAGTCCATTCGAAGTTTGTATGGAATATTCGTTTCAAATATATAAAAAAAAATACCCAACGTCACTATTTTGTTCCGTATACTCGTTGATCGCGTTCAATTGCGCTCAGAATGCCAAATTCGCTAGCTGATACCCTAATGAACATAATAACAAAAGGTTGTATTTGGATATAAGGTCATTTTCATTTCAGCTGTTGAAAGTTAAGCTTAGCTCAGCACTCTCGTTGGTTCACATAAATGCATGCGCCTTGTGCATCAGCTCGCCCAGCGTCATAAGTGGCTATGATTCACTTAGTGGCTTTGGAAACACATAGCAGTATTGCGTGAGCTTTAGGCGAAGTAGGCCGTCATTGAAATTTGTACATGTCGTTGATGATTGTTGCTAAAACATGTCACAATTTCGAATTTAAGAAAACCTGTTGGTATTGCATCTGAAAAAGTATATAAAGAGATGAAAAAAACGAATTTAGTACTATACCGTTTAATTCCACTAGAGTTTGTATCCTTTGACAGATTACGCGTATTTCGACCTCAACTGTAAGGCCGTCTTCAGTGTCGTGTACTAAACTTGACTTGAAGAAAACCATCGTATGCACATATTATATATTTAAACTGGGTATAAATGTAATACCCATTTTTAATAAACTTAAAATTTAACTGGAATGATCTGGCTAAAATGTTGAATACAATCAACAGCGTACACAAGGATATCAAGTTCACCCACGAGGAGGAGAAGGATGAAAAACTAACATTTTTGGATTTACTTGTCACCAGGGAAGAAAGTTCATCTTACAACTTCGAAATCTACAGGAAGCCCACAAACACCCAGCGAGTCATCCCTTACACATCGAATCATTCGTTCCAGCATAAGCATGGAAAGGCATAAGCATGGCAGCGTTTCACCCCATGATCCACAGAATGCAGACTCTACCTCTCAGCGAAGGCGGAAAGACCAAGGAACTGGAATATATCTACGAGACGGCAAGGATCAACGGATACAAGGAAAGGACGATAAAAGCCATCATCGACAAAAAGGAAAGACAGCAAATTCGGAGTGCTTTGACGACGCTAACCCCTATCACCGAACCCATGAAGAGAGTCTCCATCCCATACGACGTACACATCAGCAAACAGCTCCGCCCAAAGCTAAGGAATTTCGGAATCGATTTGGTATTTTCCAGCAGAGATAACCAACTTAAGACTTTGTTAGACTCTATCAAAATGCAGTAAACACACTAAACAAAGCTGGTGTTTACAAAATCAGCTGTTCCCATTGCAGCAAGGTCTACGTTAGTCAAACAAAGTGGTCTCTCGAGGTTAGATTTAAGAAACACTTAGCGGAAATAGGAAAAGCTCAGAAACGATAGACAAAAAAACGCCGCCTACAAAGTGCTATCCCAGATTCTCTTCCGTCGTCTATCACCTATAGCAAACGAGTTCATGGGAAGTTATCGAGCAGATTTCATCGACGGCCGCTCGACAACGGACCAGATCTTTTCCGTGCGGCAAATCCTCCAGAAATGCCGTGAGTACCAGGTTCCTACGCACCATTTGTTCATCGATTTCAAGGCGGCATACGATAGTATCGACCGCGTAGAGCTATGGAAAATCATGGACGAGAAAAGTTTTCCCGGGAAGCTCACAAGATTGATCAGGGCAACGATGAACGGTGTGCAAAACTGCGTGAAGATCTCGGGCGAACACTCCAGTTCGTTCGAGTCTCGGCGGGGACTACGACAGGGCGATGGACTTTCGTGCCTGTTGTTCAATATTGCGCTTGAAGGTGTTATGCGGAGCGCCGGACTTAACAGTCGAGGCACGATTTTCACGAGATCCGGACAATTTGTTTGCTTCGCGGACGACATGGATATTATTGGGAGAAAATTTGAAACGGTGGCAGATTTGTTCACCCGCCTAAAACGCGAAGCAACAAGAGTCGGGCTAATGGTGAATGCGTCGAAAACAAAGTACATGCTGGTTGGCGGAACTGAGTGCGACAGGACCCGCCTAGGAAGCAGCGTTACGATAGACGGAGATACCTTCGAGGTGGTGGACGAGTTCGTCTACCTCGGATCCTTGTTGACGGCTGACAACAATGTTAGTCGGGAAATACGAAGGCGCATTATCAGCGGAAGTCGTACCTACTATGGGCTCCAGAAGAAACTGCGGTCAAGAAAGATTCACCCCCGCACCAAATGTACGATGTACAAAACGCTCATAAGACCGGTAGTCCTCTACGGGCATGAGGCGTGAACTATGCTCGAGGAGGACTTGCAAGCTCTTGGGGTTTTTGAACGCCGAGTGCTAAGGAAGATCTTCGGCGGCGTACAAGAGAACGGCGTGTGGCGGTGAAGGATGAACCACGAGCTCGCTCAACTCTACGGCAAACCCAGTATCGTGAAGGTAGCTAAAGCTGGAAGGATACGCTGGGCAGGGCATGTTGCAAGAATGCCGGACAACAACCATGTTAAGATGGTGTTCGCTACGAATCCGGTCGGAACAAGAAGGCGTGGAGCGCAGCGAGCTAGGTGGATTGACCAGGTGCACCAGGACCTGGAGAGCGTGGGTCACAGTCGAGGATGGAGAGAAGCGGCCATGAACCGAGTGAATTGGCGAACTATTGTTGGCGAGGCTTTATCAAGATAATTGATGTAAAGCCAAATAAGTAAGTAAGTACAATTTTGTATATCTGGGCAAACGTTATACGTGTTAATTATGTGAGGGATGACATCGATTTATGCTTGTGTTTTCAAAGCACTTTTTTTATTTGCGATTAATGAGTCCACCGAAGAAAGCGATGCAGTAGCACCCTTTTCGTTTCAGCATTTGCATCAACTTGTTTGATAGTCCAAGTTAGCTCATATCATTGAATTTGATAGAGATTATACATAACAACATTTACTATCATGATCTTCACAACAAGATATTTAAACACGTACCAATACACATAATCTTAGTAATCATTTAGCTCCTTGTATTTTAGTGTTAATACTATGTCATACCTGAAAAGAAAGAGAAGAAGTGCATCAGAATTTACAGAAATAATTTAAAATAATAATGTTCGTTTTAGAGTGAAATATACATACAGTATTGGAAATAAAAACTAGGTAAACTATTGCTGATTATCATACCAAATGGTCATTTTGGAGATCTCTGCGCCACTGCGCCACGCCGCCGATTCGTTTTGCATTACGCCGACGCCGATAGCTGCATCGGCGGCGCGCCATACCACTGTGGGCAATTAGCTGGCCAATAATCAAAAAATTACTTATTCTGATAGGTTTTTCTTGCACATCACTCCAAAGTAAACACTTCTATTAAGTTATTCCTGGAATATCAGTGCACGATGTTTTATATTTTAATTGATACAGTAGGTCAAAGTTAGAGTTTTTAAGAAAAATGAAGAATTCAGTGCAAACACAAGGTACACATTGAATACAATGTACTGAATATTCGTTATATTTTATAAAGATCTTTATACACTGGCCGAAAGTATATTCAAAAAGCTATCTTTGAAAAATAAAATGATGTAAAAATTCGTACTTTACATCGGAAAAATACGGGGAGTGCACTGAAAAAATATATTTGATTCTATATCGAAACTTTACACATCCCATACTTTTTTGTCCCAAGTTGTCCCAGGCTGAAATGTATTTCCAAGGGTACTTTGAGATGTAAACTAAAGGATCGTGAAGAATTTAGCTGCACAAATTTGCACTTTTTTAATTTAGGGCTTTTTGATTTTTTTTTCCAATATTTTCAACCATTTACTATTAAAAACAGCTAAAAAATAATTCAGAGAATAACTGAATACCGCTAAACCATTCATATAATCATTTCTATGCAAGTTCTAACATTTATAATGGTTTGTATAACGTTAATCGCATAAATGGCTTATATGCATCACAAAACTTTTAAATTCGCTATAGGTTCTATTCAAAAGTTAGTCTCGAAAACCTGTTTTTGAAAATAAAACATCAAATTTGTATCACAAAACTCATAAATACGACATAAGATGAAAAACATATTTTTGGCCGCGAGTCTGTATGGAAACCGCCCATAGTGGCATACGCCGATCAACGTCATGTCGCCGATTACAGGTTTTCACGCCGATATATATTTCAGCTCAAAGAATTTAACAACATTTGTACAATACCATCGCAAATATTTAGACATTACTTTGGAATCCGTCGAGGGGTTTCGCCAAGAAATTCTTCAGGGAGTTATCTAGTATATTCTCTTGGTATATGATTTTGGTATACGATTTTTTTCGAGAATCATATCAGAAAATCATTCCAGGACAGTTTCTAAAGGTTATTCGAGAATTCCAGTATAAATGTGAATGTTTCCTTAAATAAAAATGTTTGGTTTTCCAAGAAACTCTTAATATTTTTTCCAAGAAACTCAAATATTTGTCCATTAGTTTCTGAATATGCTACAGAAGGAGTAATCCAAGAGTTCCTTCGAGTGTGTTACAAGAAATTGTTTCCAAGGAATCTCTTCAGGGATTTTTTCGGTATGTTTTTTAATCGATTCCACTTATGTTTGTTTAATGAATTGCTACAATATTTTCTAATTTTTTTTTTAAAACGTTTCTCCAGGAATTTAAGGATTACTAAGGATATTAAGGTGAAATCTGTGATGAACTGCTTGTACACTTACTACATTTTTTTCCGGGACTTATGCATTTTATCAGATATCTCTTCATTTCTAAAACAAAAATCAGTTACAATACTTCCAAAAACTCTCCAAAAGTTTCTTCAGAGATATGTTAAGGATTTTTTGTATGCTAATATCTTATAATGACACTGAGAATTCCTCCAGGAATAACTCCATATGTACATGCCTCTTTTGATGCACCCAGAAATTACACAAGGGAATCAATTTTGAGATTCCATCAGGAATCTCTTCAGTGATTCTTTATAGAGTTTTCCATTATCCTTTTTTTATTTCCCAAGAGATTCTTCGATGGATAACATGAATAAAGGAAACTTGAAATCCTGCAAGGAATTCATATGGAAAGAAATTCTCCAGAGATACGTAAAGAAATCTAAATAAAATTTGCAATATATTTTTCAGTATTTAAATAAATATTTCTTCAGTAATTAGTTTAAGAAATTGTTAAAGTTTTCTTCAAGAATTTTGCCTAGGATTCTTTCTAGATTCCCACCAGGTATTCAACCTGTTTCATGTGAAATCGTTCAAGAATTGTTCCAGTTTTTTGACCAGATTTCTCTAGTGATTTCTTTGTATAATATGCGCTATACTATACAACCCAACCATCCAATGGTTCGGATTTTAGGGGCCGTCCATAAATGACGTAGCATTTTTCGCTGATTTTTACACCCCCTCCCCCCTCGTAGCATTTCGTCACAAATGCGGGTACTCCCTCTTGGAAAATACGTAGCATATCAAAAGTCACTTCAGAAATTCCTCCAAGTATTTCTTCGGAAGGCTTTAAGGAATTTCTCCATATGTTTTTAATATATTTTATATATAGTTTTAAAGGTTTTTCTTAAATTATTGCAGAGCTTCCATCCGGGTTTTTTCTTCGAACATTCCTACAAATATTCCTACAAGACATTCTGCAATTCTTTTTCCGAAGATTTTCAAGGAAACTCTTTGATAGATAGTCCACGGGTTTCTGAAAAGATCCTTCCATATATTCCAGCAAATAATTTCTAGACTTTATCCAAATAATATTAAACGAATTTCCAAGAAAACTATTTAAATGATTTCTCCAACAACATAATTTAGCAGATATTCCTCAGAAGCAAAAATCAGGAATCCTCCTACACATTTTTCTCAGTGTTCTTTCTGGATGTTTTAAGAAATATCTCCAAAAGTTTCCTTCATGAGATCTCCTTTGAAATTCTCACAGAGATTACCGGCAACTTCTACATGTATTTTTTTAGGGTTTGTTTCTGAGATTTTCCTCCCAGGAAAAATACTCTAGGGAATTGTTACAAAGAGCACTATACCTGTCATTATTTTTTTCGTCTTTTTTAATTGGCAGTAAGTTCCTACATTATTCATTCAACAAGTTTGTTTTTGGCTTGATAAATAAGGCATCGTAATGTATCTTAGCATAAACATGAATAATTACCAATTTGGAAAGTATTACTTTAGTTTTATCAACATCCATTTTCTATGAACCTTCTACATCTAAGGATAACCTTCGATTTCTTACTAAAATGGTTGAAAATTAAATTAAATTTTATTTTTATTATTAAGAATGTAAAGTTGATATGGGAAAAATAATTTTTTTGCCGTTTAAACCGTGTGTACATACAATTTCATCATTTATATGTTCAAACATTATTATTATTATGGGGGAACGCCGCCGACGCCGCCGCCAAATCTTGCCTAACGCGTTGTGCCAATGAAGCCGCCTCTGCCGGTGCAAAAACGCCCTGACCCGCCGCCTATTGTAAATATGACGGAGCACAGGGTTAGTCGGAAGCTCTGTGTGTAATTATCGGAAAGACATGTTGACAGTCAAAATAACGCGAGTTTACCATATTTATTGTATTTTTACATTATTATACACACGCCTCAAACCATCAGCGCCTTAAAGTAAACTGCTAAAAGGTGCTATGCCACGTGCAAATGTTCTGTGGGAACATGTTTTTAAAGTGATAAAAGTTTTTTTTTTTCAGATATTAGCGGAGTTTTGTTTTTCTTTTATTCGATTTGCTCGCGTTTTATTCGAGAGTGCTCTGTGATAGCTCCAGCAATTCAATTCGTTTCGCGCAACTTGTTTCTCCTGCGTGTGTTAAACGTGTGTATATAAAAATTGAACGGTGTTTTGGGTGCTCGATTCGGGATAGATTATAAACTACAGTTCTTTGTTCGATTTTTCGTGCGTTGCGTGCATTTTGATAACCAGAAGTTTACGGCTCACGTTATTATTCATTGTTAGAGGAGGGACGGATTGCAGTTTCGAAAAGGGAATTTGGTGAGTTTGTTCTGATCAGCAGCGCATGATCTCATTGCGTAAATATCAACCATTTGTCGGCCAGAACGTTTACCGAACGTATCCTATGGCACTACCCTTTACATCAACATTCCACAACATCCCGTAACACCTATGAGAGGTCGTAGACCTCGCAAGGACGTGGCCAGGACAGCTCTCGACTATTGGAGGATGCGTCAATCTTGTCTAAGAGTTAGAGGTTAGTCCCAAATTTCTGACTTTGGTAACGGACGGGAAGGAGGCAACCCTCATACAATGGTCTAAGACTGTACCACCTACGAATTTGTGCGAATTGCTTAATGCTAATGCTAATGCTAACCGGTTCATTAGACTGATTCATTTTCAAACCGTTTCATTTTACCGGTTCACTTTCGAATCTGTTTTTTTTTTGTATTTAAGAAAATAATCGGTGAAGTTTGGAGACGAATTAGAAAATGACTGATAGTTTCTATAATAAAGATCACAAAATACAAATCGATAAAGTTTACTGTTCCAATTTGACAGCAGAATAATTGTTCACGTGAAATTTATATCTTGTTAAACTGTTTGAATTTACCGAAATCACTTTTGAAGCGGTAAATTATTTAGTTTTATTCTGGAAGATGACGGATAAAGTTTACGGATATAATTTGATGACATATTTGTCATGCAACTATAATGTGTAACATTTTGAACCCGTTCGTTTTTGAACTGGTAAAAACATATTTTTATGTCAGAAGATAACCGGTGAAATTCACTGTTATAAATTGATGAATTTTGTTTCATTTTAATTTGATAAGACAGTCGGTGTTGTTTGATGTTTAAATTGGATGGAACTTTGGTCGTACAACTTTATAGTGTAATTTCTTGCATCTGTTCATGTACCGATTCGCTTTTGATCAGGTAAAGGCATTTATTTTTATTTAAGAAAAAAAAACTGGTAAAGTTTGCCGTTATAATTTTATATCAGTTCCATCGTTCAACAGTAACTTTTTGGATTTGGGTTAATTTGATCGATTTGCTTTTGAATCGGTAATCATTCATGTCTGGTTTCAGAAGATAACCGGTAAAGCTAGTTGATAATTTACTGGACCGATTCACTAGAACTAGAAAAAAAACATCGGCATATGAGGGAACTTGTACAGTTAGTTATTCTTTTTCGGATCGACGTATTTGAGAATCGAAGTGTTATACCATATCTAATACTAATTTGGTTCGACGTATTGGAAATCAAAGTGTTATTTTATACCTTCTTGTTTGATGAACTGGTTTAGTATACCGATTTACACCTGAATTAATATTTTTTTCACTCTATGAAGGTTCTGCTCGCTAATAAGAATTTGATTGTACGGCTGAAATGTGAATTATATTGAACCGTATTATTTCACCGATTCACTTTTGAAATAGTTAGAAGAAATATGTCGTCATGAAGT
The DNA here is from genome assembly GCF_002204515.2 of Aedes aegypti. Lineage (NCBI taxonomy): Eukaryota > Metazoa > Arthropoda > Insecta > Diptera > Culicidae > Aedes > Aedes aegypti. The sequence goes on along the minus strand of NC_035109.1, from coordinate 228,618,002 downwards.
AAAATAGATGAGGTTTTTGATTCTACGGTCAACTATCTTTAACTCGATATTGAGCCATCGAGCGAGAAAGTTATCGAGGTTCAGGGCAACGGCGGTTCAAGGGACCATCGAAGTAGCCATTAAAACTAACTTCGACTACAGTTCTACAACTTGATATCGAGGTAAGAGAGAGTTGATTGTAATTAGATAGGAAGTTTCATATCATTATAAGATTGATAAGATTTAATTGAGTTGGAGTGTAACGTTGAATATTATTACGTAATTGATTTATAACTCCATATTGGTGGTTTTGTTTTGAACCATCAAACCAAATAATTTACCATAACGAAATATGTTATATTCTATATGTTTTGATGAGAGTTTAATTTTATACAGATATATGTAAAATATTCAAAAAGTTTTAATAAAATACAGCCAAACCTCCATGAGTTGATATTGGAGGAACCATCTACTCATGGAAATATTGAGCTAAGGCCTAATTGTGCTGAAGCCCAATGATTTATTGTTCTAAGTATGATTCCATAAGTCGATCAAATGACCAGTGCCGTAGCGTGTGGTTGGCCAGGTTGGCACCCGCTAAGGGCGCCTGGCTACGGTGGCACCAAAACGCGTGACGCATCTGGGAAAATTTTTGGAGATGAATATTTGGTAAGGGCGTTTATGAAGTCACAGTATCTAGAAAAACAATCATAGACACAAGCATGGGAAACACTCACTCAGTTTTTGTGTTTCCCTCACTCGCTTCCACGCACAGTCGGGAGCGAGAAAGCCGTTTCTCTAACCAAGCCGAACGTTTCAATTTCCAGTGCCCATTCTGCTCCTTCGGCGAGCGCCAAGCGAAACAAAAAACGGCAACTGATTGAGTCGCTACCGATTCTGAAAGCCGAAGGCAACCGAATGCATACCGAATGATTGTTTACATTCTGATTCCGTTGGAGTGGCATTCGGATTTGAGTGCTGATGAGTGTTCACTGACTGGCAATCCACACCATGGAATGATTCAGTGAGTGGGAATCCGCTCACTCAGTTCAATGCATTCGGCGAATGGATGCTTAATGCTTTCACTCGTGCCTCGCAGATACAAGTGTATTGGTATTCACTTTTCTTCGTGTTCCTTCCGATTCTTGCTTTTACACAATCGGTTTTGACGCTTTCATGCTACAATCTACCCAGTACGATTCAGCTATCACTGAATGATCGGTAGCAGCAGATTTTTTGCTATTTTTTATCGGTGGCGTTCGGGTGAGTGAGTGAATTTTCCCATGCTTGCATAGACATAAACAAAATGTGATTAAACACTATAGAGGACGAATAAACATGGTAGATTTCACGTTATTCTGGAATGATTTTAACAAAATATTTTGGGAACATCTAAGAAGGTATTTGAAATCTTTTTGGGAACGATTACGATGCTTCGGACATTTCATGTCAGCGTGACTATGATCGACAGCCTTTCCCATGAGAACTGCAGGCAAATCTATTCAGCATCTCCAAATCAGCCGCATTTTGAGGCGTCCCAAGTAACCACTAGCCCTACCCATAACGCGGGTAGATCACCTTTTCGTGGTGCGTTATGGGGTAAAGTTCTACCAATGAACCCTAGTCCTGACTGCTTCAAACGAAGAGAACAGGATGCTATAGTAATCAAAGGAACACTATTAGTCCTTGTTACATTTTAAACCTTGTTAAAAGTGACAAGTCTCGGTTTTCCAGTAGCCGAGAAGGACCTTGAGACAAGGAAAAAATGAGTCGAAATCAACAAGTTGTTTTCTAATCTTTTATTTATTGTTCTCTAGTTTGAAGAAGTAAGGACTAGGATTGTGATGCATGGACAATATCGGTGTCACTTCCGGACTTTATCAAGGAATTGATTTTGACTGATAAAGGGGCGCGCCTGCGGAGAGTGTCCCACCACACCCTTCGAAGGGTTTAAAAAGCGGAACCTTTCAATTAGAATCCTTTCCTGTGATCAAGTTAGGAATGACAATATTGGTCGCAGTGGTTTATGTTCCGAACAGGAAAAAAAAAACCACTACCCCACTAATTCACTTTTTTTGACCTTATAAGACAGGCTAATATAGGGCATGTCAGCTGTATTATAGGAATACATAGGCACACAGGGCGAATTTAAGTACTATTTGATTACTTGGGGTATTTATTAGAATTGATTGTTTATTCAGTATAGAAAATGTCGTCAGCGGTAAGCTGACAGAACAAAGAACCATCTGATTGTTTCCATTGGTGCGTTTTGATAGACAAATACTGATAATTTGGCTTTTAATTTTGACTGCCAATAATAGTTGAATAGTGCCAAAGCCGTAAATTACCTTAAATCTACAAAACGAATATGTTAATTCTACAAACTGGTAGTTGAAACAGTAGGATTCTTACACAACATGGAACATAATTTGCACAAAAAAAATCATGGACATACTCATAATGAACAACCCCTAATAACAAAATTGCACTTTTCAGTGTTGCATCCATCTATTGACGCCTTAGAAGTTTTAACACAATTATCAATTTTATTCTCTCGCTCTGTCACATTGAAGCATGAAAGTAATGCTTGAAATCTGATTTTGTCTTACCACACGAAGTCATGAAAGTTTATTATGTCTAGCCCTTTAGCTTTCCGACTAAGAAATCTCAAGTCAACACAAAACCATGACGGGTAAATCTTCATTCGGAGACTTGCTATGGCAATAATCATAAACAAACAATAAAATTGATTATTGTCATGGCATGGCTCTTACGAAGATTTCATTTTGCTGCGTCGTTCCTTCAGCAAAATCCCGTTGCCTTCTGGAGAGTAAAACTTAAATTGAGCAAACCTTAATTCTATAAAGCGCTCTTCCTTGCCATTTGATGGCGCCAGATAATTCCAAACCCAATTAAAACAGTTATGATTTAATTAAAAATTTTGATTGTGTCAACGGAATGAAATTTTCATCCGGAGTCTGATGCGGGAGCTGGGTTCGCGTTCCCACGAAGACCGGGACGTAATGTAAAGCGAAACGAAAGACAATTCGTTTAATGCCAATTTAACGCCCTAGTTCACCGAAATCGCATTAGGATCCATCCACCCTTCCTGTTTCGAAAACATACTCATGTGAGACCCCGCCTGGCCAAGCAAAAGTGCACCGGAAAACCATTAACTTTTTGCACAGTTGGAAAATCTGCATGGAAATCAAATTAGACGTAAAAAATGCATCCCTTGGTGGCACACGGTTACAAAGGAGCAGCATGTTCCATGGATTCCAACGAATCTACCTTGGACCGATAAGCTAAACATATGTATCCACATATCCACTTGACTCCACTGGTTCTACACCGGAAGGTTTTCTTAGGGGAAAGACGCTCCATGGTCGGTCGTTCTTCCCTGTGCCAACGAACGAAGTATATCGAATATCAGTTAGGAGACAATACAAAACACTTTTAACATATTTTCCCATGCAATTTTGCATAGATAAATTCTTCCTCTTTTGTATGTATTCGGCTTCCAAATCCAGTTGGTTCGTTGAAAGTTGAAATTCCCCTCGAATAAAAACGACCAACTCGGTGACACCAACCCAGGAAACCATCCGAAAATCGGAATTTGTGTTTCATGCTTGAATACGGCGGATATCGCATTTGGTACCTACGTGGGTTGTTGAGCACAAGATCCAACATCTTGCTCCATTGGGCAGAGAAAGAAGCTGAAAGCTCTAGCCAAAATACAAGCGTGACGAAAGACAAAAGCTATCCAGCTTTGTGCAATCGGTTTTGTGGAGCTATTGATGCTCCGGGTGGTTTTGTGTGAAGTTTTTCTGCTGTTGGGAAAGTTGTGATTCAATTGCCGTCAGTATCTCTCAATCTTCAAGTTGAACCAATTGAGCCCTGCTGTGTGGGGAGAGAGAGATCCACTTGGTTCGATTGAAGATTGGATGAAATGACTTTTTATGGGTTGAATGAGGATAATGTTGTTTAGTATGTGTCAAATTATTGCCGATTGTTTTGGATAGTTGGAATTTCGGGAGCAGAATATGTAGAGAAATAGAATAATTAATAAAACTATAAATTATAGAGATGGTAAATTGTTATGGTTCTCGGCATTATGTGTCCATTGAGGCAGAGTTCAGCCAGCAAATAAATTTCTTCCACTGTAAGCTAGTCAATCTAAAATATGTTGTTTGAACTTAAAGTGGTTTAATTCTTTTGTTCTGAACATAATTATAATAATGGATAATTTTGCTCCACGGCATATCTATTCCACATTGCCGACGGTAAACTTAACACAATTCCTATCCCACATGGTTAATTCCTATCCCAGAGGTCATTGGTGTGCGATTCGTCAATTGAAGGCGCGGAACGTAGTTTACTCTCGGGCTGATAAAGGAAACGCGGTTGTAATCATGGATAAGCACGATTATGATTCCCGCGTCTTTGAGATGATCGATTCCGGCCCATACGAAGAGTGTAAATTTAAGAATGGGGAACCCAAAGATCCTCTCAATGTAATGGTGGAAGAGGGCCTCTTCAAGAGACTAACACCGTTCGTCATAGAGTTGCACGACTTGTAGGGGAGGATTATCTGGAACGGAGGTTTCAGGTACCCTATCCGAAAGTTGCTTCTCTATATTGTCTGCCAAAAATACATAAGGGTCCAGTGGCAATGCGGCCGATTTCATCAAATGTCTGCACCCCTACCGAGAGAATGGCTGCTTGGTTGGTGGAGGAAATGAGAAAATACCCAATTACTCATGTTAAAAGCATCCAAAATTCGGTTTAGTTGGTAGAGCATTTGAAAGACCTCGAAATTCGACGTGTCGAATTTCTGGTGTCATTTACTGTAACCGCCTTTTTCCCAAACGTACCTGTGACTGAATGCCTTGAGGAGCCTTAGGAGAAACTTGGAGCGAAATCGTGTACCACATATCTAAATCGATGCGCTTCTTTTGGTGGCCGAGGTTTGTATGAACCAGAAATATTTTTCATTCAGAGGTATGTTCTACAAACAAATGTTTGGGCTAAGCATGTGCAGTAAGCTCTCCCCATTGTTGGCGAACATCTTCATGAGCGATTTCTAAGTAGGACTGCAAAAAGAAAAGTTTTTCCCTTGAATCTGGCGACGGTATCTTTGCGCTGGTACAAGAGAGTTACCTGTTCCAGAACATAGATCTGTTGAATTCTCAACACAGAACCATCAAATTCACTATAGAAAAAGAAATAGATAATAATCTTCCTTTTCTAGACTTGATGATTACTAGAAAGGCAGACAATTATGTAAAATTTGGAATATACCGCAAACCAACATCCACGGATCGGTATATAACTTCTGACTCCTACCATTTCGGTGCTCAGCAGCAAGCCGCGTTTCATTCCATGGCGCACCGGCTTTATAATATACCCATGGAAAGAGAGGATTTTGTGGAAGAGAGAAATCAAATTCACAGAGCAGGCGAACTGAATGGTTACGGTAAGGAGTTCGTAGATAAAATCCTACGAAAACATGAAAGAAAAAACGCCACACACTGATATCGACAAATGACGAGGTTAAAAGAATTAGTCTCCCGTTCTACCCAAAGATCACCAACCCAATCCAAGCAGTCTTCAAACACCACAGTTTTCATGTAGTTTACAAAAGCAACAACACACTGAAAGATTTGTTATGTAACCTGGATGACAAAATCCCGCCGGAGGAAACATCAGGAATATACCAATTACCATGTAGTAATTGCCCTGCAGTGTACATCGGCCAGACTCGGCGCAAGTTCGCCTACGAGAACATAGGAACGCGGTCGAAAACGAACGTGCTAATGATTCAAGTGTAGCAGCACATACATCGACCCTAGATCACACTGTGAACTGGGCGAATGCAAAGTTGATTAAAAACGTCAGAAAACCATATTCAAGTAAGATGGGAGTCCATGTATAACGCAACATCTCATCGCTCGCTAATGAATGAGAACGATGTTCCAATCGTGTCTCCACTCTTCCACCTGACTAAGCTGAAAATGCAGTAACCTTCAACACTTCTCGACGTGAACTGACTACAGTACGAATACTAGTGTTGGTAAATTATGTTATCAGTCGGACATCGTCCCGTAGATGGGCAACATCGAGCCCGAAACCGGTCGACTGAGAGAACGAACCGGTCGGTATGAACTTCAATTTAACACTAACTTTATTTCGTTTTCATTTACAATTCTATTTGTGGTGATAGTGTGATTATACATACATGAACCGTTATGTGTAATGGGGAAAATAAAGATAATCGAACAAGGTGAATCTATTTCAAGAGTGCATGTGTATGGGGTTACAAATTCTATAAAAATTCAAATAATTTCAATATTATTTCTTAATTAGAGGTTCTAGATCAGCTTTATTGTCAACATGCCGGCCGCCGTTGAACGTCCAGCTTCAACCATCTACGAAGTCGCGGTAGAAGGTTCGGTAGAATCATCTTGATTGGTTAGAGTTGATTCGGGTTCGTCAATTGGGAGCAAGCAAACCTCGGTGATTGCTCGCCTGTAGGTACCCTTGGTGGTACGGACTTCAACAACCCGTACGTGTCCATCTTCTCCTTGCGATACACCGATTACTCGACCTAAGTTCCATTCTAACGGTGGAACATTATCCTGTTTTAATAGGACTAGTGAACCTATTTTAACTTCCTTTCGTACCCTTTGCCATTTGAAGCGTTGATGTAACTCACTGATGTAGTCGCGAGACCAGCGTTTCCAAAAGTCTTGGACGCTGCGTTTCATTTCTTGGAAGCGAGTTAGCCGATTGATGGGATGCTCGGTGTAATCGGGCTCAGGGATCGAATACATTGGCTCTCCTACAAGGAAATGGCCTGGTGTGAGGCTGCTAAGGTCTTGCGGATGACTGGACATTGGCGATAATGGACGCGAATTCAGGATTCCCTCAATTTGAGCAACTGCGGTAGACAACTCTTCTAATGTGAACGACCTTCTTCCCAGCACTCGTCGAAGGTGGTGCTTAAAAGATTTCACCCCTGCCTCCCATAGGCCGCCATGGTGAGGGGATTGAGGAGGGATAAAACGAAAGTTGATTCCGTTTTCCAAACAGTATCCGTTCCACTGTTCCGTAGAATATTGCTGAAGGAATTGCCGACGCAGCTGTTTAAGCTGCCGATCTGCACCGACAAATGCCGTTGAGTTGTCGCAGTAGAGATTAACGACGCGACCGCGACGTGCTTTGAAACGTTTTACCGCATTTATACACGCGACGGCCGACAAATCATTCACGATTTCGAGGTGTACCGCCTTCACCACCATACAAACAAATACCGCGACGTATATCTTCACATTTGCTCCTCTCCCAACTAACGGACGAACACTAAACGGACCGCAGTAGTCCATCCCACTATTTAAGAACACTCGTGCTGGAGTGATTCTCACTGATGGCAGAGGTGCCATGAACTGCTCCGTTGATTTGGGTGAACATCGAAAGCATGTGACGCACTGGCGTACTACTCTGCGTGCAAGATCTCGCCCACGAAGTGGCCAGAATCTCTGTCTCATGATCGAAAGTAGCAGCGTTGGTCCACCGTGAAGTGTTCTGAGGTGGAGAGAACGTGCGATCAACCATGACAACCGATGATTAGCGGGTAGCAGAATGGGTGAGCGAGTATCGAGAGATGCAGACAGTTTAGCCAAGCGACCACCTACGCGTAGTAATCCAAAATCATCCAAAAATGGGTTAAGAGATTTGAAAGAAGTTTTAAGTCTCCTGTCCTTGCTGGTTAGTCTTCGTGGTGGATTTGCAGCGAGATATTGCAGCTCTTCCGGAAATTCTGAAGCTTGGACGGAGCGAATGAGTGACTTCAAGGCGTAGTCTACTTCACAAGGCTGTAAAGGACCGATGGTTCGACCCTCCCTTGAACTTGAGGCATTGGAACAGAATTGAAAACAATATCCGGCAACCCGAAGTATTTTACCCAATTCAGAATATCGATCTATGACGGACTGGTCGTGCTGAACAGTTGCGAAAGTGACTGCACGACGTGCTTCAACATCTCGGGCTTCTTGATCTGTACGAGAGAGGTGGATTATGGATTCCGGCCAATCTTTCACAGATTGTAAGAGAAATTTCGGCCCATGCCACCACAACGAGTCTTCGATGATTTGCGACGGCAGTGCACCACGAGATATACGATCAGCTGGATTCTCCTTCGATGGGACATATCTCCAAATGTCCTTGTTAGTTAACTTTTGTACTTCTGCTATTCTGTTCGAGACAAAAACCTTCCAGATGGTTGGCGGAGATTGAAGCCAATGCAGTACTATACTGGAATCGGACCAGAACGTAACCATTTTCGAAAAGTTTGTATTTTTGCGGACTTGTTCCAACAACTGACTACCCAGAAGAGCGGCGCATAGCTCAAGTTTAGGGGTAGTTAAGCCACGCAATGGAGCAACTCGGGACTTCGCAATAAGTAATAGACTTGTATTCGATCCTGTGCCATTCGATGAGACTACGTAGACACAAGCGCCGTATCCACGGTCGGACGCATCACAGAAGCAATGGAGAGCATAATCGTTGTTCGTGTTTGCTAATACCCGTCGTGGAACCTTCAGTTTAGATAGCTCAGGGATCTCAGCACGGAAGCGAAGCCACCAGTCCTTAAGATTGTCGGGAAGCTCCTCGTCCCAAGGAATATGTATTGCCCAAAGCTTCTGTATGAACATCTTCGCACTCATAACCACGGATCCGACTAATCCTAGAGGATCAAATAGTTGAGCCATCTCAGAAGCCACAATCCGTTTAGTGACTCTTTCGATCGGTGATAATGTTGGAATCTTAAATCCAAACTCATCCGTGCCGTGCGACCACAGAAGACCCAATGTTTTGACAGCTCCAGCACTGTCGAGCTCAGTTTCAGGTGAAAACTCCTTCAAATCATCCGACACGTGCTCCAAAACCTTAGGATCGTTAGTACTCCATTTCCGCAAGTGGAAACCTGCCAGCTTTAGAAGTTCTGCCAGTTGTTTACTTGCTTCGATAGCGGTTTCCAAATCATCGTCGCCAGACAACGCATCGTCCATATAGAAACCTTTGAGGATTATCTTTGCACCGAGAGGGAAACGATGGCCTTCATCCTCCGCTAGTTGGTTTAGCACCCGTGTTGCAAGATACGGTGCGCAAGACGTGCCGTACGTAACTGTAGTAAGCTGATAACGCTGGAGAGTCCGCCACAGGACTTGAAGAAAACGGCGGTCTAGCGGATGGACCATAATCTGGCGGAACATTTTTTCTATGTCTGCTTTGAAAACAAACCGAGGAATTCGCCAGTTGAGCACGATAGCAAGAAGAGGTGGTTGCACAATAGGACCGACAAGTAATAGATCATTCAACGACAGCTGAGAGCTTCCCCTGCAGGTGGCGTCAAACACTACGCGAGTTTTCGTGGTAGCGCTGTCTGGGCGGAAGATGGCATGGTGCGGCAGAACAAACTGGGGATTTTCGACGCGAGGACTCAACTCCATATGGCCTAATGCCGCGTACTCCTCCATAAACTTCACGTAATCGCTCTTGAACTCGCAATTTGCAGTAAACTTCCGCTCTATCGCCAAAAATCTACGCTGTGCCACAGCATACGAATCTCCCAACAAAGCAAGCATATCCTCTCGGATCGGAAGCCGAACCATGTAACGTCCTTCATCTGTCCTTGTTACCGTTCTGCGAAAGTGTTCTTCGCACGCTTCTTCCATGGGACTCATTGCTTTGTAGTCGTCAAAGTTTTCGACCTCCCAAAAACGTTGTAGTTTACTGTCGAGACTTGCAGTTGCACTAACGATACTTATTGATGACGTGTGCAGCTGTTCAGATAGTTTCCCTGCTACAACGTATCCGAAGACAGTTTTTTGCAGCATCGGATAACCAGACGATAGATACACCTTATGTGTTTCCATCAACGAGTAGAATAGTTCTCCACCAATTAAGATGTCAACCCCAGAGCTAATATTGAACCTTGGATCTGCAAGAGGAATGTTTGCGGGGAGGTTCCAACGAGAAATATCGATATGCTTGCTAGGAAGCGTAACTGTGATTTGTGGTATTACAAGGCATTCAAGGAGATATTCAAATCCTCCGAAGCGAGACGAGATCTTGATGATAACCTTCGAACGAATGTGAACGATACCTTGACCAATTCCGCTAACATCGACACTTGTCCGATCGCGTTTCAGTTCCAACTTCCGTGCCAGGGACTCCGAGATGAAGTTGGCTTGAGAACAACTGTCTAGAACTCCTCGTGTGCAATGGTAACTTTCATTTACGTCCTTTACCTTCATCACCACCGTTGACAGAAAGATTTCGTCGCTGCGCGCCTTTACGGAATCCTTTTGAGGAGCAACGTAGGAAGCCACAGTACAGGAGTCCAAAACAAAATCACTTACGATCGGTCGCGACGGAGGCGGACTAACCGACGGCGGGGAGGGAGCAACGACAACCGAACACGAATACGAGTTTGACGAACCAGGTTCTACCGACGACGGACGCGATGGTGGTGGAGCACGCGCTTGCGTTTCGGTTTCGACCGGGTTCAATCGGGTTGGTTCTGAAGCGACCACCTCGCTGGGAACCGTAGAACAGGCTAACGCGGTTTGTACGGTCGATTTCACCGGTACGACTAGCGGTGGCAAATGCAGAAGTGTATGGTGCTTCTTAGAACAATTTTTGCAACTACCACTGCTACAGTTTTTCGCCAAATGTGTACCCTTCAGGCAATTAATGCACAATCCATGCTTCTTCACCAATTCAAAACGCTGCTTGCTTTCCATGCCGAGAAATTGATCGCATTTAAAGAGCGGGTGGGCTTGCTTGCAAAGGGAACATTTACTTCCTATCTCGGTTGCGAGATTTGCGGAAACTGATTTGGGTTTCGAATGCTTTGGTTCTAGGACTTGGTTTTGAGGCTGCAGCAGGTTGACAGACTGCAAGACTCGTGATGTTTTGCGAATAAAATCTACCAGTTGTTGGTAAGTAGGACGTTGATCGCCCTTACATGAATGTTCCCATTCTTTGAGTGTGACGACATCAAGCCGTTTGCTCAAAGTCTCAACTAGCACGGTATTCCATAGATTAGCGGGGTTGTCAAGCTTCTCTAAGATGCCCACATGGTGAGCAAATTCGTCGACCAACTCATACAAACTCGACGATGTAGCCTTTTTCACACAAGGAATGGAGAATAAGGCCGCGAAATGATGTTTTCGCAAGAGGTTCGTATTGTCATACCGTTCGCACACAGATTTCCATGCGATCAGATAGTTTTCTGCGTTTACCTCCAAATTGGCAACAATACGAGCAGCTTCTCCTTTGAGAGCCGCCTTCAAATAGTGCATTTTCTGCACTGAGGAAAGCTGAACGTTAGCATGTATCATAGACCGAAAGATATCTCGAAAGACAATCCAATTTGATGGATCACCGCAAAACTCGGGGATATTTATTTCCGGCAACCGCACAGTATGCGTTGGTTGAGCCGGCGAAGGGCGATAGTTCGAAGTAGAGGATTGATGGATCTCTGGCATCTTGCTGACGAGCGATGCCTTGAGCTCAAAATACATGTTTTGAAACCGGATGCGATGTTCGGACAACGTTGGCTCAACATCATCGTCACTTTCATCTTCGTCACTTCTATCGTGTCCCTCAAGCTCTTCGATCTCGTCCTGTACACTAGCGAATTCCGCTCGTAAAAGATCCAGTGACTCAATCCTCACCTTCACTTGGTGAATTTGACCCTCTTGATATTGATCATTGAACTGTTTGATCAAAGCAGCAGAGCCCAGAATGTTTGCTCTTTGTCGCAAGAGCGTTTTCAATTCTTTCTTTATTGAAGTCATTGTATGGGCAACAAACAATAGAAAATGGCACCCACCTGATGTCGTTGTATAGGGTCACCTCTACCGTACTTGCCAGCCAGGGTTGTGATAATCGAGATTCGTCACGAGTGTCCGGAATATCGTGATGCCGAGATGAATGCTAGGCGATCTTCGCTGGTCCGATCCGCCTGGAGTAAATTCACCACGATGATTCTGATATACCGCGTGGAACAACACACACGAGATACACGACGCCGACGACAAATGGCTGCCTTCGAGAAATGTCTGCAACACGTGCTCCCGGGTTTCGGCACCAAATGTTTGGGAGCAAACCTTCGAGCTTAGGCAGTTGGAGCGAATTTGGCTGGTATGGTGAGGGTCTGGTGGGTTGAACTTAACGACAGAGCGACGACGAAATGGAAGCAAGCTGGAACTGGCCAGCGGATAGGGATTTTGTGGTATTTGTTCCGCAGACTGAGAGAACGAACCGGTCGGTATGAACTTCAATTTAACACTAACTTTATTTCGTTTTCATTTACAATTCTATTTGTGGTGATAGTGTGCTTATACATACATGAATCGTTATGTGTAATGGGGAAAATCAAGATAATCGAACAAGGTGAATCTATTTCAAGAGTGCATGTGTATGGGGTTACAAATACTATAAAAATTCAAATAATTTCAATATTATTTCTTAATTAGAGGTTCTAGATCAGCTTTATTGTCAACAACTCCTTTTAATCGTTGTAAGAACAATAAGTGTTGTGTCCTGTCTTACGTCGCGTCTTATGAGTGGTGTCAAGATTCTTATGTTAGCACAAGCCCCAAGAAATTGAATGTTATTGGTCCTCCAGGTTCTCTATCGAATAAACGATACGGCCTTACGATCTAAAAGCGTAACCAATTATCAATAGATAGTTGTGTAATATTGCTAAGGCTCTTAACTATTCATATTAGTAAACGAAGTATTGTATTGAGTTTTGTTGGTGTACTTGGACTTCCACGGAATATAGGCCTGAGTATCTACAAACGTAAGCAGTTGTATATTGATGATGTTAAGGTATGGCATACAATCTTAACCCTTTATATAGGTAAATGGATCAATGTAGTGATCTGTATAGATGTTCTTGGTTCTTCAAGATCTTTATGTAATATAGGCCTAAGGCTCTACAAATGTTATAGCTCTCTAGCAATAGTTTTTAGTTATGGCATATAATCATAATCTTTCATATAAGTTAACGTAGTATTGTACTGATTCATATGCATCTGCTTGGTTCTCCAATGGAACATATACTTTAGGATCTACAAACATAGCATAAAATCATAAATCTTCATATAAGTGAATGTAGTGTTGTATTGATTTGGACTGATATTCTTGGTTCTCCAAGAATTCCATGTAATATAGGCCTTAAAATGTACAAGCGTAACCAGTGGTCTAGTATTAGTTTTAGTAATGGTATTTAACTTGATCGATAATATTGTACTGATTCACACTCATGTTCTGGGTCCTCCAAAGACTCCATGGAATACGAGCACAAGGATTTACAAGCTTAAGTGGTTGTATATGGATGGTATTTAGCTATTGTATAAAATCCCAAATAGCCGTAGCGGTAAACGCGCCGCTATTCAGCAAGACCAAGCTGAGGGTCGTGGGTTCGAATCCCACCGGTCGAGGATCTTTTCGGGTTGGAAATTTTCTCGACTTCCCAGGGCATAGAGTACATTCGTACCTGCCACACGATATACGCATGCAAAAATGGTCATTGGCATAGTAAGCTCTAAGTTCATAACTGTAGAAGTGCTTATAAAAACACTAAGCTGAGAGGCAGGCCCTGTCCCAGTGTGGACGTAACGCCAGAAAGAAGAAGATAAAATCCTTAATCTTCATATAAGTAACCGTACTCGAGCAGAAGAAAATAACTACTGAATACCAAATTGAGGTATTCCATACCAGATATTTTCCAATACTTACAACCTGAATGCCCTGCATAAGAGGTAAAATACCTCAAATAATACCTCCTGCATATTCTACAAATACCAACCTGATAATTAGATCAGGTATTGTAATACTTAAATAATACATGGTGGATTTTCATATGAAAGTGATTTTTTTCAATAATAGTTCAATATTATAACGGGTTTCCTGGTGGCCATTCCGGTGCTTCAAAAGGACCAGAACAACCATTCATTCATTCTTTTGGCAAAATACATCCAAACTTAAAAAATTGTAAAGAATTGGACACAATTCATTTGTTTTTGTGGTATAAATCTGAGTAATTTCATCGAATTGTCCAGATTGGCCACCTCCCGGGACTCTAGGAACCGGATCCGCATGGACCATACTGGACCGAATTTTTCAGGGAATATGCGCCGGTAATTCGTTCCTTAAGGACTGTTCATTTTATAAAGTGGTCACCTTGTGCATGCTGTATCTTTCTTATTAATCAATGAAATTTCAATCGGTTTTTTGCACATCGTTCGACTAGTATTGTACAATGTTGTGATAATAAAAATTCTCTAAAATAATCAAATTTCACACGAATATGGAACAACGATTAGATCGGTCGATTTTTTGAGATTATCAAAATCAATGATTGTAAGAAATTGGCTGGAAAATTCGATAATTTATATTTTTTATTTTCAAAAAAGGTTTGTTCTTCGAAAGCATCATCAATCAGAAGCCTGATGGAAAAAATCAAGTTATTTTTGGAGCAACAATTTTACAGATATAATAAAATAAATTTTCCCGTATATTTTTATAGAATTTTTTTTAAATTTGATGGGAATTGATATGAGTAGAATTTTTTGTATAAAAGTACGTCCTGACGGAAGTCCTAATATAGTATTAATATGAAAAATAACTTACGCCTTCATAGAATTACTTAGTAAGTCCCCACGTCACGTTTAAGAGTTTTTGGAAAAACTATTTAGCTCTTCAACCAAAAGCATTTTCAAAGATTTTATATTTTCATAGCATTTTAGAATAATAGGTCAACGATACACAGAAAACCGATTACGATTTTATCAATAAATAAAAAAGATATAGCATAAACAAAGTGTCCACTTTATAAAATGAACAGACCTTAGTACAGAAAAATAAATATGCCTCCATCAACCGAAAAGTACCGATGTGGAATACATATACAGAACTGCGATGGAAACTTACTTTTCGGTTTCCGAAAAAGGGTATGCATAGCATAGCATAGCATAGACTGACTGTACATGTCAATGGTTGCTACTCCGTGATTGATTGGAACTGGTAAGAATTGCACTACGATCCAAATGAATAAGGGATGGGAGTTTCCGCTTATTTTAGCAGATCTAATATTATTGATCAATAACGGCGCCCGCCAAGTCAGTTGGGATGGGGAAGGAATGTTAGGGTGTAATGATTGTTGCTTCTAGAGACCGAGAATACCTCTGCATCTCCACAATCACCACGGGAAGGGTGTTTATTAGTGAGGGAGGAAAAGATCTGGGAGTCACCTCTGGTCGGTGATGCGATCCATGGACAAGGGGGAAATATACGACTTATATTTAAAGCTAGTTTTGTATTTTTGTCTCGAGAAGTTTTTGGAAAACATACGTCAACATCTATAATGTCGAACAATTCTTAAGACGTTTTTATTAATGACGAAAACTGAAAATTACATGTATATATTTTACATTATATGAAACAGGAATAATGCCGACACTTGTAGTGACGAACCATACATAGTTTGTTCGAAAATTACATATGAGTTTTACTGTGCATTTTGTCTCAATATGGTAGAAGTTTTAAAAAATACGTCAACATTCACAATGTCGAACAATTCAAAAGATAATTTTTAATGGCTCTACCCCATTTGGCATAAAGCCATTTGGCATAACGCCGTTTGGCATAATACCATTTGGCATAATGGCCATTTGGCATAATAGCCATCTGGCATAACGGCCATTTGGCATAATTTAGAGAACACGTTGCCACAAATAGCTTTTCTCAACTTTGGAACTCGATAAATCCAATGTATGCCATCGTCGACTCTAGAGTCTAGACAATAGAATTGAATCACTTCTGAGTTCCAACCGGCACCATCCAAGTCACATTTGTAGCTGTCAGTATTTATTCGTATCGCTTCATGAAGGAGTAATATGAAAAGTATGAAATTTGGCACCGTAAAGTGGGCTCGCTTTAATCAATCTTATAATGTTCTCTGATGTCTGTCTTCCTTAATTTGTAATAATATTGTACCTATAATTTTTGAACATTGGGTACCTCGATTTTGCTGTAGCTGGAAACGCAGTTATATAAAACCGTATTGCCTAGTCTCTAAATTATATTGAAAGCGCAGAAATTAAGCATCAATATGATGATTTTTATACGAAGGCGTAGAAATTAAGCATGAATAAAAGCCAATGTTCTAAAGAAGGAAAACCTCAAGAGAAATGCTTTGCCTTAAATTCTTCAAAGACCAGTTGATTCACGGTTAATAATTCAGTAGGATATATCGCCTATGTTGAACGGCTAAAAATATCGCTTTTTTGAACATAGACTAAATTCCTTATAAAGTATTCTCCAATTAGCGACCATTTGGGAATACTCTATTAGGAATTCTACCTTCTTTCAAAAATAAGCTGTTCTTTTTAGTTTGCAACGTTACGAGTCATAGGCATACCAAGATAGATGTTTATTTAACTTAATTAACCGAAAAATGTTTTTTTTTGATAACTTTTCCGCGAAAAAAAACTTTTACGCATGGAGAATGTAGAAAACCGTGCAATTAAACGAAAAAAGTTACTTTTGGGCAAACGTCGGGTGGGTCTAGCATCGAAGTTTTAAAATCCCGACGCCCAGAGAGACAGCCACATATACCTGGGACCTTACATATCGAACCTATCCACAGATTGGCCGGGACCAACGGCTTAACTTCCCTTCCCATTTTTGTCAAACAAAAACCCGACGACATCGACGAGAATTAATACCCGACCGACTGGGGTGAGAGGCATTCATGCTTAACAGTACACCACTGACGCCGCTACAAAAAAAATCGAAATGAAGTCCAAAAACACCGTAAAACAGGCAACTATTGGCTTTCGAAGCGTCTAACAATTCAAATCAGAACGGTATGAAAGTTAAGATTCGCTAAGCTGCAAACTCAAAAGAACAGCTCATGTATGAAAGAAGGTAAAATTTACTGATCTAATTTTATTATTGTGCACCAATGCGCAATTTAAGTTTTTGAAAATTTGGATTTGCAGGTTAAAGTGCAAAGACAGGACACATATTTTTGGCACTTCAACTTTTCCTCTAGAAGTATTGCGTATACGTTATATCAAAAACACTCCAATTAAGTACACAGGCGCACATGGAAATTCATAGGTTATGGTATTCAAGTCTATTCTTCAATTCGGGTAACGATCTGGTTCGGTGTTTGTGTTTCACCACGCTTAAACTTGAAAGCTTGCTTATGATGATGATGATGATATGTATTGAAATCAGTTATCTCATATGCTTCGATCTCCATCTTACACAATATCTCTCCAGCGATATGCTCAACCTCAGATGGGACTTTATGTTGCTAATATTTTTGTCATCAGCCTCAAATGCACACTTTGTGACAACGAGGCTTTTATAGTGTTTCCTTGCACTCCATATTAACTACTTTGGTCTAAAATCATGGTCAATATTTTTCTCTTCTTCCAGTGAACTTCACATGTCTTAGACAAACATTTCAAGCACTAAAATGAAATGTAAAAAAATATTTTTATAAATTATGCCAAATGGCCGTTATGCCAAATGGCTATTATGCCAAATGGCCATTATGCCGAATGGCATTATGCCACACGGCATTATGCCAAATGGCTTTATGGCAAATGGGGTAGAGCCGTAATCAATTATGCTTTTCGGCTATTTTTGCGAATATTTCAGGATCCTTCCTTAGCCGAGTGGTTAAAGTCCGCGGCTACAAAGCTAAGCCATGCTGAATGCATAAGAACACTAAGCCGAGAAGCAGGCTCTGTCCCAGTGAGGACGTTAATGCCAAGAAGAAGAAGAAGAAGACCATTTAGAATGATGACATCTCCGGTAAATTTGTTTAGGTTTCTAAAAAGATCCAGAAAGCAGCCTTCACATAGCTTTCTAGAGAGTCTTTACATAAGTCTCCAGAGGAGTTTGCGAACAAATCTTTACAGAGCTGACCACAGTCTCTACAAATGTATCCATAGAGGTTTTCACGGAAATTTCCAAAGACTTTACACAATTTTCTCAGAATATCAGCTCTCTTGGAACACTGAGCTGAAAACGATCTCTGTTCGAAAAGAGACGTAATAATAAGAAGAAGAATACGATAAGCTATACTGGTTTACGGAAAATTTTACCGATTGTAGACCAACCTTTATAGCCGGTAACTTCTATGTGTGGGCGATCGAATGAGAGAGTTGCCTCACCAATGCAAGAGGATGTAGACTGAGCAATGACAAACCTTTATATTCCCAACGAAAAGTGCCATTATCACAAATCATCGGGAAAGTTAAAATTCTTAAACGATAGCGCTAACACGTGCGTGCGATTCAGCCATGCCTAGGGTGGAAAAGCCAGTTAACGGTCGCTGTCTAGTCTTCTGGTATGATTCGAACTTTGCTGAGCTACGAGCAAGCTGCATCCGAGCTCGGAGATATATGCAACGGCTTATCAACAACGCTTAATCAAAGGAACGCCTATAAAATGACAAGAGTCGTAGTTAAAAGGACAAGTTATATGATATATATCACCGAAAAGGTGTCCGGAAATTATGAATAACCTTTTTAAAGGTCGCTTACTTCTTATGAAGTGCAGGATGGTTGAACGTTGAATCTCTGTTGACAAATGAGGAGCTGGTCGTGGATAAAGTCTTGGGCTTGACAAGGTTTTGGGATCAGATGTAATTCTTGTAAACACCTGCCGGGACCTAGAATCATACTCGCACCAAGAAACCGAGTGAATTGCGCAACAATATCGGTATATAGACCGATATCCTTGCTGGAGACTGCCAGAAAGTTGCTTGAGCTTACTCAATGTTGTCCTGGCTTACCGTTTATCGAATCTAGTTCTGAAAATCTAATATACTTTGAATCAATGAGAATTTGATCGATAAATTATTATTGAACAGAAAGTTTTGAATTGAACACCTTGAACATCAGAAGTAAATCTTGATGAAATCAATAGAAGAAGCATATGCGTCAATGTAACTGAATAGCATACACGAGTTCATTTGCGTCGGAGCTTTATACAAATTAATTGTATCAATAACAATTGCCCTGCATTTAAATGCATTCCGTTGAGTTTCCCACATCAATGAGCCTCTCATAATGAGCTCTTTCTGCGCCATTCACACGGCAAAAGTGCAAACAATGCATCCGATGCATGTCAAACAATTAAATTATTATCGTCATTAATGTCAATATTATTGCATGTAATGTACTGTAATCGGTATTGTCAGATGGAATTTCGAACCAACTCACCCTTGACTAATGAAGACTGATCGGCCACAATTGCACTACAACCAACGGAGGCGTTTTTTTTCTGCCACTCATTGCTGACGATTTAATTTTATAATTGGAAATAAAATTTCCACTGATTGATTAAAAGATAATTTACGCACCTCTGCCATATGACGGCTGTGAACAGGTTTTTTGTCCGTGTCGCAGTCGTTCTCCATATTTGTGTGAGTTATACTCCCGAAATCAATAGTAATCGGTTTTGTTTCCAGTTAAATGGAGGGTACAGTTTAAAAAATTGATATTCAATGCCCTTCACCCGTTCAAGCTGTCCGGTTGCATTTCCATTTTCAGTGAATCAATTAACTCACGACCGGTGGCTCATTTGTGATCGATTTGGTGTGTGTGCACAGAAGCAGCAGCGGGCAGTTCACTATCGCATCACTCATCATCGAACGTAGATTGGCATGGAACATTTTAGGGAACCGCATACAAACGATAAATCCTTTCAACGATCATCCATTAAGCCGATTTGGAGCGGATTGAGTTTATTATTTCAACTGGTGTTTAATTACCTTCATTTTGGATAGGATTGTGAGCCGCGTTATCAATCGATTTTGACGATGATTGATGGAAATGAGCTGTCCAAAATTGGGGGTGCTTTCAGTTTATTGGTTTCCCAATACGTGCAGTTCAGTGTTGTTTAGATAATCTGGTGAAAAACGAGAACTTTGTATGGCATGTAGGGTAATAGGGCTCAGTATGCACTAATGGGAAAAATGGGAAGGATTCAATTTATGCTCTTGTTTTTCTGTAAGTAGCTGCTACGAGCCTAAGAGATAAACACTTAAATTTTCCTTGAATTTTTTAAACTTAATTTTAAATGACGCTAGGTTTGGCACTAGAAATATCAACGTTTTTCTCATAGACTGATAGAAGACTATTTTGATTTATGTTTCATGAGTGGAATCATTTACCGAATGAATATTGTTTATTTTGTGTTCGGAAGAATAGAATAGAAAAAAATATGACTTTTGAATTAATGTGACATAAATTGCATGATTTACCAAGGAGTAAGCGTTGCCCGCGAACGGTCGTGTTTTGTTTTGCTCCACGTTATTTTTCGTGGCTAGTGCGACGCCATCCGCATTTGAATTTGGAAGTGAATATTGGAAAAATGTCGATATTAAACAGTGAAAAATTCTTTCAAATGCCTTCAGTGTGATATTCTTTGGCCGATTCTAATTGGTTTTGTTGAGATTTGTGCACCCACGTGATTTTTTTTTTCGAGACTGCGCTTGTTTTTCGGCCGGTACTACTACGCCACCTGGACGGATGGTTCTGAGAATTTAGAAATAAAATTATGTTTTTGTGAACATGTTAAGTGGGTACATGATATAAAAGATTTTTAAGTAAGAATTATAAATGGTAGTGCTAAAACATGCACATGTATGCGTCACATGGAGAAGGAATTGGATGCCACCCAGATGAGAAGAAGAAGAAGAAGAAAAATGTTCGATTGCTGATTGGATTCAATGACAACGCCGCCTTGGATCGATTTGTGAGAAATTGTTCTGATTTCATATTTATTGATACCTAAACATTAAATACGCGCCAGTTTCAAAGCTAACATTTTTGAAACAGGAAGTGTGTATGTATTATCATTATCCATTTGATAACGGTAATACATACATGCGGGGCTTGTTGTTAGTGAAAATGACTTCTGAATGGACGTGTCTCTCCAGCCATTCTGAAATGGGTCACCGGATCTGCAACAGAGCTATCACCTTCTAACTCCCGGACTGAAGCTTTTTGCAAAAATATACTATATTTTTGCTAGAAACTTTTTTCCATAATACCACTGCCGGACAGTGGGAGTTAGATGGATCACACACACACACACACACATAAATCGCATGACTTACCAAGGTGAATGTAGATTGTGTAGCTTTTGAATCCGTCCCATTAAGGTGAAGATGAGTCGAAGCCAAATCTCAAAGCTAAAAATTTGATCGATTGGTCACTACCAACGAGTGACCGATCAAGTTTTCAACTTGTTACTTTATCAGGTTCTCTTGATTTATTTTCTTGAAAATTAAAGAAGATTAGAAAGAAGTAAAGAAATTTGATTTATAGCTTTGATTCATCTTCACCTCAACAAAAACTCCTTCCCGTCACAACCATGAGAATACAGAGGTATACTCGGTTTTAAGTAATGTCGCACTATCATTCCTTCCCTACACCGATGCTCGTAAGGACGTTGTTGACTGGAATTCTCGAAATTATACACAAAAGATGGTAAGCTACTCCCGAGCTTCTCTTGTTGGTTCCTTGTTTAGTTTTAGGTCAATCACGGAGTTTTCTTCTTCTTTTTCCTCTTCTACTTCTTCTTGGTATTATGTCTTATGTATTATATGTATTATAGTATTATGTCACTGGGACAGAGCCTGCTTCTCAGCTTAGTGTGCAATTAGCACTTTCTCTGTTGTTAACTGAGAGTTTTCTTTGTCAAATTCGTCATTTTTCGTGTGGCAGATACGATTATACTCTATGCCCAGGGAAGTCAAGGAATTTTCCATTACGAAAAGATCCTGAACCGACCGGGAATCGAACCCAGACACCTTCAGCATGGCTTTGCTTTGTAGCCGTGGACTCTAACCACTCGACTAAGGAAGGTCCAATAATCACGGAGTAGCAATTACGAATTTGGTTTAGCAACCAAATGAAGCATAAAGGTAAACTTACATTTTCGGCGGTCATGAGGGATTTTTATCGGCCAAATCTTCTGAAATTCGGTAGTAAATACTGCGTGTATGCTAAAATTATTGAGCCCAATAGGATTTATAAAACCAAGGCAAAGAGAACAAATTTACCGAAAATTCATCAAGTCACCCTACAACTACCCTTCTCAAAAACAATTATAGTTTCTTTCAGCTTAACAAAAAGTATAGATATGCAAACTGGAATAATATCGTTATTCCTTTGAATTATGTGTTGGCTTTATCATACAATTGTTTACCTATTCGGAAACAAATATGAAACTTCCTTCCTCCAACCGTCTGAATCCATTTTCGCTGTAAGTTTGAAGAAAATATGGACGCAAATACCTACATGCACAGAGTCAAAGAGAGAACACTCGGATGCTGGTTAAGTGCCAGGAAGCCAGAATGACTCAAGAGGAAAACACTTTTCTTGCCAACTTGGTCGTTGTTCGATATTTATGATCGAATAACAATTCGTTCGAAAAGCTCACAACCGATCAAAATTGGTGCTTTCTCCTTTGAATGGTACGTTCTCGCTCGTTTGCGTGTTGCCAGCAGAAGACGATGACGACGACGATGAAGGAAGGATTTTTTCATGATTTATGTCTATCGATTTTGATCATTTCACCGAACTGCGCGTTCTGACTGCGAACCTAAACCCAAGCAAGAAAAATGAAGAAAGCTGAAATGATATATTGTTGTCTTCTGCCGCTTATTTTCCCGAAAAAATATTGGAGTGATGAATGCGATTGTCTAAATTTGTGAGGATAGGCTTGAAAGTTGATTTCGTCAATGTGAGAATATGATAAAACCTATTCTTTTTAAAAAAAATGGCTGCCTGAATTCGAGAAATAATTCATATTGGAATAAAAATCAATTTCAAGACATTTTAATCTTATTTTAAACACTTCAATTTCTTTATAAAGTCAATAATTTTTTTTCCGATTTTTTCATCTTTAACACAGACACTCAGAAAAATTGAAAGTGACAATAGTTGTTGAAAATTCAGAAGTAAATATAGTTTCACTATAACTGCCGTGAATCGCAAGTCAGTCCCATCTGCATTTTCATCAAAATTGAGTTGAGTTCAGTTTTCAATATATCTCCCAATGAGCTTTCAACTGCACTTCTGAGATAATAAGATTTGTTCAGAAAAAATAAAAAACGCCCAGTCAAATTGTCCCCTAATGAAAAGTAACCGCATATCATTCCCACAACAGATTTCCGCACCGTGTAACAAAAAATGAACAATGTTTTGTTTTATAGAGATTTGAACATGTTCCAATCTGCTGGATTTTTTTTTATTATTTGCATGGAAAACGAGTTTGAAAACTTCACAGTCCATTTTCTCAATGCCTACTTTTTACAGATGGGACTGACTTGCGATGCATGGCAGAAAGTTTCATTATATTTTCTGTACTGTCGGATGGAAGCCCCGTTACACCTACCTTGAATCTTGATAGCTACAGCTACGTCATTGCCAGGCGTATTGTAGACCTCCATTTTCGTCGATACTTCTCCAGATGCCCCGAACGTTTAGGATCACCTGGTCCTCTTCAACTGTGTACAGCCAGCGTATTCGTGGTCTTCCACCTCTACTTGGTTCCCTGCTGAATATTATTTTAGCAATTCTCTTTTCCCACATTCGCACTGAGTTATTAGCCCACTGAAGTCTGACGTATTTCACACGCTGAATAATATTCGTATACAGTAATGTCCCGATTTTGTCAGCCCCATGCTACATTTAGGGTTGACAAAATCGGGAAAGAGCTAAAATCGGGAATATTTTTTTCGACTGGTTTAAAGTTTTATTTTATTGTAAAGACTTATTTTTATAATTTTGTTAATGTAAACATTGTTTTTTTTTTTAATTCCATTTACTTTGTATCGTAATCGAAGGTAACATTAATAACATTCTGGGATAATTACCCGAACTTCAAATTTCAAAAATTTGGTCTTTAGGCCAAGGTCATAATCGACTTTATGCACCCAATATTGCCAGTACACACGTGTTAAGTCTAATTAAAATAAATATAAATTTTAAGCTGAGAAAATCGGGCAAACAAGAATGTTAAAATCGGGGGTAGTCAAAATTGGGTCAAAAAGGGTGCTTAAATCGGGGGTAGATAAAACCGGTAGTAGACAAAATCGGGTCATTACTGTATATGTATTAGTGATACAACTCGTGATTCATGAGTCTGTGCCATACACCATTTTCTAGTTTCCCACCAGGTATTGTTCGAAGCATCACTCGCTCGAAAACACCGAAAGCTTTGGGGCGATCCATTAATTACGTAAAACAATTTTCGGGGTTTTTCATCCCCCCTCCCCCCATGGTAAGATATTTTGTTTGCAAATTAAAAATAAATTGTGTGGCGCGTAAGAAATCTCAAACCCCCCCTCCCCCCATAAACCCTTACATAATTAATAGACAGCCCCTTTCCGGTCTGCCTCCTTCAGGCCCTTTTCGCAGCCGCAACACGTCTTTTCAATTCGCTTGAACGTCGTTATCACATGTCACAAGTGGTAAACAAACTTTCCAACAACTTCAAGCACATTTCCATCAAACACTACCTCAGCACAAACACCACTAGGCCTACTTTTAACTCTACCTGCAACTACATACTTCATTTTGGTGGAATTAATGGTCAGGCCTAAACACTAAAAAAAATATTTTTACGGATGACGTAGTCATCGAGATTGACGTTATTATATAGAATTAGCGTTAGAGTTAGCGTAGTTACGGTATACTTCGTAGATTGGATACTAGCAACATTCATGTTTCTTTTTAATAATCTCATTCTGACTACTTTCAGGAACAAGGCAGGGGAGTATACCTTGTTCAAATCATAAACAGGAATACTAAAATCATGAATATCACTATTCCCGGCCACGCCCACCTTTACCGTAACTTGGGATAGGGAAGGAAATGTTGATGTAGCACTTACTTAATGAGAGGCCACAGACTCAGCGTCACCCTCATAAGTGCTATGGAGTTGGAGGTTGGGGTAGGTATATTGTCATGATTCGCCTAGAAAGCTGGCGATAGACCATTAACATTTGTTGTTTAAGTGTTCTCAATTTAATCTTTTGAATGCCGGCAATCAAAAGAGAAAATAATAGTTTATTTATAGTATAAATAGTCTTTCGCGAAATGCTTGTCGATTGTGCAGTAATATTTTTGCTCAATAGCCAGTAAAAAGCAAAACCGATCCCTCCAGAGTCATCGGATTGTATAAAATAACAATACGCGAAAAAAAAATTCCCGGCGACAGAAACACACGCGAAACCGTGAGCAAAATCTATCGGACGACGCAAAACCGAACTGTCCTGCTTGGGGTTCCCATCGAGATTGACGTTATTATATATGACACAAATTTAAATTTCATTTATTATTGAAATAATGATGACGTAAACTGGAAAACCAGTAAATGAAGTTCCATTTTAAGACACGATCTGAACTTTTCAATCACTTCACGTCAATTACTTAAAATTATACGAACGATGACATAATCCACAGCTGCACGTTTGTGAAACGTCAAACACCGTTGGAATTGAACAAAACATATGGAGCAAGTGAAATTTTTGTTTGGAATGTAATCCTCGACATGGTACATAATTTAGTGCAAGTGATCCATTTTTAAACAACTGCTAATTAAAGTTTCTAAGACAGTGTTTGCAGAGAAATTCGAAGACGTATCATCGCCGGAAGTCGTGCTAACTATGGACTCCACAAGACCTTGCGGTCTGGTAAACTTCACTTCCGTACTAAGTGTACCATGTACAAGACGCTAATAAGACCGGTTGAAAATTTTGCGTACTTTCATAAAATCGAGTTGAAAAGTATTCAAAAAGCTTATTTAGACCATATTGAAAAATCAACCTCTTCTAAAAAATCATAACTTTTTTGTCCATGATTTCTCCATCTTGACCCACTGTGCAAAAGACTTCATTTTTTGTCTACTTTAACATATAAAAAAAAAAATCATAAATACGATTTTTGAGAAAATTGATTTTTAAGCTTTATTTTCGATATATAAAAAGTTACAACATTTTTTTTACAGTGTATATTTTTTTCCAGATAGTCCCAACAAAAACCTAAAACTTTGCGGAAGGCACCAAACTGACCGGACAAACCGTTTCTAAGTTATAATTTTTTGAAAATTATTAAGGATTTTTTTCTTAGGCCCTTCTCAAAAGTAAGGCTAGAGTCAAAATGGCGAGCCGATGATGCAAAAAGGCATTTTTGGGCATAAAGAAAGCATGTGCAAAATTTCATCCAAATCAAAAAATATAAAAATGAAATTTGGGAAAAAAAAAGTCGTCATTTTCTGTGGAACCGCTCTTATGTGATCATTGTTCCAACATCGCCCATACATACAAAGCATAGTTCTATCCTACGGAAATATTTGAAGTATATATTGGACCTTTTCGAAGTCTATGATAGTCAGATTTTCATAAGGATGATTTAAAAACATTCTAATGATATTCCTAAAACCATTATTAAAAAATAAAAGTGAAAACTATGGGTTCCGTTTTCAGTAACTAAAAATTTCGACTTTGTTGCCAAAAACGGAATATCACTCTGCTAACATTTTATTTTTCTTAGTCTCCTATTTTTTCCTACAAAACCAAGATAGAAGCTCACAGATGACGTGAATATAATACCGTTGGCTTTACTATTTAATTTTATACAAGCATTTGTTCTTAGCTGATCGGCTACTGGTACATCAACTCTACGTAAAATTCTTGTTTCGTATTTCCGTCATATTATGTAAATAGAGGTTCCAGTACACAAGGGGTAGGTACAAACTTAGGTACGTCGCACGCTCAACACTCAATGGCGCTCGAGGAAAGCTGTGGATATACCAATAACGTCGCGCTCCCGCATTTCGTGGGAGGGAGAATGCTACCCTGTTCACGAGATAGACCCCGAAGGAAAAGCGTGCGGTGCGTGTCTACATATTTCTCGGTGCTGCTGTCGGCGTCTTCGTGCTTTCGGGGTATCAGACATGGGTTCAAATTTACACGGATATTGTCATGATCCATTTCACCTTCGGAATAAGAGATGATGTACTCATTGAATAACGTGATTGAGCTAAAAGGCAGCAGCGTTGCGTTGTGAAATCGTGTCGGTTGCTATCATCGTAGGATGAGTGAATGGAAAAGTAACTCAATTTATGTGCTGCTGCTGGGGCGATGAGTTATTGTTTGCAAGTACGGGGAAAGGAAGTCAAACCCAAACGATGAGCAAGATGGATATGACAACCAATAAGAGTGATAAAACGAGTTTGAAAGTTTTCGGTGCAGAATTTGATTCCTTAATAGCATATTCTAGGATTCTAGGGTAAGTCATCAACCATTGCAAAAAAAACTGAAATCTTTATTATTAGGGAAATCACCAAAAAATGGTATAAGTTCTGGAGGAAAAAATGTGATATTTGCTGCAATTCGTCAGGAAACCATGTTGCAAACTTCATTTTAAAGCTTTAAACGATGTTAAGCTCAAGAATTTTGAATCATGTTTTCAAACAACAGTATCATAAGGATGATTTTTTTGAATTAATACGGAATGTAAATTTTCCTTTTTCAGTTCGTCACAGTCATAACCTGCGAAGTAAATAAAAGGTGTATAAAGCATTTCAAAATTACGTCAATCATCTGGGGGAGGAAGAAGTCTTCGAAAGTGTGGGTATTCGAAAATGCGTTACAGTTTTGAATCATTGCTTCTAGGAATTTTGTTGACATATTTTTTCCAACTAACAGAAAAAAAACTGTTAAAGTCTAAGTTAGTTTATTATAATTGAACGCGAAGCTGCTATGGGGTTTTTTTTGCTAATCTATCTCATGTAAATTTTGTTTCAAACGCATAATTGATCGATATCTATAACTGTGAGGCAACTGTAATTGATGAAGAACCAAATAAACAAATAATAATGGAGGATCGGCTATCTGAGAAGTTTATGCATCAAACAATTCACGTCACTTGTTTAGTATATTTTTTTACACTGTGGTTATGAAAAGTACTTCATTTTGAGTGCTTCTTAACACTGTA
Organism: Aedes aegypti; assembly: GCF_002204515.2. Lineage (NCBI taxonomy): Eukaryota > Metazoa > Arthropoda > Insecta > Diptera > Culicidae > Aedes > Aedes aegypti. Next base: position 228,589,905 of record NC_035109.1, on the reverse strand, counting down.
ACAATAGGATTTTTCATGCGCTATATTTAAAGAAAAACTTTTCATCTGCACATAACATTGAATTGATCAGTCGGCACTCTTTCGTTTAAAAAAAATGTAATCGAAACAATGCAATGTTGCAACAAACGCAGGGAAAAATCAGCAACTCTCATTCAAAAGTCACCTTCAACGATCAAATGTGTCGGAGGAAAAGTTCCAAATAGCATCAGTGAACTGACATTAGACAACGCCAAGTGTTGCGGCAGCCGTTTCCATCCTGGCTGGATTGTTATTGTTTTTGTACTAGTGTTCGTGGAAAAGTTTCCTACCAGTATACTTCAGACTCTTGGCTGGAAGCATCAAAAAGGAAATTGCAGCGCAGTCGTGAAGGCAAATGCACCATCCAAAGTTACGAGTTGTTTCTGGGAGAACGAGACTCGCCCAGCCGAACTAAACTAAACCCAGCCGCAGCAGTTTTAGTTCCACAAGCGGAAGAAATAAGGAAGCAGAAAGTGTCAGAAAAACTTGGGCACTTCCCCGTAATCCAGATAATGGGATGGGAATGCATGGGGTTTGTGGGGTTTGGATGGGAAAAGGGGGGGAAAAGTTACAACATTTTAACATTTTTCCCGTACTTTGGAAACTGCCGTCAAACTCGTTAAACTGTTGGCAATTAATTTTGATTATGATGTTTGTTGCTAAAATAAACATACAAGCGAGAATGGATGAAACATGCTTCCAGTTGGGCCCTTCATATTACCACATGATGCACATTCCTGACGGTGGAGAATTGCAAAGTAGGGTGCTGTCTAGTATCCTTGGTAAACCTTCTAGATTTGAGAAAACTTTCATGAAACTAACATTCTTCTGATTGTAGTGCGTTAAACTATTGATATCGTAAGATTGTGGTGCACGTAAGCATTCAAATTGAAATTTTAGTTATACCAAAACTGCAATTGTTAATAAAAACCCTAGTCAGAGAATCGGTGCTGCCTCCCTACGTAGTAGCAAATGGATTTTGATTTATGATGCGTTTAAACTGACAGACGCAGAGCTTTTTGGTGAATTGTCTGGTCTAAAATAGTATGGTGCGCAGATTTCCAATGTTCATTAAAGGTATGTGCTATCCTATAATACGAAAAAAGAACTTTTTAATTTCGTTTCGTGAATTTGAAAATACCTCGACAGACTGTTTTGGAAAATAACAAGATGATAATAAATTTCGCTAGCTAAAAATGTTGCCACGCTTGGTCATTGTAAATGTTAAAATAGAGTGGAACAATTAATTTTTCAGCATGTTTTTGACGTAACAATTGTAACTTTCGGTCTTTGGACAAAATCTCAATCAACAGTAGATTTTTTACTAGTTTTTAAATTGCAATCTCCTTGTTCTGTTTTTTTCAGCAGAAATAATTGCACTTTCCTTTGCGTGCAACTTGATTAAAGATTGTGCACCAAATATTTATATTGTTTGTTCGGATAGTTTGAGTTTGTCTCCAGGCTTTCAATACAATTAACTTCAACTTCAAAATTAATTATATTATACTAATGATGAAAAGATTATTACTTGAACTTAGTTCTCGAGGATTTATCATTAAATTTGTTTGGATTCCTGCTCATTGTAAAATTTATGGAAATGAACAGGCAGATACGTTAGCTGAATTTGGTGTTCATCATGGAATAATTTACAGCCGTAACATATTTCCTTCTGAATTTTATCCAGTATTGAAAGTAAAATCTCTTTTGGATTGGTAAACGTGTTGGAATTCGAGCGACAAAGGACATTAGTGTCATTCTATTTGTCCTGTAGTCCATGGTTCAAAAATATGCGAGCAAGTAGAAATTTTATTCGCTCTTTTTCGAGATTGATGTCAAACCATTAAATTTGTAAAAGCCATTTGTATCGCTTCAACATAATAGATTCCAATTGAAGCGATTGAGGGTAATTTTATGAAGATATCGATCATTTAGTATTTCAGTGTGACAAATCAATTACTCCAAGATATAAATAAGTCAACAATATAATATTTAGGTCAACCTATTCCTGTATCTGTACGTGATATACTTAGTACAAAATGGTATCCTGTAATGTAACTTTTGTTTCAATTTATAAATAAATTTTCAAATGTCACGTTGATTTTGATTCTCTCCCTCACTGGCTTTCGATGACACTCCCTACTTAACGCCGATTGTTATTTTATTTGTTCTCTTATCGTTGTATGATGACAAACAATTGTTATGTTTCAAGATTACGGTCTGTTATGGTTTACTACCGTGTGAGCCTTTAGTTATAAGTTTGATTTGTAACGTTTGTTGAAAAGATTAAGAGGTTTTGTGCTTCTTTGAGGAAGATTATCAATGGAAATCACTCGAAGAAGTTTTTCGAAATTTTAGCGAAAATAAATAAATAAGTTATGAAGACTCGATTTTTCATACTTTCCCGGTGAATTTCTTCCACTATTTTTTCACACCAACACGTTGGAACCCTTGACAAATAAGAAGAAGAAAGAATCAGATAAATACGTTGACTCGTTCTCAAGCCATTTTGTGACATACTAACACCATTTCATTTTTATTAATATAGGTTTGAGCCTAGCACTACCATAAGGATTCTTTGAAGTATATTTGTTTTTGCAATGATGTTTGGAAACAAATTTTGGCCCATAGTGGGGTTTAAACTCGAATCAGCGAGGAAGAAGTTCGAGACACATATTACTCCATTAAAAATTTAGTGAAATGCCTTTAATCAACATATTACCCTTAAGTTTAGCGAAATACGCCTGACTGTGCGTTAAAGAACACCTGAATTGAACGTTTAACCTTGGTTTAGGAAAAAAACACATGTGCCAGTATGAAAACACCTGGAATGCGGTGAACAGAGAGATAACACAGATTATGTTGTCACTGCTAAGGAGTAGGCTAGATCCTCCGTCGAGGACTAGATCGAGTAAAGTGGGCGTAGCGTTGTATCGGTAATAAGTCGTCGACGCGCCTGTAAGCAGGAAGTCATCCTCCAACCGGAATTAGCAGAACCGACCCTGACACTTGGCCGACCAACGTCGAGTCGGAGTAGGCTGAATCTACGGCCGGGGTCTAGCTGAGTAATCCGTCGGGGCACCTGTGAACCAGAAATTTCCCTTCCCCGGAATCGTAAGACCGACCTCAGCATCTGCCTAGATAGCATCGGTTCGGGAGATCTTCCACCGCCGGGGAAATCTTCGTTGGAGTAGGATAGATCTACTGCCGGGGACTACTCTGAGTAGTACGTAGTAGTTGGAGCGCCAGTGAACCGGAAGCCATCCTCAAACCAGAATCGCTGGACCGACTTCGGAATCCAACTGGTCAACCAGGAGAGCTCGAACCCCAAGTAACATTTGTAGCTGAATAACAGCTTATTCAGTTAAAATGCTGTTTATACAGCCTATTTTCAGCCCCAACAGCGAACTAGCAGAATAGCTTGAGGATAAGAATGATGGAGTGCGTGAGTACAGCTGTTGCCTCCGATGAAGTTGCGTGAAGTAGTTTCGGAGGAGATCGAGGCACAGGAGCAGTAGGGAAAGCTTTTTTGTGATTGAACACGCCTAACGTGACTCCCACACCGTGCCGACATACAACAGGCCAAGCTTTTAAGCTTTTTTGGTCCCATTCTATAAATAAAAAAACATACAGATGGAAGCTTGGGATTCATGCCAACTCAAGCGAAAGTCTTCCATACTGCCGTATGGAATACCACCTTCGGCACTTCCTCCGGGAGGTGGTCCATCAGACCAGAAGTTCAAGTGGGGTCTACCTACCAACAGCAGTAGCCGTTTCAGCCAAAGCAGCAGCAGCTTCAGAAGCAGCAGTAGCAGCTTCGAGAGCAGCAACAAGCTCATTGCAGTGACCATGCACCAGAGCTACTAAGGGTTACAGCAGCTAAGAAACTGGAGGATGAATTACACCAGTTCGTCGATAAAAGAAGAAATGTGCCTAAAGACATCAGTCAGAGTGCCTGAGAAATAAGGCAAGCTCCGACTCAACAGACGGCAAAATCAATCTCTTTTGCAAGGGAAATCCACACAAAGAGGGACAAATCACGAGAGGCCTAGAGCATCACCAGGAGATGCAAGACCGGACGGTTCCAAGAAACACAAAGACGGCAGCCAACGAGACAGGTTTAGCTACCGGAGAAATCATCAAGGAAGGCAACAATACCCCATGGGAAATCGTAAAGCGAATAAAATTGACAGACGAAAACGAAGAGCAGCACCCATAAAACGAAAACTCTTCAAGGAGCGAAAGATAGGCGGGCGCTCATAGTCAAAGCAAGCGATGACATGTACGAGAAGGCTCTCCTTGCAATGCGGACAAACTCGTAACTCGACCAGCTATGTGCAGACGTGCGGAAAGTCAGGCGCACCCACTTCGAAGATATGATCCTGGAGCTATAATGAAACCCGATGGCCAGCAGCTCTCCATATGAGAAGTATATTTTCACTTGATTCAGTTCCTTTATGGTATATACCTAAACAGGTTTGGTCACGCAAGGTCGCCATTATATATCGGGTGCGGCGATGCTGAGGAATCCCCTGAACATGTGATCTTTGAATGTCCGCGCTTTGAACATGAGCGAGCCAAAATGAGACGGCGATAACGTTAATGTACCATGACCCCACAGTTATGGATCAAATAGTGTGGAGTCCAACCTATAAAATTCAATAAAACGACATGGAAATCGTAAAATTGTAATTGAAAAGCACGAAATGAATCGTTTCAAATTGGAACTTCGGTTAGTAAACTGTTTTGAGTGTAATATTTACATAGCATTACATAAAAATTAAAAATTGAATCAGTTTCTGAAAACCATATTATGGATCAATTTTCATTTTATGGATCAAATTGTGACATATTACGGATCAGTGCGCAAAATCAAGAGATTTTAAACTCGATGCATCTGTACTGCATGATTTGGTGAAAGTTAACAATGTGTCACATTTTACTGTAAAAAATAGCATTGTTAGATCTGGAAACAAGGGTAAAATGTCCTTTTTTGTGATATACTGCATTGTAGTAACTGAGGCATGAACTGTTTTCGCAACAACACCAAGTGTTCCACCCATTTTTGTCTGCTAAAAAATGAAATTTACAAACCTTGATGTTGTATTAGTATTATCCTTAGTGCTATTGTCTGAAAATGTCGAATCCAATGCTTAAAATGGTAGAAATCTACATTCTTTGGTAGTGATCCATAACCGTGGTAAACAATCATTTCCTGGTCCATATTATGGATCACTAGTTAGAAATGCTAATATTCGGTATTTAGAATCAACAATCAAGAAAACTGTTTTCTAAAGATGAATTCACACTAAATTGAAGCGAACGAGCATGTTTTATGCTATAACATATGAATTTTACTACTTGTGGGCAGGGCTGGCATCAACTCGCACAATGCGCGCAAAGAGCAGAATTTAAGCACTGCACAAAGAGGAGACAGACGCGCGCAAAGTGTAACAACACGAACACAATGAGGGCACGCAGTAGGAAAGAGAGTGTAAGCGATTACGCAAAGAGTAATGCTGACGGAGTGTGTTGGCAAAACATGCTCAAAGTGTACACAATTTGGCTCTTTTTACCTTATAATATGGGTATTTTTAAAACGAGACCAACGAATAGATGACGAATATCGATGTCCGAAGTTGTTTTGGAATTCAAGATGACGACTTCCGGTTTGTGAAAATCACTTCAAACCCATGCAATATGGGTATTTTTGGAACGGGGCCGACGAGTAGATGACGGAAATCGATGTCGGACGCCATTTTGGAATCCAAGATGGCGACTTCCGGCTTGTGAAAATCACTTCAAACCCATGCAATATGGGTATTTTTGGAACGGGGCCGACGAGTAGATGACGGAAATCGATGTCCGACGCCATTTTGGAATCCAAGATGGCGACTTCCGGTTTGCAAAAATGCCTTCAAACCCTGCAATATGGGTAATTTTGGAACGGGGCCGATGAGTAGATGACGGAAATCGATGTCCGGGGTCGTTTTGGAATCCAAGATGGCGACTTCCGGTTTGTGAAAAAAACTTTGAACCCATGCAATATGGGTATTTTTGGAACGGGACCGACGAGTAGATGACGGAAATCGATGTCCGGTGTCATTGTTTGGAATCCAAGATGGCGACTTCCGGTTTATGAAAATCACTTCAAACCGGATTTCGCCATCTTGGATTCCAAAATGGTAGCAGACATCGATTTCCGCCATCTGCTCGTCGTTCCCGTTCCAAAAATACCCATATTGCATGGGTTCAAAGTGATTTTCACAAGCCGGAAGTCGCCATCTTGGATTCCAAAACGACTCCGGACATTGATTTCCGTCATCTACTCATCGGCCCCGTTCCAAAAATACCCATATTGCATGGGTTTGAAGGGATTTCTGTAAACCGGAAGTCGCCATCTTGGATTCCAAAACGACACCGGACATCGATTTCCGTCATCTACTCATCGGCCCTGTTCTAAAAATACCCATATTGCAGGGTTTGAAGGGATTTTTGCAAACCGGAAGTCGCCATCTTGGATTCCAAAACGACACCGGACATCGATTTCCGTCATCTACTCATCGGCCCTGTTCCAAAAATACCCATATTGCAGGGTTTGAAGGGATTTTTGCAAACCGGAAGTCGCCATCTTGGATTCCAAAATGGCGTCGGACATCGATTTCCGTTACCTACTCGTCGGTCCCGTTCCAACCATTCTCCCATATATTCCAATAGAAGCTCCAATAGAAGCAATCAGTAGGTACTCAATGAGCTACACAAAGAGTGTGTGTTCACCATTTTCCATCAACACTTTGTGTCGAAGGTTGCATTGCAGCGAGAGCAGAAACACAAAGAGGCGTCAAAGAGGTAAGCACCAGTGAGAAAGTGTAGTTGTCGCACTGCACTCAAATTCATGATCAACACAAAGTGCGCGCTCTTTGTGTTTTTTCTGTTTGCACTGAGGAGATGCCAGCCCTGCTTGTGGGAGCTTATGAATGCTGACGGCACTTCTTACAGAAAACGACCATATAATGATAACTGTGTGGTACCAACTAAACATTTGTCAAATACACCGTTATTAAGCGGTTGAATGTTGTGCTTAACTTTACAAATGCTAGAAGACAAATAGTATAACATGGGAAAAATATGTTTTACGTCAACGTTTATGTTTTGAGGGAGTTATCCGATGTTGAACGCCAAAGTGATCCGTCACTGTGGGTGATCCGTAACTGTGTGGGTATGGTACACAGTATTGTTCAAAGAATGTGTGCCGACAAAGAAAAATCGTCCAGCTGATGTCTCTGTTACAACGAAGATGGTAGGATGCGCTCAACGCAGCAGACAGCACATGTCTTCGAGTCGTCGGGACATACATGAACCGGGGACTAGCAAAGTAGAAGGCAAAATAGCACCGGCAAATGGTCGTCGGGGCGCACCGGAAGTTTCCCTCCACCGGAATCGCAGGACGGACCTCGGCATCTGCCTGGATAGCATCGATTCGGAAGATCGTCCACCGCCGGGAAAATCTTCGTAGGATAAGATAGATCCACCGTTGAGGACTATTCGGAGTAGTGCGTAGCGAGTCACCAGCTCAAGTCGTTGGGGCACCAGTAAACCGGAAGTCCTCCAACTGGAATCGCTGGATTGACCTCGGCAGTACACCGGTCAGCAGCAGTGAAACAGGAACAAACGGGTTACGTTAACGGTTTCAGGATATATTCCTACGTCGGGGAACTCTCCGCTGGAGTAGGCTAGCTGCACCGCCGGGGAATAGGCCGTGTAGCACTAATCGTGACAAACCACCAGTTTTGGTTCGTCGGCAGCTACCCTCTAACCGGAATCTCTAGACCGACCTTGGCATCCAACTGGTTAAACCTGGAGGTCTCGTGAATCAGTGCGTTAAAAGCAGGCACAGAAGCGATCAATAGAAGTTGCTCAGGGCTATGGCGATGCCCCGTCAAAGCGATCTATGAACGACTTTAAGAACTTAACAAAACGCAAATTTTCATGCAAAAATATTGATGAAATCTATTTAAGTTCAAAAGTTATTAAAGTTTTTCTGCTTAAAATCTTTTGTTTTTCAAGGCATTTTATTAAAATTACAAAAATAACACATCTGTAATTTTTTGATATAATATACAACTTTATTTTGTCTTGTGAATGCCGTCAAAAGATATTTTTTATGTTTGCCCCAATCAGAGATATTCACAATCAAAGTAGGCATGTTTTTGAGAGAAAAACAACAATAACTCCTAAACGGAAGGAGGTAGCGAGTTTCTTCATTCACCAAATTACGCATTTTTTAAAGCTCCAAAAGTGTTTCATAGACTACTTTGATGAGAAACTTGAATTGAAAACTCTAGAGCCAGAAAACCAGTTTTGTTTGGACCACCCTATGTTACCGTAGGAAAAAAAACTCTAAATCGGTCAATTTAAGAGATACAAAAAAACTTTTTTTTGCGAAGTTGCTTGAAATTGATTGGTTTACAACTTTGCTGAAGCATGTATAATATAATTTCTATAAATAAGACTAACTTTCTTATCCACAATTTCTATGAAAATGTGGTCCACCCTAATTTTCAATAACACCAAACAAAGGGCTTAACTAATTCAAACATCTTTGTAGAAGACCGTTTTTGTCTAGAGGGATTCCACGGAGGCATGCATATCGATTCTGATCGACCATTTCAAAAATATCTGAAACTTTGCACAGTTTTTCAGTTCCATCTAAATCGTCATTTTCCGATATCAAATCTTCAAGTTGAGTCACGACTAACTTTTCAAAAGGGTGTATGTGAAAATGGTTCAAAAATATTCAAAAAGCTGCACAGCAAAAACGGTTCGTTCGATTGTTAGACAACTTAAGAAACAAAGTTAGACAACTAAATAAAGATTCCAAAAAAAAATACACACAGTAAAAAAAAAATTTTTTTTGCATTAAAAAACATCATTTTTGTCACAAAAACTCAAATATCTCAAAACCCTATCGGAATACCAACGTAATTTTTTGAGGGAAAACGGTCCATTATATTAGCTATCTACCATAAAAATTTAGTGATGGTAAGCCAATAAACAAAAAAGATATGACATTTCAAATATTTCACAAATTTGACACTTAGTGAAAAACATTTTTTTTTTCATTGTTAATTTTTTTTAGGACCGCAGTTTGTTGCTGAATTTTTTGTTAAGGGTACCACATGAGGTTAACAAGTTGTTTTCATGATATTTTATTTAATTATTCATAACTATTATAGCATCTATTAGAAAGTTAGACGCGATCCAGTGTTGTGATCTAAAGTCTTGATAGTGTCATATTTTTTATTGTACGTAACTGAAGAAAAATTCTCTCAATAGTGTTGAAACCTTATGATAAAAGAAACCTATAAGAAATCTAATATTGAAGACAAAAGCTACAAAAAAAGTTTTCTATACAGGTATACGACTAGTTTACCTGCAAAAAGTTTACCTCGTAGAGAACAAGGCGGGTCTATACCCAGGTGATCTAGTATACGTAAAGCAGGTCGGTTTTCTTGGCGCTGGTTTTCTCCACAAAGTTAAAATCTGATTACACCTGGGTATATACCCGCCTTGGTAGAGAATGACTTTGTTAATCATATTTGGGAGAAAGCGAGTCACTTCAACAACATCAAAAACATGATAGGTACATACCATGAACATACTCACGAAAAAAACTAAAAATATACTACCACTATGATTATAAAAGATTTAATTGTAAATTTTTCTTCAGTCAAGCAAACGACACCAAACTAGTCAGTATAAACTTAAAAGTGATTTTGTTTATTAAAATCTAACGAGCAACATGAGTAGTCGCTTTCTCAACTGTTGCAGGCCGTTTGCAGAAAAAAAAATGTTCGAAAGAACTACGAAATCTCACCGAAAGCACCATAGATAAACTGAAAGCGGCTGGTTATGCTCCAATGTCTACATTGAATACAAATTTACGCATTTGTACGTCCTGCCGTTTAAACGTTGACAAACGGGCAATCTGTACATCATCGGTGGATCAGGTTGCAGGAAGTTCGAAAACAACAACAACTGAGGAATTACTAGATGCACCGACAACAACTGAGGAGTTACCAGAAGTACCAAGTGCAGATAGTCTTGCCACGGTACCATCAGCGACATCTGTTTCAACAAATCAATCAGAAGATGAGTGCATCCAGAAGGTCAACATCGAACGCTTCAACGAAGGGATAGCTGGAATAAAAGTGACTCCGATTAAATGGACGAAGATGGGTTACGTCATTTATCCCGAGAAAAAATACCGTGAAATCAACGAAGCTGTACGAAGAAACCTCTTCAAATTAGGACCTGAGGATGTGGAAAATACAGACTACGATGAGGTAATTATGAACATGAAGGAAAGGTTCTCGAATCTAGCCACGACAAGGAAAGAAAAATTATTGATTTTGTCGATGCTGCCAAGCTCGTGGTCTATTCAAGACGCCATTGATGAGTTCAAAACCAATAGAAATACAGCAAAAGAGGCAAAACAATTCAAAAATAACTGTCTTGCAACCAAAAATGCTAGGTCGAGTACTTCATTAACAGATGAGACAAAAGAAAAAAATAATTCAATATTTTGAAGACGATGAAGTAAGTAGAGCTATGCCTGGCCAAAAAGATTATGTATCTGTAAAAAAGATGGAAAGCGTCAACAATCCAAAAACGATTAATGATGACTACTTTGAAAGAAGCGTATACACGCTTCAAGGAAATTAACGAAAATATTAAGGTAGGTTTTTCCTCATTTGCAAGCCTTCGTCCAAGGCAATGCAAGCTTCTATCCAATTCAGGAACACATAATGTTTGTGTGTGCACAACACACGAAAATATTAACCTAATCTTACATAGTTTGAAAAGAATCAATTTATCAAAGGATATTAAAATGTTAACTGGTAGTCTTTTGTGTGAAAATACAACATCAAATTGCTATCTACGATCTTGTTCGGATTGTCCAGATTCTTCATCATTGGAAAATACTTTATTCGCTGAGTTTGAAGAAAATTATATTGATCAGTTATCATTTGAGCAATGGGTGACCACGGATAGGTGTGACCTAGAAACTATTGTAAAACCTGTAGATGAGTTTGTGTCATTTTTTTGCTTGAAATTAGAAAGTTTAATTCCTCACGACTTTATTAAAACAGAGCAATCCCGCTTTTTAAAAAATACGAAAAATACATTACAAGATGGTGAATTTTTAGTCATTTGTGATTTTTCTGAAAACTATAGCTTTGTATTGCAAGATGAAGTGCAGTCCCATCACTGGAACGTACAACAAGCTACAATTCATCCATTCGTTATTTATTTCAATGGAAGTACGCAAATTGAACATTTTAGTTTTATTGTAATTTCCGAAGATTTAAGACACGACTCAGTATCTGTAAATTTGTTCATTGCCAAAATAATTAACTTTTTACGCGTTGATAAGGATAAAGAAATCAGAAAGATATATTTCATGTCTGATGGAGCAGCATCGCAGTACAAAAACCGTAAGAATTTTTCGAGCCTCTGTCAATTTAAATCAAAGTACGGAATTGATGCAGAATGGCATTTCTTTGCTACGTCACATGGCAAAGGTCCTTGTGATGCTATTGGAGGAACCATAAAGCGCATGGCCACAAGAGCAAGTTTAGCCAAAGAACGTGAGCATCCAATTAAAACTGCAAAAGAACTATTTGATTGGGCGAATCGCAGAAAAGAAGAAGATTTAACAAAATTATCATTTTGTTTTACTGCTACTGAAGAGTACGAATTAACGGTATCAGAGCTCAGCGAGCAATGTAATAACGCGAAAACGATCCAAGGAACCCAAAAATTTCACTGTTTCATTCCATTGTCAGAAAATAAAATTAAAGCAAAACTATACTCGAATTGTACTGATAATGATGCAAAAGTGTTCGATATTGTAAAAAAAATGAATAACAATAAATAAATAAATAAGTATTAATAAAATGTTTTCATGATCTCATAACGCATACCCAAATCCAAAACTTTTGAAGTTTATATATAACATTTAGAAACTCATCGATCATACTCTAAAAAAAAATATCCTGGTAAAAAAAATTTTTATTTTCGTGTTATCTGTTAATTCATTTTAATTTATACATATATACATATACATATAATATTTATACATATACATAATATTTATACATATAATATACATAATACTAATGAATACATGAAAACGACTTGTTTAATTCACGCAAGGCTCTTAACAATAAAATCAGCAACAAACTGCGGTTCCCGTAATAATTTACACCGAAAAAAAATTTTTTTTTCTACTAAATGTGAAAATTGTGACATGTTTGAAATGTCGTAACTTTTTTGTTTATTGGTTTACCATCACCAAATTTTTATTGTAGATAGCTAATATAATGGACCGTTTTCCCTCAAAAAATTACGTTGGTATTCCGATAGGGTTTTGAGATATTTGAGTTTTTGTGTCAAAAATGATGTTTTTTAATGCAAAAAAAAAATTTTTTTACTGTGTGTATTTTTTTTGGAATCTTTATTTAGTTGTCTAACTTTGTTTCTTTAGTTGTCTAACAATCGAACGAACCGTTTTTGCTGTGCAGCTTTTTGAATATTTTTGAACCATTTTCACATACACCCTTTTGAAAAGTTAGTCGTGACTCAACTTGAAGATTTGATATCGGAAAATGACGATTTAGATGGAACTGGAAAACTGTGCAAAGTTTCAGCTCAATAGAAAAAAATGAATTAAAAAATTTACCAAATTTTGGTGCTGTTGCTTGGAATCACTCTCTAATGTTTCATTCTAAAGCTCAAAATGCATCTTTCCGCGTAAAACTGATTCCTGGACCACTGTGCAGTGGTGGTAGGCATAAGAGCGATGTAATGCCAAGAGGCAGTTCCGAGGGGAATGGTGGGCGAACGTGGGTTTAGTCGGTAGTTGAAGCTTCCGAGTCCGACACTCTGACGCACGATGGATGAAATGGATATGACTAGCATACGTATCACATGTGATTCGTTGGGTCTAATCCGTTAATGGAAATTCACCACCTTCTAAAACAAAAAAACAAGAATTGTGCTAAGAAACACAATGTTTGAGATCAGTTTCCGATTTTGTGTGGGTGGTCCAACCTAGAGATCTATTTTTAAAACCATAATAATAAAACATTTTGAAAATGTACGCTTTGAGGCCATGCAATTTAAAAATAACGATATCCATTCGGTTCTTATGGACAATTATCAAAATTATGCCCAATCTGCAGTCCGTTCGAATGTTTTCAAAAAAACTTTTTACCGCGTTTTTGAAGCAAAACATTATTAAAATCCGTTAAAATTGTAGTCTTCATACAAAAATAATGTGGAAAATGGAGCTATTCTCATGATGCTTTCAATATTGTTTCCTGACTAAGAGGAAATATATAATTAAACCAAAGGAGATAAAAATTACTTGTTTGTTTTGAAAGTAGAGGTCCGCTAATATTAAAAATATTATACCCCATAGCCTTAATTTTAACAGAGGTGAAACTAAACTAGACAAAATCATAGGATTCAATTACACAGAATACTAAATCTAGTGCAAAGTATTAAGAATTGGAACTAAGATACGTATTTCCCTCTAACACCAAACCCCGTTATTATACGTCGTATATTTGAGATTCTATGAAATTTTTCTTAGCTTGAAAATAAAAGATGATTTTTTGACTGATGGATGAGATTATAACGCGCATATTTATTTATTTACTTATTTATTATGTAGATTCGTATAACATATGGCTTAAAGCCTTTTTTACCGCTATACAAGGTTTATTATGATGATATATACACACTCAATCACGATTTGCTTGTTCGGTAATTTTTTATACTGGGTACGAATTGTAAACCATAAAAAATACCGAACTTTCAGCTTTTTGATTGAAAACTTCTGAGGTTCAGTAATAATTTTTGCTTTTTACTGAACTACGGTAGCTGTCAGACCCAATTTTGCAACATTACCGAACAGGGCGAAAAGTCAGTAAAAACAATTACCGACTATTCAGTACTGGATGTTTTTTACTGACTTGTCGTCAAAATCAAATCAAAACAAACTGATGCGCATGCGGGAAAGTGTCAAATGAGAATCTCCTGCTGTAGAATCATCCGGCCGGCGCCAGGAGACACGTCCACGGCAACCAAACCTTTCCTGCGCCTATTTTGCGCTTTCGCGTGGTAAGTAGTCGACATTTAGTGACAAACTCAACAATTTTAAGCAACCAAAAAGGCTCAGCACGATTTGAACTGCTCTTACGTTGGTAAATTCGGTTGGTTTCCATACAAGAGGAAAGTACATCTGCATCATTGAGTTTGCCTCCTGTATGCAAACCAACCAAATAATAATGATTTTGTCACACATTTTTCGATTACTTCCACTGAGATACGAGCGTACCGTAGATGTTTATTCACACGAAAAATGCTTAATAATGTGGCTTGGGTTTTTATTTGTATTGTTTTTGAAAAAAAAATCCGGAGGAGCAAAGCGTGAAGCATGGGCAACTGGAAAGCCAGTAAAAACGCTCTACAATTTTACTGACTAAGTCAGTAATCTCTATCAATCAAAACATGTTTTGCTTTACTGGGTTTTTTCGGTAATCGTAAAAATTACCAAAAAATCCGTAGTTCCAAAACCCAGTAAAATTTTACTGGGGTCGGTAATCTGAATTGGCTGTGTGGGGTCGGTAATCTGAATTGGCTGTGTATATTGATTTCATGTTCTTTTGCATTTCCTAATCTTTTTGCATCCTACTCTGCCAAATGCTGTTTAAGGTCCCTTTTAAAGTTAAACAATGAAACATTAGTTTTAATACTGAGTTGTAACTGGTTCCAGTACACAACGCCTCGTGCGAACAGTGATTGGCTGTAATAAGCAGATTGATGCTGTGGGATAAGATAGTTACGATTTCTATCGCTTCGCATTGGGTTCAATTTAGTAAACAAATATTCAGGTTTTCTAGACCGTATTAGTTTGAATAAGGTGACACAAGCTCTAAACTTGTAGAAATTTGAAAAGTTACAGCCTATTAGATCTTTGTGTAGATGAGACACTCTGGAAAACCTAGGTAATTTATACACATATCTTATACAAGCATTCAAAGCTAACCTCATTTTATCGATTGAAGAAGCTAACGCATTCGAAAAAATGAAATCACCGTAAAGAAAATGTGGTAAAATTAGAGATTTAAAAAGTTTTATTTTGGTGTCAATACTAAAATGTCGTGTTGTCAAATTTAATCTCTTTAAGGAGCCATAAATCTTACCGCATTGTGCAATAATATGGACGTCCCAATTCAAATTGGACGTAAAAGTTACTCCTAAATTATCAACTTGACTAACGAATTCAATTCTTTCACCATCCATGAACAAATCAGGACATGTAATTGGGTTTCTATTCTTGCATATCAACATTGCCTTTGTTTTAGTTGGGTTTATAGGTAATAAATTATTTTGCGACCACAAAAGAAGATTTCGAAGATCATGATTGATTTTAAAGCCAATGTCATTATAGTTATTTCTATTTTTTTCACACAAATAAATCTGAACATCATCAGCAAAGAGGTGAACCGAACAGTATCTCAAACACGAAGGCAGGTCATTGATGAATAAAGAAAATAATAAGGGACCCATAACTGACCCTTGCGGAACACCAGATTCAATATTCTTAAAACTCGATAATTTATTATTGCAGCACACGGCTTGAGAACGACCAGTTAAATAGGAGTGAATTAAACGGTTGGCACTGGTTGAAAACTGAAAAATATCGCTTAACTTCATTAGCAACTTTTTATGGGATACACGATCAAAAGCTTTCGCAAAGTCGATTAACAGTAAAATTGCAACTCCTTTTCTGCCAATTACACTTGAAATATCATCATGAACTTTTAAGAGAGCTGTGTTTGTCCCATGATGTTGACGAAATCCCGATTGCAGAGGATGCAAAAAATTCATTTCGGTAACGAATTCTGATATTTGGATTTTAAGAAGTTTCTCCCAAACCTTCGAAAGGGCACACAGAATGCTTATTGGACGAAGATTATGTATATCATCTTTACTCTTCTTTTTCTTAATCGGTATTATTTTAACAACTTTCCAAGCACGTGGGAACTTGGAATTTGATATGATAATGTTGAACAAATGTTTAACAAATGGTAAAATTAGAGGTAACATAATTTTAATGAATACTATTGAAATGTCGTCTAATCCAGTAGCATTGGATTCTATCTCATGAACAGCATTTATTATTTCAATATCTTCAACGAAACGGAAATTGAACCCATCTATGCTGCTGATGTTAGCAGAACTAGTAGTATCATCGACGGTAAAGTTATCAGTGAAATAATTGTTTATTTCATCAACACTAAAACTTGAATTACCATCCGTGGACTGAGGCTTGGAAATACCTAATTTCTTAATGTTCGCCCACAATTGTTTTGCAGGTAAGTTAACATTAAATCTTTCACGATCATAAAAACGCTTAGAATCTCTTATAAGTAAATTCACTCTATTCCTAAGTCGTTTGAAGTGTGCATATGACGCAAGTTTTTTTGAACTTTTTGTCCATGAGCCGTTTTTTTTACTTTTTGAACTTTTTATAAATTCAATTGGTTTATCATCAGCAAAAGGTGGTATTAAATCAACTTTAGAACTATGTTTCCGTTAGTTACAGAAATAAGTAAAGTATGTCGTACAAACTTGGAACATTGATATTTAGATCGAAAATAAAAATTTGGATTTCAGATGTTCATTATTTACTTCATTTCCACATAGCAGTAAGTTTGAATAATGCATTGAAAGTAAAACAAGAAAAAGACAAAAGAACAACGGATTTATTGAAAAAATGGGAGATTCTTTCACAGTTAGTAAAAAACTTTATCAATTCCCGATCATGAGCAATGAAAAGTAATATGAGTATTTGAAAGCAATTATACACACTTAAATTATTTAACGGATTCCCGTGAAATCTCAACAGCTGAACGGTTCGGTAAAATAAATTAACGGAGTACGGTAAATTTTTACATTATTCGGTATAAATTCACCGGAATTCGTTATATTACGACGAGGTAACGGTGTTTTATTTCACCGAACTGTTCAGCTGTTGAGATTACGGTGAAATTCACCGATTTCCGGTAAAATAAGCTTAGTGTGTAGGTTTAGAAAATCAAGTTCATAATAATTGTTTTACCTTATTATTTAACCTAATTTACAAAAATCATACATAATATTGTTTGATGCACGACTTCATAACGTGTTATCTGATAGTTATTCTACCCTACTCGGGAATTCACAGTATGGTCCCCACAAACGAAGTGTGGTCGGTCCAATTAATTTAAACTGTGGCTGACTGGGGACTTGACAACCGTTCTCCCCCCGAATGCTGATATCCCATTTGGTAACAATTGTGGCATTTCCGCTGGTTGGCGCTGTGTTGTTTAAATAAGTGCCAGCGTTTTAGTGTTTACCGAGCGCAACATAAAGCGTTAGATAAACAATGCAAAAGCATCAGCAGCACTTAACAGGCTTTGTATCCTTGCTAAATGAGACGTCACACTGACTGGTATGCCACTAGGGGACAGGGAATGACGAGACATGACTCAAACAAAGCGTACCGTTCTGATTCAACAACAGACAGGCAGATGATGCCACAGACGTCCCACCAATGTGTAAACTGCTTCTCTTATTTCCGGGCGCTCGACATTTTTCAATCGTTCTAAACGTCATCATTCAGCTCCTGTTGTAAAACAGCTTTGCACACATCAACCAGCATGATCATCAACGCTCGGAAACCAAACCATGCTCGCCGCTGTCGTCTGGGAGCAAGTCCTTTTTTTATCCTGCCAAGTCATTGTTCCTTTTCGACGAAAACTTGGATGAAAATCTGCTTGACATCGTGAGCAGCCGAAAGCGTCCTTTTCATTGAGTTTCATGCGGTCGTTCACCACTACGAAGGCTGGCTGCAGTCAATCAGTGGAGTTTGACTGACAGATTCAAACCGTTTGGCGTCGTCATCGATCATTCATGGCCGAAAAGTTAAAAGGTTTGAGTTTCTTTTCCTGTCGGCAGTCGTAGGCTTGATAAAAATGAGGCAAAGATTTAGGATTTTATGCATGTCACGTCATAACTTAATAATGGCTTGACTTTTCTTCCATAAAATAAATCAATATTAAGTGTTCTACTTTGCCACTGATGTTGTTTAAAGTTAACAAGACGAAAATAAAATAAGTTTTTAAGTGGATAGAATAAGACACTGACTGTCATTACTCCTATTTTGCACATTAATCCATTTGAAGATGTTTTAACTAAAAAATATGGCCATCAATTCAGCGCCCACCATGCGAAATATGTGATGTTCTATTATCCATTCCTCGATTTGAAAACCCTTCATTGTGAGAAGGGGAAGCATGAAATAGAAGGTACCATGCCCACACAGTTACGGATCACCCACAGTGACGGATCACTTTGGCGTTTAACATCGGATAACTCACTCAAAACATAAACAGTGACGTAAAACATATTTTTCCCATGTTATACTATTTGTCTTCTACCATTTGTAATGTTTAGCACAACATTCAACCGCTAAATAACGGTGTATTTGACAAATGTTTAGTTGGTACCTCACAGCTATCATTATATGGTCGTTTTCTGTAAGAAGTGCCGTCAGCATTCATAAGCTCCCACAGGTGGTAAAATTCAAATGTTATAGCATAAACTATGCTCGTTCGCTTCAATTAAGTATGAATTAATCTTTGGAAAACATTTTTCTTGATTGTTGATTCTAAATACCGAATATTAGCACTTCTAACTAGTGATCCATAATATGGATCAGGAAATGATTATTTACCACGGTTATGGATCACTTCCAAAGAATGTAGATTTCTGCCATTTTAAGCATTGGATTCGACATTTTCAGACAATCGCATCAAGGATTTAACTAATAAATCATCGAGGTTTGTAAATTTCATGTTTTAGCAGACAAAAATGGGTGGAAAACTTGATGTGGAGTGAAAACAGTTCATTTCTCAGTTACTACAACGCAGTATCACAAAATAAGGGCTTTTTACCCTTGTTTACAGCTCTTACACTGCTATTTTTTACAGTAATATGTGACACATTGTTAACTTTCGCGAAATCATGCAATACAGATGCATTGAATTGAAAATCTCTTGATTTTGCGCACTGATCCGTAAAATGTCACAATTTGATCCATAATATGAAAATTGGTCCATAATATGGTTTTCAGAAACCGATACAATTTTTAATTTCTATGCAATCATATGTAAATATTACACTCAAAACAGTTTACTAACCGAAGTTCCAATTTGAAACGATTCATTTCATGCATTTAAATTAAAATTTCACGTTTTCCATGTCATTTTATTGAATTTTAAAGGTTGGACTCCACACTATTTGATCCATAACTGTGGGGTCATGGTATATAGAGATATTTTCATATTTAAAAGCCTGTACAGTTCGTCATTCATCATTCATTGATAAGCCAAAACACGATCAGACTATTTTGCAGGATTGTCACACAATTATATTTCACCATGCCCTGCGCATCCCTCAAGCTTAAACATCTAACAGCTTTGCTGTATTGACGACATAGCGTTACACGAAGATGAAGACGGCAAGAAAGATGTTTTGAAAAACTTTGACGGCAAAGCACTGGAAGTGATAGGGTAAACGCTCCCTTAGTGGAGGTAGTGTTTTTGACTGATATTGAATAACTATGTGATATTTTCTTATGATCTACGATGCGATAGTGATGCAAGCAATCGAAAATGTAATGTCCATGAAATTTAATCTTAAAGTTATTTAAAACAATAATTTTGCTTAACATTTTTTCTTTGCACCTATAGTGGTGCATAATCATCCACAAAACATACCTCAACTAAAAGAACAGTGTTCGAATATTTTGTGCATGGATTTTTATAGGAAATTTTGAAAAGAATAATGTTTCTTTTACATTTGAATTATAGAAAGACTTGAAACTGTCGCCTGATATGCTAAAATCATATAATTCATGTATTTATCAGCATATTTTAGCTGTTCACCCTTTAGTGCTTCACATATGTACATATGCTCTATTAAAAATGTTTCTATAAAATTCAAAACAATATTCAATCTAAAAGGTAGGTGCTCCAGGATTTAACTTTTAGAAAGCTACGCAACAAGCAAATAAACACCGTTCCTTCATAAAGGCTTATCTGATTTGATCGATTTCTTTTCATCAATCTTTGCTGTTGCTATTAACTTCGATAAATTAAAGGAATTCGTAATATTCCCTGTTCATGAAACAATGTGTAGTGATTCTTTATCTTACAGCACATGTAATTAAATGACCCCCTTTGTGTTGTCTTTAGCCTCCTGCTCACCAACTCTTATCCCTACCTTCTCGCGGTACTGGCCAGAGTACGAGCAACCTTAGAGAAGATCAAGTAACCAAACCTGGTGGGAATTTTCATCGTATGCTGACAGGGAAGGGGAGTTCGCTTCTGCATACCTAGAGCGTCTGTACTCTATGTTAGGAGCGGCTCACAACAGCGTCTATTACCCATGTCAGGGGCGGCTGATCATCGCACGAGTGCCAGAGAAGGACTCTAAGCTAAACTGTGCCCTATGGTCCTCAGAACATCCAGGGGGTTGGTGTCAGGCCCTACAAGCCAACCATGAAAAAATAACATGCACAGAAACGCCAACAGAATAATACGGCCCGAAACAATCGGCATAGACTAATGCAACGAAATAGGACTAACGACTGGAAACTTGGTACGAGGAACTGTAAATCCCTCAACTTCATCAGAAGCATCCACATACTCTCCGATGCATTGAAGAACAACAATTTCGATATCTTAGCGCTGCAGGAGGTGTGTTGAAAGGGTTCAATGGTACGAACGTTTAGAGGTAACCATACCATCTACCAGAGATGCGGCATCACACACGAGCTGGGAACAGTTTTTATAGTGATGGGAGACATGCAAAAGCGCGTGATCGGGAGGTGGCCAATCAATGAAGAATGTGCATGTTGAGGATCAAGGGCCGATTTTTCCAAATAAACCCAAATTAATGTGTGCAGCCCACACTCTGGAAGCACTGATGAAGATAAAAATGCATTTGGTGCGCAGCTTGAACGTGAATACGATCGCTGCCCAAGTCACGACATCAGGATCATCATAGGAGATTTAAACACTCAGGTTGGCCAGCATGAGGAGACCGACGATTGGACTGAACGCCCCCCGGCTGACGACCGGGAATGGCCTGATTGATTTCGCCGCCTCCAATAAAATGGTAATCCGTAGCACATATTTCCAACATAGCATTCCGTACTGATACACCTGGAGATCACCGCAGCCAACAGAATTCCAAATCGACCACGTTTTTAATGATAGTTGGCACTTATTCGACATTTTCGTCGCTAGGACTTATCTTAGCGTTAACATCGACTCTAACCACAACCTGATAATGGTAAAACTGCGCCCAAAACTCTCCGTTGTTATCAACCTACGGTTCTGACGCCCGCCTCTGTATGACCTTGAGTGAATGAAGTAGCCGGATGTCGCCACAGTATACATCCAACACCTTGAACAAACGTGGTCGGAAAAGGATTTGCTCGCCGAAACCTTTTTCGAGGACTGGTAGAGTACAATAAAGCAACCATCAACGTCGCCGGCGAGAAAATTGTTGGGTACGTTGAACGGAGTCGACGGAATGATTGGTTCGACGAGGAGTGTAGAATGATTCTGGAGAAAAAGGACGCGGCGCAGGCAGTAATGCTGCAGCAAGGTACTCGACAGAACGTGGAACATTATAGACAGAAACGGGAGGAGACGGAATGCGAAGAAATGCAAGCTGTTGCACCGCACTCAACAGACGCAAAAGTTCTATCAAAAACTCAACCCATCCCGCAAAGGCTTCGTGCCGCGAGCCGAAATGTGCAGGGATAAATTTGGGAACATTTTGTCGGACGGACGTGAGGTTATCGAAAGGTGGAAGCAGCAATACGATGAACACTTGAATGACGCTGAGAGCACATACACGGAGGTTCAAGGTAACGGGAGAAATGAGCACGTCCCAATGTCGGACAAAAGCAATCAACCAGCTCCCACTTTGAGGGAAGTTAAGGATGCATTTCTACAGCTCTAGAATAACAAGGCAGCTGGGAAGGATGGTATCGGAGCGGAACTCATTAAGATGAGCCTGTCTGTCACTTGTCTGCATCGGCTGATAGTCAGAAGCTGGGAGACGTAACAACTATCGGAGGAGTAGAAGCAAGGGGTTATATACCCTATCAACAAAAAGGGCGATAAGCTAGAATTTTAGAACTATCAAGTGATCACTATTCTACATGCGGCCTACAATGGGATAATACTCCCAGATCATCGTCCATCGTGTATAACCAACAGCAAATGAGTTCGTGTGAAGTTATCAAGCCGGTTTTGTGAGTACGGTAAATCCTCCCAAAATGCCGCGGTACCAGGTCCCTACGTATCACCTTTTTATTATTTGCAAAGCGGCATACGAAAGTATCGACCGCATAGAACTATGGAGAATCATGGACGAGAACAGCTTTCCCGGGAAGCTCACCAGACTGATTAGAGCGATGATGGAAGGTATGCAGAACTGCGAATTTCGAGCGAACACTCCAGTTCGATTGGATCCCGCCGGGGGCTAAGACAAGGTAATGAACTTTCGTGCCTGTTGTTTAATATTGCGCTAGAGGTTGTCATGCGGAGAGCCGGATTTAACGAGCGAGGCACGATTTTCACAAGGTCCAGTCGATTTATTTACTTTGTTGATGACATGGACATAATCGGCAGAACATTTGAAACGGTGGCAGACCTATGCACTCGCCTGAAACGCGAAGTCGGACTGGTGGTGAATGCGTCGAAAATAAAGTAGCTATGAACAACATAGCCTATGAGCCAGCGTAACGATGGACCATTAGTGTGGGACAAAATTTAGATTCTGGCTCTAGTCCACTTTTTGGATTGCATTTAGGTCTCATTTGTTGCAAAATTTCAGCTCGATCGGAGAAACTATATTTTAGCGCCAGCTGTTCAAAATTTGTATGGGATTTACTATGAGAGAACTTACTTTTGCAAAGAAAAATCGCCAAAGGTCGCCCATTGACCTCTATAAAAATTCTGAAAACAGACCTCGATAGGTATTTTTACGATGAAGAATATTGCCGAAGACCGTGAAACAATCTGACACGTGTGAAAAAAGTTATTCAATGAAAACCTATTGGCAAGGCGACGTTGATTAACACGTAAATGAATAACAATAATAACAAAATCTTACATAATTTCCGAATAGTCTATGCTTAATAACTTGTTTTGCAAGCATCGGATTGCTTTGCGGTTTTCGACAATGTTGTTTATCGTAGAAATACCTATCAAGATCTGTGTTCAGCATTTTTATAGAGGACAATGGGCGACCTCTGGCGATTTTTCTTTGCAAAAGTAAGTTTTCCCATAGTAAATCCCATACAAATTTTGAACGGCTGGCGCTAAAATATAGTTTCTCCGATCAAGCTGAAATTTTGCACAGTTGTTATGGGACCTAAATGCAATCCAAAAAGTAGACTGGAGCCAGAATCTAAATTTTTCATATAACCATGTCCCAGGCTATTGACCATCAAGGTGGTAGATGAATTTATTAACCTCGGACCTTTGCTGACGGCGGACAACAATGTTAGACGTGAAATACGAAGACGTATAATTTGTGGAAGTCGTACCTACTATGGGCTCCAGAAGAACATGCGGTCAAAAAGATTCGTCCCCGCACCAGATGTATCATGTACAAAACGAATGTGTACGAATGTCGGTGCTTAAGACGATCTTTTGCGACGATCTTACTGCAGATGGTCGGGTCTCGGGTTTGAAAATTTAAAATTTTTCGGGTTCGGGTCGGGTTTGAAAGCTACAAAATTATCGGGTACGGGTCGGGTTCGGGCTTGAAAAATGTCGGGTTGATTCGGGTTTAGGTCGGGTTTGGTGAGAATTGCGAACAGAGTAGCATCATGAAAGCTTCAATATGCATCAGAAACGTTAAATTTACCAACTTTTAGAGCTCGGGGTTTATTTGGGTTTTTCCTACGAAAAAAAAATCAGGTTTCGGGTCGGGTTCGGGTTTGAACAACGAAATATTTTCGGGTTCGGGTCGGGTCCGGGTTTGCCTTTCGTCTATTGTCTCGTGTTCGGGTCGGGTCCGGGTTTGAAGATGCAAAATAAGTCGGGTACGGGTCGGGTTCGGGTTTGAAAAATTGGAAACCCGACCATCTCTAGTGTGTAGGAGAACGGTGTGTGGGAGCGAAGGTTGAATCACGAGCTCGCTGTACCTACTCTACGGCGAACCTAGCATCCTGAAGGTAGCATAAGCTGGAAAAATGCATTGGGCGGGGCATGTTGTACGAATTGTTACCTGCTAGCTAAGGGTTAAGGAATCTTAGGGTCGCTTATCGGCTTGCTCTCCCAACCGTACAAAGATGAGAGGCACTCACTGTGAGCAGCAACGGGTGAACACTTACCCACTGGTCTTGCACGTGTCGAATGAACAGAATAAAACAACAATGTTGTACACCTAGAGATGCTCAAAATGGCGGAGAATAATTATTTGCTTGGGGAAATTTTAAAAGCGGAAACTTATTGGTTCCTTTTTGAACTAAAAAGCGGAAATACGAAATGAGATGGTGGAAACAACAATCACCAGGGCTTTGCACCTTGAAATTATGCAACTAAGGGGTCTATTTTATAAGTCGAGTCGACCAAAGTGACTCGACTGGAGTCACTGTCGACCAAAAATTTCACTCGACACGGCCTTGTCACTCGAGTTTTTCGACAGTTGTCACTTTAAGTGACTGGATTACTATGGGAGTCGACGGGTGACATCTGAAATATGCATGCTTACTTTGATCGACAGTGACCACAGATGAGTCACTTGGATCTGCTCGATTTACAAAATAGACCCCTAAGGCAAATTCAGGGGTCTATTTTATAAGTCGAGTCGATCAAAATGACTCGACAGGAGTCACTGTCGACCGAAAAAATCGCTCGACTCAGCTCTGTCACCCGAGTTTTTCGACAGTTGTCACTCTATGTGACTGCATCACTATGGGAGTCGATGGGTGACATCTGAAATATGCATGCTTGCTTTGATCGACAATGAATACAGACGAGTCACATGAATCTACTCGATTTACAAAATAGGCCCCTCAATCTACATTACAATTTATTGTGACGTCAAGGGTACTGGCGTGTCTGGGCATATCGATTATTGATGGCTTCTACGGTGGGTCCTCGGCGGTGGGGGGGGGGGGTTGCTACTGATGCTGGTCGGGGCACGCCAGCCTACACGGCCCAAGTAGATGGTAGGCCGAACTCGTGGACTTGGATTCGGCAATGTCTTGGTGGGGACGAGAACCGGTAGATGGTGCAGGTGGGCTTCCAGTATCGACAGCAGGCGTTCACAGGGCCAAAACTATCCGGCGACGTACCAGTTTTCCAAAATGGTGGTTCTTAACGAGGGACGGATCAGCGGGTAGGCAGTTAGAGTACTCAATAATGACGGCTTCGACCTTTCGGGGGCCAACAGCGATGGCGATTTGGCTGTGACCGGCCTGGATACACCCCGGAATGGGGCCACTTACACTCACTCGAACTCCTTATGGCTTTCGAACGTCCACTTTCCTAATAAAAAGGTTGAAGAAACAGAAAAAGGCCCGCTTTGTGGACCTTTTTCTTGTAGATTTAGGGGTCTATTTTGTAATTTGAGCGATTTCACGTGACTCGTCCGTAGTCATTGTCGATCAAAGTAAGCTTGCATATTTCAGATTTCACCCGTCGACTCCCATAATAATTCAGTCACATAGAGTGAGAACTGTCGATAAACTCGAGTGACAGAGCCAAGTCGAGCGAAATTTTAGGTCGACAGTGACTCCAGTCGAGTCGTTTTTGATCGACTCGACTTATAAAATAGGGCCCTTAAGCTTATTAACAATGCTTCGTTGTTCTTTCACTAACTTTTAGTGCTATCTATAATGTTTTTAAATTTGCATGACTATCAACATTGAGGCATATTATTTTAACACAATTTCACAACTAACCGTACTAATACAAAGTAACACTCTTTATACTAACAGCTACTACTAATTGCCCTTTTTAACACTGCATGCATTCATTATCTCTGAACAACAACTTTTAACAATTCATTTCGCTGCATGCTTCTAACAACAACAACTTTATTGTTCTACAATGGCCACCTATTAACAAAGAGACAAAACACTGATTTATAAACTTTTATAAACTAATCACGACGTGCACTTGTTTCACTTTTGGAAATTTTCAGGCAACAGAGGCTTGTTCAGGAAAGAACAATGCCTTTTATTTAATTCTGGCATCTCTGATGGACCCTAATACTATCAAAAATCATAAAAAAATATTTTTGACAGCTATACTCGCTACATTGCTGCTTACCCCATTTTCGACACTTATACTCCACCTATGGGCAAGTAGCTCACTCAGGGCGGGATTAACCATTAACCCTGAGCGTGTCGTTTACACCGCTCAAAAGCACTCACTCGATCGAGGTACTAGTTGAGAGTGGTGCAGAGCTCTCACACTCTTCAAGCCACTAAGTGCAGCCCCTGTCCCATGTAATAGTATTAGTGGGAGATCTACTTTTGGAAAGGGCGTAATTTTAATCAAGCGAATAGGGAATATCCACTTGTGGTGGAGCCAACAAGTAATTATTGTAACCACTGGTTACATAATGCCGATCAACAACCCTGCAAGAGCTAACCAGGTGCTGCAAGATCTAGCGAGTGTGGGCTGAGGCCGAGAATGGAGGGAGGCACCTTCGAATCGAGTTGTATGGCGTGGAATAATTGACGCGGTTTTATTGTAATAACAATGTAATACCAAATAAATAAAATTTATTATTACCAATTAATTACTAGTAGCGTTGTTGTATGTCAAATAAGTTAATGCATTTGATTGATATTTGAACCATTTGGTTTATCATGTTTCTGTACCACTTCCATACTCTTCCAATACTACGAAATCAAACACAAAAATCAATAGTTATCATAGCCACAATCAAGGGATTTTAAGCCCTTGATCTAGTAATATAAGGTATAGCACTACTATGAACATCATCCGAGGAAGAATGATTTCACTAAGCGCTTAAACTCAAATAAAACAGATTAAAATAATCATCATAAACTCGTAACAGACTGCTGCAGACTGTGAGCAAAACATCCCAAGCACGCAAGATGCTTTCCGTAACAAAAAGCAGATGATCAGGAGGACCCATCACTGTAAGCTGCGGACGAACCTGAACGCTATTATGATGGTTTCATTTCCTTTAGTGGCGCTGCTTTTCGCTCGTTATGATTGCAATAAATTTACAACCAAGCAGCATGAGCAGCCGGGCACGATTTCTTCTGCAACTGTAGTTTCTTGACTTACAGATTTTTTTTTTCTTTCGCAGACTTTCGGTGCCGAGCTGGTTGTACTGTTTCATGTACTGCTCTCAATTTTTTTGCTTCTGTTAATTTTTATAGTTCTTTCAGCCAAGCGCGCTTCTTCAACTACTGCTGTCTGATGTGCCGAGAATGATGTTGCTCCATCTATTTCTCGGGAAAAATATATACTGCGAAGAAAGCTTCATGGAATATAGTGCATTCAATATTTATTCATCTTTAAGCCATCTTCTTCGGGTTCACTGCGCTGCCATCCAGGAGACGTGCCCCTCCCACGCGATGATTAATATTTCATCTCAGCCATCAATTCGAGGCAAACGAGCTTCGCCATATTCCTTATGACTATGGAAACGGGGCAAAAAATAGGGGCAAAAGCTTTTCCTTGCTCTCTTAGTGGCCGCATATAGCGCATCCAGCTGCTAGCACAGTGGTTTTTGAACTTTTGCATATCATGCACCCTGTTGATTTTTGTAACAAATATCACGTAAACCCAGCCATCAGATAAATAGTGACATTTTTGATCTGTATTTCTGAAAATGTTGGAGCTCAGTCAGATTTTTCACTCATATTTATGAGACATCTTATTTATTCTATAACAGATTGTATGGAAATAGTAAACATCATTAATATATCGAAATGTTTTAGAATTTTTGCTCTTTGCCCCGGTTGAAAACCTCTGATCTAGCACCAGCATCGCCAATACACAGATGAAGCCCATTTGATCAGGGAAAGAGAAATAATTTTTCAACTTTCTTGCAAGCCCTGTGCAACATTAACGATGAGCAGAAAGACTCGATTGATGGAGTAGGCAAAAGTCGTGGATTCCGTTTGGTGCTTGATGGGAGTATCCTTTTGCTTAAAGATCCGTAAAAATTTGCATTGCGATGAGTGTAATGAAAGTCGGGTCCGGAAATGGTTGTGGTCGAAAGAGCTGCGGGGGTTGAGTATCGTTCCGGTTGCAAAAGGGTCAGGTCAGAAGGCCATGAGCGTCCGACAAAAACGGTATCCTTAATTTGATAACCACTTAGCAGAATGCCACCCAATTCCGTTCTAGAGCCCCCCTCCTTCCACGGCCGGGGAAAATGAGTCATGATGAAAAAGTTTCAAGAGCGGTTGCCCTCCGTCTGGTTTGACCTCGGCCTGCTGACAGTAAATGAACGTAGATTGAAAAGAGGTATAGTCCAACTGAAAGTCGGCTGCATTTCATTCGACGATGAGGACGATGTCTGCAGTAATCAGTACGACTGAACGGATGATAAAAAATGTAATGAAATAATTCAAGCTAGATGTAGTTGGACAGGAGCAATTAATTCTTTTGTCGGTGTAATTAGGACGACCGGGTGCAACGCTTTTTCTTTAATTCCTGATGGATGGATGCACAAAAAGTGGAGGTCATACACTCAGCGATATTAAAAATAAAACACCAACCTGTTTTTCCACTGTTATGCTATCATACTACAGTGAAACCTCCATGAGTCGATATTGAAGGGACCATCGACTCATGGAAATATCGAGTCATGGAACAGCAATCCTTTGGAAGGCTGCTTCTAGGGACCATCATAGTAACCATGAAATTTTGTTTTAGTATGGTTCCATGAGTCGATATCGAGTCATGGAACATCGACTCATGGAGGTATCACTGTACTGTAAACTATTTAAGGTATAGTTTTGAAGTCCACTGAGGCTGATGAGGATGTCCAGTTTTTGCGCAAATGCGATTACTTGAAAGTGAATTCAGAAGCCTGAATCTTCAGAACATTCTGTTATTGTTAACCCGCTGTGGTAATGAGCTAAATGCTCGCTTTACGTTCATGTGTTTAACAGTGTCTTTTTTTGAGTGTTGCACAGTGGCGGGCCTTCAGGTCGGAAAAAACCTCAAGGTCGGAAAAAAACCTCAAATACGTCTCAAATCACCTGGTAAGGGTAATCTATTAACTATACTAAATACCTGATATCATCCCGTTGGAAATAATTGTCAAATGGAAAATTCGATTTTTAGCGAAATTTGTCCAAATTAAGATTTTTTATCCAATCGACTAAAAAGCTAATATCACAAAAAAATTGGTTGTAATGCAGAAATTTGAGTATAAACCATAACTGGAGATACATATTTTAGTTCCTTGTAGTAATTTCAGTAAAGTTTTAATCGTTTTAATCATATTATACAGATTTGAATGATGAAATTGATAAATTACAATGAAACATAAAAATGAAATTTTCATCTCTAGGTGCAAAGAGGGGCAAGAAAAAATATTGCACGTCAGAAAGTATGGATGATTTGCTATTTCATAGTGAGCGTTAGTGTTAGTGTTAGCGAAGTTACGGTATACTTCGTAGATTGTATACTACCAATATCCATGTTATTTTCTTTTGTTGTCTCATCTAAACTGCTTTCAGGAACAAGGCTTGGGAGCTAACCTTGATCTAATCCTGAACAAGAATACCAAATCCATGAATTTCACTATTCCCGGCCACGCCCATCTTTGCCGTAAATTAAGATTGGGGAAGGAAATGTTGATATTGCAAACAGCGAAAGACACCGTTCTTTCAGAGTCGATGAATGGAGAGTTGCGCGAAGACTGAAACCAAGTCTACTTATTGAAAATTGTCAAATCGTCAACCTATCGAGCAAAATAAACAAACTCGTTTATGGGCGAGGGAAGTATTGTTATAGTGGCGAAATAAAAACAATATTGCTATGGTTTAAGTTACGGTGTAATACGATGATGTAACAAAATAATTGCCCCTTTAGGGCCTATAATTTTTGAATGAACCCCCTTCTTGTTACATGTAATGTAACGGTAATGTAAGTAATCTTCCTTTATCAGTGGAAATATATAACTCCGTTTCATAGTTGAAATGCAACTGAAGTTTAATAAACTATACAAAATTGGATAGTTTGAAAACTATATATTAGTTATTCAACCCAGATTTACGCTACAGTTGCGACTGTTTTCGGTCAATTCCCAACGGCTAAGAGAAATTCATTGTTTTTCATTGTTTCCATTTGAAAAAGATCAAAATTATGGGGTTCGCATAACCATTCTCACGTAACAGTTGATATAGCACTTACTTAACGAGAGGCCTCTGACTTTGTGACACCCTTATAAGTGCTACGGAGTTAGGGGTATTAGATCAGGATACGCCTGAAAGCTGGCAATGGACCCTAGGAATTTGATGTTTAACAGTTTTTAGTTTAATCTTTTGAATGCCGGCAATCAAAAGAGAAAAAAAGATTTATTTAAAGTACAAAACCATTGTTACGTGAAATATTTAGCATGTTGACTGAGTCCTATCAATTCAAAATGCGAGTTGCAAAGTCAAAGTCAAAGTTGCAAAGGCTGCCAAAACAAATGACGGGCTACTTAGCCTTAAACCGACTGTCTAAAACGCAAAATTTGAAAAAAAAAAATTGCACGCATGCACGATTTTACGACATGCTGGTTGAACAAACAATATGCAAGCCGACAAGAAAACCGATGCTTTTTTTTTTCGTAACCGCACTACGTGAAACCGTATACGATTGATTCCGATTCCATCTCTCGCCCGACGGAAGGTAAAACCCAAACAAAGAGCAGTACTTGGTAAAATAATGTGGTTTTTGTTTCATGGAACAGACTCACCGGATTGATTTTCCGGAATTGAGTGCTGCTTGCACCCTCTGGGAAAGTATGTGTCCTCCTATTACACTATGAGACATGGACGCAATCTGACGGGACAAAATTAATAACTCGATAACGAAGCATTTCCGCCAAGTGTTAGGTGTTTTTATATTTTTTTTTTGTATCTGTTGGAAATGGATAGTTCAAAAATCGTCCGCATAGGTTCCGCCACAATCTTACTCTTTACTGTGAGCGAAAAAAGATGTTCACATGAGGAAGCGAAAAAGCATTCTTCTTTAGTGCAAAAAAAATCGTAGATTTCGCATCATTGATACGAAAATTTAGAACCCTGGTTTGGGACATATAGTGTGGAGGATGCAAGGCCCGTTTAGAGCGATTCTCTTCAGAGCGATCATTCTCAATTCTGCCATTCTTATATCGTATAGGATATTTGAAGCTACGATAGCATATAATGCCTTAAAAATCAAGATAATCTACATTATGAGGAAATCATGGATCGTCACGGAATTGAAATCAGAAACTGTCAACATGCAACAAATAATATGGCGTAGTTTACGTCGAGTGGTTGTGTATTGTACACAACTCTCTCTGTTTTTTGCCGAATATGTCAAGTCTCTACAACGCCAAAAAGTTGGATTGTGGCACCACCTATGCGGACGATTTTCGAACTATCCGTTGTCAGGTTACAAGAAACTGTGCCGACGACACTAAAACATAGAGTGTGATATTCAAACTAGCAATTATAACTTAGATGCCGTTCGCAAATTCCGCTTGATGGGAAGAGGTGGTAGGCTCAAGCCTTACGACTCATACACAATTTTGAAAATTCCAATGCAAAAAGTATTTTGGAGATAAAGGATAGGGGAAAAAGCATTTTGGAGATAAAGGATACTTTATAAATGGATGCTGCTCTTATTAAAATTTGTGTTTTAAATGCTTTTAAAGAACTGCTCTGCATTCAATTTTCAACCCCTGTATCAGCATCTTAAAAGAATATTTAAATCGTGATGACTTTTTTGTTTCGTGATATTTTTTCAAAAACTTTTGCAAAGGTTCTCAAAAAACTGTTCTATTTTCAGAATATTTGTCGATATTGATCATCAGTCATCAAGTTATGAAGACATTCAAATATTCCTTGGAAGAACGAAACTTCCCGTATCAAATTGATTTACTCAGCATTTTGTTTATGTCAATTTATCGAAAAAAAAAAATGTGGGCTATACAATTTCTAGTAACAAGGAGCTTCTCTGAAAAAAATACAGGTCGGTCGTGTTGTTTCCAAGGTATCTGAAAAATACAATATGATGTTTATTTTTGGAACTTTGAACATCTATTTCGGCCGCAGCGGTTCCAGAAACATAAATTCTCATTACTCCAAATGAAACAATTTGTTTAATTATTCACAAAAGATTCTCATAAAAAAAAAATCTTGGAAAGCGAATAGCCGAATATGAGAAAAAAAAATCCGTAGCCTGAGATATAAAGTCGATGACAACATTTGGTAACCAAGTGCTGGTTTTCCATACAGCAAGTTCCCAAATTTGGGGATCTGTATCTCAGCTTCTGGTAGTCCGAATTTGCTGAAATTTGGATGACGAACTACAAATCTGAGGAGTTTCAAAGAGTTGGTCAAATAGAAAAATAAGTAACCGAGAGATTTTTCGATTTCGTTCAAAAACGGTTAGCTGTAAGTGGATAGTGCGTTCTGCAAGTTTGTGCAACTTCCGAAAGCGAACAACTTTGCTGAAGAATTTAACCAACCAAAACTTACCGTTTTTGAATTAAATCGAACAATCTCTCGGTTACTTACTTTTCTCTTTGACCAAACCTCTAAAACTCCTCGGAAAACGACTTAAATTTAGTAATTTATTTGTAGTTCGTCATCTAAATGTCAGCAAATTAGGACTACCAGAAGCTGAGATACAGATCCCCAAGCTTAGGCATTTTGTATAACAGCATGTGGTTTCTAACTTTTGCCACTGACTTTTTCTGTGGGCTATGGCTACGCGTCGGTCCTCGAGAAATTTCGAAATATCTCCAAATTCAAATAACCAATGATCAAAATTGACACATATTCTGAAAGTAGAAAAGTTTCTTGAGAACTTGTGAAACAATGGTGTAAAAATGTCAAGAAAAAAACAAAACTTACTGTGATTTAAAAATTTTGCGTGGCGAAGAGATGACGCTGCTAGTAGAGGGAGACTCTATGAAATATCCACGAGTTATATTACTCTGAATGCACGAATGGGTTGAACGGATTAACACGTTACGAGAACATCCATGCATAAACAGAAGAAAAAATCACTGATAAAAAAAGCATCTACAATCTTAGTAAATGATTCAGTTTTAAGCAACCAACCCAATCAGCATCAATCCTAACACTTTTTTATGCTTAGTTAGAGAAGCCAATGTTTCAGAGAAGATGATCATATTGAACGAAATGTTAACAGCTTCATACACACAACTGAAAAAAATAGCCTACATTAAAAACAAGTAAAATCTTTTTTTTTTTTTAAAGATTAGACGCATTTCGCGCCAACTCGAACAGATGACAGCAGCACCCTTTTAGATCTCTGTAAAACTTTCTAGATGTGTAGATCTTGACTAATGGATGACTGTGGGCTAATTGTCATAATTTTTGGAAAAAAATCTCATTTGAGGCCTACACTGAGATTTAATTATTATTGATTAAGAATAAGGTCATTTTTCATTTTAATGAATTTTGTCTTGATCGAGATGGGCACTTTTAAGGTTTCTCTATCAACATTTGTTTTGCCTCAAATAAAAAAATATCTTGGCATTTTTAAACAAACAAATGTACCCCAGGGCAAGTGAGAATCTGGGGTAAGTGATATGTGAGTATTGTGATACGTTTCACGCCTTGCATGGGCTCGCAAAAAAAATAATTGTTTTTTTTTTTTTTCAATCGAATAACCATCAGTAAACTACAATTTTTATTGTTATTACAGGCTGTTTACGATAAACAGATATTTTGTTTTCCATTTATATTAAAATTTCTATGGTCTAACTTTCCACCAAATATCTTTATAGGGGTTGTCCAGAAACCACGTGTTCATTTTTTTTTTAGTTTCCAGACCCCCATCCCCCTTCGTGCTGTTTTGCCCATACAAAAATTGATTTTTATCGAAAAAGATCTATCTCTAATTACGTACTTGTTTATAATGGAGGTAAATGCCAAGAAAAACAATTCCAACAAAAACTCTGTCTTGTCTAAATATTTTTTAGCGTGTCATTTTCAAACAAAACTAAGTAATTGAATGTCAAAAAAATCTCAGAATTCAATGAAGTTCAATAAGCGAGTAAATTTTGTTTAATCATTTCATTTTGTATTATCGAGAATTTCATATAAAAAGGGCTCGGACGCGTTTCTCGCCGCATTCTATTCGAAGTTGGCAGAACTCTCTTAGAATACAAAAAATGGATATGAAACCTTATCGAAGATATAATTACTTCATTGTTTTGTCTAGTATCTAGGCAATATGTGATTTTTTATTCAATCTCGGAATCGGTGATATATCGGAGATAACACTATCGATATCAAACCTATAACAGATAATTAAATAATTTCAGTTTTAGCAACTGTTGGTCCTAATGTTTATTAGATTTTTTTTCAGAACGCACTCAACAAATTTAGAACACCTTTTTGTACATCTTGAATTCAATATATTTGGGCAAATGGAAAATAATAAGGAAACTAACTTTTTCCGAATTATCTTAAAACTAAATTTCCGTGTTATCTTTCAATTAAATTTTTCATTATTCTCCAGAATTGTACTGAATTCTTTTCATACAATTGTTAACCCCTCTACCGGCAGCTTCATTTTTTACCGCAAGAAAAAAAATCAAATCGCGATAACTTTTTTGTTTCTCGGTATTTTTGCACCATTTTCCCATAAGTTCTCAAAATACTCTTCTTGTTTAAGAATCTGTGTTGATATTGAAGATTGGTGATCTGGCTTTAAAGATATTCCAATGTTCCTTGGGGGACCCACATTTTCCATATAAAATGTCTTAGGCGGCCATTTTGTTATACGTCAACTTATTTAAAAAAAATATCTGAAAATATTATACAAATTGGTTAAGTATTGTTAAAGATATCTGAAAACAACGGTACAACAACGGTACCAGCAACATAAATGCTCATTACTCAAAGACGGCTGCACCAAATTGCTTCATTTTTTCACAACATACTCTAAATAATGTATTGTTCCGAAGACTGAATATCCGAATACGATAAAAATTGTGGCGTGAGATATATACGTGGGGATTCTACCCCATTACCCCGAATCCCATTACCCCGAATGCCGTAAACCCGAACGCCATTACCCCGAATTCCAAAACCCCGAACGACCCATCACCCCGAATGACATTACCCCGAATTCCAAAATCATTGGGAAATGTCATCCATATCATCATGTGAAGAAAATTGTGAATTCGGGGAAATAGCATTCGGGGTGATGGAATTCGGGGTAATGGTGCATTCGGGGTAATGGAATTCGGGGTGATGGGATTCGGGGAAATGGCATTCGGGGTAATGGGGTAGAATCATACGTGGGTTATGGTTACGCGTCGGTCCCCCAAGGAATTTCGGAATATCTTTGGATCCAGATGACCAATGATCAATGTTGACACAGATTCAAAAACTAGAAGAATTTTTTTAGAACTTGTGAAAAAATGGTGCAAAAATACCGAGGAACAAAAAAGTTATCGCGATTTGAATTTTTTTCTTGCGGTAAAAAATGAAGCTGCCGGTAGAGGGGTTAAGAAAGGTTAGATTTCAATTGGATCTAATCAAGGGCTGTAACAAAGTAGAGTAAATACTACTACTCATGTTCCAGCTCTGTATTCCTGTTTCAACGTTTTCACCTAAATAAGTAAATTGCTTGTCAAATGGTATATTACCGCTCATTTCCTACCACTAGACCGCCCTCCATTTCCCATCATAAGTCACCGTAAATCACCGAACATCAACACCCCAAAAAAGGCGGCACAATTCTGCGGAGAAAATGTTTCATCTTTTTCCACTCAAACCGAAGTCGGGAAACAGATCGTTGCGGGTCTTCTTTTTTATAAATAATGTAATTTGCTATTCGGTGTGTTCTGCCTGTCACCCAATATATTACCTCTGCCATCCTTTTTGTCGAGATCATAAATTTTCTGGATCCCCCCCAGCCAGAGGCAGCAGCATTCCGTGTTATCACAGACAAACAGACGTAACACTTAGAACAAATTTCGATCAAAATCATAGTCACGAGGACATGTACGCCCAATGCTAAAATCGGTGTGTTTGGCCGATAGGCCAACAGATGGCGGTAGTGTGCAAACGTCAAACACGAACAAAAACGATGCGAGCGCTGCGGGTGGTGGATCGGCCACCTACCATATTTTTGAACCGACCGTTAAAAAGGTTGTCGATGGCCAATGATGAGAGTGTGACGTCTGTTTGTCTGTGGTGTTATCCTAGACCACTAATCTGAACACTAGGAAGCTGCTCCAAGCCAAGCTGGCAGCAGAAATAGCATTCTCAAAGTGATCCATTTACGCTTCATTTCGTCGGCAGGAAGACGGGAACTCGGTTTCCTCGGCTACTAAACAGAGTCTAGTCGCACAGTGGTCCAGATTTATTCGATTTATTAAATTATATTCGACATGTTTTGATCACTACAAGTGGTTTGGAACATGTTTCGAGGTTGTGGAACCTGTTTTAGGGAAAAGTCAGTGGTTTTTATAGAACAAAATTGCGTTACTACAACATGTAAGCTCGAAACTTTTCCAAAAAAAAAACGATTGTTCAGGTTGGCTTAGGCAATTACATTCTTCTTTTATCGATTCCTTAGACTTGAAAAGAGCAAGATAACTTCGCGTGGAGTGGCAGGGAGCGTTATGTACGATATGAAGAATACATACCTACAATAATAATTGAATATAGTTAACGACAAATGAAAATAAATTTGTGTCCAGCAAAGTTGAATCTACGTTAAGGTGAAGCATCATCGAGGCCTAACCTCAAATTTTCAAGAGCACAAATCTAGAGAGCAAAAGAGTCGTTCAAGCAGAATATATGATCGATTGGTCACCACACTTAAACGGTTTCGCCGAGAACCCAACAGCTGATATCTCGGTAATAATTTGACGATTCTCGGCAAAACTTTTACCGAGATCTCGGTAAACGTTTACCGAATCTTGGTAACGTTCACCAAGATCTCAGCAAAAAACTCGGATTGCCGAAATCTCGGTAAAATAAGTACCGAGATTCGGCGTTAAAAATTACCGAATTCTCAGCTGTTGGGTTCTCGGCGAAAAATTTTACTGAGGTCGGTGAAATAATGTAAGTGTGACCACCAGCGTGTGACCAATCGATTAAGTTTTCAGCTCAAACCGCTGTCTGGTTCTCTAGATTTGTGCTCTTGAAAATTTGAAGTTTGGATTCAATGCATCTTCACCTTAAAATTAGCTATCGATAAAAAAAAACTTATGCTAAAAACTGAATTTGCATGATTTTTTGTAAAACTGAAGTATTTTGATTTGAAAGCAAGCATTAAGGTGTTTGGAAATGTGCACCAATATGGGGTCAAAACACGAATTTTATTTTTGGATTTGGGGTTTTGGCAAGCTTTTAGAGAATTGGACCTCTGTGCGTCGTCCTCGTGTAGAGTTGGGAGACTGATTTGGTTGGCACAATGGAAAATAAAATGCCTCCTACGGTGGCTGGGGACACGTAATTTAAGCTCTTACATGAAGAACGGTTCGGTTGTTCTCAGTGAAGCCGGTTGACGCTTTTGGAACGAATTGTGTCTGGTGAGCTGCTCGGTCGGTATCCGATGGTTTGTTGGAATGAGTATCACAAATTATGGCATTATCTGTCGGTGTCAGAATTACTGCAGAAATCCATCCACCGTGCGAAGTTCACATCGTTTCAGTTGTAAATTTCTGGTTTTCAGGGAGAATGCTTCTATATTGTTGTCTTCAGTAGATCAACGAACGTTGTTACATATTACATTGCCTTCTACAGTATATTCGCAATAATAGTTCCTCTATTATATTTTCATGACAATATTTTTTAAAAGTATCTGTTTGTTTTGAAGTGTACGAAGAAAAACCTGTTATAGTGGTTAAAGTACAGTTGTGTTCAGATAAATAATAGTGAAAGACGACTTTCATACAATATGCTCCAATTTGACATGCAATGTTCTCCTATGCACAATAGAGTGATGCAAATTTCGAAATTTTTGCTCCCCTATGCTTAAAGGATTAAAATTCTGGTAAAAAGCAACCTCCCAAAATTTGAAATGATTTGGAAGAAATTTGACTGTGCACACGCCATTTGGAGATTACTATGGAAAACGCCAACCTTTTGTGTTCAGCCCTCTATCTCTTCGTCATACTATTTTATGGAAAAGTGAACACACTCTTCTCATGTGAAATTTTTCCAGCTACAACTTTGCCGAAGACCACTTTTTGATTGGACGTCAGGAAAAATTGTTATTCATCATCATAAAGTGGGTTTACCTTCAGTTTGATTCACCAACTATTCGGCAGGCAACAGTGGTGCTCCTGGCGGGGAGAATAGATCAAAGTAATCCTGGCTACTATGTTCTACAGCAAAAAAGCAGTGTTGCTCCGAAAGTAATTGAATGATCATCTCAGCATGGTTTAGACTTTGGAATCAAGAATAACAAATTATCCTTACGTCCCAACAAAATGTGGTTTCGGCAAAATTGTAGCTGGGAAGATTTTACATGAGAAGAGTGTGTTCGCTTTTTCATATATTATTATGACCAGCAGATAGAGGACTGAATACAAAGGTTTTGGCTTTTCCATAGTAATTTCCATATTAACTTCAAATGACGTGTGCACAAACAAATTTCTTCCAAATCACTTCAAATTTTGGGAGAATGATTTTCATCATAACTGACACCGTTCAAGTATAGGGGAGCAAAAACTTCAAAATTTGCATCAGTCTTAATGCACAATCGTCATCAAAATCTCAGAAAGAAATATAAAAAAAAAGATATATAATATATTATCAGAAAATTAAAGATATTTCAAAACATTTAATAAAAATGTAAAAACAAAACAAAATAGCTCAAAATAAAATAAAATTACAACCCAAAATGTGCGCTACTTCGTGAGTTTTCAATGTAAAATCAATCAAACCACTTTTTTAGGGCTCAACTTTCAGTATAAGCTTATATTGATGTACGCCGACGTTCGCCAGCATCCTCCCGTTCCTCACAAACATCCCGCGGTTTCAAAGCGCTGGTGATGGTTTGGGGGCCGTATCCAAAACTTTTCATATGATGGTATGTACATACATCAACCCATGCCAAACTTCTTAAAAAGCCAATTTATTAATGTGGGTTATTCTAATAATTCTCACAGGAACTGTACCTGCAACCATTCGGCCGAATTCCAAATAAACACTAATTTTACAAGCTGATGTTATCACTAACTCGTGTTAAATCAATCATCCGCGTCGGCAGTCGCGTGACGCAAATGAGCGTATTATAAACCCAATCGTACCCTTATCTGATTACGATATGAGCCTTTTTAACTCTGTTTTCTCACTTGTCCGATTAATGTGCCACGATAATCAATCTCTTCCCATCGCCTTGATTACCGTAGTCAAATATAGCACTGTTATTAGAATGAGAGGCACTCAAGTCGTATCGACCACAGTCTCCATATCGTATCGACCACGAAATTACAAACTCTGTCATCAGATAATGCTAACCGTCACGAAAGTGCCACGAAAAGAATGATAAGGCTGCTTGCGTATTCAAAGCCTAAGAATACTGGATATGACCTGCTTTGGGCCTTTAATATCAGATTGGTCAGCTTCAACAATAAAAAGCCAACTCCAGTTGATTGACACCTCATAGTAGCAGTTCGTAAGCCATCCGCTAGCGAGTTGTTGTCGTGTCCTATGAAGTGAAATACCCGGAAAGTTGTTTGGATTTTGATTTCTTCATTAATCTACCCGAAGGAGTGTAGCAATCCACCATGAATAAGCTGTTCATCGTATTTGCTCTAGTTGGGGCGATCATCGCTGCTCCTACGCAGGTGTGTCAGTTCTCAGCCATCCATTTCTCTTGGCCCATCCACAACGATTCAACCAGCAGTCCCAACAATACCACCACTGCGAATCAGTAAATGTACCTGGGAAAGGTGCATTCGAAAAAATACTCTGGATTTTCCACCCTCGGTCCGTGTCCTCGGTTTTTTGTTTTTTTTGTGAAAATTTAATGAAATTATATTGCCACCCGAGAAAAGGAAGCGGCCGGGTGTGAAATGTATTATACTCTGTGACTGCTGCTCGTTCGTTCGTTGTAGTTCGAGGTGTGTGAAAAGCAGTAGTTGCAACAACCGTCGCAAAGTGTTTTAAATTGTCGATTTCGTAGACTTGTTTTGAAGCGCCTAAATCGTTCATTTTAAAGATATACTTGTTTTTAATTATGAATCGTGGTTTACGGCTAACCAGCCGAGTGGAAGTTTAACAACTACTGGAAAGCTAAACATTACATATAATTTGCAATTGGATTAGATGGACAAATTAATGTGAAGATTTGCGAAAAAGTTACACGTCTTCTCAGTGAGAATCGAACTCACGACTCCCCGATCTCTAGTTGGGGCGCGTTACCACATCGCCATGAGAGAACTCATGAACGCAGAAGTTAACCTGAATTCGATTTCAGCTCAATAATCACGTGGTCCTTTTTCGCAAAGTGCACCTCTTTCGGAAGAATTAGATGCCCATCCAAACACCACGCTTTCTATTTATATCCAATGCCTAGCTCGAAAGCGCATTATTTTTAAGGTAATGAAATAGCACACAATAGGGTGGCAACGTGGCGTAGTTGGCTGCACGTACGCTTCATAAGCGGATGGTCATGGGTTTGATTCCCAGCCCCCTCATCAGAAAATTTCGTCAGCCCGCTCAAGAACAACACGAGCCCCTTCGTCCAACATCACGGCCGTCTGAAAGCGGACTGACATCTTGACCCTCCTCTGAGCAAACGCTCAACTGTACCTGGATTAACACGGCAATCGACTACGGCTTTGAACAAATGGACCTCTCTTGGACTGAAAAAAGCATCCCTGCGTGCTCTTCGATCTACCTGCATAAAGTAGAGAGCGCAAAGAGACAGCGTAGCATCAGATCCAAAAATAGGATTAGGTAATATAATATAATGAATTTAGGCGTTGTGCTCTAGTACAACACTCGAATTGACCCTCGCTCTAGTGATGCCCAATGGCGAAATGAGCTACAAATTAGATTTTTTTTTTTTTTTTTTTAAGGCACTCCGTGCTCGTGGCCACTGCTGTGCCGGAATCAGTTTCTTCCTTACCGATACAGTTCTATTTTAACTAATCTATATTTACATCTGCTTTCACTCTCTTCTGCTCTTTTGCTCTCACACCGAGCAGGTAGGAGAGTGCTCTGCTGTTGGTCCAATCGATTTCCATAAGCCATAGTCCATTGCTCTTGCGGTGGTTCGTTTTGCCGTGTTCCTGAGTTGTTTGAGGCTAGCTGCCTGCGAAGTGGGTCAATTTGTCTCAGTCACCATCTGATACTGACGGAGGATGGATGTGCTCCACTATGCACGGTCCTCCGTGCGGCGTCTTCTGGTGGCTGGACGGGTTATTTTTTTGGAGGGGCTGGGAATTGAATCCATGACCTTCCGCTTATGAAGCGAAAGCGTAACCTCAAGGCTACGGACCCCCCCATGAGCTACAAATTAGAATATAAGTAATTTCGGAATAGAAATAGCACACAAAAAGTATTTATCGAGCAACGGACTCATGTTCTGTAACTGGTCGTTTGAGAACGTCGCGACCCATTGGAAGCCCACACAATAGAAACCTCAGCCAGTACAGTTGCTGGCTAGTGTAAGTTACTATACATGATTACATCACATTTGTTTTGAGAATAGAGTTTGTTTTATAGGTGATCCACTTACCCCATGTTTTGCTACTCATTTAACACATATCAAATATATGCAAACAAAGTAGCATACTTGATTTGGTGTTATAAAATAGTTGATTTTTCCATTTTTGTCTAAGGGACGCAGCACTGTGCGCTGCCCGCTGGATGGAGGTGCGAAGTAGTTGTTGAAACTAGTTTCATTTCAATGTTAAATATTCTTGTGATTTTCACTAGATAGAAGAACGGTGTCTTCAGCAAAGTTATTAGCTAGTTCAAGGACTACCCCTTGGTGAGTCTATTTTTTTTTGGAATTCAACCGCTAGGGGGCGCTTGTGAGCATTTAAACTATGCACAAACTCTACAGATACATGCTGGTATCTCAAGATACTGATCATTTAGAAGGACGATTTCTTCGACAAGTTCATTCAGGTTGAAAATTACTGTGAATTGAAAAATTTGGAATACGAGATGACGGCCTAGGAAACAAGATGGCCGGTCCATAACAATCATAGTATCCAAAGATTCTGATCAATAAGTAGGGCGATTTCTTCGACAAGTTTGATCAGGTTGAAAATTGCTTTCAATTCACCATTTTGTAATGTCCCCCAAGAAATTTCGATCCCCCAAATTTTGGCATTTCTCCAGATCTAGATGACCAATGATCAAAACTAATGATTAAAATAAAAGAGTTTTTTGAGAATTTGTAAAAAAATGATGTAAAAATATTGAAAAACAAAAATGTTATCGTGATTTAAATATTTTATAGTTGTTGAAAAATGATGCTGCTAGTAGAAGGGCTAATATAACAAAAAAATCTTCGAACAAACTAGTAGCTGAAATTAATTCTCGACACTTTTCCGCCATTATATCTCAGACGGATATACGTTTTGTGGAGTCTAACAACAAGTTCAATGTCTTTACTTCATAGTACGCCAATGAAACACAAAAAATCATTCGATTTTTCCAGCGAAATATAAATTTGGAAAACTGTTGTCTCCCGGGGTTCATAATAGGAATGTTTACAAATTTAACGTTTCCTATTATGGACCCTCCGTTTGATTCCCATGTAATCCGGCTCGCTGCCGACGGGTCTATTTTGGACCCACCTGGAAATGCGTATTATGGACCCTCTCATTTACATAACTGTTCAAATATTTGTATTTATGCGTCTTAAACCAAATATTTTGTCTGATACTGCTGACTAACAATGCGATCGAAGTTTCCCCGGTGGATTATCGTAGGAATAAGGTTGCTTTGAGTGTTAATTTTATGCTTTTCTGTAGGGTGTCCATAATACGCAAAGGGTCCATAACCGGCATCGACTCCCTATACACACAGTTCAAACGAAACCTGTTAATTTCTAAGACGTGATAGAAGCGTTGGTTATCATAGATATTTAAAAGTTATGCCATGTAAACTTCAATTATACGTCATGTAATCCAGCACAGGATCCTGCTGTGATTACATGACATATAACACATTTTTACATGATTTCGGAGTTAAATTGCCATGACGTCATGTTTACATCGCATAAATGAAGTTTGCAATTATTTTCAACAGTGTACAGTCAACTCTCTCTTACTCGATATTCCGTATCATGATATCGAGTTAGCGAAAGTAAGTTTCCATGTCTGATCGCAGTTACACTGGTTTTCTGTAAA
Source organism: Aedes aegypti (assembly GCF_002204515.2). Lineage (NCBI taxonomy): Eukaryota > Metazoa > Arthropoda > Insecta > Diptera > Culicidae > Aedes > Aedes aegypti. Next base: position 228,546,165 of record NC_035109.1, on the reverse strand, counting down.
TCAATACCTCCCTCACGGAAAAAAAATCCGTTGCTGGATTCATGAACAAAAAGTCATGATTTCATAAACTTTTATGTTTCACGATATCATGACTAAAAGTCATGAAATCGTGACTATTATGCAAGAATTCGTAAGCTCAGGGCGTTACACATATCTAACTGTCATTTTCTTCACCTTAGTCAACGTGTCTGGTGGCAATCGGTGATCTTTTCTAGTGAAATTATAAAAAAAGTTCTCGTGAGTTCCAACATTGTTTTACGACACAATCAATGTACTTACTTAATCTTTGAAGAAGTTCATGATTATCGTTCAGCAAATTATGACAATATAAGACAGAAAATCAATCAAGTAATTTGGCAAAATGTGTTAAGAAACGAAGAAAATGTTGAATCTGTCGTTAAAATGTTTTACAAAGTTTTAAACGACATAATACACGACGATATACCCTTAAAAAAAAGAAGAAGGGATCATAACTCAAAGTATCCTATATGGTTTCCCGACTAGAGGCTTGTAACAAAAATATATTAAAATTTTATCAGAATATGATATGCATATCATATTATGATATAATTTTGTTAGGCTCCGTTATCCATAGAACATAATAAAACAGAAATATAACATAATGTGTTTTATTTCCCTTTAAGATATTTTTTTGTTAATTTTTAACAACTTTATAACAAAATAAATAGATACAGGGGATAGGCAAAATGATTGAGATAGGCAAAATTTTGCCCAAATTCAAATGTTTATAACTTTATGAAAAATGGATGAAATTGGATGCATCTGGAAGCAGACGACGCCAAATTTGGTCCAGTTTTAGGAACTTCCTTGGCAATTCCGAATTGACCACATCCCTCGAGGCACCTGGAACCTACTATAAAGTGATCATGGCAGCCGGTGATGCTGGAAATGCTGCGGAAAGCCTAACATTTGAAAATCATGAAGTATGATGCCCATATTGATATGGTTCCAGATATGTTCCTAATTGACCACTTCCCCCAGGGTACCTGGAACATTCTCTAGAGTGGTCTGTGCATCTAATGGTTCTGAATACGCTGCAGGAAACATCATTTTTAAGGTTGCTGTCCGCTTGGATATAGCTCCGGATAATATTTACATGATTGGAAATACAAACATAACTGACCATGCTTTCCGGAACCAGTTTTACGGAAATGGTCATATTTCTGAAGATTTCCAACCAATCTTAATGCGTCCAGTGGCATTCAACTTCCTATTAGTTCTAGTTTCTAGGAAAATTGCAAACATCTATCTAACTTAACACCGCACAAAAATACAAGCGACAGAAAAAATGACATTAGGACATGACCTCAGAAAATCCGGAACATCTCCGGTGTCCAGTGGCCAATATGAATGGCCAAGGAAGTTCCTAAAACTGGACCAAATTTGGCGTCGACTGCTTCCAGATGCATCCAATTTCATCCATTTTTCATAAAGTTATAAGCATTTGAATTTGGGCAAAATTTTGCCTATCTCAATCATTTTGCCTATCCCCTGTAGTTATGCATTTCAATAATATACAATATTATCGTATATCGAACAGGATTATAATTTTGATACTTTGTATCAAACATTATAACTTGGTTTGATATGTTTTTGATAGAATTAAAACATATTTTGTTATGTTTATGTTACTATTCATACACTTTTTGTTATAATTTTAGTTATTTTAGTTTTCCTGCATCAAGTTTGTAACAACCTATGTTGGAAAAAAACTTATAACATAATAACTTGTGCTGATATAATTTTGTTTTGTACCCTTAGTCGGGTTAGTAGAGAAATCAAAAATTTAAAGAATCGTAAGCAAAAGGCACATAAAATATACAAAAAATGTAGAAATGATGCAAATTTAATTAACTATTTAAATATTTGCGATCAATTAAATCTTGCCATTGATACCGCATTTGAAGAGTATAATGAACGAACTGAGCGTGAATTGAAATCATGTCCTAAAAATTTCTTTAATTACGTTAAAACAAAAAACAAATCTAACAACTTTCCATCTGAAATGCACCTTGATGATAAAATTGGTGTGAACCCTGACGGGATTCCACCTGTATTTTTGAAAATGTTATCAATCGAACTTGCATCTCCGCTCTTTTGGCTCTACAATATGCCTCTGTAATCAGGGTTAGGTAGTTTCCCTGAAACATGGAAAAGCTCATTTTTAGTGCCGACCTTTAAAAGTGGCAAAAAATCTGACATACGTAATTAGCGTGGGATAGCCATTATCTCTTGTATTCCAAAGATTTTCGAGGCAATAATAAATAAAATTTTATTCGATATGGTTAAAAACAGAATAACTCATACTCAGCATGGTTTTTTTAAGGGACGCTCAACATGTACAAACTTGCTGGAGTTCATTCATTATTCTTTGACAGCCATGGATAATGGTAATCACGTGGAAGCTCTCTATACAGATTTCAGTAAAGCTTTCGATCGCATTGACATACCAATGTTGCTTTTTAAGTTAGGAATAGGATTTCAACCGGACCTTCTTGAATGGGTAGAGTCTTATCTTACTAATCGTCAACAAATAGTTAGATACAAAGGAGTAAAATCTATTCCAATTAAAGTTACATCGGGAGTTCCTCAAGGGTCTCATTTAGGGCCATTATTCTTTATTTTATACGTTAACGACATTTCCTTCATTCTGAAAAAAGTCAAAGCTTTCATATATGCTGATGACATGCAACTGTTTCTTGAAATAGTAAACGATGAAGATATACATACTTTTCAAAATGAAATTGATATGTTTTACAAATGGTGCAATAAAAGCCTTCTCCAATTGAACGTGAAAAAATGTAATTCAATATCCTTTAGCAGAAAGCGTAGTATACCTAACACAACAGTCTACCTAGGGAATCAACCAGTAGAAAAATACGTAAGAATAAGAGATTTAGGAGTGATTTTAGATTCCAAAGTTACTTTTATAGATCATTATAATACAATTATCAACAAGGCAAACAAGATGTTAGCATTTATAAAACGATTTAGCTATAATTTTCACGATCCATACACTATAAAAACATTATACATAACCTATGTGCGTTCAATTTTAGAATACTGTAGCATAGTTTGGTCACCATTTTCATCAACCCATGAAAATCGTATAGAATCAGTTCAAAAACAATTTCTGTTGTTCGCACTTCGAAAATTAGGTTGGACAAGGTTACCTCTACCATCTTATGAAGCACGATGCATGCTCATTAATATTCAAACATTGAAGAAACGTCGCGAATTTGCAATGGTCTCGTTCGTAAACGATATAGTTTCGTATCGTATTGACTCGATGACACTTTTATCAAAATTAAATTATTATGCTCCTTCAAGACAACTGCGAAGTCGTAGTATTTTTTATACAAACCATCACCGCACAAATTATGCCAAATTTGAGCCTTTAAATCAAATAATGTCTGTTTACAATAAACGTTGCGAAACCATTGACTTTACTATGACGAAATCGGAACTAAAACAAAAATTTATGTCATATCACAATTCGAACTAGATTAAGAAAATAACGTTTTCAAACTATATAATATTAAGCGTAAAATTGTAACAAAATGGTCTACTTCTGATTGACGACATGAAATAAATAAATAAATCCTGACTTTGCAGAACCGGGCAGTGTTTCACTTTGAGCGAAGATTTTGCTTGACAAGCTCGTCGGCGATTTAAACTGTTCGGAAGCCACGTCCTATAACAGAGTAGGTCACAAAAGGCCTTCGGCAACCGGATGATCCAGATCCACTTTCCACATCCGCAGAGTTGTTAAGGAGTGTTCCATGACTCATACAATCCACCAGCCCAGGGACCATTTACCGATTCAATTGATGCTCGAAACAACATTTTGCATACAAACCTAACCACCGGAATGTTCGCGTTCCTGCTAAAGATGTCACACTCGTTAGGTTGACATTTGTGGAGTGTTTTCACGGTTTATTACGAAACTATCGACATTAAAGCAGTAACAATTTTAATCTTTATTTTATTTGTTTACCAATGGCAAATATAAACTGGGATCTAAATTGACGTATAATGTTTCGTTTTCATGAACTGAGTTCATGATTGAGGGATCCTGCTTCATGATTTCATGACCTAAATTGCCACTTTTCGTATCAAAAATAGGAATCATAAATGACAGATGACCCAGATAGCCGTAGCGGTAAACGCGCAGCTATTCAGCAAGACCAAGCTGAGGGTCGTGGGTTCGAATCCCACCGGTCGAGGATCTTTTCGGGTTGGAAATTTTCTCGACTTCCCAGGGCATAGAGTATCTTCGTACCTGCCACACGATATACGCATGCAAAAATGGTCATTGGCATAGTAAGCTCTCAGTTAATAACTGTGGAAGTGCTCATAAGAACACTAAGCTGAGAAGCAGGTTCTGTCCCAGTGGGGACGTAATGCCAGAAAGAAGAAGAAGATGACTAAATTCGTGAATAGTGTTTATGTTTCCATGAATTTTATTCATGGTTCCAGCATACATGCTTCATGATTTGAGAATTTTAATTGCCATTTTTCTTCGCTAAAAATTGAAAACGTAACGTACAGCCGGCGTTATGGTAAAATGCTTCATGATTTCATGACTTTTGGTCATGGTGTATTTTCATAACATGAAAACACACTTTCCTCCCGAAATCATGACTCTTTCTCCTGTTTTAGAGTGCCGCATTTTTACCCGTGCTAGCTCGACAATCCCTTCAATATCGAGTTATGGAGAATCAACCGTAGCTGAGATTTATGGTTTGAATAAAAAACTATCAAAATCATCAAAATAAAACATTGTGCATTCGTATCGAGCAACCAGCCGATGTTCATGTTTCCCCATTTCCACTTTTCCTTGTTTTCACCTTTTCCGTTAAACATCCAGGTCGTGAAGGGTGAACATAGTTTTCCGCAGCAGGTTGAATCGTTGCGATAAAATTGGGAGACAAATTTGCTATGCTAACGGATTAAAAATTTATTACCAAGAAACTCATTTCTATGTTTTTCAGCAAAACGAGTCGGACGTAGTCATCCAGTGTCTGAATGTGAGTAATCGAGTCGTTCCGTTTAGGGGCTGGGATTTTCCCGCAAGACAACCCATAATTCAAGATATTTACCATTGACAGGAGGTGCTTGACTCGATTGAAGCGGAAAACGTGGAGGAACTGGTCGATGTGATTGCCGAAGCCCGTCTGACCATTAGGTATTTGATCGAGAGGCACCGTCGATGCCAGGAAATACCCCGTGATGACCCCCCGACTCGCCTGCAGGAAATCCAAATTGCGGCGTGTGAAAATGCCTGGCGGTTGACTGTGGCCATTGAGTTGGCTCGCATTTCGGCTGCCATCAACGAGCACTCTGAAAATGGACGTGATTTGGTGGCTCAGTTTTCCGAGTGTTCAGGTATTTCATTGCCACGACCGGAGCCGGAGGTTTAAAGTGAATTTTATGCAAAAACTTTATTATAAATAAAATGCGTGTTTAAAAATCAAATAAGTTATCTTGTTTTAATAAATGAAGAATTAAGCAAAAAAAAGGACATTCCAACGCTATTTCCAATGAATTTTAATCGCATCACTAATATGAGGAACTGGTACAACTTTTCAACTTTCAAACCACAAATAGTGGTTTCAATTATGATGCTGCTCTTTCGGGATTATGGCGCTTAGTCTGATACGCTTAAGAAAACGTATGTTTTTTTTATGGATGGAAACATAAATTCCGTTTCCTCGAGTATATCGGGCTGAACGCCATAACCCCAAAAAAGTAACTTATTTTGGCTGAAATTGAACAATGGGTTTTTGAACAGAGCCACTGATTTTGTGAAAAGCTCCATGCTTTGTCAAAGGCTTTTTGCTGTTAAGGTAAAAGTTCATTGAGCACGTAAACATAATGTTGCCACCCACTCGAGCCACCCGCTAAAGCACCCTTTCGAGCCACCCAACAAGGCGGAGCACAATGTTATGTGCGTCGGCCAAAAATAAATCATCATGTTCCATGTATACCTCCATCCACTGAATTATGTAAGCAGTATTACTTGCACACGTTTCATACAAAGGTATTATTGTCGATATGAATTCATCAACAACATCATAAAATCTCAAAATCACAATTTATTTCATTTGGTAGTGAAAATATGATTTATGACCAAAATTATAAGCATTTTTCACACCATGCGTGTGTTGTTTACTATTTTTGGCAGTTTTCTCCTCTCTTGTCTCGCTTCCCACTGACGGACAAAGTTGCCATCAGTATGTATTTGAATTCCACAGTCAATTCTACTGTATAATGTCGAACATTAATTTTAGCTATTAAATTGCACCGTACATTGTTTTTTTCACGCTTAAAAATGAGTTGTAACACTTGTGACATTGTACACCTTTTTAGTGTTATGAAATTGTAAAATACGTGGTTGTAGCAAGTGTATGAATATTCAAACAATTTCAATTCCAAACATAAAAACTGACATCACTTCCAATCCTTGAGAGCTGCGATCCGATTCATAAACAATGCTGGCTCTGTGAATTCGCGTTCCGATGTGGTTTTTCGAGCACAAATCGATTAATTTAAGTATTTTATTGCTCCCAGAAGCACGGTGCGAGAAAAATTAAAGTGTTTTACGTATTGCATCAGATTTTGGAATTGCTACGGTGAGTAGAAAATACCATTAAAAGTGAGTTTAAAAACGGGCACCGAAAAGCCAGTAAACAATATCTCGGTGCGTGAAGAAGAAGTGATTCGGAAGTGCGTGGTATTTTACAACACAAATCACAGCAATAACTAGGTGTTTGCATTCAAAAACTGGTGATTTGTGAAAAACACATTATGGAATGCTTTCAGTTAAGAAACCACCGATCTAAAATAAGGTTAGTAACTTCAAATAATCATTTTTTGTGATCGCTCTCCAAACACTGTGAGAAGTGTGGGAGGAGGGAACGGTAAGCGAAGGGGGAAGTGAGGTGCCATATTAGAGGCCATTTTGGTACTCAAGGGGATATGTCCTTAAGGCAAAATGTTAAGAGCACTTTAGGTGATTAAAGCAGAACCGAGTCCAATGGAGAAGAGTCGTCCATTCGGGCAGTAAGGTGCAGCTATCAAATTAACATGTATAAAATATCATTTGTAACAAACTAAGGGGTCGTTCAATAATTACATAAGGATTTAAGGGGAGGTCTGGATTTGAAATTTCTTGCGTGACATACAAATTATTTTTAATTTTCATACAAACAATCTTACTGTGGGGGGATTGGGATTTAAGAACCGCCAAAACTATCTTATATATAAATGGAAAGCCCCTAACCATCTGTATTTTTAATTGTTACCGTCGATGGGGGTGATAATAGGTCTAGGGGGTGAGAATGGGTCAAAACGGAAAAATATGATTTGTGAAATATTTCAGCTAATAACGCTGATATTACTAAGATTAGTAATTCATATGTTAGGGAACATATTATTACACATAATTCATAATAATATGCATTTTTAGAAATAGTAGTTTTTGTTTACTACATCAATAAACTTGCATGTTGAAACTAGATAAAATTTACAACATTAAATTTCTCCTGCACAAAGTATCACGCATGTACTCTAACCTCTATCGTTGTATTAGTAGAATGTTGAAAGTCTTTTCATTACACATCACAGATATTTTCCGGAATCTGTTTGATTTTCCCACAAAAAAAAATCATTTTTTTCGGTACGATTGAAAATAACGGTAACATTGAAAATGGGGGTGAGATTGGGTCAAGCAATAACGATAGTAAATGAAATTCCAAGTCCACTTTTTTGACATTTTACGGTGCCAGGTGTTCTCTTTTTTCATTAAGATGTGTTTATTCTTTCTAAATACAGTATCTTTGAAACATCAAACAAGTCTACTTGAGTATTCCGTGCATTGAATAACAATACAACGCATTTTGACAACTTCTCAAACCAGCAACTGTGTTTCGTGCGCAGCAACATCGTAAATTTTTATCAAAAGAGTGTTTTTTTTTTTTTCTAAATTTGATTATTTATCAGTGTTTTCATATTATGGAAACATCTCACGGAAGTACAAATGAGTTGGATCGCTGAAATACTGGGATTATGACGTCAACTTCTGCCTGGAATTTATTGATCGTGGAATTTCGCACCGAAATTCAACTATTTGCGAAGGTTTAAAATAATCACTGTTTCAGTACACCTTTGGGGAAACTGAATGGGCTTTATAGCAATGGAGATGAGACTTTGAAGACAGTTTGAGGGAAACACCAAGAAAATTTATGTAAACTTGACGGTAAATGTTGGGTTTACATATTTTTTCTCATAGCTCTTTAATTTTTAGTATAATCTTTCTTTTAAGTAGGTTTATCATACATGTGAAACATCTAAGATATCTTTTTGTCTTGTTTGCATCGTTTTTTATCAATATTTTTCAGTTGTGAATGGTTTTGAAATCATATTCTCAAAAACAAGTTATTTTAATTACAGTGACCCAATGTCACCCCCTCTATGAGGTGAGATTGGATCATTTTTCATTCACTTGTGGTGCCACTGTGAATAAATATTTATCTTTAATTTTTTGAACAGTTGTTAATGTACCATCAAAGTACATACACACCAAATTTGAAGTTTATTGGAGTTAAATTGCGATAGTTATTCAAAAAATAAATCGGACATATCCCTTTTTGACCCATTGTCACCCCCAACGACGGTATATTCAAAACCAATGGCTCAAATTGCCACAATGTATAGAAAAAAACACACACTATTTGTTTCAAAATCCCCACACTCCATTCGCCCTCTTTCTCAAAAAGCTAAGGAAATACAGTCGTCTCCGGAATGCCAACCAGAATGGCTAACGACCAAAACTAGTCGTCATTGCCATTGCATCACCAACATAAAGCGGAATCACTTTGGACAATCACGTTGGAAATGTCGCTCGTTACAGCTCATCTCGCCCACTCTTTGTAAACTGGTAAAGAAACGTATAAAATCAAGAAAAGAACAATGGCAGGAAAATTTGTTTCATCCCAGAAGGGAGCCACTTGCTATCTTCCCAGACAAAACGACAAACGAAAACAGCGAAAAGCAAACTGTGCGAAAAACTTTTCCATTTTCCTGATAATCGTTTTATTTTAAATCGCATTCGGAAATGAACATGAGCTGCAGTAGAGAAAAAAGTGCTTGGTTTTACTGCTGCTGCTGCATCAGCTTGCAGATTTGCGTTTGGTGGGAATCGGAAAAAAAATGCTAGATTTTAATTGTTGTTGACGGGGTGTCAGGTGTTTCGGGTTTCAATGTGGGAAAATGAGACTGACCGGCACCGGAGTTTTGCGCAAGTGGATGAATACTTTAAAAATACCTCGAGAAGAAACCTTACTTCCTTGTGCAGGATTCGCATTTTTTTCTTTTTGTACGCACAGTGGGCAAAAATATACCCTTTTAGAAGCCGCTGGTTTGAAACGTTAACATATACAGTGACAGTCTTACACGATGTCAATACTTGTAAGAAATGCTGGTGGAATCAATCTAATTCTTGTAGAATACTACTGTATGAGATCATTGTATTCCGTTTTGAAAACTGGCTAGGCTGAAAATTTTTGTCAGTAGGAGCTCTACCAATCGAATTTTTAAATTCTTTTAACCTGGAATTTTACAATGCGTTTAATGGATCATTAACTAATCTAACAAATAAAACCATCATAGTTCAATGTTTTATGCTAAATTTCGTCATGCGTGGCTACTGTTTTGCTTTTAAATTTTAAATCATTTCGTGTGATTAAGTAGTTTGATATCACATATATCTTGATGTTAAAACATTCAAAAGTTTTTAAAAATGTGAATGTTTTCCAGAATTTACATGTAGTCAAATAGGGAGCCATTATGGCCTTACTTGTACACTTTCACTATGCTTGAATTGTCCAATAGAATATATGAGAAATGTGAAAATAGAACATGAGAAAAAATCGGGCACTTCATGAAGCCTGTGCAGAACTATCATCAACCAATTCCTCGTGATTTTTACATGAAAACGGGTATATGATGTCGTTCCAAACCAACAGTTTCTCAAAGCTGCGAGTTTTGGTCCATTTTTGCCCACTGTGGACGATTGATTTGAATCTATTTAGTATAAATTGATTAGCACTTAGCTCGGTCACGGACCGAATTTTCTTACGGCTCTTTGTATTTTTCGGTTTTATCTCCTCCGGATCTTCCGATTATAAACCAGACGGATATACTGAGACGGAAATTCGGGTAAATGAAGCAATGTCACAGGTCTCTGACGAAGTTGCGATATGACGCCGTCTGGAAAGTTGTTCTCAGTTCTTATTTGTAGAAATTTTGTTTTGACTGCGAGGGATTGTGGCTATGCACATAGCATAAACCCTAACGGTTTGGTTTCCACTCAACATGAAAACCTCAAACTCCCTGCAGAAAAATTCAATCGCACTCATCGTACCGTAAGGCTTTTGCTTTCTGTAAAATGACCACCCAGACAGCCAGCTGTGTAAATCGATATAAAATTCATGCACTTTCATGTGAACTTTTTGCTCGGATTTTCTGCTGGGCCGAATTACACTGCGCCTAAGGGAGTCGCCAGACAGGCCCCCAGCTCAAGTGGTCAAGCTTCTAAATTATTCACGTGGAAACAAGTGGCTGCAGTTTTTCTGTTCCGTCAACGAGGCCATCGGCGGGCACGGATTGTGATTGGAGTTCAATATTTATGCCTCAGTTGCTCTGATAGTAGTTTTGTCCAATGGAGTAGGCAAATGAAATGGATGGATGAGTTGTTCTTGATTGATCGAAAGGAGTATGGTACAATTGTGGCTCTTTCATGTTTTTGTTAAGCTTTTTTAATATATTAATGTGTAGTAATTCATTTGACAAATATTTATCGCTAACATAGAATATCTTCGTATCACCCTTTCAAGTGACTATTAGTATTTATTATTTATATTCAAACGAAGATACTTCTTTAAAATATTGGGAACTTTTATGAGGATGACGAGGAAAAAGAAAAGGAAGAAGAAGAAGGATTGATTTATATGCTGTTATAGAAAGTATTAATATTGAAACACGATTGACAAATGTTCAAAATATACAAGTTACCGACTTAAAGCAAATCCAATACTTCTAGATGTAATGGTTATGGATGATATCATCATGTTTTTGAATCATAATATCAGGTATTTACCATGAAATCAGATTGGAAATTGATTGCACCGCTCTGGTAGTCATGTTGGCTTGTAATCCCTTTGACTTTAATCATATTGCAAAGCCCCGGATGGAACTGCAAACGAGTCGATTTAATTAAATTATGTAAATAAACTGTAAAATAATTGTAAGTACAAAGCCAAACACGCACCATCCGAAGGACGATCGGTTACTACCGTCGGAATCTGTCGTTTGCCCAGATGAATCTGGCTGGCAGCAAAGTTGAACCTGCTGCATCTGTCTGCCACCCTATATGTAAAAAAAAACTTCGAATGAAAGCTGCCTCTAGGGCGATTGGTAAACCACGTGACTGCCTTCACCCTGCTGCATCTGTCTGCCACCCTATATGTAAAAAAAAACTTCGAATGAAAGCTGCCTCTAGGGCGATTGGTAAACCACGTGACTGCATTCGCCCGAGGTCTGTTTTCCATCCTGTTTTACTGCAGCGGGACACGGTTAAAAATAACATCCCCCATCCGCTTTGGCGAAATGGTGAAAAAACAACGGCACGCAGAAGGAGAAAACTACCGCACAGTGGTAGACGGTTAAAACCTCAGAAATCAAAGTAGTTTACTCCGAACGGTAATATGTTTCTTGACTTCCTTGAAACGACTTTCCCTTTGAAGGATGCACCATACTCGACAACGGACTAGCATGTAACGCTCAGTGGTTCAGTCGAAATACATACATTTCTGACGAAAAGTTTTCCGGATTGAAGCAGGAATCGAACCCATACTTCTTGACTCGATGCAAATATTTCTAAACATTAGGTTAAATGTATTAGCATGCCAAAAATGCATCAAAATTAACCATTTAAATTAGAGTTTGAGCTTTAGGCCGTCATCAGTTCTGAATCGAACCACCGTGAACCCCACGCGATCATTGATTGGAAAGCACAACATTTATCAAATAAAACATAAATTTCCACGCACCGAAAGGCCGGAAAAAGCAATAATGAATAAAATGCCGCCAGCCACGAGAAAGGGGTTGGGAAAATAAATTTTCGCTATCAAACTGTTCACCAGTCACATTGCGGTGGTGTTAAAGAGTGAGTAACCTCGGCGAAAAAACATGTGTGAGCATAAATTTTTCCCACTTGCACTTTAAAAAATAAGAAGGGACCACCGATCGGCAAGTTCAATTCAATCGGCTTCCGCCCTAGAAGGGCTGCCGATTGCTGCTTATCCCCCATAATCCCACAGAAGTTGGTTTCCGTAAGGCTCACAGCTCACACAACTCAACAGCCGAAGCCTTTGCGGGTCCATTAACCTAATTTCTTTGCGATTCCTTTCGCTCGTTCTGGTCACCATTGACTACATTGGATGGCTGCTGTGCAACTTGTACATATGTATAGAACTTTGGTTAGATACTTCTGGCATCACTATCGATACGGCTATCAAATTGTCGTTCGGGCAACAGAATAGAGATTTCTTCCGGCTTATGCTTTACGCAGGAGAATTTCCTACCGGAGCTCCACAATCACGCACAGTTTATTCTCTCTGGGTTTATGGGGACAATTTCTTGAAATTGGTTCGAAGTCATTCGTCTATTGCCTTTCCGGGAAGGTGTGTATACTAATGCTAAACATGTGTGGTGGATCACAGCGGTAGCAACTTTAGTGGGAACAACCATTGACATAATTTTCCTTTGGAATCACAGTGGAAAATAACTATAGGGAAAAGCCTTTTTAGCTGGTTAACAATAATTGAACTTTTTCAAATCTTTCCAGAGTAAATGTATGTTGGAATGCCAATTATATTGTACCAGCTAAACATCTTTTCGGGCTATAACACGCGAAAATACATTTCGACTTGAATTATGCGTAGCAGAATTCGCTTCTCGTCTGTCGCAATGCTCAACGTAAACTGCTTTGTTCTAAAGCATACGATATAATTCATTTTAATAGAGGTTTTCAACAATTTTCATTACTTAAATTGAAAACTCAACATGTATATTTAACTTACTTACCTTACCAGTCAGGCTAAGGCCTGGGTGGCCTCTGCTGTACGTAGGAGACGTCTCCATTCAACTCGGTCCATGGCTGCCCGTCGCCAGCTACGCAATCTGCGAAGGGTCCGCAGACCGTCCTCAACTTGATCGACCCATCTTGCTCGCTGCGTACCACGTCGTCTTTTGCCGATCGGATTGTTTTCGAGAACCATTTTCACCGGGTTGGTATCCGACATTCTGGTGACATGCCCGGCCCACCGCAGCCTCCCAATTTTTGCGAGGTGGACAATGGTTGGTTCTCCCAGCAGCTGGTGCAATTCATGGTTCATCCGCCTTCTCCACGTTCCGTCTTCCATCTGCACTCCGCCGTAGATGGTCCGCAACACCTTCTGTTCGAAAACACCAAGGGCGCGTTGATCCTCTGCACGTAGGGTCCATGTTTCGTGCCCATAGAGGAGTACCGGTCTAATCAGCGTATTGTAGATGATTAACTTCGTGTGATGATGAACTTTGCTCGATCGGAGCGTTCTGTGGAGCCCAAAGTAGGCACGATTTCCAGCAACTATGGTCACCAGTGAGCCCAAGTACACGAAATCTTCGACAACCTCGTTTTCATCACCGTCAATATGAACTCGAGGTGGGGGGCGTGCCGTGTCTTCTCTTGAGCCCCTCGCTATCATGTACTTCGTCTTTGACACATTGATGTTCAGTCCGATTCAGCTCTTAGTCGGAAGTACGTATCCGCCATCGTCTCAAAGTTGCGTGCAACAATATCAATGTCGTCGGCGAAACCAAGTAACTGAACGGACTTTCTGAAAATCGTGCCACTCGTGTCTATCCCCGCTCTTCTTATCACACCCTCTAACGCAATGTTGAACAGTAAACACGAAAGGCAACCACCTTGCCGTAACCGTCTGCGAGTTCCGAAGGGACTAGAGAGTGTCCCTGATACTCGGACTACGCACATCACTCGCTCCATCGTCGCCTTGATCAATCTTATCAGTTTGTCCGGGAAGCCGTAATCGTGCATAATCTGCCATAGCTGTTCTCGATCGATTGTATCATAGACCGATTTAAAATCGATGAATAAATGATGTTTGGGTACATTGTATTCGCGGTATTTCTGCAACACCTGGCGGATGGCGAACATCTGGTCCGTTGTTGCTCGTTCGCCCATAAATCCTGCCTGGTATTGCCCAACGAATTTTCTAGCAATTGAGTTCTAGACGGCGGCATAGAATTTGGGGAGTACCTTGTAGACGGTGCTCAAAATTATAATCGCACGATAATTGTCGCAATCCAACTTGTCGCCCTTTTTGTAGATGGGATTTTTTTCCGAACAAATCATATTACTTCATTTGTGCAGTTGAAAGAGCATTGGAAGATATGCTAAAAATTAAACTCAACTCAATTTTGACGAAAATGCAGATGGGACTGACTTGCGATTCACGGCAGTAAACTGGACGTTTGTTCAAAGTCGTCTTGAAAGGTCTCTCAAGTGACTATAAGTCACAGGAAGAGATCAAAAATGGAATAAAAGATTTACTAGAATTTTCCAAAAAGGGCACGTTTTGCGTGATCGATTTTACGCGTTGGTCGGATAGTTTTTCTTTCGTTTGTGATAAGTGTGATTCTGATGTGAAATTTAAGCAATTATATGGGTGTTATAATTGATAGCTCCTTTAAGTGCTTTCTTCTGCTGGAAGCAATATGTATTTAGCCCTTCAGTCGTCGCGTGGATCGCCACCGTCAGGAACCACCAGCTGATGCTGTGTACGATAAGCGAGGTTTTTTCACCACTGTTGTTCAATATATAACAGCGCGACGACTGAAGTGTTAAATGTGGACATCGCTTCGTTTACGATCGTTGTGCTAGCTGTAGAAGTGATTATTTTAATCCAGAATCAGTTGTTACTTTTTCCGTGCGAAGGGATTGAAATTCATTGTGGAAATCATGTCTTTATTCGACGGTAACACCGTTGAAAACCTCGTACTATCGAAGAAACCATCTTACTGTCGGGTACCCAAGAATTTATGAGTATTATAATTTCCGCGTAGATTTTTTTCCGTGTGTACTGTTGAAATGTCATGACTCCACTGAAAATCAATGAGCCTATGCATGCTATAAAACTTGGGAAATTCTTTTGTTCTTTTGACTTTTACTGTGCGCCCTGTTTTCAAGTTGCCCGTGAGAGAGAGAGAGAGTGAGACAGCACCAACACACGGTGCACACTAAAAGTCAAAAGAACAAAAGAATTTCCCAAGTAACCATAAGCACTAATAATAACCCCTTAATCAGCATCATAGATGCATACATGCATTATAATAGTACTACAAATGCTTACACGCCTAATAACAGCACTTCTACTGCATAAAAACCATATTACTGCACCATTAATGCTTCTAAGCCTGATGCACACAGGCATTAAATAAGCACTATATTGGCTCTATATTCGGGGAAAAGGGAATGTTTTGATTTCCTCTAGTGTTTTGACAGATATACCACGTGCTTTGTGTTTGCATATAGTGGTAAGAGAGAGTCAAAATAAATCTTCTTACTACTACAATCGCAGGTCACTTTTCTTCCCAATAATATTCATCTTATGTAGCCGACGGAGCAAAGGAGGAGGACTTCAACAACTCGACAATACGGGTGTCGCAGGTTCGAGACGCAAAATGAGGAATTTTCATCATTATAAATAAAACAAGGATCAAAATGTGGCAATGGCAAACCCTCAAAAGGATAAAAACCACCAAAATGAATAAGTATGATACAGAGAAGTACTATCTGAATTATTTTATTATATTTTTGCATACTATTCGAGGTATCCATTTCATTCATTCATTTACACTGAAAACATCTCTTCGTATTTTATCCAAAATCCATTTCGTAAAACAAGATTTCGTACATATAACGCTATTTTCATTCAATGTACGAATTATTTGTACTTGACAGAATTTCGCGATTCAGTGACTTTACGAAATAATCGTAACATGTACGATATACAATTCGTAGATGTGCGTTATCGTGTTGTTCGTATTACGAATTGTTTAGTATTACGAAAATGATCGTTTAATCTACGAAATCATTCGTTGTTTTCTGCAACGAAAGGTTTCGTAGACACATTTTGTAAAATACAACATGACACGACCGCAGCCGAGGGAGGTAAGAAGAAGTGCGTAGAAATGTTCGTTCTGAATACGAAACAAACGAATTTCGATTACGAAATGTTTAGTACATTATAACAATCATTGTTTGTTTTGATTTCGAGCTTGAATCATATTACGAAGCTGGTTGCATACATTTTACGAAAGTGTTTCGTTGCAGAAAACAACGAATAATTTTGTAGTTAAAACGAACGATTTCGTAATATAAAACAATATATATTTTCAGTGTATTTACCTCGTGTACCAGCTGCTTGGTCGCATACGCGAAAGCTCTCTGGCTGCGTACGCGAAAGTACAAGGTAGTCGCCCTAAAAACCTGGCGAAAACAACTGACTTTTCTCACGTGGTCTTATATTAGCATTAGTGGTGCAGAGAAGCACGGTTATATCTTTGCATTATAGTGGCACGCTATTTCGCCTTTGCGGTATATGCGTATATAAAACTGACATGCATCAAATGATTATCCTATATGCGCATATAATGCTGTTACCGTGCCGCATTGTCGTGCTCACTGGTTACTTGGGTTATGGCACGTACAGAGGCTCATCGTTATAATTATAACCGTGTTGTACGGGCAGCATGGAGTGCGTAGGTTTTTTCTTTGAAAATTTCGGAATTTACCATTTCTGAACGATTTCATGCTATGGGATGCAGCGTGAGGCCAACCACCTCGTTGTACAGGTTTCCTCGCAATAGTGAGGTTTTTTGTACCTTTCTTTGCATTGTACATTGATTCCCGATTTTAGTCTATAAAGAAGGATAAACAGTGAAAATATTGTTTCTTCCATTCCTTCCACAGATAACAGAAATGGCTGTCAATATCCAAAGGTACGTTACAGACAACTCAGCATCGAAGATTATGTAGCAAGCACTTTGATTCTTGGTAGTACTTTTTAGATGCTTAATCAAAAGGGTAAATGTTTTATAGAAATCCTCGTGCTAGCAATCTTAAATAAAAGAGCTTGGGTAGATCGTCACAGTTACTTGTAATCATTTTAATTCCTTCTGTGCGATCATTTATTGGACAATTAGGAAAAATCGTACGAATGACACTGAAACTGTTTGAAACTAGCTTACCCCACGTTCCAAAAGAATTTGGAAGCGTAAAACTGTACGATATTTTAAAGAATGATAATGAATATATAACTTTAGCACTGTTCGTTGATAACTGTAACAGTGTTATGTCAAATAGTAAAGGGTAATAAGCCTATGCATACTAAAAAACATTTGAGTTTTACTGTGCGGGCTGTTTTCAAATAGGTCATTAGAGAGCGAGACAGCACCAACAAACGGGCCCACAGTAAAACTCAAAAGATCAAAAGAATTTATGGCACGTATGCCTATAATTTTGCCAGCAAGATCGCCTAAATGTATGTTATAACCATTCTCCATTGAGAATGTTGCCTCAGTGTTTTTGTAGGATTCTAAATAGTAGAACCTTAAATGCTGTTATAGTGTTTCTTTTGCTGTGAAACTTTTTGAAAGTTCTAGAACGTTCTACGAAATGGAGAGGATGTTTCAGAAATTTCCTGAACATTCTGCTTAATAGCATTTGTAGAGATTGATTATGTCTATGTTCAAGTGCAAAATTAAAACATGGACAAAGATTTTTTTGCTGTGCAAGTACTCTATGAATACTAAGATGAGGAGCAGACTCCATTCCAATGGAGATGTAATGTCGAAAGTAAAGGATAATGGTTATAATTTTCATTAACATGATCCGAAATCGACACGCATGATTATGAACACGAAATTCTATTTAGGCGCAGGTAAAAACGGAGAAAATGTCATAAGTGAAGAGCAGTTTTCGCCAGTAACATCGACAAAACGAAAAAAAATCATAGCTGTTTCATTTGCAAAACAAAAAGACTGTGTCTATTTTTTTTTCGATTTGTTGATTTCAAGAGCGCGAATTGCTTTTTCATTTCTGACATTTGCTCCATTTTTACTTGGGCCTTAATAGGCCAGAAGAAGTGGATGAACTTGTCATTCATTTTTCTGTCAATTCTCATACAAAATCTACTTTTTCTCTGACATAAATTCACTCTAGGTGAACCACTTCCCCTGGCCTATGTTTACATACTCCCTTGAGCACGTGGCCTTAATGCTGTTGTAATGTTCTGATCGGAATAATTACGACCATAAATGCTATTGGAATGTTTCTTCCGCAGTGAAACATTTCAAAAGTTTGTTCTAGAACTAGAAGGCTGTAAATGCGGGAAATAGAACATTTTTCTACAGTAGTTTTGGGTTGCCCTTAGCAACGGGTGTTTTGCTATTTTCAAGGCATATTGCCTACTGCAGCAATAGGCGTGAGTTTCACTGGCTCCGCTGACTGTGATTTGCTGCGCTTGCCTACTGTAGTGTGAATTTCAGAACTTTTCCCAACGCTGCTAGAACATTCTATGAATTAGAAAGAAGAATCTTACCGAAAATTCTCGAATTTTCTGCTTTGTAATTAGGCTAATGCAAATATTAATTTTATTTTATGTCCGAGACCACTTGATAGGTACGAGGGGGGGGGGGGGATAAAAATAAATAAATTCCACAATTTTGTGTTTAATTACAGCTTTCCCGGGAAGCTCACAAGACTAATAAGAGCAACGATGGACGGTGTGCAGAATAGCGTGAAGATTTCGGGTGGACATTCCAGTTCGTTCGAATCCCGCCGGGGACTTCGACAGGGTGATGGACTTTCGTGCCTGCTGTTCAACATCGCGCTAGAAGGTGTCATGCGTAGAGCCGGGTCCAATAACCGAGGTACGATTTTCACAAGATCCAGCCAATTTGTTTGCTTCGCAGATGATATGGATATTGTCGGCAGAACATTTGGAACGGTGGCAGACCTGTACACCCGCCTGAAACGTGAAGCGACAAAAGTCGGCCTGATGGTGAATGAGTCAAAAACAAAGTACATGCTGATAGGCGGAACCGAGCGCGACAGAGCCCACCTGGGAAGCAGTGTTACGATAGACGGGGATACTTTTGAGGTGGTTGATGAGTTCGTCTACCTCGGATCCTTGTTAACGGCTGATAACAACGTTAGTCGTGAAATACGGAGACGCATCATCAGTGGAAGTCGCGCCTACTATGGGCTCCAGAAGAAGCTGCGGTCGAGGAAGATCTGCGGTCGAGGAAGACCGCTTATAAGACCGGTGGTCCTCTATGGACATGAAGCATGGACCATGCTGGAAGAGGACCTGCAAGCACTTGGAGTGTTCGAACGAAGGGTGCTTAGGACGATCTTTGGCGGAGTACAGGAAAACGGTGTGTGGCGGCGGAGAATGAACCACGAGCTCGCTAGGCTCTTCGGCGAACCCAGTATCCAGAAGGTTGCGAAAGCCGGAAGGGTGCGCTGGGCAGGACATGTTGCAAGACTACTGGACAACAATCCTGCAAAGATGGTGTTCGCGTCGAATCCGGTTGGCACAAGAAGGCGAGGAGCACAGCGAGCAAGGTGGCTTGATCAGGTGCAACAAGATCTGGAGAACGTGGGCCAAAATCGAAGTTGGAGAGACACAGCCATGAACCGAGTAAATTGGCGTAACATCGTTAACGAGGTTTTATCAAATTAATTGATGTAATACCAACTAAATAAATAAATAATACTTTTTAAAAAAGGTGGCAATTAATAAACCTCATGCTTGACATTCACTTAGGTTTACCATAGAGGTCTACAAGCAAACTGCCGCGAATACCAACGCACGATCAATCTCACACAAGTCGATTTCCTCTGGATGAATGCGAAACGATGTTTGTTTGACGTCATTTGTACTTTCAGTCAACGAAAGTAGTGAATGCTCGGCAGCAATTTTGTTTATGTTTGCTTTCTCACAGCAAACAAAAGCGATGTTGTGCCAGTTCTGACAGCAAACAAAGAAAATTTTATCAGCATTGGTAATTGGATTGGTCTATAGGGTAGTTGGTTCAACGGCTTCTTTGCCTCGAAAACCTTAAGAAGTCAAACAAAAGCAAAAGAATTTTTTTCTCCCCTACAATATTTTTGACTTTTTGAGGGACGTAGTGACATAAAAGAAAATAAATATTTGTAGCAGCCTTATTATTCTCTATAATAAAGTGCCGTCTTTTAAAATCATAGTTGTAATGCATGGACTATTGACTCATGGATATATCGAGTCTTGGAGCAGGAGTGCTCTGGAAAGCTGTTTAAGGGACAATCATAGTGACTATGACATTTTGTTTTAAGTATGCTTCTATGAAACTCAACCCCAACCCAATTCAAGTTCCCAAAAACGAAAAATCAGAGGGGGTTGTGTACAAGACACGACCGCATGACAATTTTAGTCGATTTTCATAGTTGCAGCTTTCCTTTAGTTCAAACTCTAACATAATATCGTGACGGTCGCAACATTTTAGATTTTCAATTAACATCAAAAGAAGAATGCGCGAAGAAGCAGAAATTGGTCTGCTTTTATAGTGCACTAGCCAACCCAAAGGAATCGTGGAAGACAATATGAACGACTTTGGTTGCGTAAGAAAGGGGTCGACATTTTCCCAATTTTCGACAGTTTATCGTCAAAAATCAAAAGTTTTCTCCATTTGAGTAAAATGTTGTATAAATTTCCGACCGATTGGTGCAAAAATATTGAAAATCTACCGAAAAATGGCTGAGTTATTACCATTCAAAATCTTACATAATTTCGTGACGGTCACAACATTTTTGATTTTCAATTGACGCCCAGTATATTGCCGTAAGACGTAGTTAACGTCAAAAGACAATGATAAAACACTACAAATTGGGAAGAATAATGTTCAAACAATTGTTGAAGTGCTCTACGTTTTGCATTTGTAATGTTCTAACTATTCAAATTCATTGCTTTATTGATCTTATATTGCTGTTGTAGTGCTCAATGAAACTTTTCGATGAAACGTTTCAAAGCGTTACTGACAGACAGACAACTTTGGGATTTTGTATATATGATAACTATGACGAAAAAAACAAGAAAGCTTTGAAAGATCTTTGAAAAATTAAACAATTTATCGCGTAATGCCCAGTAAAATTGTATTTTATATATTCAATGGGATCTCACATGAAGCGAATCTACGATAAAACTGGTGCACCGCATAAAAAGAGTTGGGGAAGCGTTGTTCTAATCTACATTCCTGACGATGACAATGATTTGTCCAATAAGGATAAAATCGCCAGTCAATAGAACACGACACGTTCCATAGATTCCTCCACACTGGCATAATTGGGGCACGCAAGAGATGATTTCTTTTATATTAATTTAAGAACAGTGGTTAACCTAAACAACATATTGTCATAGGAGAACGTGTATTCTGAAGAAGAAACAGAGGCATCTGCATTGTGAGAAGTGTCTTCTTGATGGGTAAGTACGTAATCATCTGTTCCTTCACATGACAAGGTTTCTTTCGAAATCGGGATAAGATCGGTCCAATTCATATTCCTGTTTTTGAGCGACTCCCTTCTGTTTCCACGTTGCTGTGTACTGTAAGCTTGTCATTGGCACAAATCGATAGTTCCAATATTTTGCTCACTTCAGATGTTGTTATAGGAATGTCACTACACGTTTTGTTTGGAAGCAAAAGCACGGGAGTCCACTCAGCAGCACCTGAGCTTGCCAGTGGAGCAGAGCGGCCTGCAATAGATCCTGTGTTTTAGTTTATCAAATAATATGAATGCTGCATTCAATACATAGGTACCAGACACAAAATGTCTACTGCAATTTCTTCCAGTGGAAAGAAGGTCTTCAACAACTGTATTCCGCCAAGCGTGTCGTGCGTCCGCCGTAAATAAGGTATACTAGAGCGATCCGGATCAGGGAAAAAGTTCTTTGTTTCTTGTTTGCCTTTAAGGACATATCTCCATGAGTACGAAAATGGCCTCTAATATGACACCTTACTCCCTCCTTCACTTTCTGCTCCCTTCTCCCACGCTTCTCACGATGTTTTCGAGAGCGATCACAAAAAATGATTATTTGAAGTTACTAACCTTATTGCAGAGGAGTGGTTTCTTAACTGAAAGCA